>NC_050070.1:32463622-33178234 GCF_009764565.3 Dermochelys coriacea | reverse complement strand
GGGGCTGTTTCCAATGGGTTTTCGCAAAAGTTTTCAGTTCTTCCAGAAATGTCAGTTGATATACATCACAGAGGATTTCTCCAGAATACATCCTGTCTTGTTTTTGCATGTATACTGAAGATAAAAGGCGGTAATGACACTCAATACCTCTAAATATTAGGCCAGCGCACAAACTATTTAAACATTAATAGTCCAGGAAACCTGGATAATGAGCATTACACCCTTCCTTCTACTCTTCTTTTCCCCCTATTTCCCCCTCATCATCCTTTTCTCCTCTATTCAATTATCTTTGTTTACTATGGTCGCAGTTCAGTAAGTACTTAAGCATATGCACACATGTGTATAGTTACGCACATGCTTAGATGTGTGCGCATGTGCGCACACACACACACATACACACAACACCAGGGTATCAACCAGCAACATCCAAGGTTTCATTCTGAAGTTTGAGACAGAATGCAGCAGTGCCATATATTTGGCATATGTAAAGAACGCCAGGCTGGGATTTACCAGTGACTGTCATGGACAAGCTTTCACTAATGAAGTCTGAACTAGTGTCAGAGCAGTAGATGACTTCCTTAGTTTGTTTATCACCTCATTAGCAAAATTAATTAGCAAAAATACTTCACCTGTGACAATCACAAATAAATCCCTGAGATGTCTACCTAGAGATTTCAGGGTGGAACCTTTCAGGAAGGAGTGTTTCCCAGGGCAAACTGGTTAATGTGGGCACTGCTCCTTTTCAGGGCTTCATTTTCTGCATGCACAGTCAAGGAAACAAGTAAGTCCTGAAAATAATTAGCAGGGTCCATTATATTCACCCTCAGGTTAACAATTGCAAATATACTTTAGAAATGGCTGTGTAATGCATAGGTATAAAACTCGCCAATGTAAAATCTCCAGGAATTAACTGCTGCTTTTGCAACTGGGAAAATATTTACATTCCTCTGCTGCAACAATAATAATGTGATGTTAAAAAAACCCACAAATAGATTGTTCACGTCCTGGCCAGCATCGCAAAGCAAAGCACAATTACATTAATAAAACTAAAAGGAAACCTGAAAGCAAAGTCATGACTACCACAGTAAAACAAAACGAATGTGCTAATTAAATGCCAAATCAAACGGATGCATTTTTAAACAAGATTTTAGGTCTTGCAGTGATTTGCTTATTCTTCTAGACAAAAGGGAAGGAGTTTCACAGCGTGGGAGCAGAGAAAAGAAACACCCTATAACCCACATCATCTATTAACAAAGAATTGTTATTCAACTAATAAATAGGTATTGTTTTCTTTAACTACTGGTAAATGTGCATCAAAAAGAAATAGAAAATATTTCAGTTCTACGGTCTTATTCCCAGCCCTTTGCCATCCTGTTCTGTTCCAAACACATTGGCAGCTGTTAACCAGCTAGAAAATGCAAGTGAGTGACGTTCCAGAGAACTGGATGACCTTGCCACCAGTAAATCCATGTGGGCAGGTTAGAAGAAAGCTTGTGTCTACAGGGCAAGACAGACAGATGACAGTTTTTTCCCAGGGCAAGACAACTCACTTGGTGGACACAACAGACAATCTGGCTACTGCATCTGTAATCCAGATGGTCATTAGCAGTTTGAGAATGGCTCACTATTACTGAGCCCAGTCTAGTTCACTTAATGTAAATGACCTTCTCTGCGTCACCTCCAAGCCAGTCACTTTTTGCCTAAAGGATCCCGTTTGAATCATGATGAACAGTAAAAAATGCTATTGCATGCAGTCACAGATAGTGAATGTGTGCCTGTATTTGTGGACAGTTTATAAAAGCATCTCAAGCATACAATATATAAAGTGATGCTGTACCACATCTTATGATATAAAATGTACATAATCTGCATACACCAAGCAATTAATTTTTCTTACAGAAAACATTTTAGGACTAATCCTCAGCTTGGGTCAATGGGTATAGCTCCACTAAACTCATCTAATGAGGATCTGAATCATTACATTCTGTTTCTAAAGTGAGTAAATAAGGAGATATCGAGGGTTAAAAAAAGATAGATGATTAGATATGCAACATCTATTTCAACACAGATGTGGGCCAATCCACGATGTAAGATTGTGTTTCGATTGTGTCCTGTTTCCATACTCCTCCCTGCTCCCTGGCTCTGCCCCCAAGCTCTGCCCCCAACCCCTCACCCATTGCAAACACACCCCATCTTCATGGGAAGCAACTCCAAGGGCTCTGAGACACACCTGACCGGCACCGGAGCCACAACCTGAGCCAGGGATCCCATGTGGGGCATCTGCTTTTCCCCAGGGCAGAGGTGACTTTGCAGCACCATTTCCCGCTTCGCATCCCTCCCCGTGCCACTCGGATGGGGGCTCAGCCTGGCCCGGAAGGATGGGGGACCTTAAAGCCCAGGGCCTGCGGCTCATTGTGGAGCCTGGCCTCCAGCTCTCACCACAGTGTGGGGAGGGAAGAGCATTTCCCCTCAGCCCAGCCGGCTCACCCAGACAAACAGAGTGACACCACCTCTCGCTCCCCATGATCGCTGCCTGCAAACACAACTGCCAGCATGGCCCAGAGCATGGGGACCAGAGGGGCTGGGTCATCAACCCACCCCAGCCTCTTCTCACCCAGAGCCATCGACTCCTACCTGCATCTCGTGGGCAGGCTCCGCTTCAGCTCTGCAGGTGGCAGGTGAGACTTGGGGGGAGGGGACAGTGAATGAGCGGGGAATGGGGGGAAGCGAGCGAGCGGGTGAAGGGAGGGGTGGTAGTGTCTGGTTTTAAGAAATTGGAAAGTTGGCAACCCTATGATAATGTGCCATACATAGCAAAAAGAAGGGCACATCTGAGAACGGAAACTGCTTCAGAGCCTAATAGCAATTTCAGCCCAACCTGGATACCCCTATGCACCATTTATATAGCCCCAATTCCTGCAAATATGTCCACATGTGTAACTTTGTGCACATGATCGGTAATCCTCTATGGAGCGTGCAAAGTTATACATAGACCAACATTCTCCACCTTCAGTGTCTGAAATTAGGCACTTAATTCCACATTTAGACACCTGAAGAAATGGCCTGATATTCAGAGTTAAAGAGCAACTGTATCTGCCATTGTCTTTGAATTGCACTTCCTGTTTCACTGGCCCTGCTGTGCCTCAGAAGAGATTTACCACCCCGTGGATGCAGATAGTGCTTCCACTGACAGGTCAGCTTTCATTTCTGCCAGGGGGTCCATTGGAGTCCCCAGCAGAGGCAGCTGAAAGGAAGCGCGGAACCAGCACTTCATCTGGTCCCCCTTGTCCTGCTCTCCCCCTGACCAAAGCCACATGAGTGGGGTGCTGCCTGGCTCCCTCACTGCATGGAGAAGACACTACAGTGACCTCTGCAGCCACAACTGTTTTCCAACAGACATTACAAAACCTTGTCTTTTTTTTTCTTTTAAAGGGTCAGTGTAGCAATCAGCACCAACTTCATCAAAGAGCTAATTGCCCAGTGCTCAGAGTGCTGCTGAAATTTAAAACATTATTAAAAACATACAAAGGTAACACAGTACAGTTTGATTTCTTTTCACCTCTTGCATTACAATTCTTTGTGCAGTTTTCTGTCAGGATTTTTAAAGTTTCAAGAGGGGGAGCTAGTTAGCTAATAGAGTCTAAGTCATTACTAAAAACTTCTTTGATGGCAACCCATAGCTTTAAGATTGTAGGTGAAGCAGAATGAAAACGGAGTTCACAGCTACAAAATCATCTCTGTGAAGTGCTTTTTATGGCATTTCTACTCCTGCTTTTCCCATAAACCTGACTGATTATGGAAGATATCAGATAGACCCAGCGTGAAAGCTGATTATGTCTTGACAAGTAACAAAACATAAACAGAATTTTTAATCATGAGACTCAAACAAATGAGCTTGTGAAAAGCTCAAGAATTTATTATATACAGTAAGCTGTATCGTTCAGTGGAACTGGGGAACATAAACTCACATGCAGAATGACAAGTCCTTTGATTGAAGTCCTTGCCACAAAGATTTTAACATCATAAAGGATTCCTTAGTAGGAGCACTAGAAAAGTTAGGCTGCTCACATGTATGTGAAGAATCTCATTTGTAGCTAATAAGGTGAAATTTATGTGATAGCCCTTATGAAAACAGAAAATAGCTATGGGACTATGCAAAAGATTTTACAGATTCTGTTGTTAAGTGGAACAGCAAGTAATTTTCACAGCTCTTGCTCTCTTTGAATTTTTAGAACAAAGATCAAACATAGTCCCTTTGTGTGGTTTATCTGTTCATTCTGTATTCTTCTTCCTTAGTTATAAACTCCCCACCCACGCACACCTGTGTGCACGTCTGCCCTGGAGGTATTGTAGGTGGCAGAGTCCTGACTCTTGCTCCTCCTTGGGCAAACATTTCCAGAACTGTGTGTGGAATAATTTTGTTACTCCTGTAAAAGAGCATGCTGTGAAAAGGCATGAAAGATGTCATGCAGAGATCACTGCTGTACTACTTGAATAAAATATTTGGCTTTGACAGAGTTGTTGTTTTTTTTAATTTGTAGCCAGTGTGGCAAAACTGACATTTACTTCAATGATTCCGAGAGCTACAAGCATTGTGCCTCCTTTGCACCATTTAACTGTTAGGTAGTTCCAACTGCAAACTACCTTTACAAGCCATTCTTCCCAAAACTCTCACAGCAATGAGGAACCAAAAATTGAAATGTGGCAAAATCAGCTATATACTCCACATGTGCCTCTCTAGCTTAAATTGCTTAAGATTACAGTGATTCCTCATTCAAAGTACAAGGTGAAATGGTGAAACATCAGACACTGTTGCCAAATGCTAACTTTTTAATTTGTGTTCTAGGAATTGAAACTATACAAAATGGAGAAAAGCCATTGATCTTGTTCAGGAATTCCTGCTTTTACAATAGGGCATTGCTGTATTTTAGGTATTAGGCCTTCTGAGTTTGCTGACATTTTTAAACGCAGACAGGGATTATAAAAAGAAGAGCTCCTTTAAGTAGGAGTCATGTAGTAATACGTTGGGTAAAGTATAAGAATTACAAGGTAGACAAAGTACTCAAGTTAGGAGAGGAATCATATTTGTCCTGCCTACCAGACCAACTCAGGTAAATTCAGTTGTCCCTCACACTCTGCAGCTATTTAATATTATCTCCATTAGTGGTCCAATAATTGTGCATGTTCACTTGTTTATATTTCTAAAATCTTGGTAGTTAAATAATACATACACAGAGAAGAGTTACTTACCTGCAGTAACTGTGGTAGTTTGAGATGTGCTGTCCACATGGGATTCCATTGCTGGTACCCACTCAACCCATGGATGTGAGATCAGATTATTTTGGTCACCAGTGTCCACTGGAGTTGAACCTGTGCCCTTCATGTCTTTGCTCCTCTCCCCAGCCAAGAACATAAAGGGAGGACATAAACAACATAAACAAGTCCCACTGTGCTTCAATTCCTTTGCCAGTACCAAATACCAGAGGAGTAGGATTTTTTTGTAGCAGGAAAGGAGCATATCTCAGGAGGATCATCCCTGAAAAGGGATAGGGAAAGGGGAGGAAGGGAGAAGAAGTGCTGAAACTGAGAAGAAATACCCCTTGTGCACAGTCTCCAGGGCCCACTGGTCAGAGGTGGGAAGTCCATGCTTCCTAAATATAAAAGAGACAGCTGCCATAGGAGGGTGGGAGATAGAAAGAAAAGATCCTCAGATGATTCTGTCCAGCTCTTGACATTGGTGTCAAAACTGTGGCCTGGTGGAAACACTAGACTCTGGGGTCGAAGAGGCAGAGGGCCATCTCTGGTGAAATATCCATTTCTTTCTTGGCAGCTCTGAAGTCCTCTGTGACTGATAATAATATTAGGCAGAAAGATATTGTCTGAAGGAAGTCTGAAGTCTTGCTTGCTTCCTCCTTGGGGCAGGAATATGCAGACCCAGGTAACACGTCACCCTGGAATCTTTTAATGAATGGAAGGCCTCATCCATCTTAGAGTTTAAAAGTCCATTGCTCGCAAAGGGAAGATCCTTGATTGTTGCTTGGACCTCATTGGGGATCCCCAAGGATTCGAGCCAGAATAACCTCCTCATTGTCACAGATGTGGCCATAGTAAATCCCATGGTACCAGATACATCTAGCACCACCAGTAAGAAAGTGGGGGCAATCAATTATCCTTCTCTCACACTGGTCTGTCTTGCCTCGTCTCTCGATGTTCTTCAGAAGCTCATTTACAATCTTAGACAGCATATTCCAATTGAAGTAGTCATACTTAAAGAGGAGGGCCTGATAATTAGCCACCCACATCTGGAGGCTGGCTGATGAATATATCATATGCAGAAAGAAGTCTAATTTGTTCAGGTTTTCTTCTCTCGATGCGAATTTAGGAGATCCTTATTGTTTTGACCTCTCCTGGATTGCAACCAGTACAAATGAACTAGTACTGAATGGAAATAAAAATATTCAAATCCCCTAGAAGGGACCTGGTATCTCATATGAACTTGTTTTGATATGGCTGGGATGGAAACTGGTGTGTGCCATAGGTCCTTCACAGCCTCCAGCAGTCCCTCATTTATAAGCCTGGCAAATCTTCCAGGTGTGGAAGAATGTAAAATGACCACGAGTTTATGTGATTTCTCCTGAGCCACTAACAGTGGCCATTCAAGGTCTGTGCCATGTGCCTATTGAGCTCCTGGAACACCTTGATGTCATCTATTGAGGCAGATGTAGACGGGTTCTAGGGAAGATGAGGAGATCCTACCCAGGACCAGTTGTTCTTCCCCTTGCAGCTGATGCTCTTCTTCAGTCTCCTCCTCTTGCCTCCAGATTCTGAGGCTGAACTAGTGGTACTGGCTGGGGTGGCCTATACTGTTTCTTTGTGAGGGAGGAGCTCTAGATGATGCAAGCTTTCTAGAGTACAGCTATACCCTCTACAGAATCCAGTAGGGCAATCATTGGCAGGGATATGAATAACGAGTGGGAAACACATGATGGGTGGTGGGGAGATACAAGGAGGGAGGTACCCTATCAGTCCCAAGTCTCCTCCTGCTACCTCCCATGAGTCCCTGTTCTGTCTTCATGAAGCATCAGAGTACCTGCCACTAGCCAGCATTGAAGTATCACAGGAGGGACAGGCCTTGAATCCCAATAAAGTAGCTTCTGCTATGTTGCTGTACAGGGGTGAGGGGTATGAATGTCTAGCCTAATTGACACTTAAGTGAAAATTTTATTTACAGCCAATGGGCAATAACTAACTATAAGAACTAACCAACTAATTAAAAAAAGAGTACTAAGTAATACTAGCACAGTACACAGAGAAGCAGGAGGACTGTGAAGGGATTCCATCTTGCTGCTATGGGTAGTAAGAAGGAACTGAGGAATGGATGAGCCCACTCTGCCACTCCAACTTTGGGTGTGGGTAATAAGGACATCTGGGGTGCAAGTACATTTGTCACAGACACAGCTGCCCAAAACAGTCTGATCTCCTGTGTCTGGGGTTCATATGCATCAAGAGTGGAATCTAAGTAGGCAATCACCTGTAGAAAAACTAATACTATTTCACAAGGTAATTGCAGAGGTATGCGAAACAATGAAGGGCATAAGTCAGTTGAATTAGGGGTTCCTATTTATCATATCTCATACTATAAGAACAAAGCAACATTCAAGGAAACTGAAAAGCAGCATATTTAAACCTAAGAAGTGCTTCTTCACAAAAAAAACAATTAACGTGTGGAACCCATTGTTATAAGACAGGGCTAAGGAGAAAAGCTTAGTAAAATGTTCAAAAGGAGTAGATATTTAGATTCATAATGAGGATATCTATAGTTACATTAGATAGAATTTCAAAATTGGGATGTAAAACCTCATGCTTCAGGGTATAAATCCACCACTAATTGATGGAAATTAGGAAGAAGCTTCTCTTATGGGTAGGTTATTCCATAGTTGTTCATTACTGGGTTCCTCACACCTTTCTCTGATGCAGCTGGTACTTGCTACATAGTCAGAAACATGATATTGTATGGACCACTGGTCTGATCTGCTATGGCAATTTGTAAGTTCTCACCCTAGGACAAATATATTGTGGTTAAAGATGATTCATCATATACCCTCTTACCACCATCTTATCATTTTCTTGTGCAATAAACACAGACTCATAGATTGTAAAAACCAGAAGAGACAATTGTGATCTCCTAATCTGACCTCCTGCACAACTTGTCTGCAGTGTTTAGGACTCCCTGGCCATATCTTTATTCCTGTATATGACGAGATTTTTTTCTTTAGTATTTCTTACAGTTTTATTTTTTTCTCATTTAGATTCTGTGGCTCTAACAATTATATCAGAAACTATCGGCTGAACAGCAGTGAACTTGCAGGCTAAAACCCACAAGCTTTGTGGGATTTCTATACCAGACTCATGAATTCTGGCAAACAGGCAGCTGTAGATTTTCAATTAAATATCAGATTTGCACAAATCCCTAATACCTGAGCTGAACTAGCTAGCAGGAAAATACTCCATTCCCTTTTAATTATCCAGCTCTCTCAGCTATTAGTCCCGTCAGGTAAGAGTAATTGCCTAAAATTCCCATGGGCAGCATTCCCCCCTCCAATGGTAAAACTCTCTCAAGCTGGTTCAAAGTTTCCCATAAAATCATTCTGTGGTGGGCAGGGTTTGCCTCCTTACAGAACAGGCCACAAGGCCTATCTAAAACACTCTGCATATCTTGAGGAATCCACACAGATCCCAGAGAAGCAACGGCCATATGTGTAGAGATCTAGCATCTCTTCTGCAGTTCTGTGCCTCAACGGTTTTCTCCTGGACCCTAGATGTGTGGGTCTGTAAGAGATTCCCTTGGCTATGGTTGCCCCAGGGACCCTATCTTCTGAAGAAATCCTACTCTGGAAGTGGCTGCACAGAAAATAATACAGTCTTGGGTATATTTTCTTTTCTTTGGAATCTCCACATCATCAAAGAAGACATGATACTTGCCCCTTCTCTCCAACTTACCCATCTCTCCGGCCCATCAAGTCACCATCCTCTACCTCCACACCTAGCCCCACACCAGCAAAGAGGCCTCTGCAAGTTCCAGGTGCAGGCATATTGCACAAGCACATGAGCCCACTTCCAAGCTGGGGGATCCTACTTGAGTAGAACTGGAGGTATATTACCCCTCCCTGCTATATTTTTTATTCACATTGGGTTAGGATATAGAAATAAAAGGAAAAAGTTGGCACTTGTGTCTATAGCAGATGATGACAGCACTGACAGGCCATCAGAAAACACCTATTGTGTACAGAGTTCTGAAGGCAGCTGGCAATCATGTTCACAGGTATTTTACCAAAATTTCCAGCCACTTGGGTGGCATTGCTGTCACTGCCAGCTGGTGTCATAACTATATAGACAAAAGGTGTCTTCTGTCTGCCTGTCAGTGATGTCACAGCTACGTCAATAACGTTCAGTAAATACCCAAGGTCTGACTTTTATCCTTATTCTTTTATCGTTTCCATTACCTAACAGCTACTAGGCTCTCCAGGCATGGCATTTTTTAGGGGATTAAGACTTCTTGAGAAGCTCAATCACTCAGGTTCTGGCTTCATGCCTCACAACACCATGATAGGCGCAAATAGCAACCACCCAAATTGCACTGCTTGTTGTGTCTGTTGCCTAATTGAATTCCAACCTAAATGCCATAAATGTAAATGACCTCAGAGCAGCTCTAAATGTCGGGAAATATTACAGAATAATAAAAACAAGGTTCCCTCTCTCTAACCCCCCTCTCTCCCTCCCCCCGAGCAGCTAACAGAGAAAATGGGTAATCTCTCAGCTAAAGTTAGTCTGTCTGAGATTTCACAATTAAAAACTTCTTAAGTCTTCTCACTGTGACAAATAACATTTATTTTCTTTCACTAAAAAGTAGAATTAAGTCAGCCACTTTGATAATGCCTCCTTATAGACACAATACAAGCAGACTGGAATCTGGAGTGGCAATGGCAAAATCTCAGTAATAATACACTCAGTAACTGAAGTACTGGATGACTCTCTACGGTGGCAGAAAACAACATATTCCTTTAATTTGCTGCCAGAAATATGTGCATAAAAGCAATGGGACTGGCATGCTGTTTCAGCACAATTATGGAGATAAGATTTGCAATCTTTTTATCCTCCAGATCACCTTTTGCCCTTGATCCTACTGATCCAGCTAAAGTTTGAATTTGTTGTGGGTTCCCACATCATGGTGTGCTTGTTTGGGAGGCAGAAGTTCAAACTGAAATCCAATCTGGCTTACTTTCCAGGACATGGAGGTCTCATTGTCACTAGCAGGAACCCTGAGGTAGAGGAAAACATGATGCACTGTAACACCACAGGTCTCTGAAAAGCTGCTTGAATATATCCTAGTGCAAGAAGGCAGCAGGGGAACTTATTTTAACTGTGAGCTCAGAAAATTGAAAATGCTGCTTTAAAAGGTGGGGGATTTCATTTGTTTTTAAAGGGCAAGTCAGAGTTGAGCTAGGTGTTCACTGACTGAATCTTTATTAGGAATTAGCAGTGGAATTTCCCCTGATAAGAGCGGCATTTTGTTCACTCTCCTCCAAAACTCCCACAAAGCAAGAAGAATGAGCAGAGAGAGTGCAAGTATTTTAGATACAGTAATTTGCTGGTATTGTGGAGCCCTAGGCCGAAAAAAAAAAAAGTATTTACATTGAGGAGAGACTTCCACAACATGTGGTTTGTGGCAGTGATGTCCCTTCCCCTGTGTGGTTATTCTCCTGATTGTCTATTAGGAAGATAACTCACACTCTGTGTGGTGCGTGTAGGTGTTTCAACTATTAGAATTTAGTTTTCAGAATACTGAACCTTTACATTTCTAGAAGTCTGCTGTCAGCAGAGGCAACTACCATTTTGTGAGGCAGAGGTATAGAGAGCATATTACAGAACAGACACAGTTACTGGTTTGCTTGTTTTGTATTTTCCCTTAATCCAAAATAAAAGTAATTCAGACAAAATATATTGTCCTTTTTGGTGTTTGGAGAAACAGAACACTCTCAGTGGTTAACAGTTTGAGTGTCTGATGCTACAAACTCTTAAAAGCAAGCATAGAAATGCACATAATCCCATTGACTGCAATGCATCTGCATATGGCAATACGAGTTCTACATGCAGTAGCAACATTTCACATAATCAGAATCTTGAATTTTAATAGATGGACTATATAAGTTTCATATAATGGTTTCTTAGTCAATCATATTACAAACAAATGTTAATTTACTTCTTATTTCCATAAAACATAATTTAAAAAAAAAACCCGACCAGTGATCTAAGCTAAATTCATTTGAGGTAACGAAGCTACTACTTTCTCTTGTTTAGCTTAGCTTAATATATTTCCACACATTTCTCCAAAACGGAGAATGCAAGTTTGTAGGGTGGCAGCGGTTAACTTACAAAAGAAACCTGTGATCAGGCCTGCCAACAGCAATTCCAGGCCCCAGAGCAGAACAGTCAATGGGCTTTCTTCTGGTATGACCAAGGTTTCCACATGCCCGCCTGGCTGCTATCACTGCCGCAGTACCATCCCACGCATGCCTAGGAGCCCTGTGGCCTGCCCGGCCGAATGAAAAGGGCTCCCAGCCGCTGCTGCCACTACTGCAGCAGCGGCGGCAGCCGGGGACCCCATGGCAATTGCCTCCTTTGCCTCCCCACCCCCATCGGCAGGCCCGCCTATGTTGCAATAAGCAAAAGAATTTGTAGCAAAACTAGTCTCTCTAAAGCGAACAACAGTGATGGCATATTGTTCTTCTAATGCCCAGAGTTTTCTTCAAAATCTTTGCCAATTAGACCTGACCAGGAACGTATATGACAACCATTATATTCCCCTGATTAGTTTATAGTGTCATTTCTTTGTGCTGAATGTTGAATTTGTTTGTTATGCAGATGAGTTATCTGATATTTTACATTTCTGTGCAGATATGATATGGGGCATTTGTGGGAGATGCAACGGAAACCCTAATATGGTGACCAGCACTTAGAAAAAGTATCACTTTTGAGCAACTATAATAGATTTGTGTTGTCTACCCTGCAGCACTGTGGGCAGGTCTATACTAGAATAGCTACATTGGTGGAGCTGCACCACTGTAGTGTGTCTGGTCAAGGGAGAGTGCTATCCTGTTGGCATAATTACTCTACCTTCGTGAGAGGCAAAAGCTATGTCAGCGAGAGAAAGTCTCCTGCCGACATAATGGTGATGTGGATAGTGCTTAGGTCACTGTAACTTGCATCGCTTGGGGGGGAGGTTGTCTTTTTCACAGCCCTGAGTGTGAAACGTAAGCGGTAGTGTATATTAGCACTGTGGCTGATCAGACATGGTGACCATGGTCCTATTACAAACAACTGGCAAAACTAATTCCTGGTGAAACTCCCCTGACTTTAGTTTGTGACACCACAATGAATTTAGCAAAGCCAGCCCAATCTAATTAAGTTGTTGTATGTGTGTGCATGCGTGTGTGCAGTTTCACTTTACAGGAGCCTGGGTATCCAACACAAACATCAATATGATCCACATAATTTTAGACTCATTACAAAACTCTGTGTTAAATAAATTCAATCTGAAGAATGAGTAAGGGGGCCATTTTTTGTTTGACAGCCAGAATAAGGCATCTTGAAACAACAATATATTCTGAAAATTAATCCCAAATATAGCAAGACTTAAAGTTGTAGCTACGGAACACAGTTTGAGGGGTATACCTCTGCCATAGTTGAGAATGTTCAACATCCAGATTTAGGAATTCCAATTTATTATTATTTGTATTATTGCAGTGCCTCGGAAACTCAGTTGTGGACAGGACCCCATTGTATGTGACACAATTTTCCATTTTCATGAACTAATTTGTTTTACAAAGATCAAAATTGTGGCCAGTATAGGAGATCAGAGAACTCATACTTCTTGTGACTTTTTTAGCAGGTGTTCTTTAGCCTGTTCTGACTACTAGATTGTTTCAATCTCGACTCAGCTTGAAAAGAGAAACTATATCAAATACAAGGAATTGACGCATAACTTTTCCCTTCAGTAGACATACCCCAAACAGCAAAAAACAGAGGGAGGTTTGACACATTTCTGAAGTATCTCTGAAAGCAGCTGGTTGGCCTGAATGTAACTAGGAGAGACATGGTGAGTGAGGTAGTATCTTTTATTGAACCAAGTTCTGTAGGTTAAAGAGACAAGTTTTCAAGCTACACAGAGCTCTTCTTCAGATCTGAGAAAGGTGTTCAGAGTGTCACAGTTAAATACAAGGTGGAACAGATTGTTTAGCATAAGTAGTTAACACGTATTGTAAGAGACCATTCAAGATGAAGTGGCCAGTTAATGCCTCTGCAGTCACAGGACAAAAAAGGGGTGTTAATGGATTATGGATGGTGGTAATAAATCATAAATCCAGTGCCTTTATTAAGACCATGATTTTTAGTGTCTAGCAAAGTTATGAATTTAAGTTAGCAGGCTCCTCTTTTGAAAGTGTTGTGCAGGTTTCCTTTGAGGACAAGGACTGAGAGGTCATATACAGAGTGATTGTTTTGTGAACATTGTTAGTCCATGGGTGATATGGCATATCTGTCTTTTATATTTTTTCTGTGTGAGTTCACTCAAAAGTGTAGTGATTGTCAGGTTTCACCCACATAGTTGTTATTAGGGCATTTAGCACACTGGATAATCATAGAATATCAGGGTTGGAAGGGATCTCAGGAGGTCATCTAGTTCAATCGCCTGCTCAAAGCAGGACCAATCCCCAGTTTTTGCCCGAGATCCCTAAATGGCCCCCTCAAGGATTGAACTCACAACCCTGGGTTTAGCAGGCCAATGCTCAAAGTACTGAGCTATCTCTCCCCCATAAGATATGCTACATGTGGTGATAGGCATGTGTAGGACCCATGGATCTTGAAAGGTGTGTTGTGGGGGGTATTAATCATCGTAGCAGTGAGGAGATGTGTCTGCAGATTTTGCATCTGTTGTTCTGGCAAGGTCTGGTACCTTTCTGAGTTGCTGTGTTCTGGTCTGTGGGGAGCTTGCTTCTGATGATGAGTTTGGTGAGGTTGGGGGATAGTCTGAAGGCCAGAATTGGGATTCAAGAAAAAGTTCTTTCAGGATGCAGTCACCAAGACATTCTACTTTGTTAATTCAAAAATTTCACAACAGTTTCTGAGGGATACTAAACTGATCTCATATTTTTCAGAGTTTGGTTTTCAGAAGACTTCATTTTCAGAATTATACACAGGTATGGCCAGTTTGGGAATTTCTTGCCCTGAAAGCTACTTTATATAGCTCTTTCAATAATGATTGTAGGTAGCCAACATGATACTCAGAATAACTTGAAAACAGTTTATAAGGAGTCCATTTAAAATAATGACTATGCAGTTTGATAGCATCTGTACAGCTTTTTAAAAATCCGTTGTAATAATCCTTTGAAAAACTACTAATAATCAGAATAAATGTTCACATCCCAAGATTGCTTTTTTGTTTTATCAACATGAAACTTAAACATCCTCAAAATCCTCTGCAAGATGCAAGTGCTTTACAAACTTAATTACCATAAACACTCCAAAATAAGTAATAATAAAAGTAGGTGCAAAGCAATATTTGCCATGAACAATGAGATGTGAGCTTGGATCTGAATGTCAAACTTTGTGCTTACCTCTAAAAACAGCCACACGCTTCATGATGGGCTTGCAGCACTGGGGAATTGTCTAATCCATGGATATGATCAAACCATAAGTGATTATTAGCATGCTCAGTATTGAAAGAGTTTTAAAGTTAAAACAGGTGGAAATCTTTACAAGCATTTGCTGCTGCAGGTTTTGAAAAGGGGGTAATTTTCATTTGGGGGCAGTTATTTTGTTTTGAAGAGGAAAATATGAGAAAAAATAGACTGACAAGCTCAAAATTCTACAAGAGGTTTCCTACAGCTGTTGTTCATGCTGCAGTTCTGGTGTTCTCATTTAAAGACATGGCATGCAAACCTTTACACATGTGAGTATAACTCCATCTAACTCTGTGAGTTAGAGTTACTTTCATGAGCAGCAAAGGTTTGGGGAGTTGGCCCTAATAGTATATGTTTTAATTAGTATTATTTGTATTACGGTACCCTGTTGATGCCCCAAACAAGATCAGGGTCCCATTGTGCAAGGCACTGTACAGACACATAATGAGAGATGGTCATTGTCCCAAAGCCCTTATAGTCTAAGTAGACAGAGAGTAAAATTTTCAAAAGCATGTCAGTGATATAGTAGGCTAAATCGTATTTTCAAATGTGACTAATTATTTATAGGAATTTATTAATAACTAAAAACACACCCATCCAAGACTTTATGTACCCTAACACATTACAATTAACAATACAATTAAAACTCAGCAGCATTAAATGATCAATTCAACAGGAACTCAGCCAGCCACATGCAAAACTCTTTCCCTTCCATTCATTGTCATGGGAAGTCAATAGACTTAGGTTCCTAAGTTACTTGAGTACACCTGAAAATTTTACCCAAGAAAGACAAAGTGAGTAGTATTAATCCCATTTTACAGATGGGGAACTGAGGCAAAGAATGATGAAGTCACTCCTTCAAGATCATATAGGATGTCTATAGCAGAACTGCGAAATGAACCCAAATCTCTTGAGTTCCAGTCCAGTTCTTATCCTGAAGATTGTCATTCCACTTTGTTTTAATCATTAAATTTCTGTATGAAAAGATTTCCTAAAACAAAAGGTGTTGTCTTCTTTTTAAGCACAGGACAGCACAAAGGAGCCTTCTGCAAACAACCTTAAAAAAATCTTTTAAAGTGTATAAAAATTGTACAGAACATAGAAAGTGATGTGATTTTCAGAACAGTATAAACTTTAATTCATATAGCTACAGCCAAAGTTTATCTCATGAGATGTTTACATGGGTGACTTGTCTTGGACATGCTGTTATAGTTCTGTAAAAATGTTTTCCACCACAAATGATGTAAAGTCTAAAGATGTGCCAAATTACTGATTAAAATGGCATATAATTCCAATACTTGTCTCCTTAAAATAAGGAAAAAATCTGGCATCACATACAGCCACCTCTCCTGACTATACACTCTCTGAACACAAAAATCACAGCAATGCGCTGAGACTATTATTCTCATATTTGCAGAAGTCTAATATTTCTACAGAAGGGCAGAAAAAGCTCTCAGTGCACAGATTAGCACTGGATTCATTCACTATGGAACGCTGCAAGGAACTGTTTTCACAACAGGGCAAAACGGTGATTTTTTTTTTCTAGCCAGAGTATTGTAACAAATCGCAATCCATTAAAAGTTCATATGTAATCTCAAGACTTTCACAAATTTAACTAAAAAGAAAAGGAGTACCGGTGGCACCTTAGAGACTAACAAATTTATTAGATCATAAGCTTTCGTGAGCTACAGCTCACTTCATCGGATGCATTTGGTGGAAAAAACAGAGGAGAGCTTTATATACACACACACAGAGAACATGAAACAATGGGTTTATCATACACACTGTAAAGAGAGTGATCACTTAAGATAAGCCATCACCAGCAGCAGGGGGGGGGAAAGGAGGAAAACCTTTCATGGTGACAAGCAAGGTAGGCTAATTTACAAAAACTAGACAAGCCATTTACAAAACACACTTTGCTTCTCTACAAAAGAAAAAGGACACTAAGCTATCTAAACTACTATATGCCACAAGGGGCCACAACAATGGTTCCCGTAACCCACCCAGCAATATTGTTAATCTATCCAACTATACTCTTAGCCCAGCAGAAGAATCTGTCCTATCTCGGGGCCTCTCCTTTTGCCCCTCCACCCCCACGAACATGATACAGTTCTGTGGTGACCTAGAATCCTATTTTCGACGTCTCAGACTCAAGGAATATTTCCAACACACCTCTGACCAACATATTAACCCACAGAGACCTTCCTGCCAACACTACAAAAAGAAGGATTCTGGGTGGACTCCTCCTGAAGGTCGAAACAGCAGCCTGGATTTCTACATAGACTGCTTCCGCCGACGTGCACGAGCTGAAATTGTGGAAAAGCAGCATCGCTTACCCCATAACCTCAGCCATGCAGAACACAGTGCCATCCACAGCCTCAGAAACAACTCTGACATCATAATCAAAAAGGCTGACAAAGGAGGTGCTGTCGTCATCATGAATAGGTCAGAGTATGAACAAGAGGCTACTAGGCAGCTCTCCAACACCACTTTCTACAAGCCATTACCCTCTGATCCCACTGAGAGTTACCAAAAGAAACTACAGCATTTGCTCAAGAAACTCCCTGAAAAAGCACAAGAACAAATCCGCACAGACACAACCCTGGAGCCCCGACCTGGGGTATTCTATCTGCTACCCAAGATCCATAAACCTGGAAATCCTGGACGCCCCATCATCTCAGGCATTGGCACCCTGACAGCAGGATTGTCTGGCTATGTAGACTCCCTCCTCAGGCCCTTCGTTACCAGCACTCCCAGCTATCTTCGAGACACCACCGATTTCCTGAGGAAATTACAGTCCATTGGTGATCTTCCTAAAAACACCATCCTAGCCACTATGGATGTAGAAGCCCTCTACACCAACATTCCACACAAAGATGGACTACGAGCCGTGAGGAACAGTATCCCCGATACTGTCACGGCTAACCTGGTGGCTGAACTTTGTGACTTTGTCCTGACCCATAACTATTTCACATTTGGTGATAATGTATACCTTCAAATCAGCGGCACTGCGATGGGTACCCGCATGGCCCCACAGTATGCCAACATTTTTATGGCTGACTTAGAACAACGCTTCCTCAGCTCTCGTCCCCTAATGCCCCTACTCTACTTGCGCTACATTGATGACATCTTCATCATCTGGACCCATGGAAAAGAAGCTCTTGAGGAATTCCACCATGATTTCAACAATTTCCATCCCACCATCAACCTCAGCCTGGACCAGTCCACACAAGAGATCCACTTCCTGGACACTACGGTGCTAATAAGCGATGGTCACATAACCACCACCCTATATCGGAAACCTACTGACCGCTATTCCTACCTACATGCCTCTAGCTTTCATCCAGATCATACCACTCGATCCATTGTCTACAGCCAAGCGCTACGATATAACTGCATTTGCTCCAACCCCTCAGACAGAGACAAACACCTACAAGATCTCTATCATGCATTCCTACAACTACAATACCCACCTGCTGAAGTGAAGAAACAGATTGACAGAGCCAGAAGAGTACCCAGAAGTCACCTACTACAGGACAGGCCCAACAAAGAAAACAACAGAACGCCACTAGCCATCACCTTCAGCCCCCAACTAAAACCTCTCCAACGCATCATCAAGGATCTACAACCTATCCTGAAGGACGACCCATCACTCTCACAGATCTTGGGAGACAGACCAGTCCTTGCTTACAGACAGCCCCCCAATCTGAAGCAAATACTCACCAGCAACCACACACCACACAACAGAACCACTAACCCAGGAACCTATCCTTGCAACAAAGCCCGTTGCCAACTCTGTCCACATATCTATTCAGGGGATACCATCTTAGGGCCTAATCACATCAGCCACACTATCAGAGGCTCATTCACCTGCGCATCTACCAATGTGATATATGCCATCATGTGCCAGCAATTCCCCTCTGCCATGTACATTGGCCAAACTGGACAGTCTCTACGTAAAAGA
Organism: Dermochelys coriacea; assembly: GCF_009764565.3. Taxonomy (NCBI): domain Eukaryota; kingdom Metazoa; phylum Chordata; order Testudines; family Dermochelyidae; genus Dermochelys; species Dermochelys coriacea. The sequence continues at coordinate 33,159,532 of NC_050070.1, read as the reverse complement.
ATATATGGACATAAATCAGACGTCAAGAATTATAACATTCAAAAACCAGTTGGAGAACACTTCAATCTCTCTGGTCACTCGATCACAGATCTTAGAGTGGCTATACTTCAACAAAAAAGCTTCAAAAACAGACTCCAACGAGAGACTGCTGAATTGGAATTAATTTGCAAACTGGATACAATTAACTTAGGCTTGAATAGAGACTGGGAATGGATGAGTCATTACACAAAGTAAAACTATTTCCCCATGGTATTTCTCCCTCCCACCCCACCCCCCACTGTTCCTCTGATATTCTTGTTAACTGCTGGAATTAGCCTACCTTGCTTGTCACCATGAAAGGTTTTCCTCCTTTCCCCCCCCTGCTGCTGGTGATGGCTTATCTTAAGTGATCACTCTCTTTACAGTGTGTATGATAAACCCATTGTTTCATGTTCTCTGTGTGTGTGTATATAAATCTCTCCTCTGTTTTTTCCACCAAATGCATCCGATGAAGTGAGCTGTAGCTCACGAAAGCTTATGCTCTAATAAATTTGTTAGTCTCTAAGGTGCCACCGGTACTCCTTTTCTTTTTGCGAATACAGACTAACACGGCTGCTACTCTGAAACAAATTTAACTCTTTGTCAAAAAGGAAAATAATTCAGCTTTTTGTCTCATGATCCATCTCACATATATTTTATTTAGAGGTGAATAAGCTGCATTCAATCCATACTCGGCCAAAATCCTAGACTCCATCAGACTGAATGGGGATCTGGTTATCTGCAAAGGTGGCTTACTACCATGTCTGAAGCACTCCCTGCAACCGCAAGGCCAGTCCTGACTAATGAGTTTATCTTCACAACATCTTTTTATGTGTACAGGAATGTTCTATTAATAAATTACAATGCCAATCCAACATGCACAACCATTTATTTTATAAATATTAGAGCTGTCTGAAAATTTTCACTACATTTTTTTAACTAAAAAAGCCTTTGTTCAGAAACAGAACTTTTCACAAAAAAATTGTTGCCATTAATAAAATGTTTTCCCTTTCACAATATTTTCCTTCAATACATTTTTACTGAAATATTTATCAAAATCATTTTGGAAATGTGTTATCATTTGGCTTCGGTAACTGATACATCAGACATGGCTCAGCAAATGACGTTGATGAAACTGATTGGTTAAGAAATGTAGAAAATAGAAAATGGGTCCATTTCAAAGAGTGAATGGAAACAACTTTGAAATTTCATTTTCAAATAATTTTTGAATAGCTGTAATGAAAATGCTGCTCAAAGCCCTATATAAGAGAGAGAGAGAGAGAGAGCAGTTTGAGATAGACTTGTGCTCTGTCTAAGCAGTGTTTTGAAGGGTAGAATTACCCTAGTAAGGGCAGTAGTTACCAAGGAGAATGTGTGAGGATGTTTGTTTGTCTGCATGCCATTTTTAGGCCTCTGGAGTGGAAAGAGTTGTGCTGTTAACCCTCTGCTATCAGTGGATCTGACTGATAGCCCCATGCTAGTTTCACCAGGAGACTGACTGGGAAAGAGGTTGAATGCTAAAACTAGATATTCTGTTCTGAACCCTCTGATAGATTACAACTGCATTTTTTAATGAAGAGTACCGCTGTGTTATTGAAATCTAAGCATTTTGCTTATTTTGGCAGAAAGTCAATGGGTGAAAGTAAAATTGCACATGCCCACCCTATTATGATGGAAAGCTTTCATTGTTTCCCAACCTTTTTCTAGAAGAGGGGAGAAATGAAAACAGTAACCCCATTTGAGAATTTGATAACACTCATAATCTAAAAAACCCCAGAAATTCGGATCTATTAAACAAATCCAAATGAAAATGTCCTTTATGAGATCTCTAATTTTGAGATCGTCACAATAGCTATACCCCACCAAGCTGGAAGGCATGAGAGAATCACCAACATTTTGTACCTGAAATATCCTTTTACTGAGACTATTATAACTTACATATTAATGAACTAGTCAGAGAGAATTATTCCATACAGTAAGTCATACCAAGGCTAACAGGCATATCAAAAGGGCTAACTTCCCTGTCTTTGATTATTCTGCAAAATCCTTAATCTTCTCTTGACAAGTTCACAGTAATTTTGCTTCTCCAGGGAAACCTTTATCTGCCATACAAGTTCAGACTCCCTATTTTCATTATCTGTACAATGTGTTGACATATGATATAACTAGCAACCACACAGAATAGTAACTCTGAAAGGAGGGGAGAGCATCTTCCTGTTTATACTACATGAAGGTTGATTTGATGGGCTGCAGCAATTGCGTCTGAGAGCCGACATAAGAGCAGCCTGACTCTTTCAAGTTGACACTTTGCAAATACCATGCAAGGCTTGCCGCGGCTGCATGCTTTGTATCAATTGCACCAGGAGATACAGTAAATGTCACTCTCTAATGCTGCACATTACCAAATTAGTCCTCATGTCAGTTGTTATCTGGCAGTGGTCAGTTGCCAAGCCAGCACTGTATTTTCAAGGCCTTGTTGTTTTACACTGAAAAAGTACAGGCCTAACTAAGAAGGTTGAAGAACTACAGACTCTGGAAGCTGGAATAAGTGAGGACCGCCAAGCAGTACAATTTCCTTTTGTTCTACCAAATAAGGCAACTCAAACAAGGGCCAAATTCTGCCCTCAGCTATATACCTGTTAAGCCCATTTGAGTGTACCTGACAGCTAAACCTGGTCCAGGGCTTATCAACATAAATATAGGTATCATGTACAATATCAAACAGTCAATGAAGGGGACCTGTTCCTGGTCACAAAGCCAATCCTGTGCAGGACTAAGTGCCTTCTATTCAGTTCCTTGCAGGATGAAATTCACTAAGACTGGGTGAAACGTTTAGTTTTCTATTCACGTATTTCATTCCATTTTGCAAATGTGATATTCTTTTGAAAATTTGTCATTTTACTGAAATTTAACGGAGAGTTTGTGAACGTTGCTATCACTTTTGTTAAAATTTCCATTCTACGCAGCCAGAGTGGTCATTCTGTTAAAAAAAAATGTGCGATTTTTTTTTACTGACAAAAAATATTAAAAAAAAATATTTATCAAAATTAGTGAAAATATATACTTTTTCCATTTTGCTTTATATAGAAACTTTTCCGACATCTTTACTCTTCTTCCATTTCTATGTACAGCAGCCTCTGTTGATCCACACAATATACATAACCTAGTTTTAATGGTTGAAGTATCCCATATCTAACCATGGCCAGCACCAGATACTTCAGAGGAAGATGTAAGAACCCTGCAGTAGCTGGATGTGGGATAATCTGTTGCCAACATTAGGTCTCATCCAGGTCTCTAAGAGTATGTCTACACAGCAATACAAGGCCTGCAACATAGCTGGGGCTGGCCCAGGTCAGCTGACTTTGGCTTGCAGGGCTCAGACTTTGCAGCAAAAAATTGCAGCATAGATGTTTGGACTCAGACTGAAGGCCAGGCTCTGAGACCCACCTCCCTCATGGAGTATCAGAGCCCAGGTTCCAGCCTGAGCCCGAATATTGACACTGCAATTTTTAGCCCCGTAGCTTGAGCCCCGTGAACCAGCATCAGTTGACATGGGCTCTGAAACTCGGAGCAATGGATTTTTTTTATTGCAGCATAGACATACCCTAATAGTAAGAGATTGGCTTAAACCCTGAAGCTCGAGGTTTAATAGCCTACCCCAAATGTATCATTAATTTTGATAACTCTTACTGTTATCCATATAAATGTCCAAACCATTCTTGAATCTTGTAATAAGTCTTAGATAAAGAATCTTATCATACATAGTCCCCTGAAATTACACTGAGTTACAATCTCACGCCTTGATTTATGGCATAGATAATGGGTGTCTGAAATGGGAACTTAAATACCAAAAATGGCACTGTTCTATTTTACTCTTCACTCATTTATGTTCCTAACGTCTGTTTATTCAGTCGAGCTGTTATTAGGAATGTGCACAGATCCTGACATTCAGATTTGGCTTGTGTTCTGCTGTGGGCATTTGATGGTGGGCTGTATCTCGGCTAAGATTCATATTCATTTTTCTGACTAGCAAGACCAAAATAATATTTCTGGGAGGAAAAAGCTTAAGATGAATAGAGCAAGTAACATATTACAGTGGTTAAGGGCTTAGCTGTGAGCTTGGCTACTCTCAAGGACAGGAGAACAAGAGGGTGTAGGAACCCCCTTACGCACTTGCATTGGTTACCCAAATTGCCATGGCATGCTACTCCCCCATGCAGGTAAATAGAGGCTGGGCAGAGCCTTGCTTCAATCTCTCTCCTTCCCTAAGTGGTACAAGGCAGTGTAGTGGAAGAAGCAAGCTGAGCCTGCAAAAGCACTACTGGAGTTACTTCCCTCATGGAGCAAAGTTGAAGTAGTGCTTGAACTGTGACTCTCAGAATCACAATCCAGTCCCTGCTGGACTGCTAGGTCAACATGGCTACACACTACCTCTTCCTCAAGCTATATTGCAATCTAGCCCTAAATCATTATACACATTTTCAAAGGCCTGGCTCTTTTATACATTCAGACAGTACATACTTTACTACCTTTTTCTCAATTTTCCACTCACCTCTTCAACTGTTTCATGACCATTTCTTTTAATCCACACCAATAGTGTGTTTTGGGAATAATACAAAAGAACCAGCAAGTTTCGAATATAGTGGCCACCAGTGGGCTGGAAATAGCCCATTATCTAGTCACATTCTTTTCCTCACTCTCCTGCTCCAAGTACCAGAAGAAATATATCTAAAGCTCCTAACCTCTATAATACGGCCAGCCTTCATCAGCCCATTGAACAATACCACTCCTGTTTTATGCCAGTGTCATTTCATTGATTTCAGTAGAGTTAATCTAGCATAAAACTGGAGCAAGCCATAACTGTATTCACACTATTGTTGCCTCATTTGACCTGGGCAGGCCTTTGTTTTAATACTCTGTTTATTATGTTGTGTAATTTTCATCAAGGGCCTGCAGTAGGAGTCAAACTGAGTCTCGTACCACTGAATTCTAAATTTATTTCCTTGTGGGGGTGAACACAAACAGTATGTAAACACTCATGTCCAGATAAAGAAGGCTCTGGTACAGTATTAGTAATAGTACATTCATTTATTAAAACTACCCAGTCTGTGCCTGTTCTTCTGCTCTAAGGTTTATAAAGGCAGAAAGTTAGTTGTCAAAAAAATTTAACAAAGTTTGCCAAAAAGAATATGATTTGGGCATCTACAAGAACTACAAATCCAAGACAAGATGAGATTTTGTTAATAGTGAGAGGGTATTCTGGGAAAACAGACTGGCAAAAAAAGCTGTATCCATGGCCACAATTCAAGATAAGGCAACAATGTTTCACTATTTCACAAATATTTATTTCATTTTTTTGTGTAAAAGCCAGGTTTCAGGGTATTAGTTTCCAAGGGAAATTTATTGATCTGAGACTTGCTATACTCTGGTCTGAGAAAACAAAATAAATCTCAGCAAAATTAAGAAATACTTTGGTTTTGATAAACATCCCACAAAGAGAGCTAATGTATACAGAAGGGGAAAGCAATAAATGGCAGATGACTGCAAAGTAAATACAGGGCAGGACAACCAGACATTAAATGTCAGGGGCTATATTCTGTTCTGTTATATCCATATAAATCTGAGTTAACTTCATAGACACCAATGGAATTACTCTGGATTTACACCAGTATAACTGACAGCAAAATTTGGCCTTAGATTTTCAAATAGCATGAGAGAAAATGTCTTGAAGGAAAATTAATACCTTTTTTGAAGCTTGCTATAAAACTGTTTGTAAAATATATCACCAAATCAATAATATCCTTCTAGGTGTTTTTATACAATGAAGAACATTTTGGAAAATAAAATGCTAAAGCACTGTGAATTTTCAGGGACATCCACTGTCTATTTTTTGAAACTGTTCCTGCAGCGCTCTCTTGATATTGGGTTTCGTGACTGATATTTGTTTGAGTGCCAAAGTCTACCAAGGGGATACCCTTGACAGGGCAGAGACATGACATTAGTGATACTACAGGAACTCCTGCCAAGATTCAGATGTCCCAGAACATAGAGCTGCATGAACAGACAGTAGGAATGGGCAAGATGGCTTGGTTAAATTACAACAACCCTCCTTTGTCTCTGGACCGTCTTCAGGCATTCTGAGAACTGAACTCAAACCAAGCTATTTTCAAGACTGAAGGTGAAAACTGTGCACCCTGAATGAGTGTCACTGATTTGAGAATTTTTTGATTATCTCCTAGAGTTCTTTTTTAAACTATTTTGGCAAAAAGGAAACAAGGACTTGTGGCACCTTAGAGATTAACAAATGTATTTGAGCATAAGCTTCCGTGAGCTACAGCTCACTTCATCGGATGCATTCAGTGGCAAAGTACATTTTAAAGCCAAGATTTTTAAAACTGAGTAGTGATCTTGACCAAAAGTGACTAGTGGTTTTGGGGTGTCCAAAATATAACACTCTGAAAACTGAAGCACTAATGCTTTTGAAAATCCTAGCTTGTTTAAGAAGTATGTATGAACAGAAGTGTCCCAGCTACCACTTGCATTAACTATGCTTCTTCAGTAACTTCACCTTTGCACATGCCTCTTTGCTGCTCACAAAGTGTATCTGGTCATTTACTAAAAAAAGGAGTACTTTTGGCACCTTAGAGACTAACAAATTTATTTGAGCATAAGCTTTCGTGAGTTACAGCTCACTTCATCGGATGCATTTTCCACTGAATGCATCCGATGAAGTGAGCTGTAGCTCACCAAAGCTTATGCTCAAATAAATTTGTTAGTCTCTAAGGTGCCACAAGTCCTCCTTTTCTTTTTGCGGATACAGACTAACACGGCTGCTACTCTGAAACCTGGTAACTTACTGAAACCTTAGTTGAGACATATGTAGGACTGAAAGGGTTCAAGAGAATAGCATTCCTCAAAGATTTTTTTCCGTGACAAAACTGGTATTTTTAGTAACTTTCAAGGAAGCTGCTGTCATGTTATGCTCACAATCCATTAAAATGTTCTGCAGCAAATAGGAGTACAATTAAGGATGAACAATGTGCCCTGTATCTTGGAACTAGCTGGTACAAATGATAAAGGAGAATTATGGTAATTGTATATACTCTGCATTAGAGTTTTTAAGGATAAATTTTGTTTGACAAAGACTGCAGGCACTTGTTGAATTTGGAAAAAAAATGTATCAGAAACGGTTACCAAGCATCATTTAATTTTGTCATCTATTTGCATTGAAACCATGCTGTCTATCCACCAGGCCAACATAATGACCTTAGCTGAGTCAAGTTAGTTCTACCACAGCTCCTCTCTGTACATATTACTAGAAAAGACCACTGGGCTTTATCCAACTCTCACTGAAGTCAATGGGAGGCTTTCAATTGACTTCAGTGAACACTGTATCAGCCCCACTATTCCCTCCCACTGAAGCCTCCTAAGAAAGCAGCACCATAGTCCTATTAATAGGGCATGGAACTAAGAGTCAGATCAGAATAATGGCCATACTGGGTCAGACCAATGGTTCCTCTAGCTCAGGGATTGGCAACCTTTGGTATGTGCGATGTGCTGGCTATCGCTTCCCGCAGCCCCCATTGGCCTGGGGCGGCGAACCGGGGCCAGTGGGAGCTGAGATCAGCCAAACCTGGGGACACAGCAGGTAAACAAACCGGCCCGTCCCTCCAGGGGACTTACCCTGGCAGGTCCCATGCCAAAGGTTGCTGATCCCTGCTCTAGCCCAATATCCTGTCTTCGCACAGTGGCCAATACCAGGTGCTCAGAAGGAATGAACAGAACAGGTAGTCATAGATTCATAGATACTAAGGTCAGAAGGGACCATTCTGATCATCTAGTCTGACCTCCTGCACAGCGCAGGCCACAGAATCTCACCCACCCACTCCTATGAAAAACCTCACCTACGTCTGAGCTATTGAAGTCCTTGAATCATGGTTTAAAGACTTCAAGGAGCAGAGAAGCCTCCCTCAAGTCAACCATGCCCTATGCTACAGAGGAAGGCGAAAAACCTCCAGGGCCTCTCCAATCTGCCCTGGAGGAAAATTCCTTCCCGACCCCAAATATGGCAATCAGCTAAACCCTGAGCATATGGGCAAGATTCAGCAGCCAGATACTACAGAAAATTCTTTCCTGGGTAACTCAGATCCCATCCATCTAATATCCCATCTCAGGGGATTAGTCCTATTTACCCTGAATATTTAAAGATCAATTACTTACCAAAATCACATTATCCCATCATACCATCTCCTCCATAAACTTATCAAGTAGAATCTTAAAACCAGATAGATCTTTTGCCCCCACTGCTTCCCTTGGAAGGCTATTCCAAAACTTCACTCCTCTGATGGTTAAAAACCTTCATCTGATTTCAAGTCTAAACTTCCTGGTGGCCAGTTTATACCCATCTGTTCTTGTGTCCACATTGGTGCTGAGCTTAAATAATTCCTCTCCCTCTCCTGTATTTATCCCTCTGATATATTTATAGAGAGCAATCATATCTCCCCTCAACCTTCTTTTAGTTAAGCTAAACAAGCCAAGCTCCTTAAGTCTCCTTTCATAAGACAAGTTTTCCATTCCTCGGATCATCCTAGTAGCCCTTCTCTGTACCTGCTCCAGTTTGAATTCATCCTTTTTAAACATGGGAGACCAGAACTGCACACGGTATTCTAGGTGAGGTCTCATCAGTGCCTTGTATAATGGTACTAAAACCTCCTTATCCCTACTGGAAATACCTCTCCTGGTGCATCCCAAAACCACATTAGCTTTTTTCACAGCCATATCACATTGGCAGCTCATAGTCATCCTCTGATCAACCAATACTCCAAGGTCCTTCTCCTCTTCTGTTACTTCTAATTGATGCGTCCCCAACTTATAACTAAAATTCTTGTTATTAATCCCTAACTGCATAACCTTACACTTCTCACTATTAAATTTCATCCTATTACTATTACTCCAGTTTACAAGGTCATCCAGATCCTCCTGTATAATATCCCGATCCTTCTCCGAATTGGCAATACCTCCCAGCTTTGTATCATCTGCAAACTTTATTAGCACACTCCCACTTTTTATGCCAAGGTCAGTAATAAAAAGATTAAATAAGATTGGTCCCAAAACCGATCCCTGAGGAACTGCACTGGTAATCTCTCTCCAACCTGACAGTTCGCCTTTCAGTAGGACCCGTTGCAGTCTCCCCTTTAACCAATTCCTTATCCACCTTTTGATGTTCATATTGATCCCCATCTTCTCCAATTTAACTAATAATTCCCCATGTGGCACGGTATCAAATGCCTTACTGAAATCTAGGTAAATTAGATCCACTGCATTTCCTTTATCTAAAAAATCTGTTACTTTTTCAAAAAAGGAGATTAGGTTGGTTTGGCACGATCTACCTTTTGTAAAACCATGTTGTATTTTGTCCCATTTACCATTGACTTCAATGTCCTTAACTAATTTCTCCTTCAAAATTTTTTCCAGGACCTTGCATACTACAGATGTCAAACTAACTGGCCTGTAGTTACCCGGATCACTTTTTTTTCCTTTCTTAAAAATAGGAACTATATTAGCAATTCTCCAATCATTCGGTACTATTCCTGAGTTTACAGATTCATTAAAAATTCTTGCTAATGGGCTTGCAATTTCAGGTGCCAATTCCTTTAATATTCTTGGATGAAGATTATCTGGGCCCCCCCGACTTAGTCCCATTAAGCTGTTTCAGTTTCGCTTCTACCTCAGATATGGTAATATCTACCTCCATATCCTCATTCCCATTTGTCATGCTACCATTATCCTTAAGATCCTCTTTAGCCTTATTAAAGACTGAGGCAAAATATTTGTTTAGATATTGGGCCATGCCTAGATTATCTTTAACCTCCACTCCATCCTCAGTGTTAAGCAGCCCCACTTCTTCTTTCTTAGTTTTCTTCTTATTTATATGGCTATAAAACCTTTTATTATTGGTTTTAATTCCCTTTGCAAGGTCCAACTCTACTCGACTTTTAGCCTGTCTCACTTTATCCCTACATGTTCTGACCTCAATTAGGTAGCTTTCCTTGCTGATCCCTCCCATCTTCCACTCCCTGTATGCTTTCTGCTTCTTCTTAATCACGTCTCTAAGATGCTTCTCATCCAGCTTGGTCTACAACTCCTTCCTATGAATTTTTTCCCCTTTCTTGGGATACAGGCTTCCGATAGCTTCTGCAGCTTTGATTTAAAGTAATCCCAGGCCTCCTCTACCTTTAGATCCATAAGTTCTTCAGTCCAATCCACTTCCCTAACTAATTTCCTTAATTTTTGAAAGTCAGCCCTTTTGAAATCAAAAACTCTAGTTGCAGATTTATTTTTGTTAATCCTTCCATTCAGTTTGAACTGAATTAGCTCATGATCACTTGAGCCAAGATTATCCCCTACAACCATTTCTTCTATGAGGTCCTCGCTACTCACCAAAATTAAATCTAAAATGGCATCCCCTCTAGTCGGTTCAGCAACTACTTGATGAAGGAATCCATCAGCTATCGCATTTAGGAAAATCTGAGCCCTATTATTATTACTAGCACTGGTCCTCCTGTCTATATCTGGGAAGTTAAAGTCTCCCATGATCACGCAGTTTCCATTAGTATTTACTTTATTAAAGACATTAAAAAGGGCTCTATCCATATCCAAATTAGATCCTGGAGGTCTACAGCACACCCCAAGCACTACCGTAGGAGAGGCTTTACTAGTTTTCTTCCCCAATGTAATTTTTGCCCAGACGGACTCTGTCTTATCCATTGCATCGCTTCTTATTTCTTTACATTCTACCTCATCATTGATATACAATGCTACTCCACCACCTTTACCTTTGTTTCTGTCTTTCCTAAACAGCACATACCCTTCAATACCTGTAGTCCAGTCATGACTACTATTCCACCATGTTTCTGTTATCCCTATAATATCTGGTTTCACTTCCTGCACCAGTAGCTCTAGTTCCTCCATTTTGTTACCTAGGCTCCTCGCATTGGTGTATAAACATCTTAATTTTTGCTGGTTTCAGAGTAGCAGCCGTGTTAGTCTGTATTCGCAAAAAGAAAAGGAGTACTTGTGGCACCTTAGAGACTAACAAATTTATTAGAGCATAAGCTTTCGTGAGCTACAGCTCACTTCATCGGATGCTTATGCTCTAATAAATTTGTTAGTCTCTAAGGTGCCACAAGTACTCCTTTTCTTTTTGCGAATACAGACTAACACGGCTGCTACTCTGAAACCTGTCATTATGCAAGGCACTGAATTTAGCCGTATAGAGTGATGCATCCAATGAAGTGAGCTGTAGCTCACAAAAGCTTATGCTCTAATAAATTTGTTAGTCTCTAAGGTGCCACAAGTACTCCTTTTAATTTTTGCTGTTTGGCCTCGCTCACATTTTGTACCCTATTAGGCACAGTCATTCTACAGTCAGTATAACCTATTAGACTAGTATCCACACCGCCCTCGCTCCTTATATACATTCTCCTACCCACGGCTGTATCCTTTCTTACTTCGTCTTCTTCCCTCTCAATGCTAAAATCTGGCGTAGAGATTTCCTGGACATCTCCCAACCATCTCCCCCTAATTCCTAGTTTAAAGCTCTCTTTATCAGTTGTGCCAGCCTTGATCCTAGAAGTCTATTTCCTTCCCTACTCAGATGAAGTCCATCCCGAGAGAACTGTCCTCTGTCCGTGAATGCCTCCCAGTGTCCATTCATCCCAAAGCCCTCCTTATAGCACCACTGCCTAAGCCATCTGTTGACAGTCATAATCTTGTCACAATCTAGTCATAGAGTGATCTATTCCATGCCATTGATAGACCTATCCTCCACAAACTTGTATAGTTTTTTTTTTAACCCCGTTACAGTTTTGGCCTTCACAATGTTCCCCAAAGAGTTCCACAGGTTGACTGTGCATTGTGTGAAGAAACTTCCTTCTTCAGGATGCACAAGTTGTGTTCCCAACTCCACCATTGAACTGTTGTATATCTTTGGGCAAATCACTTACCATATCTGTTCCTCAGTTTCCCCCAAACAAGATGTCGCAAGATTTTAGTAGAGATAAGTACTCAAAAGCTTGGATGCTTATTCCAGCTATCTAAATCTCCCCAGTCTGCAAATTAGGTTAGAAATCTCACAAGCATAGGCTCTCTCATGACTTGCTTTCTCAACATATTGGCTTCCAGGCACAATCTAAAACTCCATGAGAATATTTTTTTGCATAGTTTTTCAATAGTGCGGGTCCCAGGTATGGCTGAAAAGTAGTGGGGAAATACTGGCCCCATTGAAGTCAATGGTGAGATTCTCAGTGGCCAGGATTTCACCTCAGAGATGTTCACATGTCATAATGTTGTAGAATATTAAGAAAGTTTTCGTTTTGAGTTCAGATCTAAAGAGAAGAATTGTGAAAATTTAAGAGTTCTTATTTTATCGCAGCCAGTTTGGCCAATCTCAGACTTAAATCTTCAGTAAAACTGTTTAATAGTATCTCCCATCAATAGCTTCTCCCATCTGAAGATTTCAAAGCACTTTACAACTATTAACACATTAAGATTTACATGATTCTGTCTGCCTGTGATCCCAGTTGATGGTATCATCCGTATTTGATACATAAGGAAAAAGAGATATAGAGAGGTTAAGTGATTCATGTAAGGTCAGAAATTAGGCCTGTAACAGAGCAGAAAACAGAACCAGAACTCCTGACAGCTCGTACTAGGCTTTAACCACTAGCCAATCCTTCCTGTTTCACTCTTACATGAATATGAAGCCCAAAATAGCAGGCAATGTTTCTCACCACCAGGACTTTGCTTTGTTGATATAACAATTTTGTAGAGTCCAGCACTGTGTTAACTAGGTTCTCCCATGCTACTGTGATGAGTGCTGTATAAGATTAGAGAGAATAGAATAGAACTTTTTTCGATACCTACCACTGGGATGTTTGTTTCCCTTGTCCCACCTCTGGTCCACCCTAATTCTAACCTCTTCCTCCATGCTGACCCTAGCCTGCATGGGCAAGCTCTTTCTACATCCAGGGAGGAGAGGTAAAGTGCTGCAGAGGCATCTAAGCCTCTAGTCCCAGTGAAAGAGGGAGGTCCAGGCATGGGGCATGCCTCCAGGTGTGAATATGAGGGATTGTGATCTGAGCCAATGTCTTTATTTTTGAAACAAGACCACAACCTATCCTTATACCAGAGCTACTCTCACTGCAAATATATTAAGTAAAACTTGGCTTAAGTGACCACCAAAGGAAGAAATAAAGATAAGTGGCTTAATGAAGATGGTGGAGTAGAATTGTATTTAGTGGGCCAGTTTCTGCTCTGACACAAACTTAACTCTATTGACTTTGCAGAGAAGAATCAGGCCTCATATGTATGAGGGTGCTTTGGGTAGTCTTTGAAGAGAAAAGCCTATCTCTTCTCTGCATGTTTAAAGATGGGCTTAGGCAGCTAAGCTTTGTTTTTTGGTAAAACCTCCCATGTTGTGTTTTGCTGTTTCAGTGACACAACTTAAAACCAAACCTGGTTTGGATTTTGGATCCACAGCTTAAAGTGATATTAAGTATTTTATACTTTCCCACTTTAGCTGCTGACTTGTGATATTATTAAGCTAACTGAATAATAGCCTTTTCCCTTTTCAATTATTCTTATTCTGTCCAAGTACTATGAAAGGAATAAAAACGTGCAAACCCCAGAGTCAACATTAGAAATCTACATACTGTTTAGGAGCATGCACTAAACCAACATGCCAAAGTACACATACAGTAGGAGCCAGGAGTAAACCAGGCCTAGAAGTGCCAAAATATACACAGGATCATGCAGTCAGTAAGCCACTCATCATTGCCAACATACATATTGGAGCATGCTGGAAACTAACCCCCAGCATTAGCACCAGTTCTGTTTTGCTGTTGGTTTCCTCCAGGCTTTTGTAGCAAAAAATACACATAAGACCATGTAGTTTCCCAACATAGCAACACTACATACACGTTCTACTGATAGAGGCACCTCAAAAGGTTTACATTTTGATTTTTATAACCTTCCAAAAGTTCAGATGCTTATCCAGATTATGCCAATCAATGAAAATGAAAGATGGCAAATTCAAAATTGATAAATACGTTTGCAAACATTTTTGCAGACAACACATGGATGTCATTCTGGCAAAGAATTAGCAAGATTCAAGGAGAGATTAGACATTTATATGAGTAACTAGAATATCCAGAATTGTAATAGTTGATAACAAAAATATTGAAAGATAAAATCTAATGTTTCAGTGCTTAAATCAATTTCTAACTATACATGATTAGGATGAGACCTTCGTAAAGGACAGATAGTACCACAGCTATCTATTGGGGCACCTTGCTGTAAAGCAACTGGCATTGGTCTCCGTTGGAGACCGGATATACTAGATGGGGCATGGGTCTGATCCAGTGTGGCAATTCCGATGTTCAATCTGTGGAGGCTGCCAGCGCTTGCCATCCCAACACAGTACAATCCTACTCCCATCAACAAGCCTTTCTCCATCTTCCTCTCTTGCAGGCTCACAGTCTGGGTCAGTATCTAGCCCCAAGGATTCTATCACTTTCACTCATGGTAAGAGTACATTGAGTTCAGTGGGACAACTTGCAAATTAAGGAACTACTAACATGGGTAAGTATATCCGAATCAGACCCAATAAGGACAGTCCCAGTTCATTTATTGTTGCATGGACCCAAAACCCCCAGAAAGTGACTCAAATCTGTCTCATGCATGTTGAACTGGATGAAAGGTATGTATATCACATATGGGCAGACTGCTTACTATTGATTGTGCACCTGTAGAGATCCATGTTTTTTCTTACTCTAACAAATACATGTGCCATATTGAAATATGACCATGGCAGTCGAACTTCCGGCAGGAGTACTGTATGTGGATAACTAGTTTGTAGATCAAAAGCTTCTCACTTTAAGTTAAACTCATTTTAGTGATACTGAAGTACAAGTACATATGTATCCTAGTGCGCCTTTCGGAAGACAGTACTATCCTGACTTAGCTATATTTGTGAGGAGGAGTTGCTAGCTTCTCAAAAATGTATCATATTGCATAGGCCAGTGATTAAATTTGAGCCCAAAATATAATAAGTATACAGTTAAGTAGATTTGGTTTTGCTCCGAAAAATGTTATTTTGGCCTACCAGTTAGATTTTTCATTATCTTTAAAAATGGCATAGAAATGGAAGGACATGTCTATTTTATTTTATTTTATTTTTGGTAACAGTCCCACTAGTTGAGAAGTAGCTTTCCACTGCTAAAGATATAGCATCTTACTCAAAGAGCGAAGGTCCAAGGGGAAGAAGAAAGAGGAAAGACTACTGATCGCTTTTGTCTGATCGCACTGAACTTCCTGACTTTCCCTTTTGTTTTAAGAATCACTTCTCAATTGACAAACCACCACCTTATCCACAACACGAAATCCCTTACTCAAAACAAAACCAACATTCAGAAAACTGGAGGAATTGGTTTTTCTCACAGGTACAAACTCTATTAAAATCAAAAGACTCCAAGGCCTGATTCTCTTTTACATTTCCCGTTTGAGAATAAGCTATACCAATATAAGCACTTTTGTATTTCAATTATTAAATCCACACTAGGGAATTGTATTACTTTGATTATACTGAGATAGTTACAGCAGTACAACTTTTGTGTGTGTAGATAAAACCCCAGGCCCCTTTACACCACTGTGGCAGGCCTCCAAGTAAGTTGGCCTTAAAGTGAAAGTTCTTTTCATTTCCATCCATTTTAAATCCCTTTTATGTTGTCAGAGCAGTATAAAATTGCCTTAGTGCACACCAGAATCAGACACCCTAATCTCTGAGCATTTCAGCAAAAAATTGCTGTTCTGTAGAAACCATTTTTAAATAAATCTCAACACGTTCTTAGTTGATGTGACAGCCCTACCGCGAGTTGCTAATTTGAAGATGTGTATGTGAGAGGGGAACCAAGGGGGCCCAGATTCCAGACAGACACAGGATGGGTCCATGGAGAAGTAATGCATTCTAGCCTTGAGCTGAGGTAGTGCGGGCACCGAACAGATCAGTTTCATTGCTCACACTCTCTGTGCTGGTTAGTCCGCTTTCCAAAGCAGAGAGCTTGTGCTTTAGTAACAGATATACTGAAGGTTAAAAAGAAAATTGGTCAAGTATCAAGACTTTCTAAGCTGTTGGCTGAACCATGTTAGCTAACCCCAGGCTGTGGCTGTTTCCCCATGGAGCAAAAGAAAAAACAACAGGTTAACAGTGTAAGAAATAAAAAATGAGGGAGAGTAGGCTCAAAACCCCAGCCCTATACTAATCTCTGCCATGTGAGCAATCTAATTTTGGCTTCATGTATCTTGCTTCCCAGGCTCATAAAAGTAGACAATATTGAAGAGGTATTAGTCTAAGCTATAGGGTAGAAAAAAGGTGGTGGTAGGGAGAATCTTACTTAAATTGGGCCCTGTTGACCAAGATATAGGCATGAACTGAATTCCAAGGAAGAGCCTTGTCCTGTTCTCCTTGGACGAATAGAATCATGGAAATGTAGGGCTGGAAGGGACCTCAAGAAGTCATCAAGTCCAGCTGTCTGGGCTGAGGTAGGACCAAGTAAATCTAAACCATTCCTGGAAGGTGTTTGTAGAACCTGCTCTTAAAAACCTCCAATGACAGGGATTCCACAACCTCCCTTGGAAGCCTGTTCCCGTACTTAACTATATTTGTAATTAGAAATTTTTTCCTTATATCTAATCTAAGTTTCCCTTGCTGAAGATTAAACTCATTACTTCTTGTCCTACCTTCAGTGGACATGGAGAACAATTGATCATACTCCTCCTTATTTCAGGCCTTAACATATTTGAAATCTGTTATCAGGTCCCCCCTCAGTCTTCTTTTCTCAAGAGTAAACATGCCCAGTTTATTTAAACTTTCCTAATAGTTTTCTAAACTTTTTATCATTTTTGTTGCTCTCCTCTGGACGCTCTACAATTTGTCCAAATCTTTCCTAAAATGTGAAACCCAGAACTGGACACAGTACTCCAACTGAGGCCTCGCCTGAAGTGCCAGATGTGAAGCAGACCAACCCATGGGAGGAATAATAATGTTCCTGCTATCCCATAGCAGATACCAATTAATACAGTTCACAATGTCCCATACCAAATATGGGTGGGAGAAATGGCAGCCTTTAAAACCACTGAAACCCAAATGTAAATCACATTAACGCAATATGGGTCTCTTTCTCTTGCTAGTAGTTTGTCCACATAGAGTGGAATATGAGTCTGCTGCTTCCTCAAAGCTAATGAACTTGGTCCTTTAGCTGTAAGCAGGAGATGTTCATACTTTTAAATCTACAGATCCCAGGTTAAATCCCTGCAGGCAACCCAACAAGGGACACCATTACACCAATAACTTGCCTGACTGCAAGCTGATTTTCTGAGTTGGGTAACAACTGTCTTCTTCTGGTGGCAAAAACTGTCAGATTACGTCACTGGATAAAGAAGAATCAGGACTACAAATGGCAACAAGGGAACAAGCACAAGAATGAGAATAATGCAATGTTATGCTAGGAACTGATCTAAAACACTGGAAGCAATTTAGCAGTAACATGAAACCAGCATTCTCTGGGAGATTTTTCTCTACCCAGGACTTTGATTAATATAATTTTGGAAAATGTTCCTTTTATAAAGTTCAAAACATATGAAAAAAGTATAAAATTGACAAAGAGGACAGATTTTATTTCCAGGAGATTCCATTTAAAATCTTACATATGTTCCATTTTATTGTTTTAACTCAAATAAAAAAGGGAATTTGAACCTATGGAATTATAGTTGCACTGGAAAAAAATATTTGGAAGCCTGTTTCCATAATGTATTAAACTTGTTTAGACACTTCAAAGTACTGAATGTTGTACATTCAAAACTGCCCAAAGATAAATTAAGATTTTTCTTATTTCACTTTATCTCTGGCCAGAAGAAACCCTCCAGACTCACAAGTCATTTACAGAGATTTCTGGAATTAGTAGAAGTTATACAGGCAACATTATTTCATCTTCACATACAATAATTTTAAAACACAGAGTAATTATGCTTGAACCACTTTCTTTTTCCATTCAAAAAATTTTACATAGCTCCCTGGGTTTTCAAGGTTAAAGACAAACAAGTAAGGGCATTCTGAGTATGCAGCAAGCAATATAATCAGTCAGGCACTTATGCATAGTCATTGTAGGATCAGGGCCTAAAACTAGTAGAGCATTTCTGTATCCAGATAGCATAGTAATGGATATGGTATAAGAATGTAGAGAGAGAGTATCTGTCAATTCTTTATCCTCCCTGGCTGTACATTCCTAGAATACTGATTTCAATTGAAAATGTATTGGGAACTGAACCTTTCCAAAATAATGAACAATTTTTTGGATAGATGGGTTCAAGTGCTTTGAGGACATCATCTAAAGCCCACTTTGAGCATTGGCCTGCTAAACCCTGGGTTGTAAGTTCAGTCCTTGAGGGGACCATTTAGGGATCTGGGGCAAAAATTGGGGATTGGTCCTGCTTTGAGCAGGGGGTTGGACTAGATGACCTTCTGAAGTCCCTTCCAACCATGATATTCTATGATCCAAAATCAATGGAGAGACTCCCAACAATCATATGGTTGCCAGATGTCTGGTTTTCGACCGGACTGACCGGTCGAAACAGACTCTGGTGGCTCCAGTCAGCAGAGCTGACCGGGCCTTTAAAAGTCTGGCTCTAAGTGGCTCCCAGAAGCAGCAGCATATCCCCGCTCCAGTTCCTACGTGTAGGGTAGCCAGGGGGCTCCACACGCTGCCCCCACTGCAAGTGCCAGCTCTGCAGCTCCCATTGGCCGGGAAACATGGCCAATAGAAGCTGCGGGGGTGGCGCTTGCAGAAGGGGTAGGGTGCAGAGCCACCTAGCCATGCCTCCATGTAGGAGCTGGAAGGGGAATGTGCCACAGCTTCAGGGAGCTGCTTGAGGTGAAGCACTACCCGGAGCCTGCACCCACGAACCCCTCCCATGCCCCAACCCCCTGCCCCACCTCTGATCCCCCTCCTGCCCCAAACCCCTCATCCCCAGCACCACTCCAGAGCCCGCACCCCCATCTGGAGCCCTTAACCCCCCGCACTCCAACCCCCTGCCCCAATCTGGAGACCCCTTCCGCACCAGGAACCCCTCATTTCTGGCCCCACCCCAGAATCCACACCCGCAGCTCAGAGCCCATACCCGCTCTCACACCTCAACCCACTGCCACGCCTGGAATCCCCTCCTGTACCCCAAATCCCTCAGCTTCACCCCCTCCCCGAGCCCAGAGATCCTTCCTGTATGCCAAACCCCTTATCCCAGAGCCCACCCCCAGATGGAGCCCTCACCCCCTCTCGCATCCCAACCGACTGCCTCAGCCCAGAGCCCCCTCCCGCACCCTGAACCCCTCATTTCTGGCACCATCTGGAGCCATCACCCCCGTCCCACACCCCAACCCTCTGAGCCAGCCTGGTGAAAATGAGCAAGTGAGTGAGGATGGGGAGAGTGAGCAACAGAGGGAGTAGGGATGGAGTGAGTGGGGGCAGGGCCTCCGAGAAGGGCTGAGGCAGGGGTGGGGCCTCAGAGGAGGGGTGTGGCAGAGGGTGGGGCAAGGGTGTTCAGTTTTGTGAGAGTAGAAAGTTGGCAACCCTAGCTTTGCATCAACCCTCAAATCTCTATTTTTCTATAATAATTTGGTAGTAGATTTTTGCATCTGTGTTTGTATTACAGGGTATTTAAAAACCAGTACTAATGTCATTGTTTCCATTGTCCAGCACTTTCACAGATTTGGGTCCCAGTTCAGGCAAGCACCTCTGTTCAGGAAGGGCATTTAAGCACGTTGAACTTTAAGTAAGTGCATAACTCCCATTGAAGTCCGTGGGACTTAAGCACATGCTTTCCTGGACTGTGACCTTGATTAGGAGCAAATTGTCTTGTTTGTCTGGAGGCCCTGTAGGAAATAACTATCACATGTCAATATGAAGAGAATAAAAACCTTTAGTGTGGGTGATACTTACATGCAGGTTTTCTTCTTTAAAGGTAGCGACATTCACAGTGTATCATGGGGCCAAAATCTGCTCACTTTGCCCATGAGAGCAGTCCCAATAATATCCAAGGAAATAATAACAGTGCATTAACTTAACACAATGCAGAGCTAACATCATATCAAAGATGATTGCTCTAAAGAGCTATAATTTTATTCTGATCACTGCCATTAAGGCAGGCAAACTGGATTTCAATGTGCTCATCAAGGGGCCGCTCTAATTATTAGACCTATACCTTTTAGCAGAAAGGAAGCTAATGCAACAGCTTTGATTTTTGAACTAAACCACACATGACGGTCATTAGTCTGGGTAGGCCTGCAGCGTATGAAATGATTTCCTACCAACCCAGCAATGAAGGGAAACCATGAAAAGCATAGGATAGAAGGGTTCTGATAGCGGATGACAAAATGAAGGGGAAAACAAGCTCAGTCAATGTGATATACTTTCCTCTCAATGTGAATATGTCACTCTTATTACCATTAGGTGTGCACATCGAAATGGAGAATATACTATTGATGGATGAGCTGCCACTGGTTCAGGGCCTGATTCTTCACTGCCTTTCTGCTACCCTGTCATAGGTTTTTCCATTCGCTTTGGTCCCCCCTTGCACAGGTGTAACAAGCTGCACACTGTGCAAAGCTGTGGAAAATCAGGCCTTTGAGGCTAGATTCGCAAAAGGCCTTAGGCATCTCACTATCACAAAGGGGCCTAGGCACCACTGGTATTCACAAAAGCTCCTCTCAGCTGCCACCTAATCTTGTACGTATCTCAACTCACTTAGGGCCTAATTTTTTTTAAAAAAAATTCCCTAGGTAGCTATGTTCCCGCTTCTGGACACATGTATGGCTGCCTCACTCTAGGCAGCTGGACACCTAAGTCCCAGCGCAACTCATTAATTGTACAGGGAGTTTAGGTGCCAAACCCAGGCTTTGTGAATCTCAGTGATGTTTGAGCCATCACAATAGCTATGTCCAGGCTCACCAGACAACAGCAATTTCTGGGCCCCAGGGCAGAACAGTCAATGGGCCCCCTAGAAAGGTCTGCCTGATATTTGGGCAGTGCCATGCCTGCACTGGTTGGTTCCTAGTGAGCTGCTGCCGGCTGCACTGCTGGTGCCCAGCAAGCTGCCAGCTGTGCTGCTGGGCACACTCTCTGTATGACCAGGGTTTTGACATGCCCGCCCGGCTGCCTTCGCCACTGCCAGTACCACCCCAAGCGCGCTTAGTAGCCCTGCGGCCTGCCCGGGCAATTTAAAAGGGCCCTTGGCTCCCAGCCACCATTTTCCCTCTAATTTTTCCCACCCATATGTGGAATGAATTTTGTTATGTGTTATACATCACCTTCATATTGCACATTTTGCACATAACAAAATTAATGTCATGGGGGTAGGGCTGAGAGGTTCAGAGTGGGGGGGGCTCAGGGCTGGGGCAGAGGGTTGGGGTGTGGAAGGGGCTGAGGGCTCCAGCTAGGGGTGTGGGCTCTGTGGTGGGTCTGGGGATGAGGGTTGTGGGGTGCAAGAGGGTGCTCCAGGGCTACGGCACGGAGAGAGGACTCCCCCAGCTCTCTCTCTCTGCAGCAGCACCTGGGCAGGAGAGGGGGAGGCACCTCTCCCTGCTGCAACAGCTCCAGGAGTGGGGGCTGCAGGATAGGCACTCCTCCCCCAGCCCCAGCAAGTCTGGGCCAGGGCTGGGTTTGGGCTGGGGGAGGGGTGCCCCAGCTACGCCTGGATCTGTGCCATGCTGCCCCAGCCACACCTGGGTTTGGGTGCCCTGGCCACTGCAGGTCCAGGTCACAGCACAGTTGGGGCTGCAGGGAGGGACGCCCTGGCCACACATATTGGGGGCTGGGTCCCGAGCGGGTTCTATGAGAGCCTGCTTACAGGGAACTTTCCCAAAGACCCTTTTAAATCACCCAAGCCCCTGGGCAATTGTTCCCTTCCCCCACCCCCACCCCAGTTAGTGGGCCTGCCTATGACCCTTTGTGAATCTAGCCCTTGGTGTCTGCAAAATTGTGATGGAAATCTCATGAAACTAAGGGCTATTTCCATGTTAAACTTCAGCTTTGAGTGCCAATCAATTTTAGCTCTAAGGCTGCTCTAAAAAAGTCACAGCCATGAGTTTATAATTGGAAAGATATTTATTTCCCTACTCTCTTCTTCCTAAAAAATAGCTGGACTCTTTGTGCTTTGACTTAAAAAGAAAAAAAGCCCCTTCTCGGAGAGTACAAGCATGAAAAAGTTTCTCTCTAAAGGTGATCATTTCAGAACATTAAAAGTAACTGAAAACAGGGAGCTAGAGTAGAAACCATTAAGCAATCTCAATAATATAGAAAGAAAACAGAAATAAATGGGACAAAGAGTCAAGAAAGAAAACTAAAAAGTGGTAAAAGAGTAACAGATTAATAAAAGTTTTATGTTGCATCATTTCCCAACCATTGCTCTCTCCCAACATTGTCTATATGTTCCTTATATAGACCCCGATCCCGCAGACAGATAAGCATGTGTATAAATTTACTCTCATGAGAAATGCCATTGAGTTCAATGGGATAATCATGTAAGTAAATTTACACATACACATGATTGCATTTTTGGATCGTAAACTCTTTGTGAAGAGTGTCTTTTCTTATGTTTGTAAATCGTTAAGGCTAAGAACAGTAAGATTCAAAGGGAGATTGGACATTTCTAGGGATAACAAAAATAACCAGAGTTATAACAGTTAATGCATTTTTGGAAGGAATAAAAACCTAATGCTTTAGGGTTTAATCCATTTTCTAACAGGGATTAGGATGAAACTTTAATGCAGGACAGATTATATTATCTTTGCCTACTGTGACATCCTTGCACTTTCCCCTGAAGCAACTGCTGTTGGAGAGAGGATGCAGGATTAGATGGACCTCGAGACTGATCCAGTATAGCAATTCTTATGTTCCTTAATCACCTAGCATACTGCTGACCTGATTTTCAGTGGTGCTGAGCATCTTCAACCCCACTAAAGTCACTGACATCTGAAAAATCAGGCCACATATAACTAACAAACTGCTATTACGTGATGCCTAGCAGAGCTGGGCTTCTGAGGCATCTTTACTTTATCTGAATTGATTGCTCACACCTAGAATATATTCCAGTATGCTTAGAGTGTTCAGTTTTCTTTAGGGCCAGATTGTGCTTGGCTGCTTTGTTGGTAAATAAGGGAAAGTGTGTGCACCAGCAACCTTACTCCATCCTGAAACCCCACCATCCCTTGCAGCTCCAGGCCCTTCACACTCCCTGTACGTTATGGGATGCTGGGAATGCTCTTTCCCAATACAACCTCCATGCTGGCCAATAGGATCTAGTTGGTGCATATGCACCATAATTAAGCCATGGCAAAGGTGGTCCCCATGTACAACTACATGCAGAGTGTGGTTTTGTACTTTCCTGAGGCACAACCTCTCCCAGAAATCCACTACAGCATGGTGAAGCGCCAGACATTTGTTGATATTCACATCTTCATTCAGGACAAATTGCATCATCTAATCAGAAACACCCATGAGAGACAACCCGCCTCTTTGCCCTTTGCCCTTAATTGAATTGGCTGAATTTGTCCACAGTCAGGCACTTTATCGGATCTGTGCTGACCAAAAACATATTTTTTAGTGTAAAAGCTAAAAAAATGCATTTGGAGCTTGCTAAAAATCATCTCCACTTTCGCAATGTGCCTCCCACCCTGTTGCACAAAGAGTTCCTGCTCCTTTGAGTGGTGTGCTGCCACACGGCACATTTGTGTTTTGCAGCTGCACCTTGGTGGGAAAAACTGAACAGTTAAAATCAATATGACATCAGCCAGAAGGCAGTTCTCTTCCTGATAATTTACAACATTGCGTAGTCTCCCTCAACAATAGGTGTTGATTTTCCCTATCAGGGAATCCTAAATGGCTCAGATCGTTCTGTGTAAACTTCAGAATAATCAAATGTACAAAAGGTAGCACTGTATTTAGTTACAAAGCAGCATTTTTCTTCTCAATCTTAACAATCCCGTCCACAATGGGATGTTGAAGCTCTGACATCCTGTCACAAAAGTCACATGCCTCCCACACCCGATCCCACACACACTCTTCTTTGTACCCACACATATACGTGTCATGCACTGACATTCAGATATAATATCAGCACCACTACCACCCACCCCTTGTTACCTCACTGAATGTCTACATTTTTAACATCTTTTACACCTTCGGAACAGGACTCCATTCTGCAGAAGCTGAAAGGATTTTGATGTGGGGATTTAACATGAGTTCTCATCAGGATCTGACTACAATGCATGGCATGTAACTCATTTCCCCCAGTCAGCGACACAAAGCAAACATAAGCAAAACTAGCACCGCAGAAGAAGCCTTGTTTATGAACTGACATTGTATAAACTTAATTGCCCTTTTATCTAAAGAAAATCTTTCTAACTTCATGTTTGTCTTTCTTTTGTCACTTCTCCTATTTCATATTGTTGGCATGTCTTTTTCAGACAGACTTTATGCTGGCCTTTTAGGTTTTTAAAACTTTTAGGATGATCCAAAGCCCATAATAGTCAGTGAGAGCCTTTCCACTAACTTGTTTTGGATTAGGCCCTTAACGAGGAGAGACCTGGAGATATATAGATAGATAGACAGAAATACACACACACTCTCCTTCCTTGAACGCTGTCCTAATGACTATCTGTACTCTGATTCACTTAGTCAGCATTTATAGGTTCCACAGGATGCCTCTGGTCAGGGAGTGATCAAGCACTTGCTGCAGTGACCTCAAGCATACAGAAATCACTTCATCTGGAAATCTGCCTGTGCCTCCTATCCTCTAAAGAACTGCTGAAGACAATCCATTGTCAATGTGTTTTCTGTTTTAATGGCTATCAACTAGAACCCATACTCCCCCTCTTTAAGACTTATGCTTTCTTTATTATTTCATTTGGATGGATATTGTATTGCATATGATTATTTTATGCAGGTTTCAGTGCTGCTCATCACTGTATTTTAATAGGATAGTTCACCAAACAATCTGGGAAGAAGGTCACATGAGGGTCTCAAGCTTTGGCAGCCATCTTTGTTCTTGTGCTAGCAGACAGACTTTGTGGAATTATGCCATGAGTTTTAGAAAACTACAGCCTTGAGTCTCCTTTGCACTGGTGCAGCCTCACTGACTTCAGTGGAATTACTCAAAAGTTACATGGTTGCAAGAGCTGAAACAGACCCTATAATGGGTTGTCTGTCTCAGGGGAACAACCTGCCATATTGGTCACCCACAAAGGGCCTTTTTTGAATACCCTTGCACTCCAAGAGATTAAGATTACTTGTGGATTGAGATGCTGCTCAAGATGGGTAAATGTCTCAGAAATCTAGCCAAACATCATTGCAGTCAACCTGCTAATCTTCCAACAATTCAGCCAAATGCCAGACACGTATTTATCTATTAAGAAGTTAGCTACTTTCTCTAATTATATTATTGACCCTTTCGCCCCTAAAGAAGAACACTGTGCCACAGTTTGAATACAGCTATCAGTGCCGCATAACAGATGTGTTGGCAACAAGCAGTTAACTCACTGGTGCTCTTTAGCTGCCATCTGCATGTACTGAATTTTGTTGTTATATTAGTCAAGGTCCCATGGTTAAGCACTTTGTGTCAATACCAAAGTAACATTTTTGGGGAGTGTTTTGGCATAATTTTTTATTGCCTTTACAGGATATTGTGGGTGATTACTATGTCTGGAGGCATTTTTCAATTGCTGGCAACTATTAAAGTGTATTATAGTTTTTCATTTGTTATCACGTTGAGCATCTTGATGACATCCTGTTCAGGAAATATGTAACTATGTCAGAGGATAAACTGCACACAATGCTATTCTACTTTGATTGAATGATTTTTTGCAATGCTGATGCAAAGTTTGTTAAATACAGTATGTGCATATCTTCCAATAGCCAGCCTATCAAAGTGTATCAATGAACAAGAGGAGAGAGATGGGGGAGAAACATTATCCTTCATATATGACAGATTAAGGTCCAGATTAAGGTTTTCTCTTCCTCTGTCATTGGATCTCTCAATTGCAGTAAGTTTCTCCCTTAGGTGTAAACTGATTTCTGTCACTGACTTGATTCTCTGAAAGCTGGCAGACAATGAAGGGTTTCCAGGGAGACCCAAAATTTTGTCATTTACATTTATCAGAGTCAATCATTACCCGGCCTACATGCCCACCCAGGAAAGTAAAGGGATGTAAGGTGCCTTTCCTCCACAGGCTACCTGGATTTGGGGTCACAATGCTATGTAGTCACTCCACCCATTCTCTGGCCCTGCCTGCCTACTCCACAGCTCCCTGCAGACAGCGAGGAAGTGTGGTTCTTCCTGCACAATAGGCTGGCCAGCATAGCTGAGCTAGTGCAGATGGGAAGTAAATTGCACCAGGAAAAGGACTGCCACAGCTTACTTCCCCATTGAGCAAGAGTGAAGCAGGTGTAAGCGGGGGAATAGTCCCGCTCTTGTGGGGAACTTTCCTGGCTTCTGCACTACCCCGGTGAAGTGGGCTAGCGAATGTATCTGTGTCCTCGCTCCCACTTCCTTTACCCAGTGGCCTCCCTGCCCTTGAGGACTCCCCTTCCACTCTCCTGTCTGGCAGAATCCTCGTAACCCCAAAAAGGTTGGGCCCAGGATTCCTGGGGGGCTCGACCCCCAATCCTGCGGTGGTCACCTAGGACAGGGGCTAGGGTGTCCCCACTCCAGGGTACTCTCTCTGCACTGGGCACTTCTCTGACCCCCTGACCATTACATACAAGTTAAAGCAAATGCAAGTTATTTAATCAACAATTAATTTTAAAAAGAATAAGGAAAAATGGGAAAGGTTAAAGGAAACACATCAACCCGCTCTGTGGCAGGGAACATCACAAACAGTATCTCTGGAATGTCCGGGCAGTTCACAGTCTGTTCCTTGGAAGTCCCAGGCCTTCTTCTCAGGCCCTAGCTGTGCTGTGGGGATGCTGTGGGTTGGACATTTGCGCTGGTGTTGGCCACACGCTTTCAGGCTCTAAGTGGCAGGACCCTTCTTCCCAGTATCGCCCCCGCCCTGTCGGGGTTAAGATCCAAGCCTGGCCTGCAGAGCCTCTTGGCTGAGGCGTCTCCCTGTGCTGGGACCGCTGCCTAGGGTTCCCCTCAGACTTCCCAGCTGCTCGCCACATCCAGCTCTGGACTGCTCCAGCCCCAGCTGCACCACTTGGCCTCTGCACTGCTGCTGCTGCTGCTCTGCCTCCAGCTCCCTGTGCTGTTTCTTTGGCCCCTCTGGCTCTGGTTGCTGCAGCTCTGCTCCCAGGGCAAGTCTGTTCTCTCTCGGCTGTGCCTCTGGCTTTGGGGCTGCAGCTCTGCTCCCAGGACAGGGGCTGCTCTCTCTGGGCTGCATTTCTGGTCCCTCTGGATCTGGCACAGCTCTGCTCCCCAGCTCACCTTGGGCCCCTGCTTTCTGCTTAGCTCGGCCCCACTCTGTCTGACCCAGGCAATTCCAGCTCACATGGAGGACGGGACCTCCCTGGCTTCCTGACTCCCTGATTAATCTGCCCACCCTGTCATTCAGGCTGATGTGGAGCATTGGCCTCTCCCCATTGTTCCTGGGGACTGTCAGTCTCAGGGTCCTGATTTCCCATAGACCCTTCCCCTTTTAGTACTGGGAGCTAACCAACCATAACACTCCCACTGACTGTTAGTAAGGGGGCAACAGTCCCCTTACACAGGGACTGAACTGTGACTTTCTGAATCACAGTTTGCTCTGCTCCTGAGGCATGCACTGTCCCTTACTCAGGACAGCTTTCAAGGTAACAATCTAGCCCTGAGACATTTCCCTATAGAAATGGAGAGAAGGAAGTGTTATGGGTCTGCATATCAACTTTTTGAAGAGTTTAACAAGTATCATCATACACAAAGTTTCTCCAATTTCTTTTATTGAAGTATGCCCCCAAAAGCACCATTTTTATATTGCCTTCATTTGTTTCATTTCCTGCTAGATTTTTGATATATTTAAGTAAATATATTTTCCAGTAATGTAGAAATCAGTGGCATAGACTATCTGCATACTCGGTCTGTCAGCGGCATGGTGGTATTATTGACTTGTTTCCAGTGCTCTTTCGAAGAAACGTGAAGTGGCTCCTCTGTATCTCTGCTTCTTCCCCTTTGCTTGGTGAATTCTAGTTCATGGTGTAAGCCCTTATCATTCACTCATCTATTTAGGGTTGTTTTGTTTGTTTTGGTTTTTAAATCTTTATTTTGTTTATTTCTCTTTTACTCCCCCTGATCAGTTGGCTGCCTTAAACCTGATGTGTTTTGATTAAGGAGACAGATTCTCAGGAGGTATGAGCTTCGTATGTTTTCCCATAAATATTATATAGCACTTAGACACAGGAGCTTTGTAAAGGCTTGATCTTGCAAAGAGATTCATGCAGGGAGATCCCTGAATCAGCCTGCAGCTAGTCACAAGATCAGGAGCAAAGACAGAAAATAAATATTAATGATCAAAATAGGACTTAATATTGTCTTGGTGTGACACCTCTACTCCAGATGACACACCTGCCAGAGGCTGAGGAAAGGTGATGGCACCTCTGTGCAATACCAAACCAGCTTTCTTTCTGTTCTATTTCTGTTTCTTACACCTGTCTAAACTCTTCATGGAAGGGACCATGTCTTCTTATGTGTTGAAATAGCATCTAGAGCACTGTAGCCCCCATCCAGTTTAGGGCTTCTGGGTGCTACTGTAATATACATATTAATTTATAGCAGTAATTAATAAGGGACTAAAATAAAATAAAATAAAATAAAATAAGCCTGTTTGTATTAAACAAGCTACTACCCTTGTTTATGCTGCCATGTTGCTCCTTTGACTTAAGTGATAACACCTGTCTGTTATACGTGACAACCCAAGGCCAAATTCTCTGCGTTATATGGCTGCAACTCCCAGTGCCTTCAGTGGGGTTGCACTTGTGTAACGGAGAGGAGAATTTGTCTTCCAGGTTCTAGTCCTGGCTGCAGATAGCTTCCTTGCAAACACATGTAATTAAGGAACACTTTTTTATTTGCAAGGGATGTAGAAGACTCAGCTGGTATTAGCAAACGCAGGAAATGTATCATAATTTACAACCTCCCCCTGCAAACACTAAAGCAGGGCACTCGGGCTGATGGCGTTATGTGAAGGCAGACTGCTGGGTTTATCAAGATGTCTGTAACTTATCAAACGAGTGAGCACGTTGTCGGTAATCGTACCAGAAAAGTTGCTGTGTTCTCCCATTTACAATCACCGTGCTATATTACATGTCATTAGGTATTGATGTAGGTTATTCTCAAGCTCTTGCCTCACATGAACAATGTGCCTGAATATTTAATAAGAAGACTTGATTAAAGTGTCATAAAACACAACAAATCTGCTGTAAAACAGAGGCAGGAGCAGCAGGGGGCAACGGAAGTAGCAACACAACAGGAGGCTGTAAGAGTTAGCTCTGGTGGTGAGAAGGAATCACTATTCAGTAATACCATCCTTCGATGTGGATGGAGAGAATATGTTTGTTAGCAGGTTTTTCTTCAACATTTCAGTTGGAAACCAAGTGCTATAGACAAACCAAAAACAAATAAAACAGCTTCTTTCAGAAACGCAATCCAGTTTCCACTAATTTAAACATTCCCTACCCTGCTCTTCCTGTCAGCCTAATACTTTCTAGACATGGAGTCTCCGGCACCTGAGATATTTGAAAGCTCTTTCTCTTGGGGTTTTGAGAGCTGTATTTTGCAGCCCTGAAATCTTCAGCAGCAAAACTGAAGCAGCCTTCCTGGTCAACATGTTTTTTCTGGTTTCAGAGTAGCAGCCGTGTTAGTCTGTATTCGCAAAAAGAAAAGGAGTACTTGTGGCACCTTAGAGACTAACAAATTTATTAGAGCATAAGCTTTCGTGAGCTACAGCTCACTTCATCGGATGCATTTGGTGGAAAAAAACCGATGAAGTGAGCTGTAGCTCACGAAAGCTTATGCTCTAATAAATTTGTTAGTCTCTAAAGTGCCACAAGTACTCCTTTTCTTTTTATGTTTTTTCTGGTCATTGTTATCTTTATTCTGCTTTCTTACTCAGGCACTACAACTATCTGTGCCGGTGTTGTTGGTTCCCAATTTAAAGCTAGATTGTGCCATTTAGGCAGTAACATTTGGACTTGTTCAAAGCTGGACCACCCCAGCAGACGCTCCAGCAGGGGTTGTACAAGAGGAGGCATAATCCTTCCCTTAAGCTCTACAGTATGTGGGAGAAGTGTGTAACATCCACTTAAATAGTCTGTTTCTCCTTGGCCAACTACATGGACTGATGTAGCATGAACTCACCTCATCCTCACTCCTCTCTGCTGCATCAATGGCTATGCTACCCGAGCTACCCGTGAAGTATAGGTGGGTGGGGCACTAGAAAGGTGTCGGTGATATAAAGCTCTGTACATACTCTTTGTTTGAAATGGGGAAGAAGCACACTACAAGAGTGGATGCCTGCAAACTCTGGGTAGTGGGGTCTGCTTGAGAGTTCCTCTAAAATAAAAGCTGTTTAGTATCAGAATTTCTATGCAGCAAGGTCAAAGTGGATAGCTGGACTACATTCAAGCTTTCTAGATCAATGCTTTCTCCATCCATCACAATAGCACAGGTGCTTTAATTTCACAATACTTTTTTTAATCCTTCCTGTTACTCTTTACTAGAGCTAGGTGAAATATTTTGGTCAAAACTCTTTTGCACTGAAAAATGCAAATCTGGGATCTCCAAAACATGTTGCAATTTTGTATAATTTTTGCTGAATTGGTTTGGGCAAAAATACCCCCAAAACCTTTTAATTTTTCACAATTTTTTTAATGTTTCATTGTGACACTTTTAATTTGAAATGACTTTCCGTTCAAAATTTCCTCAACTTTATTTTTAAAAAATGTAAAAAATTTAAAATGTTCCCAACTGAAATGAAATGGTTCCTTTTTGCCAAAAATAAATATTTCATTCGACCCCACAACTTTTTTTGCCCCAGAATTGGCAGTGAACTGAAAAATCTTTAGTTCACACAGCTCTACTCTTTGCATCTTTTTAACACACCAGGCAGTGCCCACACTATGCACACCTCCCTAGCTAGTATGACTAGCTATGTGTGAATACTCCCAAGCCTGGCCTGAAATAGGTTTCCACATTTTTAACATTGGAACCAGTTCACATGGGATGGCAGGCCTTCAAAGTTGAAAAGGTTCAGATTCACATTATCCAGTTTTCTCATGTTCACATCTTGTCAACCCAAGTAGTATGGCCTAGTGAACAGGGCTCTCAGAGAGCTGGGTTCTTTTTCTGGCTTTGCCACTGCATTGCCATATGAACATGGGCAAGTCACCTTGCCTGGTTCCCCCTTCCACCTTGTGTCTGTCCTGTCTATTAGACTGTAAAGTCTTCAGGGCAGAGCCTGTCTCTTATGATGTGTTTGTACGGTGCTTAGAAAAAGGGCCCCAATCTCATCTGTGGCCTCTAGCAACTACAATAATACATAGACAATATTTGGGTTTGTGTATTAGATAACATTTTGTGATTTGCCCCATGTGACCAGATTCTGATCAGACTTGGAAGACTGTCTGAAAGTAGCCTCAAAGTTAGTGAATATCCAGAGGGAGAAAAAAAATTGCAAAAGTTTTAACTGGTTAATCCATGAACCCCAAAACAGTTCTAACATATCACAGCTGGTCCAGGAATGCAGGTTGAACAAAACCCAAGTCTGAGTTTGTTTTGAATGGGTTCTATGTCTGCATCAATCCCTTTGCACAGATTTGGCTAAGACTGGCACATGTATGCCCATCTGCATTTTCAGCAACAAAAGGGGACATTGATCAATTAAAGCGTTCAATAATTCTGTGAGAAGACTGGGATAAAGGTCTAGATCCTGCAAAATGCTAAGCTCCCTCACCTGTAACAGGAGCTGATAGCAAGGAACAGAACCTCTCAGGATTGAACCCAAGATGCAGAGAAGAGTAGAGTGTAGCTCATGGATCTTGATTAAAACAAAGCTTATGTAAATGACACATTAAAGGGGCTACAGTACTTCACTTGGCAAGAAGAGAGCCAACCATCTGGACTGATGTGATTAGCAAGGTTCATTCTAATATTCTTTGACTAAAAAGCACATAGTCTGCTGGAAATAGATACACATGAGCAAATGGAAGATTTCTTTAAGCTATATTAATAGTGGAAGTTATGCCGGGTAATACCAATTCATTTGGGTAATGAGGTGTGCTAATTTTCAGACTCACTCCAGTTTAGACACACAGCATGCATATGCCCTGTAATAGGAGTGTTTATTAATTATATTTAATTGTCATAGTTTTTCCTAATGATAGTTACGCTCACCCCCCCCGGTCATTTGGTTTCTCAAATGGCGATTAGTGAGAACAGAGAGCATGGCTGAATAGGCAGCTGGAACTAAGGAACCACAGGCTGCTACAGGCAGACAAATCAGCCCTCAGTAATCCAGCCATAAATATAGTCATCTGGGCCATCATGCTCCAGTGGCTGGGAAAGGGAAACTTGCCCAATCTGAACACTGTTCTCCAGTAGCAAGGGGGCCAGCCATACAGGACAAACCAAGCAGTCTTTCATATGTGATTGCCTGCAATTCCAGTACCTTTAATTATAATTTTAGCTGATCCTCACATTTTTATGGGGTTAACCAGTGACGACCTCTGGAACACTGGGCGGGCCAGGTTTATATTCTCTATAGACTGCAGCCACTAGGGGGAGAACTGGTTGCATAAAACTCTCATACACATTTCTGATCCAGTACCATAGCTTGTAGTAGTAGTTCGGCATTAGAGGGCGACACACACCCTGGAGCAAGTCTGATGGGTGCTCATATAAACATAGCCTATCACAATGTTCAACATGCAATAGTTAGCGCTTTGCATCTTAAGAAGACTTTAAAAATATTAAGAACCTTTGTTCTAAGAGGCGCTGAGCACAGAAATCCTGACTCCTGTGCAGATCAGTGAAAGCTGAGGGTGATCAATGGCAGTGGTCAAAAAAAGACAACTTTTTTCACAAAATGACGACTTCTTTTGTCCAAAACATCAAATATGATTTTTTTAACCAACTCCAATGCTCAGAGCTCACAGGGTCTTTTCAGCACTTTACAGGATGGAGTCCTAACTAATAAAAAGAAAAGGAGTACCTGTGGCACCTTAGAGACTAACAAATTTATTAGAGCATAAGCTTTCGTGAGCTACAGCTCACTGTAGCTCATGAAAGCTTATGCTCTAATAAATTTGTTAGTCTCTAAGGTGCCACGGGTACTCCTTTTCTTTTTGCGAATACAGACGAACACGGCTGCTACTCTGAAACCTAACTAATAAGTTTTCATCCAATCTCTGCAGTAGGCAAACAAGTATTACTGGTCCGATTTTACAGATGGGGAAACTGAGACCCTGCCTCCTCATCTATAACTGCCATTGACTACAGGGACTGAAGCATCGGGCATACAGTTAGCTTTAAAAAGCCCCAAAGAAAGTTTTAATAATACAAACATACAAAAAACAAATTGCAAATAAAAATACAATAGAAAATAAAATTCCAAATCCAGCCACTATGTCTGCAAATGCCAGGAGTCCCCTAGTAGTGGAACCAGTGTATTCCTGCCATGCAAGTGGGGACAAGGTTTTCAAGGGGGCACACAGGGGTATCACACCTACAGCAGGTTTGACTTCAGTTCCACAATGGCTCCTAGCAGGACAGTACACAGATGGCAAGTGAGGGCAGGGCTGAAAGATTTGTGAATAGATGCATCCTCCTGGGTTTCTCCTGGCCCACAAGAAGAGCATATAGGAGGGTGCTCAACAGCCTTTGGGGTCAGGGAGAATTCTTGCCTCCTGTCCCAGAAAGAGCCTCCTGGCACCCACACATCTAATTTGGCTGGCTCCTGGTGTTCAACACCCAAATATCTAATCTTGCTGGGCTCTAATCTGAGAAGTTTCCTTGTACTTTTTGGTAGAGTCAGGAGCACCTCTCAGATCCTTGAGATTGAACAGGGAAGAGAGTGGGTTGTTCTGGAAGCTCTCAGTTACAGTCTTTCCCTTTCTGGTACTGGGCTCATTAAATCCTCTGTGTACATAAATACAAATATAAGCAACCTAACTTTGTGCAGCATCTTATGAGACATCATTTCCTCAAACTCTGTCTGGGGCTGGTACTCTAGACTTTTAAAATATAATAATAATAATGAATTCTGAATCAAAAAGAAAAGAATCATTTTAACCATCATTACAAGTTCCTGCTTTTACTCACAATGCAAGAGTATCTACCAGACTAAAATCTCCATTTTGCTTTGCAAATGAGCGGGGGAGGGAGGAAGCCTAATAAAAGGCTGTAGAATCAGTTTCCTCTCATTCTGAATATGTAAAGTAGTTATCTTTAATAATATTCAGTTTAAACAGAATTCAAAA
Organism: Dermochelys coriacea; assembly: GCF_009764565.3. Classification (NCBI taxonomy): domain Eukaryota; kingdom Metazoa; phylum Chordata; order Testudines; family Dermochelyidae; genus Dermochelys; species Dermochelys coriacea. The sequence goes on along the minus strand of NC_050070.1, from coordinate 33,124,964 downwards.
TGTTCCACATCATCTCCTCCATTTATGAAGCCATAAATCTTTAAGTATCATTTCCTTTTCTACTGTCTATAGGAAGTTTGTTGCAGATTGTGCCCAACAAGAACAAGAGAAGTTTTGTCTCTGTAGGTTACATTGGTTTGGAGTAAGAATATTTAACTGCTTCCATATTTGAGGGGGAGGGCTCATCTGATTGCTTAATCAGTAGGACACTCAGCCTGAATTGCAGATTCCAAGTCCAGGAAGAAAAATCTAGTACAGTACCTTAATACGTGTACCCCTGGGGGTATACAGAGGTCTTCCAGGGAATACATCAATTCATCTAGACATTTGCATAGTTTTACAACAGGCTACATAAAAAGCACTAGCAAAGTCAGTACAAACTCAAATTTCGTACAGACAATGACTTGTTTATACTGCTCTATATACACTATACACTGAAATGTAAGTACAATATTTATATTCTAATTAATTTATTTTATAATTACATGATATGAATAGGAAAGTAAGACATTTTTCAGTAATAGTGGGCTGTGACATTTGTTATTTTTATCTCTGATTCTGTAAGCAAGTAATTTTTAAATGAGATGAAACTTGGGAGTATGCAAGACAAATCAGACTCCTGAAAGGGGTATAGTGGTCTGGAAAGGTTGAGAGCCACTGGCTTAATATATACAATGCCCTTCTTCTGATCTTCATAGAACAAAAATCCTTTAATTCTTCCTCAAACTGATAATCCTCACACTTATTGCTCTCCTCAATGACTGCTTCGGTCTCTTTGATTATTCTGTAGACATCAGTATTCTGCATAACGACTATTCTCCCTGTCACTCAGCCACTGTTGGGAATCATCTTGGACTGTTCCCTTTCCTTTGTCCCTCGCACCCAGGCTTTGTCCAGATCTTGCCACATCTTTCTCCATAACATTTCTAAGAGCCACTCTTTCATTCTATCCACACCATGAAAACACTGGCCCAGGTTCTCCTCATCTCCCATTTTAATTACCCCTCCTCCTTCTGTGTCTCTCTGTAAATCACACCAACCCTCTACAGTCAATTTACCACTGAGCTACTAAGATCATCTTCCTTTTTCCATTATTGGATCTTCTTTGAAATCCTGCCCTGACTCCCTCCTTTTAAACCACATGAATTCGAGCTTCTTAGCCTTTACCTTCAAGGTCTTTCACAGCTGTCCCTGTCCCTGCTATCCTTCTTGCATCACCCCCACTGCCTCTACACTGCCAGTGGTACTATACCCCCTTTCTTCTACCACAAACATCTCCATGTTGTCTTCCATGCGGCCCTGTGCATAAAATATCCTCTCTGAACTGATCTGTAGACCATTCCTCTCTTGCCTTAATATCTTCTATAACCCACTTCTGCAGTGCTATTCAGTTAGGTTGGCAGGCTGCTGGGCAGATTTGATGCAACTTTTAAAGATATAAAATGTACGTAAAATGTGCAGCTATGTGAATATATGTAATTTATATAAAATATGCAGATTTTGATTGTTTTCCTTGCCTCCAACTTTCATATGTTGCTTGCCTTGGGGGAAAAAATAGTATCTATGATCACGCTAACCACCCTGCTTGTATGCTGCATCTCACTCTCCTTTTGTCTGTTGCTTGTCTTTTTAAACTGTAAACTCTACAAGGCAGGGACTGTCTAGACTGCAAATTAAGGTGTGATTGTAGCACAGGTAGGCATACTCATGCTAGCTTTAATCTAGCTAGTACAGGTAACCATGGTAGCGAAAAGCCAGCAGCAAGGGCTTTAGCACAGATTTGCCATCCCAGTACAAGTCTGCCAGCAGCCCTGGGTACATACTTGGGTTACTGGCCCATGCTGAAGCCGTGCCACCATGTCTTCACTGCTGCTGTTACTCATTCTAGCTAGATGGCACCTTAGAGACTAACAAATTTATTTGAGCATAAGCTTTCGTGAGCTACAGCTCACTTCATCGGATGCATCCGATGTAGCTCACGAAAGCTTATGCTCAAATACATTTGTTAGTCTCTAAGGTGCCACAAGTACTCCTTTTCTTTTTGCGAATACAGACTAACATGGCTGCTACTCTGAAATCTAGCTAGGTGGTAAGTGTTGAGCCTTACCTCAATATAATAATACATGATGATAGTAACCTAAGAGCCCACTCGTTTCTGAACACTGGGAGCTAGGTCATGCATATAGCCAAAGCCTGACCTTGGGGGTGATGCAGAGATATACTACACCACATTGCACCATGCCACCAGGAGCTCTGGAAGGAATTGGGGAGCCCGGTTGCTGCTGCAGTCTTGGAGAAGAGGGTTGTAGTGTCTGTTCCCTTGCCTTGTTAGCTGTGCTGACCAGTGCAGAGGGAACAGGGCTGTCAGGAATCAAGGCCTTCAGCAGAGCCAGTCTCTGGGCAAACTAATGTGCAGCTAACCTGTAGACAGCTGCCTGATTGGCTACACAGCCTGATGCGAGGAAAGAGTCAGCAGACTTAAGCCCAGCAGTAGCAACAGTTCAGTGGCTGCTCAAGGCGTTTGCCCACAATTGTGATAGCACCAGCTTGTTCCCAGTCTTTCTCTTGCTTTGCCTCACTCCAGGTACCCAGTTCCAACCCTCAACTCTGATTTCTGATTCCTGACCCTGACCCTCAGCTCCAGCTCCTGACTCTGGCTGTGACCCTTGGCTCTGGCATCTGGCCTCTGACTCTGGTTCTAACCCTGAGCTCTGATTCCTGGCTACTGATTTCCTGGTCTGAGCATTAGGCTGACTCCTGCTCTAACCATTAGTCACAACTACCCATGTCCTGGTCATGTGACAAGAGCAGTGGTTCTGCTCTGCCTCTTTTGCAAAGACTACCATTGGACAACCCTGTTTTCCCAGACCCATGTGGATAACCACTGCAGCTCTCTCTTGTGAACCTTAACTATAATGTTCTCTCTCTCTTAAATACATAGACTGCAGTATTTTCCTGTTCATCTAACATTTAGAATTTAAAAGGGGGGGAGTGGATGGGAAGGGGAGAAACAGGATTTTGGTAATTTAAATATACTCCCACCTTCTTTCTTCACTCCACAGCATCCTGTTAATTGAAATAGCTGTAATTATTTGCCTTGCATTCAAATCCGATATACATTCTACTTCTTAGAACCCCTCACTGGAGTCTGAGTGCACGTGCCTTATCATATGCAATTGGGAAGCTGTCACATATCACTAGACAAAAGTATGTCACCCAGGGAGGGCTTCAGATATACTGTGCTACCAGAAGCCTCCAGCTCACTCCTAAAAGAGCAGCACCACATTTCAGGAAGTAACACATTACAGAATGATTCTCCCATTAAGATTTATGCCTAAAATAGAGGAGACACAAACCTCAGGCGTCAGTAGAGTTTTCATCAGCTGATTAAGCATGACAGATGAAGCCAGCTCCTGACCTTTCTGAGACAAGGGGAAAAAAAGAGAAATGGCCTTTCTTTCACCTCTTATTCAATGGTACACTTCCTCAAACAAACAAAAAGACAGCTTTGCAGCTGAACGAGAGGCCATGCAATTAGTTCTGAGCCCCTGAAGTTGTTCAATCAAGGAGGAACATGATACTATATGATTTGCCTGTCCTTTGCTCTTGCGGTCGGCTGTCACTCCTAATGAAGCATAATATCTGACAGTTTCAGTGAGATGAACCCCGATATCCTTAGGCATTCCGTTAATAAAACATTAACTTTCGGATGTCTACTTTATGACTTTAAACACACGCATACCAGCCTGATTTAAACATACACACCGAAACAGTACTCAATCTTTTCTAATACTAGGAACTCATTTACTTAATGCAATCTAAAGCCTGAGATGTGTGAATAGCCTTCTTAATATCTTTTTCCGTGTTAAAGATTCTGCAAGGAAATATGCCTTCACTGAAATCATATTTAGTACAAAATGTCCCACTGCTCTGAGCCCTCCTCAATGTGTGTGGTTTCTTTTGGCAAGTGTGAAAGGGGCAGACGGGACTGTCTCCTTAGAGAAACACATAGGAAAAAAAAACAAGAGAAAAATCTTGCAAATGTTTAATAACTTGATTTATCGTGTAATCTGAGAGGGTGGGATGGTGGTGCATTTGTGATATCACAGGTAACTCAGCCACCAATCATTACAGAATTAGCCTTCACTGATTTGTATAGTCCTGTTATTTGAAGTATTGCAAAATAAGTCTCTGGGTTTGGGTTTTTTGTTTGTGATTTTTGAGGGTTTTTTATGTTTAAAGAGGCAGCGCTGTAATTAGAGAGAGCTGAATAATGGAAAAAGTATTGTTTAATCTATTTTATGGCCCTCATTACTGTAACACGTGAGCATTTAAAAATAGAAATAACACTAACAATCTTTCTCTCCCTTTTTCTTCCAGTCCATCATAGGAGCAATAGTTTGATTAATTTGAAGGGGTATGAGTGTGAGTGTAGAAATTACTAAGGAAAAAAAAAACCCCACTCCCTAGTGCCCCAACACACACAGATCTTCCCCGCCCCCCTCACAACCCACCCCACCTCCAGACTCCCTAGAGATCCACTCCCCCATGCCCTGCCTCCCAGCCACACTCACCGGCCCTGCTGGGAGGTGAGTGCATCAGGATCCTCTTGCCTGGAGGGGCCCAGCTAAGCCCCTCACACTGTCCCCCATGCCCACAACTGGCCAAGAGTGGCCAGGCTTCTGCACCAGTCCCAGGTGGGGAGACAGGCGGGGCCCCACAGGTGGTGGGAAGCAGGGACTGCCCAGAGCCACAGGTGCACTGGGGTCTGGCTAGGGGGAAAAGAGGAGCCAGCGGGTGGGGCCAGAGAGGAGCCCTTGGCCGGCCGGTGGGCAGGCCGAGAGGAGCAAGTGGTGGGCAGGGGGGGATCCAGCTGTCCGGCGGGGTCTCAGGGCACAGTGCAAGCAGAGCAGGCCAGGACCCTTTCTGAGCATGGGCCCGGCTCCATGGTGCCACTGGCACCATTATAAATCAGGTAATGGCTGGAACAGGGGTTGTAGGTATAGCACAAATGGACCTAAAGAGCAACAGTTTTAAATATTATTCTGATGACTAGTAGAGTATGTTGAGCCAGCACACCTGCCTCTAGTGTTTGGGTTTTCTTGACTTACTAAGACTTCAGAGAGATGAATGGTACATTTCATTGGATTAAATGTAAAGAATACATAGTTGGCCATACATGATACAGATATTTGGCTGAATGTATTAATTATATAAAACACAAGGGTGTCTGTGGTTTTCTTGGTTTCAGGTGTTCTGGTTTTGCTCCCCACTGACCATTTTGACGTTTCCTCACGCTTTCTCCAGGTTAAATATTACACTGTAGTCTAACTACCATATTTAGAATCAATGACCAGGGAACTAGCAGAGGTTTTTTGTTTTTTTTTTTGTCATTTAGCTAAACCACTCTTTGTGTTTCAAAAAGATGACATTATTGACCAACCTACTTCTTGTAAGAAATCAAGTTTCTTTCTGTTTTTCCCTTGCACTTGTTGTATTCAGCACCATCCATTTCCTAATCACTGTTGTCATTTATCTCTTTGTTTTACCTTGTCACCTACTTAATTCCGCTGGAGGCATTTCTAACATCTCTGTCTAATAATCTCCGCTAACAATGCAGAACACTATTAGCATAATAAGCATTTCCCATCTGCACAAATAAGACTGAAAACTAACTGCTGAACATAAAAATAGCTGGAACTCATTAGAATTAAAAGAGCACATTCCACTGCAAACAGGTTCTTGGGGAACCTTTCATGTCTCCAGTTAATCTTAGAAATTTTGGGTGTGATCCAAAGCCCACTAAAGTCAGGGAGGTCTTCCCACAGCATATCACTGGGGTTTGGATTAGGTCTCTACTCTATGTGGAACTAATAAAGTTGTGCTATACGTACAGAAGGAAATATTATGTTTCTGTGTCTAAGTAGTTACCTTAAGACCCATTCTTTGAAAAGTAGCATATTTGCTTATGCAAAAATTATTCACACAATAATGCACCTACATTTGGGTGTATAATTACAATAACTACTCACACATAGGTGAGAACACAGGTTCCTAAAAACATTACTAGGCATTTATTTGTGCAGTTATACCAGCTGTGTCTATAAAATGGAGGTGCTCACTGGACGTGTGCCCCATTTTTGTGCATCTATTTTTAACAGGTTTGACCCATAAATCTGTAAAGGTATGGGCATAGCAAGTCTGCAGTAGCAGTGTCTCTCTCTCTTTGTCTCAAAACATGTATTCTCCCAGTTGCTAGTTTGTTATAACACCTGGTTTTGATAGAAAAAATTATGCTTTGACAATGTGAAGTTGCACTTTTTCTGTAAATGGCATAACAGCAAAATGAAATCCTCTGATATGTTTGCAGGATTTCACTACATATTGTTTATTCCTTTGTTTTCTATTAACTGCACTTTTAATCCTCTAAGGATTTTGCTGTCTGGTAGGGCTAGGAAGCAATTTTGTGTCCTCCTCAGTTCATTATCCTAAAGGGAACATGCACACGCATGACTCTCATGGAGACTTTACTTTGGTTCCTTTTTGTGTTGTTCTCTTAATCAAAAACAAAGGTCATTGTGGCTGAAAGTCTCTATTTGTTCCATATGGCACCATGTAAATCTTCATCCAAACTGTTTTTATAGAACACTTTCATAGCCTTACCAAGTAGTTAACACGGTAACGCCTCATGTCCTGAGAAAATCCCAGAATGTAGCATTACATTCTGTTCACACTTCAGTCTTATGTTCCTCTCCATGTAAGAATACATAGAATGAGAAAGTGTAGCTGAAAGTGCTGGTAATGGAAAACACCACATGCGCCCTTTGACTTGGCAGGACTAGTGTCATTGCAGAAGGAGGCGGTATTCTGGCTTCCTGATTACATGCTGAACAGTGATTCTCAGGGAAAAAAATCATGTGCATATATGCCCAGAAGAGGAATCCTTCAGCTTAGGCACTCCTGACAATCATAGCACAGCAGCAATGCCATTCTGTCATAACCAGAGGACATGGGTGTTTTGTGTGACTCTGTTTCTGGGGTTCATGGAGCAGGAGTAGGAATTCACCTTTAAAAATGATATAAAGTGAAGACCTTATTTTGCAGTGATTTTTTTGGAGGAGCAGATTATCTTTTCTAACTACATGTACCTTAAATGCAGGGAAACCTGGAAAAATTCTTAATTGCCAATGCATTTTAAATGGTCTATAGAGTCCCAAAGACTGCTGGATGTGTATTTGTGGTCTGCCACTAATGTTTCAGGGATCAGGCTGTGGTTAAGTATTTCTCTGCCAGGACCCTGGGATACCTTTGCCATGGAAAAAGGGTGTTACCTAGCTGAAGAGATACTGTAATTCATCTCGTCTTGAGAATAGTCACTACATAGGATTTGGCAGGCTACTGGCACTGGAAGACCATATTGTTGCTAAACTGGAGATTTAGGTCATATTTTCAGATTGAAAGAAAAAGTCTTGATTGAAGAGACTCTTCAAACAGTGAGTGGAAAACACGAGGATTAAATCAGGAATTGGATAATGCTAAGCAGCTTTCAACTGCTTTAATTAGAGATAATGTTGCTCTTAATCATAAAACTGAATTTATGGAAAATCAATTAAAAAGTAAAAATTGGAAATTACTTGGAGTAAAAGAAAATGTTGTGTCGATAGCGTTGTCAGGGTACGGGAACTAAAAGAAATTTATTTCATGGTTGTGTCTGATCCATCTTAACATAGAAAAAGTGTACCTTATACCTAGTAAAATAACCACCATATATAGTACTTAATGAGATTAATAAGAGATTATGAATCTAGATCAGCAACTGCCAATTTCCATAGCTGCCATCACCAAACCTATATTCAAACAGAAAGACTGAAATTGCTTCACACAGCATTTGTCTCAATAGATGTGGAAGCACCATTGTTTTTCCACTGAAAAAACAAACGATTGAGATGGAATTAAATACTGGACTGTCCCCATCCTTCAGATTATGATCAGGCAAAGACATTCCTTGATTCAAATGTACCTGCTTCTCAAGTTATTGAAGAATAAGTTGTGGTTTCTACACAAGATGATATAAAGGAGTGTACACCCGTACAAATACACATACAGGCGCACACAGTGAAATTTTCTCACCTACCTCAAGCCAGTAGTCCTATATACTGAAGCTAGTGAGACTACTTGCTTGAGTAAGACAAAGGGAATGTGGGTCACAATGTGTGTGTGCATGCACACGCATGCATACCTCGTGAATATCTACAATTGCTTTCCTTTTCAACAGTTGAATTATGAAGAAACTGAGTCAAATCCTGATCGATGTACTTATGCAAATTAGATTCCCAGATTTCTACAGATGAGACTACAGTGAATAAGGCAAACAGGATTTGTCCCCATGTTTCAAACAGCTGATGGCATTGCTAAAGACAATATTATCGCTCTCTCTGTTGTCTCTTCTATATGCCCGTATGATGCAATTAACAAGGTTTATTTAACTGACTGGTGTGATTTTTCTCTCTCCCTAGTCAACAAATGCTTATGATGCAGACTGTACCTGTCATTTTCCTCTGGTTTTAGTTTTTGTTTTTCTTACACTATCCAATGAGGCAGCACAAAATTTTATATAGGCAGAAGTTGCAACTGTGTAAATTTTTGGAAATGAAATAACATATCTGAGTAAAATCAATTATGGTCATATTATTTATGGACATAAACAGGAGTTTTTAACATATGTAACTAGTCAACTGGTTAGGGTTTTTAACTTTTAATATATTGGAATCCCAGAGCTAAAGCATTTAAACCAATAAGGATAGAATCTTTCCATGTTTTATATGTAGAACAATCATCAATGCCAAGATCAAACTTTAAATAACAAGATATATCACATCCAACAGATGACTCAAGGACCTATAAAAGGATCTACAAAGTAAATTGGAAGACCTGGTGTATCCAAAGTGTGAAGGCAGAATTTAGCACATAGCCAGTGTTTTAGTATCCTTTAGTATCATTTGTCAAGGTGTGTGAAGTGTCCATTTTGATTTTAATACTGTATATATCTGAAAAAAAAGAGAATGTTTGACCTGTGGAATAGAAGAACCCCCCATTTACATTTATCCAAATGGAACATGGCAATATTGGACTTTGGGTCAAGCCCTCAGATTGTATTTGGATACACAACATATGTAAGAAAGTTTGCTATTATGTAAGTGGTGCAAGGCAGAGAGCATGACCTTATGGATTATGAGGCTTTCAGGAAATCAGAAGTTTCGATAAGAGGGATTCCACGGTACATGCCATTGCTACTCATGAACAAATGTAATCATTTATATTTTCCCTACCCATCTCCACCTCTTCCACTGCCTGTCAGATAAAAAAGGCTAAGAGATGGGTTGTGGAGAGAGATTTAGGACCTTCTTGTAACTCCAGAAAATAACTTTGAGTTCACTTCTGAATTTGTAATAAGCTTAATTAGGTTTCAAAACTTTTGCAAAGTCCACATTTTATGAATTACTAAAAAATCTAGTTTCAGATTTCCTTATTTTAATTAACTGAGTCACAGATATTATTTTAATTAACTAAGCTATTCAAAATTAAATTAGCTAGATATGGGCGCTCCTCTTGTCTGCTGAGTTCAGTTTGGCTGAACTATCGGCCCAAATGCTCAGTGATTAAGAGGATCTGTGCATTCTTTTTCTTACAGAATCAGGTCTCAAGGCACTGACTGGGGGTTTAACTGACCAATTTCCAGTGACTTTAACCCTGTGAAAAGCCTGGGAAATTTATCCATATGAATTCCCCTACTAAGGCCTGAATGCACTATATAGAATTAGGCACCTAAGTCTCTGGTTCAGATGCCTAAGTCCCAGTTTCAGGACCACAGCAATGCACAAAACTCCTGCTGAAACCCTGTAGGCACCTAAACTCACTCAGTTTTAGCAAAAAGAAAAGGAGTACTTGTGGCACCTTAGGGACTAACAAATTTATTAGCGCATAAGCTTCGTGAGCTACCGCTCACTTCATCGGATGCATTTGGTGGAAAAACAGAGGAGAGATTTATATGCACACACAGAGAACATGAAACAATGGGTTATCATAAACACTGTAAGGAGAGTGATCACTTAAGATAAGCCATCACTAGCAGCGGGGGGGGGGGGGGGGGTGGGGGGGGGAAGGAGGAAAACCTTTCATGGTGACAAGCAAGGTAGGCTAATTCCAGCAGTTAACAAGAATATCAGAGGAACAGTGGGGAGTGGGGTGGGGGGAAGAAATACCATGGGGAAATAGTTTTACTTTGTGTAATGACTCATCCATCCCAGTCTCTATTCAAGCCTAAGTTAATTGTATCCAGTTTGCAAATTAATTCCAATTCAGCAGTCTCTCGTTGGAGTCTGTTTTTGAAGTTTTTTGTGAAGGATAGCCACTCTAGGTCTGTAATCGAGTGACCAGAGAGATTGAAGTGTTCTCCAACTGGTTTTTGAATATTATAATTCTTGACGTCTGATTTGTGTCCATTCATTCTTTTACGTAGAGGACTGTCCAGTTGGCCAATGTACATGGCAGAGGGGCATTGCTGGCACATGATGGCATATATCACATTGGTAGATGCGCAGGTGAATGAGCCTCTGATAGTGTGGCTGATGTGATTAGGCCCTATGATGGTGTCCCCTGACTAGATATGTGGACAGAGTTGGCAACGGGCTTTGTTGCAAGGATAGGTTCCTGGGTTAGTGGTTCTGTTGTGTGGTGTGTGGTTGCTGGTGAGTATTTGCTTCAGATTGGGGGGCTGTCTGTAAGCAAGGACTGGCCTGTCTCCCAAGATCTGTGAGAGTGATGGGTCATCCTTCAGGATAGGTTGTAGATCCTTGATGATGCGTTGGAGAGGTTTTAGTTGGGGGCTGAAGGTGATGGCTAGTGGCGTTCTGTTATTTTCTTTGTTGGGCCTGTCCTATAGTAGGTGACTTCTGGGTACTCTTTTGGCTCTGTCGATCTGTTTCTTCACTTCAGCAGGTGGGTATTGTAGTTGTAGGAATGCATGATAGAGATCTTGTAGGTGTTTGTCTCTGTCTGAGGGGTTGGAGCAAATGCGATTATATCGTAGAGCTTGGCTGTAGACAATGGATCGAGTGGTAGGATCTGGATGAAAGCTAGAGGCATGTAGGTAGGAATAGCGGTCAGTAGGTTTCCGATATAGGGTGGTGTTTATGTGACCATCGCTTATTAGCACCGTAGTGTCCAGGAAGTGGATGGATGGTCCAGGCTGAGGTTGATGTGGGATGGAAATTGTTGAAATCATGGTGGAATCCTCAAGAGCTTCCTTTCCATGGGTCCAGATGATGAAGATGTCCTCAATGTAGCGCAAGTAGAGTAGGGGCATTAGGGGACGAGAGCTGAGGAAGCGTTGTTCTAAGTCAGCCATAAAATGTTGGCATACTGTGGGGCCATGCGGGTACCCATCGCAGTGCCGCTGATTTTGAAGGTATACATTGTCACCAAATGTGAAATAGTTATGGGTGAGGACAAAGTCACAAAGTTCAGCCACCAGGTTAGCTGTGACAGTATCGGGGGATACTGTTCCTGACGGCTTGTAGTCCATCTTTGTGTGGAATGTTGGTGTAGAGGGCTTCTACATCCATAGTGGCTAGGATGGTTGTTTTTAGGAAGATCACCAATGGACTGTAGTTTCCTCAGGAAGTCAGTGGTGTCTCGAAGATAGCTGGGAGTGCTGGTAACGAAGGGCCTGAGGAGGGAGTCTACATAGCCAGACAATCCTGCTGTGAGGGTGCCAATGCCTGAGATGATGGGGCGTCCAGGATTTCCAGGTTTATGGATCTTGGGTAGCAGATAGAATACCCAGGTCGGGGTTCTAGGGGTGTGTCTGTGCGGATTTTGTTCTTGTGCTTTTTCAGGGAGTTTCTGAGCAAATGCTGTAGTTTCTTTTGGTAACTCTCAGTGGGATCAGAGGGTAATGGCTTGTATAAAGTGGTGTTGGAGAGCTGCCTAGTAGCCTCTTGTTCATACTCCGACCTATTCATGATGACGACAGCACCTCCTTTGTCAGCCTTTTTGATTATGTTGTTTCTCAGAGTTGTTTCTGAGGCTGTGGATGGCACTGTTCTGCATGGCTGAGGTTATGGGGTAAGCGATGCTGCTTTTCCATTCTTGTTAACTGCTGGAATTAGCCTACCTTGCTTGTCACCATGAAAGGTTTTCCTCCTTTCCTCCCCCCCTGCTGCTGGTGATGGCTTATCTTAAGTGATCACTCTCCTTACAGTGTGTATGATAAACCCATTGTTTCATGTTCTCTGTGTGTGTATATAAATCTCTCCTCTGTTTTTTCCACCAAATGCATCCGATGAAGTGAGCTGTAGCTCACGAAAGCTTATGCTCTAATAAATTTGTTAGTCTCGAAGGTGCCACAAGTACTCCTTTTCTTTTTGCGAATGCAGACTAACACGGCTGCTACTCTGAAATCAGTTTTAGCAGTAAAAGTTCATAGGAGTCTATGCTTCTGAGCATGCACACTGCTGCTTCCCTGTAGGGAAGCACATATCTCCCACCTAAGCCCCAGAATGATCCACAACCCAGGAGAATACAGGTGTTTTGGCCATCTAATTCGTCTGAGGGGTCTAATCTAGTAGCCACAGTGGAACAGTCAGTGTGTGTGTGAGAGAGAGATAATTTTGATTTTGTACTCCAGTGGTTAGGGCACCCACCTGTGAGGTGGGAGACCCTGGCTCCAGTCCCCCGCTCCAATCACTCTTTCATTAGTTATCCATAGTGGGATAATGTCCACAGAAGAGACTGAGGAAGCCCGCATCAGACTATCCCATAGCTCAGTGGCTAGGCCACTATTTTGAGAGATGAGAGACCCCTGTTCAGATCTTTTCTTCCCCCTCTGGCAGAGAGCGGCAGAGTGAGCCTGGGTCTCCCTCATCCCAGCAAGTTCTCTAATCCCTGGGCTAAAAGTTATAAGGTGGGCGTCAGCTCCTCCTCCAGCAGAATTTTGAATGGGACTTGATTTGTGAGGTGGCCTTTGAGCACGCCTTCCAAATCGGGCCCTGCATGTGACTTAGCCAGCCGAATGCCTATTTTTCCTGGTTTGTGAATCTTTCTGGGGCTCTACGTGGGGAGATAAACATCCAGATGCCTAGAGGGAGACACCAGTGTGCATGTCCAAAGGCAGAAAGATAGGCCTAGAGAATTTTTACTTGGAATATTAAGGTGCCAAGGGGTCAGCAGGAGTTTTGTGGATAGCTGTGGAACCAAACCTGGGACTTAGAAGCCTATGCTCCTTCGTGGATCTGGGCTTATGTGCCAAATTCTGCATCCACTGAAGCCAATGGGGGGATTAGCATTGATTTCAGTAGGTCCAGGATCAAGCTGTAATTTCCTATTAGGATGTGTAACTTGCCCATCTGACAAGAGGAACAGATGCAAACACTAAGGAGCTGGCCTAACAAATTGATCGAGCTCTATTAACAACCTAAGTGTAAAACACTGAGAATGTTCCAAAAATTCAGGAATTTGTAGTACTGCCATTTAGCCTTAAATAGGCAAGTCCAGCTTACTGTATATCCTTCCCCTGACAAGTTTACTTCTACATTACTCATTGTATTACCCGAAAGCCCAGCTAACACACAATATCATAACAGTATGTGTTTGAGCCTACTTCACAGTAATTCAGAAGTGCCATTTTTCTTGCCGTTGAGAGGCAGACTTCAACATGCTCTTTTCAGTTGTCTCTGTAAATTCTCCTCAGTCATAGCCTATGGCCAACAGAGGGACAGCCAAAATAATGCTTATGTCTATACTGTAGCTGGGAGGAGTGATTCTCCATGCGACTAGACAGACTCCCCCCTCTTAGCTGGAGTGCAGAAATACCCAGATAGCCTCTGAAAGATGTCAGCTTTGTCACTTCAGGGCTGTGTCAGATCAACACAAAATCCTTGGAACATCCAGGCAGAATCTGGGTGTTGCATCATAGGGAACCTCTACATGTGGGAATGAGCAGCACGGGGCTAAACAGATTAATGTTATTTAACATTCAGCTGCCCTAAAAGCTAACTCTGATTTTTTCTACCCTGATTAACCAGTGCACTATGTCTTTTTGTACCAGTCTATTCAGGATTTAGTCTCGTAAGGTGCTGAGCACCCTCTATCCGAATGATACCAATAAGGTGTAGCAGTAATAGTGCATGCAAAATATGCAGCTGTGTATGCAACGTGTGTGTGCAATGTTGGTGGCACACACAAGCAACTACTTGTATGACAACACCTTGTTTTTGCATACTGTATGTAATAGCATCAGAATCTTATTCAATTTACCTATCAGCATATCCCAGGCCACCTAACTATTCCACAGAATGCTGGTGTGTCAGAATGAGCATGCACAGAAAGGAACAACAGGCTGGAAGAGCGAAGGCTTCCACTTTCTGTGAATCTTAGACCAGAATGCCCAAGACCTGATTTCTTAATTAAGCAATGGCTGTGCCCAATCCAAGGGTGAGCTCCAGCTACCACTACGTTTTTGATACAGGAGCAGCCTAGCAAAAGTTTTTCAAAGGGCATGTCTTGTGTCATGTCTGTAGCCACTGTACAACATAGGACTTTGTAACAGGTTAAACTGATTTCAATGGAGTCCTTGTGCTCAAAGTGGTTGCAGAATCAGGTCTTACTAGTTATATTTATTTGAACCTAGACGCTGTATAGTAAGAAGTTTTGTTGCATAATACAGCATCTCATCATCTGACACTTCCTTCCAATGAAGCTTTAACCTCGAATGAATATTCAAAGTGCCACAATGCAACAGCCAAATTCTGCAGTACCTACTGTACTTCTCATGATTCACAAACAAAGCAGTGAAAAATATCTACTTATGAAATAAAGTTTTGTCAGTATGAATATGGGTGGCAGAACCAGACCCTCTGTTAACAATGGCTTTTCTTCTGCTTATGCAACATCCAGAAAGATACTGTGCTTTCTTTCTAAATATGACAAGCTACTATGGTTGATTCCATAGCTTTCACATTACCGCTGCTTATCTATTATTGATCCAAAGGTATAATCAATTTATGACATAAAGAGGAATTAGAAAAAGTGAAAAAAAGGTCTAGAGACACAAAAAGCATCTGCAATGATGTCTCTCTAAAGTCTTATCCCAATACTGTTTCCAAGAAGGAACAGGAGCTTTACACAAAAACAAAAGCCATCTATATTTTCGGGTTGACCTAGTAGTCTAAGAGTAGAATATTTAATATAGTTTTCAGACACCTCCAATTTCCAACAGACCATTATACCAGAGTCTTAGAACTTTCAAATATAATTTGAAGTTCATTAGCTTGTAACATAATAACATCTTCCAAAGACACTGTTTTAGGGACCACAGCATCCAATTTGGAGTCAAACAGACCAACCTGAGAATTTAAAATCAAAATCGCTGTTAGATTTAAAACTAATGATCTCTTAGGAGAAGAAGGGCAAGATTCAACCGAGAAAAGCTTGTCTGCAGTTCAAAATGCTTCCAAAGCAACAGTGACTAAAGATACACGATAATGATGAGGAAATAAGGGGACCATTCCATGTATGTTTGTTATTTGTAGGTGCTGTGTTTTTGAGACCTATACACTTTTTTTTACCCTTTCTCTTAGAAAAGAGGAGGAAAAAATAAAAGATTCTCTTTTAAACACAGCCTAACAAAACTATGATGAATGCAAATGAATTAAAACATCAACTGTCCAGTGTGAGCCCTATTTATAGTTAATAATTTTACACCCCAACATCCAAAGTAGAAATTCAAAGGAAATATACAGGTCCACATCTGAGAGAAAAAGACAGCCAGCATCTAAACCAAGCATGGACAGAAAAAATGTATTACAGGCTACCACTTTCAATTGAAATTCTAGGAGCAATGGACCCTCAGCAATTACCCTGAAACTGAACCAAGATCAGAGCCCTCACTTATTCCTTTAAGTCTTTCTGTCTACACTACAAAAATTAATCATGTCAAAACACTGTTGGCAGCAATCACGTTAGATGAACCAACGCTAAACCTGGTGTACTTTAAGTGTAGATAAGGATCTATCATCTTCAGCACCATTTCAACTAACCATGATCAAATCCACTGCGTGGGTTTGAACCACCATAATAAAACCTTTGGGCTGCTCTAATGTCAGCCAATGACTAGATGGTCTAGGGTATAAGCGAGGCACAAAAATTTATGAAAACTACCTTTTCTCCCACTCTGCTAATTCTACTGTACACTTCTCAGCCAAAGCAGAAAGTATCTGCATCAATGATTCTGGAATTCATTCCCCTTGTTGTTCTACCAGAACCCAAGTTAGTTGACCTACAAGGCATGATGCAAAGCACGCCTTTTTTATCCAGACTTTGCCTAAATAAGTTTTTGGATAAAAGGTGCCCTCATGTCTAAAGATTGTGTAATACAGTTCTTTCAATTTATGGTTTTGTTAGTTGTAATTAATACAGAGATTATCTGCTTCCTGCCAGTTGCTGGCAGTTTGTTATGAACTTCTGGTATTAATATATGCTTTAACTGTTTGAAAAGCCACCTGGAATCTTATGCAATAGGTGTATGTTAGATAAATGTATAAATATATATCCAAAGGGAATGGCAAGTCTTAGATCACTGAGTAGGAGAGAGGGTAAATGAATAACATGTAGGGGCACAGAAGTATAAAGTTTCTTTGTTTTATTCCTCTGCCTCTCCTTCCCCCTCCTTCACTCCCCCACTCTCCCCCGTATCTCTCTCTTACTTTGTCTTCTAGGCCATGTTCCTGAGTCATAACAATGAAATCATGCCACCAGTGTGGTGTTTAACTACACGAGTCAAAAGGATGGAAAATCTACACTCTAGAAAAAACAAATGCCATAATTAAGAGATAATTACTTGGAAGGATCTATTGCAAAGTTGTACTGTAATTTGAAAGATACAAATATAAAACGCATAATCAATATATTAAAATACACTAATTAAAGTGAATTCAGATACAGTTGAATGTTGCTTTATCTGTGTGTATTGTTTGACTATTTTACAAATATTGCATTGCATGTCTGTAACTTAAAGAATAAATCGCCCTCTTACCATACTGGGCAATGTTCTGCTTCCTTTACTCATACCTATTTCATCAGGCCTACTCACTGATTCCAGAGGAACGTCTCAGTAACAAATAATGAAGAGGACAGATCACTGATTCAGAGCTGGATCACTTGGTAAGCTGGCCACAAGCAAACACTATGTGTTTTACCATACCTAAGTGTGTATATATATATATACACACACACATCTATGAACAAAGATGTAGGTCATATGTGAAAAGTCTCCCTGGGTGCCTCCCTAGCTGGTCTGGGGCCTCTTGCCATGCCCAGTTTCCATCATGGGCTTGGCTTAGTACAGGCTACAGTCTCTGACTGGTGGTGTGGCCCCATCCTTGTGGGCCTGCTGACTTGCTTCTTGGTGGAGGAAAAGCAAAAGTTCAGGTCCACTAACCAGACACTCATGGGCAAAAATAAAAAACTCCAAGACACCACCTTACTTCAGGGGTGCCTGGGTAGCAGTTTTGTTGGAGTCCTTAAGGCTGAGTCAGTCCCTCCATATGGGGCTTGCCCCTGGGATTGGCTGGACTCCTCACAGAGTTGGGAGTTTTCTGACATGCAGGGTTCCCTCCTGCAGTTGCAGGAGCCACTCTAGCCTGCTCCCTTCTCAGGGCTTCCCTCCTTGCATATTGCCAGCTTCCTCCTTTTAAAGGCCTCCTCCCTACCATGCATGATTGGCAGGGCAAAAGGGAAGGCTTACCTTAGCACACAGAACCTCCCCAAACCTTTCCCCCCCTCAGTGCAGAGTTCCTACACTCCATCACACCATCAGACTTCCAGTATGGGGAACTCTATCCTGGGAAGCAGTGACACGAAAGAGATCTGGGAATGTGGTAAATAATCTGCTGAAGATGGGTTCCCAATGTGACGCTGTGGTGGAAAGTGTGAATATAATCCTTGGATGCATAAACAAAGGAATCTCAAGTAGGAGTAGGGAGGTTATTTTATCTCTGTATCTGGCACTGGTACAACCCCTTCTGGAAAACTGTGTCCAGTTCGGGTTGTCCACAATTCAAGAAGGATGTTGATAAATTGGAGAGAGTTCAGAGAAGAGCCACAAGAATAATTAAAGGATTATACCTTTTGTGTGATAGACTCAAGAACTCAATCTATTGAGCATAAGAGAGAAGGTTAACAGGTGACTTGATTACAGTCTGCAAGTACCTACATGGGGAACACATTTAATAATGGCGCTTCATCTAGCAGAGAAACATTATAACATGATCCAATTGCTGGAAGTTGAAGCTAGACAAATTCTGATCGGAGATAAGGCATACATTTTTAACAGTGAGGGAAATTAACCATTGGAACAATTTGCGGCGGTGTGATGGAATCTCCATCATTGACAATTTTTAAATCAAGATTGGCTGTTTTTCTAAAAGATATGCTCCAGGAAATATTTTGAGGAAGTTCTGTAACCTGTGTTATACCAGAGGTCAGACTAGATGGTCACAGTGGTCGCTTCCAACCTTGGAGTCTATGAATGGATGGCAGAATCTCTTCCTTTTAATTTTGATTTTGAATAGAAATATTCTGGCATGATGCCATGCCTATTTATGCTAGCTTGGTAAAAATTAGATTGTTTGAAAATGAAGAGTTACACAGTCAATCAGCTTAAGTTTTCTCTGCATTTGTATACAGTAGAGGTAACTACAACTTATGAGTGGGGTACAGCTGATGGGATTCATTAATTTGCAAGACTGCATAATAGTGACAGTTAGAAGAACTCCTGTATGTATGTAAATGGTGTTCTCATCTGTTCTCTAGAAATACACTTTTTTACCAAGTAATTTGGATCACCGGCTGCCCTCCACCCCCACCACTACCCCGTGAAACTGGAGACAAGTTAAAAGGAACAACAAGCTATCTCACATAAAATGTGAGAAAGCCTGTCTGTGCCTGCCAGAGCTCAGCTCCCCAACTCCACTGGCCATGGGCAATACACACCACTACCCTCCAGGCCTAAGCAGGTCCCGCTTTTGCTCTGCAGGTTAGTGATTGAACCCTCCAACTCTTGAACCCTCTGAGCATCTCCCTGGAGTCTCCAGCCCTGGTCCACTGGACACTCACACGGTTCAATGCTTCCAAAGAAGCAGTACCCCAGCTTACCAGCCATACCTCTGATCACCGTT
Organism: Dermochelys coriacea; assembly: GCF_009764565.3. NCBI lineage: Eukaryota > Metazoa > Chordata > Testudines > Dermochelyidae > Dermochelys > Dermochelys coriacea. Next base: position 33,105,729 of record NC_050070.1, on the reverse strand, counting down.
CCATTAACATACAACACTTAGATATATTCATATTGAAAACAAGTAAAATGTTATTTAACAAGCATAGAGATTCAAGTGACAGCAAGAAGTAGTATTGGAAACAAATGGTTATATATAAAATAAATCATAAATGGATTCTAGACCCTAGATTTATTAGCTAGATACTTTCCTATCCTATAGAGCAATGCTCATCCAAAGTCCTGACTCACTGTATGATTTGGCACAAGTCACTTCACTCTGCTGTGTCTCTGTTTTCTCATCTGTAAATTGAGGGTAATGATTTTTTTTACCTTCCTTTGAAAAGCACTTTGAATCAAGGGATTGAAAAATGCTAAATGAAGAAGGTATTATGATTATTTAAATATTATGATTTAGTGGGGCATCTTTGGTTAACATAAATCTTAAAAAGTGCCACAAAGATGCATGAACCTTACTACCCCCATTTTAAAGAAGGGCAAACTGGGTCTGAAAGGAAGTTAGGTCACACAGCAAGTCAGTGGCAGACTCAAGAATAGAACCCTGGTCTCATGCTCCAGTCCATTAGACTACATATGGCCCTGTGAGGATTACAATTATGACACAAAATTATGCACAGCTTGAGGGTATAGTTTTGTTGTGATGTGGTTTTCTCTTCCTTTTTATAACTCAGTTATCTGGATTATCATCAATTCAGCATTATCACAGAAAAGTTTTGAAGAATCAAATTGCTTTGCAGAAGGAATTTGAATAAGCACAGAGAGGACATTCCATACATAGGGTATGGGTCCAGGACGGAGGAAGATATTAATACAGGTTGGGGTTATTTATGCTTATGTTGGTCAAATGTGGTGTTTCCATGGCTGAAATGGACGAGGGATTCTCTTCCATAATGTTCCACTGTATTACACACAATCCATTAAATTCACTTGTATTATAAACCATTCACTGTTGCATTTTGACTGCAAAATATGTTATGTTTGTTGTCACATGAATTACCCAAGAGAAACATAATAAGGTCTGTGCTGCTTTTTCCCTGGAGCCTGTGAGGATTTATTATAACCCTAAATCTGCCTTTCCATAGATTGGAAAGGAAGGCAAAATATACAATCTTTTCAGGCAACCTTTAAAATAATATAACATATGAAATCACTATTTTTTCAGGTTTGAGGCCTTTCTTCTGCCAGCTGGTCTGAAAATTCAGCATTGGATTTAGGGCGTAATAATGCTAGCAATGCTGTGCGAGTTCTGTTGAAAGGAGAATGGACCTATAGAATTCTAGCTATTGATGAGATTTAGCAAGGGGTAGGCATCATAAAGAAAATACTACAACGGATCATTAGGTTTACTGTATTTCTTACTGGAAAATTCAGTAAACAAACTGCATTGTTTTTGTCTTGCTAATACACCATTAAGTGGATGGTGAGTAATGTTTTTATCAAATCGATTCTGCATACCACCTTCAAGAACAAACAAATGTTTATGTATACCTGTTGTGACTTCCCAACAGGATTATAGCAATGCAACCTTTATAGACCCTAGTCAGGGATCAGGGTCCCACTGTGCACCCAAATATAACAAAATAGGTGCCCCTGCACAAAATAACTCTCTGTTCACTCCAGCGGAGAGATGTTTCTTACCTTTTGAAATTTCAGACTTATCATTTAAGAAAAAATGGTTACAGTTCCCTTCAAGTGCAGAAAATGCACCCTGGAGCAGAATTATACAGATACTATTATTGTTGCTGCACTTCACCTACTGTTGCTGGTCACTTTCATAAGATAACATTTGTGAATATAATGGTGGAATTTTGCCCAACATAGTTTATTGTTTATGTCTTCAGATGGTTTAAATAAGGACCCACTAGATTCATAAATTTGTTTATGAGAAAACAATGGAAATACGCAATTCCTAATTAATAAATAAATAATTAACAATAATAATATTGGCTGCTGCATAGTTCAGTCTTCCTTAAAAAAACACAAGGCTTGTTGTTAAAGCAGTTCTATGGCTAATAGATTTTAAGTTGTCTGTGGATGTCAACATCAAACACCACCTGCTTTCTCTTTATTCATCTTCTATTCAGCTGTGCTTTCTACTCCCCATTGCCCTACCTATATCCCAGCACATAACCAATTTGCATGCTGACATGCCTTTGTTAATACGAGTGAACAATGTGCAGCCTGACACCTGCACACAGACAGGACATAAGCCATTTTTTTGGTGCATTTGGGCATTAAAACTTTAAGTGGGAGAGCAGCTCAATTTCCATTCTATTTGATTATGCAGTCTCTAATCTAAAGGTAATATTTATCACTTAGATTAAATTAGAAACATTATTAGCTCTCTGTTTATTTCCATACACATCTTTTACTAATTACTGCACTATTATTGCTCCTTGATTGAACACAAATAATTTGCAAAGAAAAAATCAAACAGTGCTGAAAATATGTTCAGTTCTATTTATTGTGCAATTCTTCAAGGTGCTTCAGAGCAGGAGAATTAAATGTAACTTGCATAATTCTGCTGTTACCAGGCCTAGAAACTTCTCTGGTGGACCATTTCTTCCCAGGCCCTGACACTGATCCCAGACAGCTTACTTGAAGCACATTCTTCAGGGCAGTTCCCCTGCTCTAAACTTAGTACCAAGACAATTATGCATCTCCTGCTTTTGCTTCCATTATGGTGACAGTTTTCTTCCCTTCAGCGTTGTCTGAGTGTGACTATCACCACATCCACTTCTCAACAAATGTTCAACTTATGCCGCAGAAGGCAGAAAATCATGGCAGAATACACAATATTTGTATATAAATTTGGGCTGTCAAGTGAGTAAAAGAATTAATCGCGCTTAGTTGCATGACTAATCACTGTTAAACAATAATAGAATACCATTTATTTAAATATTTTTGGATGTTTTCTACATTTTCAAATATATTGATCAATTACAACACAGAATCAGTGTACAGTGCTCACTTTATATTTATTTTTATTACAAATATTTGCACTGTAAAAAACAAATAGTATTTTTTCAATTCACCTAAGTACTGTAGTGCAATCTCTCTTATCATGAAACTTACAAATGTAGAATTATACACAAAAAATAACTGCATTCAAAATAAAAATGTAAAACTTTAGCACCTATAAGTCCACTCAGTCCTATTTCTTGTTCAGCCAATCATTCAGACAAATAAGTTTGTTGACATTTGCAGGAGATAATGCTGCCTGCTTCTTGTTCACAATGTCACCTGAAAGTGAGAACAGGCATTCACATGGCTCTGTTGTAGCCAGCACCGCAAGATATTAGAGCATCTGGCATGTAAGGATTCACATGTCCCTTCATGCTTCAACCAACATTCCAGAGGACGTGTCCATGCTGATGATGGGTTCTGCTCGATAACAATTCAAAGCAGTTCATTTTCATTATCTGAGTCATAGGCCACCAGGAGAAGGTTGATTTTCTTTCCTGGTGGTTCGGGTTCTGTAGTTTCCGCATTGGAGTGTTGCTCTTTTACGACTTCTAAAAGCATGCTCCACACCTCATCCCTCTCAGATTTTGGAAGGCACTTCTGATTCTTAAACCTTGGATCAAGTGCTGTAGCTATCTTTAGAAATCTCACATTGGTACCTGTTTGCATTTTGTCAAATTTGCAGTGAAAGTGTTCTTAAAACAAACATGTGCTGGGTCATCATCTAAGACTGCTATAACATGAAATATATAACAGAATGTGGGTAAAACAGAGCAAGGGACATACAATTCTCCCTCGAGGAGTTCAATCACAAATTTAATTAACACAGTAATTTTTTTTAATGAGTGGCATCAGCATGTCCTCTGGAATGGTGGCGAAAGCATAAAGGACATATGCATCTTTAGCATATATGGCACATAAATACCTTGAAATGTCAGCTACAAATGTCCCACATGAATGCCTGTTCTCACTTTCTGGTGACATTGTAATTAAGAAGTAGGCAGCATTATCTCCCGTAAATGTAAACAAACTTGTTTGTCTTAGCAATTGGTTGAACAAGAAGTAGGACTGAATGGACTTGTAGGCTCTACAGTTTTACATTGTTTTGTTTTTGAGTGCAGTTATGTAACAAAAAAACCTGATTGTAAGTTGCACTTTCACGATAAAGAGATTTCACTACAGTAGTTGCATGAGGTGAACTGAAAATACAATTTCTTTGTTTATAATTTTACAATGCAAATATTGTAATACAAAATAATATAAAGTGAGCAGTGTATTCTGTGTTGTAACTGAACTCAATATATTTGAAAATGTAGAAAAACATCAAAAATATTTAATACATTTCAATTGGAAGTCTATGTTAACAATGCAATTAAAATTGCAATTAATTGCAAATAATTTAACCATTTTTTTTTGAGTTATTCGCATGAACTAACTGTGATTTATCGACAGCCCTAAGATAAATCCATCAATTTGGATATTCTGACTAAAGCATTACTGGGCTGGCTCACCTCTTAGATACCTAGCAGTATAGAAATATTATCTACTGCCAGACAAACAGCATTTATTTCTCTCCTCCTATTGGCTGTTATGGCTAGAGCTGGTTGAACTTTTTTCAGTCAAAACTACAAAAAGTGCCTGTTTTCCTTAAAAATTTGATTTTTCACCAAAAAAAACAACCAACCACAAACTCAAATATTTTGATTCTGAAAGAAGGGTATAAATATCAGCCTCAATATTTGTTAAAATGTTTGCTTTTTTTTCCTCCCAAAAAATAGGCTTGATTTGTACTGATGTGGGCTCGGATCTTATTTTTGTCAGTTATGATGAACTACTGTTTAAAGTTGAGTTACAGCATTGTCAGACTTTTCAAGAACTTATGGAACTGGGAATATTCTCATGAACAGCCACCCAGATATATTTGTAGAAAAAAGTATAACAGAAGGTGAGAATTATGAAATAGGTTATGGAGAGACAATCATAGAAATGTAGGGCTGGAAGGGACTTCAAGAGATCATTTAGTCTATCCCCTTGCATTGAGGCAGGAATAAGTATTTCATCCCAAGGCCTCATAAGAAATAGGCATATTTCATCACTGCTTTTAAAAGCGTCAAAGTATTTGACACTAATGGCTCAAAGTTTACAAAAATCCCTGCAATACTTTTTGGTCATTACTATAGAATACCATAATATTTTTATAGAAGATAACTGACAAGCTGACATCTTATAAATGCTAATCATACCCAAATTTTACAGCTAGGCCTGTTGGTCTCTCTCTCTCTCTCTCTCTCTCTCTCTCTCTCTAAGAGACTAAGAAACAGCTTGTCAGCATCTTTGTAAACTGTAGACATCTTCTTAGTGTAGCCCTTCAAGCCATAAGAAGCCACACAAAGAGGATTCCTCAGGAAACTTGCCAAAATACTGTAATATGAGGCAAAAGCCTAATTGCCTCACAGGTGAATGCCTCAAGTACTGATCCGAGCCCTGATGTCTTTAAAGACCTCAATCAGTTGTTTTAATGCCATTATGTTTAAAACTAAGTGCAGACACTTAAAGAAAAGAATTCCCCAGTTCTGGCCTATCTAGCAGCTCTTTATGTTTGAATGACTGACACCTGTTAATTTAATTAGACAATAAGTTTACTTTGCATTATGAAGGGAAAGATCTGAAATAATGAAAGCTGTAACCTAGCTGGGAGGGTTTATTTATTTATTTTTCTGGTTTCTGGTTTAACAGAGAATATAAAGAATACACACAAACATATGGTTCTCACCTTCTTAGAGATGGGGGCTTTTTCTTGATTTGTGAAGTAGGCCCCAGTGTGTTGTTATCTATTTTCAAACCTGTCCTTTCCCTGCTTTGCATTTTGAAAGATCACTTCTTGGTTTTGATAAGAAGCAGTAGTAGATTGGCTGAAATACTTTAAGAAAAGTTCTGCCACTATTTTCAGCCTGGCCAAAACTAGGACAATACTGCAAATCTCATGAGACCACCTAGTCTCATGATATTTCTAACCTGATTTACATACTAAAGGAGTTACTGATAATTTTTTTTTTTTGGTACTCATCTGAACCAGCCCTTTTGAGATTCACCCCCAGTAGAGGCCATTCACTTTTAGCAAATTCACAACCATATGTATAGTAAAGCTAGTCTCTGAGAACCAAGAACAACTTGCAATACAATGGGTTTAGGGAACTGGTAACTTCCTAAGCTTTGTAGCACCTGACATAATAACGGCAGTGCTGATAGATGACCTAATGTGTTACATTTTCTTATGCAGATAAAGTCAAGCCAATCAGTATTATACTGATGGACTCTTTTTGGCACCCAAAGGAGATCATTTTAAAAAGAAAACCGATTTCAACATTAGAGTGAAAACAATAGGTTTAGAGTGTTGTCAGACAGTGATGTATTACTGTGCGGCAGCTTCTGCTTCTAAATACTCTCAGCAAGCTTGGATAAGAGCATTATCCTTTTCTTCAGCAAAAGGTTTTTCAAATCTCAAATGTAGATGGCAAGAGGGACGATGGCTAATGTTGTAGATGGTTTTAAAAATAGAAACAATCATCCTAAGCAGTTGTTTGGCAAGATAGTAAGGGTTAGAGGACTTGTGCTGTTCTTATCAACCAATATTATTTTTGATAGAGGCTCATTTGGAAGTTAGAAAAATGCAATAAGGGATATGTCAATTTCACACTGAAAAAGTAGGAATGCAGATTGTCTATTCTTTATGAAGAACCACCATCTGTTATATAGCAAAAAGAAAAGGAGTACTTGTGGCACCTTAGAGACTAACAAATTTATTAGAGCATAAGCTTTCGTGAGCTACAGCTCACTTCATCGGATGCATTTGGTGGAAAAAAAAAGTTTTGTTTTTTTTTTCCACCAAATGCATCCGATGAAGTGAGCTGTAGCTCACGAAAGCTTATGCTCTAATAAATTTGTTAGTCTCTAAGGTGCCACAAGTACTCCTTTTCTTTTTGCGAATACAGACTAACACGGCTGCTACTCTGAAACCTGTTATATAGCAGTAGTCTTTCGTGAGCTAAGCTTATGCTCAAATAAGTTTGTTAGTCTCTAAGGTGCCACAAGTACTCCTTTTTTTAGAGAAGTTCATGTGGCTTGCTCAAGGCCAGGGAGTAGATGGCAAGGGACTTCAATATTTTGATGCCTACTTTACCAGATACCTGGGGGTAAATAAGAATTGGTAGCCTATATTTTGCAAGCCAGAGTGCTCACCTGAGCTTTTGTAGCCTATAGCAAAGTAAACATAAATATTGCACATTGAGTTTTATTTTATTGATTGATTTTATTTCATTGTGATACTCAATTTCATTGTGATACTCTTATTTACCCCCAGGTATCTGGTAAAGTAGGCATGGAAATATTGAAGTCCCCTTGCCATCTACTCCCTACCTGGCCTTGAGCAAGCCACATGAACTTCTCTAAAAAAAGGAGTACTTATGGCACCTTAGAGACTAACAAATTTATTTGAGCATAAGATTAGCTCACGAAAGACTAACACCGCTGCTACTCTGAAACATGAACTTCTCTGTGCTTTAGCTTCACTATCTGTAAAAAGGACAAAACACTTACCTAACTCACAGATGTATTGGGAGCCTCAACCAATGTTTGTAAAGCAATTTGAGAGGAGCTGAAATGAAATTCAAATGAAAGGAGCTATTAATATGCATGGTGCTGTTTGTAATCTTCTGAATGAAATGGCCAAGATGTTGCTCTGTACGATCCTAGGCACGATTGTAATGATCAGACAGCAAGCATCTGATTTTATTAGTTCTAAAGATTTTTTTTTCTTTGGGAGGCGGGGGTTGGAGATTATCAGTAATATTTTGAAAGTTTAAATATAAAACTAGACATTTGAAGGAAAGGTTTGGAAAATTCCTACCAGTGGGAGTTTTGAGGCTCATACAGTGGATAGATAATTACATGCCTGGGAACCACCTAATTCCTTCTGTTTCCTTAAGTAATTCACTGTTCTAATTAGAACCAACCACAAAGCACTCATAACAAAGGGGAGCCTTTATGATGTATGACAGTCATTTTAACTTCTCTCGGAGTCTGAGACAGGCAACACTGAGTCTCTGACACTGCAGAATAAAACAACAAAAATCACTCGTGAAGAGCGTTATGTAAGAAAGGAGTTTGTGTGTGATGGGAGAAGGGATCCTGTGCTAGCGTTGGGTTAGATGTACGTAGGCAATGTTGAATGTGTCATGTCTTAAAAATTTACCGATTGATTATACACATGCCTCTCTATTTGCACTTCAGAGACTGAGTGGGAACAAAAGAGGTCGTGAGACTAGTGCAATCCTCTAGACTCCTGCACTGCAAGCATGGGGGCATGGTGGCCTCTTTCCTCCACCTCCAAAATAACACTGGGGTTGACCATCTATTTATTGTGGTATTGGAACTTGACAGACAGACAACTTGATCTAACTGAAAAATTAAAAACAACACACAAAGAAATAATACAGGTTTCAGAGTAGCAGCCGTGTTAGTCTGTATTCGCAAAAAGAAAAGGAGTACTTGTGGCACCTTAGAGACTAACAAATTTATTAGAGCATAAGCTTTCGTGAGCTACAGCTCACTTCATCGGATGCATAAATGCATCCGATGAAGTGAGCTGTAGCTCACGAAAGCTTATGCTCTAATAAATTTGTTAGTCTCTAAGGTGCCACAAGTACTCCTTTTCTTTTTTTAAAGAAATAATAATATACATACAACATTCTGGTTCACTTCCTGCCACTATAGTGTAAGTGGGAGAATGGTCCCGCTCTTGTGGGGAACTTTCCTGGCTTCTGCACTATCCCAGTGAAGTGGGCTAGCTAAAGGATCTGGTCCTCGCTCCCACTTCCTTTACCCAGTGGCCTCCCTGCCCTGGAGGACTCCCCTTCCACGCTCCTGTCTGGCAGAGTCCTCGTAATCCCAACAAGGATTGGGTCCAGGATTCCTGGGGGGCTCGACCCCCAACCCTGCTGTGGTCACCTAGGACAGGGGCTAGGGTGTCCCCACTCCGGGGTACTCTCTCTGCACTGGGCACTTCTCTGACCCACTGACCATTACATACAAGTTAAAGCAAATGCAAGTTATTTAATCAACAATTAATTTTAAAAAGAATAAGGAAAAATGTGAAAGGTTAAAGGAAACACATCAGCCCGCTCTGTGGCAGGGAACATCACAAACAGTGTCTCTGGAATGTCCGGGCAGTTCACAGTCTGTTCCTTGGAAGTCCCAGGCCTTCTTCTCAGGCCCTGGCTGTGCTGCAGGGATGCTGTGGGTTGTGCACTTGCTCTGGTGGTGGCCACACTCTCTCAGGCTCTAAGTGGCAGGACCCTTCTTCCCAGGGTCGGCCCCGCCCTGTCGGGGTTATGATCCAAGCCTGGCCTGCAGAGCCTCTTGGCTAAGGCATCTCCCTGTGCTGGGTCCACTGCCCAGGATCCCCCTCAGTCTCCCTAGCTGCTCATCACACCCAGCTCCGGACTGCTCCAGCCCCAGCTGCACCACTTGGTCTCTGCACTGGTGTTGCTGCGGCTGCTGCTCTGCCTTCAGCTCCCTGGGCTGCTTCTTTGGCCCCTCTGGCTCTGGTTGCTATAGCTCTGCTCCCAGGCCAGGTCTGCTCTGCAGGCTGCTTCTGTGACTCTGCTCCCAGCACTGACCTACTTCCTGGGGTGCTTTTCTGGCCCCTCTGACTCTGGTTGCTGCAGCTCTGCTCCCAAGGCAAGTCTGCTCTCTCTGGGCTGCTTTTCTGGTCCCTTTGGATCTGGCACAGCTCTGGCACAGCTTGGGCCCCTGCTTTCTCCTAAGCTCAGCCCCACTCTGTCTGACCCAGGCAATTCCAGCTCACACGGAGGACGGGACCTCCCTGGCCTCCTGACTCCCTGATTAATCTGCCCGCCCTGTCATTCAGGCTGACGTGAAGCATTGGCCTCTCCCCATTGTTCCTGGGGACTGTCAGTCTCAGTGTCCTGATTCCCCATTGACTCTTCCCCCTTTTAGTACTGGGAGCTAGCCAACCAAAACACCCACACTGAATGTTAGTAAGGGGGCAACAGTCCCCTTACAATAGGTTATACGGTTTCAGAATTCCTTTGGCAATTTTAAGGACCAGATCCTTTGTTATTGTTTAACTGCACATGGTACAAGTCAAGTGGGAGTTGTGGGCAAAGGTAACCGGCGACACAGTGCTCAGAGCCAGTACCCCTGCACCACGTTAGAATAGTCTCAGGGTCACTTATGCCAGCTGCTAATGGTCCCAAGGTACTGAAAACGCAGCCAAGGATTGATCTGGCAAAGGTGCCATCTGACCATGCCCCTTTTCTCTGCTTTACTGGATATTTCAGAGTTCTTAAACGAAATCCCCAGTGCTATGAAACTGACAGTCAATGCATTATAGTATATTACTTCAAATATATAGTCTTTGTTAGATAAGTCAATTAGCAGAGATACTAAACTCCAGTCTCCTCTTCTACCTTAATTGGGATGTGCTATATGTAATGCTTTCAAAGTTATCTGGACCATTACTTCAGGCCATCCAAAATGCTGCTGTAATGATCATTCCTGCTTCCTGACACTCTGCTCATGTCTTATCCACCATTTTTGAATATTAGTGCTGGTTTTCTCCAGAGGCAGCTTAGGGTTTTGTGGGGATCTGGGCCAGAGCCCCTTCTGCCTGCATTTCTCCCTACCCCCCGTGCTCCTACCGGACAAATGGGGTCAGAATGCAAGGGCTTGCCCCACTCCACTTTCCCGGCGCTCCTGCCAGGGAGTGGGTTTGGGGGCTTGCCCCACTCTGCCTGCCCGGTTTAGGGGTAGCTGGAGCGGTGCAAGCCCCTGCTCCCTGGCAGGAGCACCAGGTGGGTGGATCAGATCAGGGCACAGGAGTGCCTATTTTTCTGGGGCCCTGCAATTAGCCAGGGCCCCTGGGCCAGGGCCCCATTGGCTAATCCACCACTGGTTTTCTCTGTTCTCTATCATTAAGCTCACTATCAAAGCTCTTTAGAACTCCACACAGTTACATCTCCCTCCATCATGTCCTACACAGTCTCACTATCTACATTCTACCCCCACTTCTTTTGTGACGGATATTTCTGTCTCCTTCGCCCATTCCTGACATCGTGCATTCTAGCCTTTGCTTGGGACAGCCTCCCATTTAAAATCTGGTATTCTAAGTACCTCCCTGTTGTCCCTTTGAAAACATACCTATTTCACAAGCATAGGAACTGACTTTTCTTTTTCCCCACTGAGTACTCCACCCTGGCTTGGCTCTGAAGCCCCGCCCCCCACTCTGCCCCTTCCCCTGAGGCCCGGCCCTCGCTCCACCTCTTCCCGCACCCACTCCCCCGCTTCCGCCAGCCTCCTGCCCACTTTTCCCTCGCTCCTCTCAGCCCCCACCCCCAAGGCCTCCCCCGGCCTGCTCCTGGCTCTTCTCCATCATCCCCCAGCACCTCCATCAGCCATCGAACAGCTGATTGGCGGCCAGTCACTGGGCCCCATCAAACAGCTGTGGTTGGTGGGCGCTGAGCACCCCCTATTTTTTTCTGTGGGTGCTTGAGCCCCAGAGCACCCATAGAGTCGGCGCCTCTATTCACAAGGCATTCCAACTCTCATGATCACACATCATTCGTTTGTATCACACTTTCTTGTGCCTTTTAGCATGCAAGGGTTTTTTTGGCGGGGGGCAGCCTGTTTAGCACAGAACAGTTTTATATGCCTTACAGACTTAAAATGCTATGTAAATAAAAATAATATTGCATGCAAGAGGATGGTATATATTAACACAGCAGTGTGAGACTGATATCCCTTCACCATATATGATATGCAGTATGAAAAACAAACAATGGATTTTGACCTGTGGGACATTCCAATGCTCATGCTTCATAAATGCTAAATTCAGACAAAAGTGTAAGTTTACATCTTAGTTAATGAGGGCGTATGGCCACGTGTGAATATGCACATGTGCACACATGCCCCTTAGGAATAGATCACTACAGTAATTTTAGGAACAAAGCTAATATGTATTTTATTGCCAATCAAAGGTTCCATTTTCTTTAGTTGTTGATAGTTCCTTGTGTATGTTAAAATATTCCCTAGGAAAGTTCAGTCTCAATATTTCTGTAGCCTAGTGAATGTCAAGCACCATTGGAGAAACATATTACCTGACACTAATAGGGTTTTAAAAAGAAGCAGGCAGTGTTACTAATATTCCTATTCTGGTCCCCTAGATAAGGAGCCTTTTTAATGCTCTGCTTTGTAGTAAGTGAATATTCTCATCCTTATTTCAGATAAAATGTCAGTGGTTACTGAAAGCACATCTGAGCCTTCAATTTAACAATGTATTTATGGAGTAGGATGTACTGTACACTGACCAGGATCCCACCCAATTTTTTTTTAAATGTTTCAGCCAACAGCCAGGACACGTTATGTTCCTCGCCCCCCCAACATGGGCTGTACCAAGTCTGCCCAGTTCACTAGGCTGTCTTGTAGTAAGTGGAAGCCATTGATTTTGCTGGAAATAATGGGAGGCAGAAGCAAAACAAAACAATAAAAAGCCAAGGTTAGCGAAAGAGTACTTTCACATTATCGCCTGCCAACGAGGATGTTCTCATGCCACCACCAGTGTCTGCTTAAACCAGTTGAGAAAGGTAACATTCACACAAGTATCAGTCAAACTGTAATCTAACTTTATATCAGTATCTCACACTGATATCATGCCAGACTACATCAGTCACATTGGCTTATGTCTGAAGCAGTGCAAAATAAAATAAAAACATAACAAGACAGGCATAATTTCTCTTTGCCAGCTTCAGATTTCAGCCATTTAACCAGAAAAAAATTGCTTTGTTTTTTGACCATGCAAAAAATTGGTCCTTGCGAGACCTAAATAACCCCATCCTGCATAGTTAGATACAATAATGGTAGTAGAAGTCCCTAAAAGCCTCATCCCATTTACAATATTTCAAAACAACTGGGGCTCAGAAAGGCCTATCTAAGAGACCATATTCACTGCATAGGTGCTACAACTAGGGGTGCTGTCAGTCTCTGTGACATGAAGTGGTTTCCATTATAACCAAACAAGGTTTACAGTTTGGTTCAATGGCTCTCAGCACGCCCACTATGCCAATTGTTCCAGCACCCCTCCTTCAATATAAAGTTTACTTGAGTTATAGAGTGTTGCACATAATTGAACTCTGGTAGTGCTTTAAACTCAAGCTGATCAGAGGATAGGCCAACACTGAACGGCTTTGGACGCTCCTGCTACTGTGTGATGTGTGGACGTAACTAGAGTCCATTTGAGTGCTATTAGCCCCCAGTAGCTACCCAAAATTTCCCCCTGTATCTACCTACCTACTCCTGCTACTCCTCTGCTCAGGGTAAGCAAAGAAAGATAGGGACAAGAAGGTAAGTGCCACTACCTCTGGGGGGTGGGGAAGATAAGAGGAAAGTGTTGGTTCCCACTCTTGCTGCATCTGCTATAATAGGCATTTGAAGAGACCTCAGTTGATCATTCAGCTGTTTCCCAGTGAAAGTGAAGATATGGACTTCCTGAGGTTACCCTTGTGCCACTACAGTTACAGGGAGATGAAGGGAGTTCTTATGAACATTCCCATGATGAAGGGGAGTGAATACCTTGCCAAGCAGATCCTCTTCTGTTTTAATGAAAGGTTACACTGAAGTGGTATTTTTTAATGGAACCCCGTTACATTCTATTAGAATTGTAGGGCAGGCCTGTGGAAGGCAGTGTGGTGATGTGCATCAAGGACTGGACTGTGACTCAGGAGAGCTGTCTTATATTCCTGTCTCTGCCATTAGCCTGCTGAGTGACCTCGAGCAAGTCACTTCACTACAGTGTCTCTCAGTTAACCCCTCTGTAAAAAATGGGATGATAATGACCTCCTTTGTAAAGCACTTTGAGATCTACTGATGAAAATTTATGTAAGAGCTAGGCATTATTAGTAACCATCACAATCTATATAATCTGGAATGCTATTGGTTATCCCAGACTTGCTCCTTACTTAGGTCCTTGACTTTACTCCTCAGAGCCTTCATATGACATTTTCACTCACTTCATTTCAATAATTCTTGCATTGTACCAGGCAGAAATATAGTAGTTTATTTGATAACAGCAGGACTAGGGTGTTATCTATTATATTGCAAGACTTTCTGGGGGGCAGGGTGACAAGTCTGTCATGGTTCACAGGCAGGAAATAGTTACAGGTCAATCAATGGGCCTTGTGCACCTAAAACACTTTGGTGCTTTTGAAAATCTAATCCTAAAAACCTCAAGTCACTCATCTTCTCAGGTTGTTTAATTGCCTATCACCAGTTTGGGGTGACAAGTCAATAAACTGTAATAGGATGGGGGGGCGCAGAGATTTAGCTAAATATAGTATATTTACAGACAGACATTCTCCCCTGCATCTGCACAGAAAGCAAGGGGACAATTTTCTAGATGCTGCTTTTAAATATTCTTAAATAATTTTAAATGATTCATAGATAGTGTTATATGGTAAATGGCATCTTCAGACAGAAGTATAATGAGATAAAAATCAAAACTGATGAAGTAAGAGATTTTCTGTGAGTTGTTTTACCACCTAAAGGGCTATTTGTCTGGAATCAGCTAACAAATACAAAGATTATTGTGCATTTTAAACCAGGTTACTCCTATACATCAGTCAGTTTTGCTGAAGTTATGATTTTTGGAAGTCCAGCAGAGCACACCACCACTAGGTATTCACTGTACAAAGAAGCATGCAGATTGAGGGGGCTGGGAAAATTCCAAAATTACCAGTTCTGTTCTTTTCAGGCTCTTAGACCATGCTCATCACCATTGCATCTGAGCATCTGCTAATTTTTCCATGTTAAGACCCACCCTGGAAAGCACAGGAGCTCAGATCCATGTCTGAAATAATGACGGATGAACGTTTGGTTTTGGTTCAGTTACAGGTCTGGCCAAAAATTAAGACCAGTTCTCATTTTATCACAATAAGTTCACCATCCCTAATATGAAGCTGGCTAGGCATGTCCTGCAGCATTAGAATACTGTTGCAAAAGCACAGTGACTAAATGATAATTGTCTCCAATGAGGATGGATCAATCAGCATGAACTACTGTAGATGACTCAGTTGAAACTGCAGTTCATCATTCTTAACACTGCTAACTTTGACTCTTGTTGCACTGTTCTACAGAGCTGTTCTCACCCCAGAACTTACTGAAATGTCATTCAAGCAAGTGATGTCACAATGAAACAATCACAGTGGGTGGGTGTACATTGGAGGGGTACAACAGAGAATTTGTCAGGGGCCTGATGCTAACTCATGTTAACTACACCTTTTCCAGAGATTATGGATATACAACCTTAAAACTTTTTCACTAAAAAAAAAACAATAAAAGTTGATTTTTGATGATTCAAGTATATTTCTTCTTTATTTAAGAAATTACAATTAGCTTGGATTCTAATGTCTATTCATAATGATAGGAGAGGGCAATGTACAACAGAAAGGGTTGAAAGCTTTCCACTTACCAATTAATTCTATTATTAAATGCTAAGAAAAAAATAAGTGCCCACCAGCTGTGGCTTTATTATGTTTTCCCAGAACTAATGGGAAAGCTGTGAAAGTATTTTTTTTTAATTTTGTTTGTCTCCCTCCCCCTCCCCAAATCTATCACAGGCTTTTGTTTCTTGAAGAAACAACATTTATGGTCCAAAGATGACCTGAACAGAGAAGATAATGACAGCATCAGTAGTGCTGAAATTAGTAACATGGCTTCCAGGCTGGAAATATATTGTTCCTTACTGCAAAACCACAGAGCATGCATTTTTTTTGACACTTAGAATCTGAGGCAAACTGATTTCAAAGAGTTTGTAGATGGTATCTGCAAAAGTGGCTTAGCTACCGGTATTTTCCTACCTTTGCATCAAATATTAGACAATGTGTTATACTCTTGAGTTCCAGCTGTTCAGCTAAACTCATCTGTGGTCAGTTCAATGAAGTAAAAGCTTCCACTTGCCAGTAAAATGCCCTCTATAATCTCTTTATGATTTTCCAGCTGTCTGCTGCTGCCAGAAGCTTGTCAGTGCCAACAATTTGTTTCTCACCGAGATAGGCAATATCAAAATCCCTGATTGGAAATCCTTATACTGGATACAAACTTCATACAGCTATAATAGTTTTACCCTAGGGAACATACGTTCAAAGGTCACTTCAAAATGGTCTCAATGACTGAATGGGTCTAGAATGACCCTCTTATTTCAGGAACTTGTGACTGAAACTAGAATTTCAATCAATTTCATTGTTTTCTACACAAGGAAGAAATTTCACCCAGTCTCCCAAGCAGTGAATTTAATTTCACCATGGGGGGGGGGGGAAGGGGAGGGTCACCAGACATCCCAATATTATAGAGGACAGTCTCAATGTTAGGGGCTTTGTCTTACATAGGCAACTATTACCCCACCCCCAAAAAAGAAAGTATGCAATTTTTCACACTTGCTATCTGATCACCCTAGCGTGGGGGGGAAGCCTTTTTTATTTTTTTAAATTAAAGGGATATAAACTATAATGCCACTCCAGCAAAGTGAAAGGGACCACTCACCTACATTGCTGGGTCAGTGCTTAAGATGAGAGATAAAGAGATGGCTTGGATTTTGTCAGCACTAATAAAATACTTTTCATCCAGTATGTATTAGACTATGGAACTTATTGCCATAGAATGTAATTGAGACCAAAATATTAGCAAATGTCAGAGACTGGACATTTATATGAACAACCGGAATATCCAGAGTTATCATTAATGCTGTTGAAAGATTTGTAAGAGATTGTTGCAGGATATGCAGACCCCACCCCTCTTTGGGGGCAAGATTGGGGTCATGATTCTACTGTGGTGGCAGTCTACCAGACCATTCTTAGGCTAACAGCAGTATGGCCCACAGATCAGAGTCAATATGGCTGCCCTCAGAGTACAGAGCTATGCAGTCCAATGGCCAGATCCGGGTTCTGGCCCAGGGCACTGTCAGTGGTCAATGCATTCGCCACCCAGTCAGTGGGGATCCTACCGCAATATGCTGACCTTACACAGGTGGGTGATACTTCTCACTCTGCCTCCCTGGGCCACTTCCTACCAAGTTTCCTGAAACTATAATCCATATATTGTTAGTGTCTCCAGGTCCCTGATGTGGGTAGCTCCCTGGAACTCAGACTCCTGCTGATCGACTGTAGATAACAGGTCTCCAGTCTGGTCCCCGGGATCTCTGGTTCCCAGAGTCAGAGGCTGTATTCTCTACCAAGTGTGCTTCCTCCTCAGTGGCCATTACAGAGTGAACTGAGCTGCTCTCCTTTATACTAACCCAGCAGTTGAAACTTGCCCAACATGGTCTGAGGGGCAGGACTTCCTCCACCCATAGCGTGGGATTATCCCTTTCTCGCCTAATTTGGGGTATGCACACCCCATCACAGGGATATACAACCTTGTCCTTCAGGATTTAAAATAGTAACTACTGGGGATTAGGATGAAATTTACCTGGGGTGCCAATTATCTCACATCTGACCATTGGGGTTTTTCTTGTAACTTCCCCTGAAGTTCCTGATGGTAGCCATTGTCAAAGACAGACTAGAAGCCTGTATGGACCATAACTCTGACCCAGTATGGCAGTTGCTATGTTCCCATATAAGAAGGTCTGTAATGTTTGCAGTAACCACTTTAGCTAAGAAAATTACAGATAAAAACTATAGATTGTACCAGATATTTTAATGATTTGGTACAGTGAACATGATTTCATAATATGCAATTATTTTGCTGCATATTAATTGTTATTAATAGAAGTGCCATGAGATCCTATACTCACCACTGGAGTACCTCCTTGTAGCCCCATCTGGGGACTAGCTCTACCAGTCTGATGCCCCTTCCTGCAAATACTTAGTCTATCTGACTCTCTCTCAGGACTTGACTGCTCCCTCTTCGGGGCTCAGCCTTCCAGCAAGGTCACTGTAGTTTTCCCCCTTCCATGAGGGATTTGTGTACCAAAGTCTCTCTGTACCAACCACCCCAGGGAGTTTTCCTATTCACTGCCCCTCAATGGTGCCAATTCCCCAGTAGCTGACGGGAACCCAGAACCACCATCTTTTCCAGTTCTAGCTCAGGGACCCTGCAACCAGCTTCTAAGCTCTGCACTGTCCCATACAATGCTGCTGTTTCCCAGGACTGCCTTCTACATTACCTCCATAAGACTCCTTCACCACCCTCCTCTAGATATACATTTCCCTCCAAACCAACCTCCCTTTTCTCCCCAACCTCAGAAAGAGTGATAGCTGATCTCCTCCCTCCTACAGTCCCTTTCTGCCCTCACTTAGCTGGCTTCATACATCCCAGCCTGTTCCTGTCCAGGTGGTCTTCATCCTGTAATTAGTCCTTATTGCTCCCTGGCTCCTCCTCCAGGTGCAGCCCAGGCAGTTAACTGGCACACCTATCCACCTTAACCCCTTCAGGGGCTGGTGTAGAGTGAATACTCCATCAGTGAAAATTATTATAGTTTTAAAGTATTTTCATTAAATACAGCAATTCTATTCAGGAGTCCTTCCTTAGCAGTTGGGTTTTCCCTGAAATCTTGATAGATCCTCAAAGATTTCTATTTCTCCCTACTTTTGGAAAGAAAAATGGATTGTGATAAAAGAAGCTTACATTTGGTGGTACAGAAAAATTGCCTGGGACACCTTAGAAGTTGGTAGTTAATGTGTATCACCACTATATATAAAACCCTTATAACACTAAACAAAATTATAGAAGTGTGACACTGCACCCCATATTCTTCACAGTGATATTATTATGATATGATCATGGCATAATTATGATGCCTTTTGTATGATGTCATGTGAGGTGTCATTGGAAAAGTTATGATTTGCTGAATATGATTATTCTGTTTGTATGCATGTATCACTTTTGTATCTAAAGTTAGAAATATTGACTAAGTATCCATATTTCAATCGTCCTTACTCTGGGTGACACCCACAAGTAGCCATTCTGGTACAACAGTGAAGAAGCCAGATCGTGTTGATGGCCCATCAGCAAAGACAATGGACTATGGATGAAATTAACCTTCCTGAGAATGCTCCACACAGCCTGTAAGGAATGGCTTCTATGACTCAGCAAGGTATACAGGGTCATGTGGCCAGGCCACAGGACTCTGGACTCCATCTTGGGATATCAGTATTTTTCCACAAACTGAGTTTGGGATAAAGGGTTCCCACCATATACTAAAGTTATGTAAGGTGGGGAGTGACATCATCTGTTGTTCTTCACTCCCCACATAAGAAGACTCCTGGAAACACCTGAGAAACAAAGACTGAACTGGGGGAAGTGCTGGACCCAGGCTAAAGGGATTTCTAGCCTGTGTATGAAAAACCTGGGGGATTCCAAGCTGTAAAGCAAGTGCAGCTTGTACCTTGAGAATCTGCCAGTCTGCTTCTATCATCAGTCAGGGTGAGAGATTGTTAATTCAAATCCTATCTTTCTAGTATGTTAAGATTAGTTTGCATTTTTGTTTATTTATCACTTTGATCTGTTTGCTATCACTTATAATCACTTAAAATCTACTTTTTGTAATTTATAAACTTATTTTATGTTTTAATCTAAACCAGTAAGTTTGGAGTGAAGTGCTTGGGAATCTTATCTCCGGGGGCTGTTGCATTTCCTCTCCACATTTAGGGAGGTGCAAACCCTATGAGCTTACAGCATACAGTGCCCGGTGCAGTGCAAGATGGTATAATTTTGGGTTTATGCTCCAGTGGGTGGGGGGGTCCTATGCTGCGAAGTTGGTGGTTATTTTAGCTGTAGCCTCCCTATTGTTAGTTCATGCAGTGGCTAGTCAGAGAGCCTGCATGTAACTGCAGCTGGGTGAGGAAGTGTAGGATTGGGAGTGGGTCTGCAGCTTGTCACAGCAGCACAGTGTGAGAGGGAGCCCAGGCTGGTGGGTCAGAGCGCTGAGTGGTAACCCAGTTTTAGGTGGTACTCTGGAGGAAATCCATAACAATAAGTACATCCCCAAAACCAAATAAATCTGGATAATAAATGATCTGGAGAAAGGGGTAAACAATGAGGTGGCAAAGTTTGTAGATGATACTAATCTGCTCAAGATAGTTAAGACCAAAGCAGGCTGTGAAGAACTTTAAAAAGATCTCACAAAACTAAGTGATTGGGCAACAAAACGGCAAATGAAATTTAATGTGGATAAATGTAAAGTAATGCACATGGGGAAAAAATAACCCCAACTAGACATACAATATGATGGGGGCTAATTTAGCTACAACTAATCAGGAGAGATCTTGGAGTCATTGTGGATAGTTCTCTGAAGACGTCCATGCAGTGTGCAGCGGCAGTCAAAAAAGCAAACAGGATGTTAGGAATCATTAAAAAAGGGATAGAAAATATCTTATTGCCCTTATATAAATCTATGGTATGTCCATATCTTGAATACTGCATACAGATGTGGTCCCCTCATCTCAAAAAAGATATACTGGCATTAGAAAAGGTTCAGAAAAGGGCAACTAAAATTATTAGGGGTTTGGAACGGGTCCCATATGAGGAGAGATTAAAGAGACTAGGACTTTTCATCTTGGAAAAGAGGAGACTAAGGGGGGATATGGTAGAGGTATATAAAATCATGAGTGGTGTGGAGAAAGTGAATAAGGAAAAGTTATTTACTTGTTCCCATAATATAAGAACTAGGGGCCACCAAATGAAATTAATGGGTAGCAGGTTTAAAACAAATAAAAGGAAGTTCTTCACTCAGCGCACAGTCAACCTGTGGAACTCCTTGCCTGAGGAGGTTGTGAAGGCTAGGACTATAACAGTGTTTAAAAGAGAACTGGATAAATTCATGGAGGTTAATTCCATTAATGGCTATTGGCCAGGATGGGTAAGGAATGGTGTCCCTAGCCTCTGTTTGTCAGAGGGTGGAGATGGATGGCAGGAGAGAGAGATCACCAGATCATTACCTGTTAGTTTACGCCCTCTGGGGCACTTGGCATTGGCCACTGTATGCAGACTGGATACTGGGCTGGATGGACATTTGGTCTGACCCAGTATGGAGGTTCTTAAATTGTATTGTTTGTGGGTGTTGAAGCACCATTAGGCTGTGATTAGTGGAGATACGCATTGTCTCCTATCTAGCCCTGTTGAGTAGCCACAGAAAAGATAATGTGACTTGAAGTTGCCCTGCTGGAGAAGGGGTGGCACTGGAGGTTGGAGTTTGTGTAGAAGCACAGGGTTCTCAATGCATTGCCCTTGCCTTATGTGGATCTGTGGTGAGGATTCACCATTTTGGGAAGGGTCCTGTAACTTTTTCCAGGGGTTTAGATCATTCCTGCTTCCCAGACAGGATGATGTGGAAGGATGTCCACCATGGGATCTTTGTGGAGATGTCCTTCAGGATAGACCCCAGTTCAGCTCTTTCAGTCTGGCAATAAAATAAGCCAATAGAAACCCCAAAAATCCAACTACAATTTAAAAAATAAGCATTGTAAAAAGTAAAAACAAATGTAAAGCAAGTAAAAAAAGAATCCTAACTGACCTATGCTACAAGGAAAGAAATTAAATGTCTGAGCAGAGCTATGAGAGGGGAAAAAAATCTGTCTCAGAAGAACTGTCAAAGAGAATTCATTGAATGACAAGATAAAAGCTATTATAAAATGTCCTCAAAATGCCTTTCAAGTTCTCTCTCTTTTCCCGCCGCTTGTTCACTTCCCCAAAAGTGAAAAAGTAGCTAATGCTTTCATTTTGGCCAAACACCTGTCAAATTCTTATTTTAGTTTGATTTTAATTAGGAACAGGAACTAATACCCTTCCTAATTAACTGAGCATCTTCCTTTTCTAATTCTTCTGCTGTCTCTTCTTCCACCAAGATAACCCACCAAATAGGATTGCTGCATAGCCATGAAATTCCATAAAACAAGACTATGAAGTTAACAAACAGTGAAGATGCAAAAACCAGTAATATATTCAAATTTATTCACATGCTCTTAATTAATAATAATTCTAATTTTGTTTGAACTGACTAGCTTAAAAACATATAATTTGAAAAGAACTTTTCATGTGTCTGATAATGAAGTTGCTATCTACATCTCATTGTCATGTATGAACTGCTAGGAGTGAAAGCAGAGATAGAGGTTTTCCCCTCCTTGAGTACCTTTTGTCTTTTATTCATCTGCAATTGTTCTGCTGATATAGAGGCATAATCCCCGTATGCTTTACCGTCAGAATACCTGTGTACAATGCCTTTGTTGAAATTCAGCTGTCAGTAGGAGACCTATATACTTTCCTTGGACTGAATGCTAGTGACTTCAGACATTTTGGGGTTCATTTCAGATAAATATCTAAAGTTTGTGTACTTCTCCAACACTTTTCTAAACCAACCAAACCTCTTGAGTCATAAAGTTGATATGCATTTGAGGACATGCTTTTTGAAGCTGCAAAGAAAAACGTTAATTTAAGAACACTCTAGAAGCTAAAAAGAGTTTATTTGAGTTTTGTTCTGAAAATGGAAGGGAAAGTGAGAACATTTGGCTTACGTTATCCAAATTTCAGAGTAGTAGCCGTGTTAGTCTGTATTCGCAAAAAGAAAAGGAGTACTGGTGGCACCTTAGAGACTAACAAATTTATTTGAGCATAAGCTTTCATGAGCTACAGCTCACTTCATTGGATGCATTCAGTGGAAAATACAGTGGGGAGATTTATATACATAGCGAACATGAAACAATGGGTGTTACCATATACACTGTATATGGTCTGCAATTGAGCGACCAAAGAGACCGAAGTGCTCTTCAACTGGTCCTTGAATGCCATAATTCCCGACGTCTGATTCGTGTCCACTCATTCTCCCACGCAGAGACTGTCCAGCTCGACCTATGCACATAGCAGAGGGGCACCACCAACACACATCACATTGGTAGACACACAGGCAAATGAGCCCCTGATAGTGCGGCCGACGCGACCAAGCCCCATTATGGTGTCCCCCGGACAGACATGTGGACACAGTTGGCAACAGGCTTTGTTGCAAGGATAGGTTCCTGGGTTAGTGGTTCTGTCGTGTGGTGTGTGGTTGCTGGTGAGTATCTGCTTCAGGTTGGGGGGCTGTCTGCAAGCAAGGACTGGCCCGCTCCCCAAGACCTGAGGGTTGCAATTCTTCAACAAAAGGGCTTCAAAAACAGACTCCAACAAGAGACTGCTCAATTGGAATTAATTTGCAAACTGGATACAATTAACTTAGGCTTGAATAGAGACTGGGAATGGATAGGTCATTACACAAAGTAAAACTATTTCCCCATGTTTATTCCCCCCCCACCCCCTACTGTTCTTCAGACGTTCTTGAACTGCTAGAAATGGCCCACCTTGATTATCACTACAAAAAGTCTCCCAACCCCCACCCCGCTCTCCTGCTGGTAATAGTTCACCTTAAGTGATCACTCTCGTTACAGTGTGTATGGTAACACCCATTGTTTCATGTTCTCTATGTATATAAATCTCCCCACTGTATTTTCCACTGCATGCATCCAATGAAGTGAGCTGTAGCTCACGAACGCTTATGCTCAAATAAATTTATTAGTCTCTAAGGTGCCACAATTACTCCTTTTCGTTATCCAAATTAGTTTTCCCATCCTTACTTGTTTCCTATTAGAAGAGGTGCTATTGTTTCATCTTGAACTACTTAGGCTCAGGCTTGGAATAACACTGCTATGTATCCACAAACTGGATGTTCTGTAACATCATCCCCAGAAGCACCACCTGGGTTTCATAAATGATTATAGTGCTGTGCCAGCCTGGTTCCATGACAGCACTCCTTGAAGTACCATTTTCATTGAGGGAATGTTACTTCTGGAGGAGATCTTGACATACCTCTAAGCACTTTTATGGCCCCCCTCACCTAATGTGAGCACCTAGAAATAAGATCATAGTGTCAGCTATAAAGGTGTGTCAAAGTGAACATGCTAATTGCAGGGTTTAATGACATCCCCTTGATTCCTTCACTGAATGTTGCTTACTTTTTTTATTTCAACTGAAATACCCAAACAGACACACACAATGTAGAGATTAATCTGTGTCTACACACTAGAGTATTTTATCTCTGTTTATAAAATACTGGACTTAAATGCCAGCCAAGAGTACCCACTAGAAATGACTGGGAAGCTTGTGATTTTTATAAGCTCTTCTTCCCTAGTGAGTTAACAACTCTCAGCTTTGGTTTAAGTTTGTCAGATAGTGTAAGGGCTTCGATTGTGGATTGATCTTTCCTCCAGTTAGGCCATTCTTTGACAAATGGAAGGATCCATGGCCTTCAGCAGCTGCAAAGGTTCCTGATATTGTGTGTTAGATTTAACTCTTAAGCAGTTCTACACTATCTGAATTTTTCCCTCTAAAACAACATCTCTCTTTGAGGACAGTCACCAGTGAGAGAGTTGATATCCTTGATGTTTCCTGGATCTGTCACTGTTGCTGATTGTTTCAAGCTACAGTACCTTAGGGAGTGGGGGCTGTCAATATTTCACGCTGGGCACTGGCGCTGACCAGAGCAGCAGCAGATGGGCTGGGAGGGGCTGTCATGTGACAATGGTGAAAAAATGACACTCTTGTTTTTCTTTTTATACTTTATAAAGCTACAGAAGATAGTATTATCCCCAGAGCTGCCCTGCATGTCTGGCCCTCTGCTTTATTGCAGAACTACTATCCCCAGCCTCCTCTGTAGTTTCCTGCTAAAAAACAAAACCATCTGCACCCATCTCCCTGTTTCCTCTTAAAAAGCATAATTTGTTGTTGAAATAAATATATGGATCCAAACGAGACACCAGCTTCACCACTCATTCAGAAGCATCAAGGTAGATGGGCTAAGGGAAGAGTGGATTCACTAGAGCATCCCTTCAGGCTGGACATGGAATAGCAATTCTTTTCTCATCTAATGCCTGCTGGCTACAACCACTCAGGTCCTGAAGAGGTCTCTCCTCTAGTGACTTAGCTCTCCAGACATTAGGGTGACCAGATGTCCTGATTTTATAGACAGTTCTGATATTTGGGACTTTGTCTTATATAGATGCCTATTACCCCCCATGCCCTGTCCTGAATTTTCACACCTGCTGTCTGGTCACCCTACCAGAGAGGTCACTTTGAAGTCTCTCCCTGTCTGGGCCAGCAACGACCTACTTGACACTAGTCATCAATGTGATGTTTTCCACCACTCCAGGGCTCCTCTACCATTCCACTCTTCTAGCAGAGTAGTGGCCCCAAGGCTTCTTCCTAGAGTCTTAAGTAAACTCAAAATCAAAACAAAAGCTGTCAGGGTGCAGCTATTTCCAGTGACAACTGCTGGTGTTTTCCCCAGTACTTTTTCCTTAGCCTCCTTTAAAATGATATCTCTTAGTTAAGCTTGATTTGGCTTGTGGCTGCAACCTGACAGATAAGAAGAGGAGGCATTGGCATCTCTGAACCTCATGTTCTTTAACCACTTGATCTGAGGATTTACCTCTAAGGTTGGCAACAATGTGATCTGGGAGATCCATAAGGTAACCTTGGTCCTGGATCCATCAGCTTGCATCAGACACAGTATATATATTACACACTATGTATATACACAAACAGGTTCATGTACAATAACATATAGCTCTTAATCTGTATTTAAATGTTTTCATTTTTTGGATAAAAATACAGGATTGGCCACCCAGATTTATAAATATAGCATTTCTACCACTGCTTTTATATCAGAAAGTGTTAGGACAATATGATGAGAAATGCATTTACATTGTACACTGTAAAGTGATTTCAATCTCTGCTAGAGTGAAAATAATTAAAAGCTACTTTTATCAAATAATTTTATAGTCTTAAAAAATTGCATCTCTCTAGTAGAAAGACAGAATTGCTCTTTTAGTAAATCCTGAAGCATATTATCTGTGTTTCTTAACCAGGATCGTGCTTTAAAAATCAATTATATCCTGTTATAAAAATCTTTTTGCTAAAATACTTGATTTGCAGCATTTCTGTCAAACCAATTAATATTGACCTTTTAATACACCGTATATATGTATATGCCTTCTGCATACCATATGTGAAAGATGTTGGTAACAGTGTACACTTTAAAAATCTCTTCACTGCTGCCATAAAACATTTATATGAATCATAGATTATTGCTTATGATTGGTTCAGTGTACTATTTTACTTAATACACCGTTATCTAATTGGCCAAGATTTTAAGAACAAAATATAAGGGGGTTTGGGGTGGTTTTAACTACCAGTTTTAATATTTGTGGCATCCTGAACTCAGTTAATTAATCCAAACAGCAGTGTTTGAAATGGCATCTGGTTGATGCAGCTAGAAGTGCTTTTATAATCCTAAAATGCTCTTTAATAATCTGCTCAGGTTTCTCAAATCTGTTTTTTTTTAATTACTATTATCACGTGAAATAAAAACATGTTTGGTTAAATGAAATCTACACTAATCAATATCTTCAGTGTAAATCCTCCTTTCAATACCAGTGTTTAAGGTTCTAAGTGTTGGTACATTTTTTTTCCTTCAAGGATTTTGGGTAAGATTGTGATTCAACAATCTGCCCTCAGTAAGGAGCAACACATAGCTACATTACCCCAGAGCATATTAGGGAATGAACTGACTCTCGCTTTGTCTTCGCTGCATGATAACCTTGTGCCTAATCCTGGTTTTCTCCCTCTCTTTTCTCTCTCATCCACAGACTAACAGTCAGTGTCACACAGTGAGGCAGCAGCCCTGCTCGGAGCTCTAGGACAGATCATGAGGTAGCTTTATCATATGTTGCTACCAAAAAATTAATGCAGGAAATATGTGCAACCCCAGGCATCTACAATGATCAAGATATTGTGTTCCTCCAATATAATTCCCGCAAGTCCATGTCTTCTGGTTCCTGAGGAATACCTTGCCATCTACCTGTCCTCTGATCCCTGACCAGAAGTGGTCTACCTTCATACCTCTCTACTCAACATCCACGTGACTAGCTGCTTGCAGTTTCTCCAGGCTTGCCTATTTCCAGTGTTTGAAACAGCAGAAAAATGGCACTTGATAAGCCTAGGTATCTATGGGCAGCCACCTGGCCATATGCACACACCAGAATCTTGGTGCAGCTTTGGGCTGAACTGAGTGAAATCCACAATTTTAACAGTAGAAAGAACATTGAATGGTAAGAAGGTGTAAGAAGCTGCTAGCTGATCAAGGATTGAAGGGACTGTACAGCAGTGCAGGTGAGATAGCGGAAGGACAAGAATAATAGTAGGAACTCTGGTGGTGCACCAACTACCTATTGGCTTTACAATGAATTGGACAGTATCATGAGCACAGAGCCTCATTTCAGCCTTCCAGTCCATGTTGTGGTGTGCTCTATTTTGAAATACAAAAGATTACTAGCGAGTCAGAGCAAGGACTCCTCACTCCATCTTTAACTCTCACTGGGCCTAGTTTTTGTAAGGTTCTCAGAAAAGCCTGTGATCCCATGTAACATTAGGGTGACCAGATGTCCCAATTTTATAGGGACAGTCCCAATTTTGGGGTCTTATTCTTATATAGGCTCCTATTTACACCTCCCCCCCCCATCCTGATTTTTCACATTTACTGTTTGGTCACCCTATGTAACATTGCTATCCAGAATAAGGACATAAGTAGGAGTGGGAAGTCTTGTTTAGGATTCTCTGGCTTTACTTAGTTTAAAGGCAGATGCATTATGTTACTTAACAAGGGGGGGAGGGTGTATGAGTGTGTGTACACACCAGAAATCCTGTTCCTATTTTTTAGCTCTGTACAGTATTGTATTTTGTTTGTAATAATTATAGACTAATGTTGTAATTATAGACTTCTATGTAATTTTTATTATTTTTCTTCATGGCAACATCTCTGGTAAGTGTTGTTTTTTGTGGGGGTTTTTTTGTTTTTTTAAGATACAAATTACAATGAAAATAATGGATTATTTGGGGGAATGTATGCAAATGGAAGATCAGTTAAACGAAGAGTGAATGGCACAGTAGAAAGCAAATAGAAACATTGGACAACATCTCCATAAAAAGGGCACGGGCAAAACCAAGTCTCCTCTTATTGCCAAAGGCTTCAATCCTGTCATGAGCTGTGTATGAGCAGACCCCTGCACCAGTGCAGAGGACCAGATTGGCAGCCAAATGCCCTCCACTAACACCAAATTAAAAAAAGAGGTTGAACACATTTCAGGATTGGGTCCTTTGGGTGCTTCCCCCACCTTTGCATAGTTTCTTTCATTGGAAGAGTGCTTCACAAACATTAATACAGTAAGCCTCATAACACCTAAGTAAGTAATGCAGCAAAGCAGTAAGAATAAATGAAAGAGCTTTACTGAAATAAATAACGCTTTCTGGGGCTTCCCATATCAGATAGCAGCCACTGCAGTTACACTCTGGCTCCAATTCTGAGAAGACTAATACATATCACAATTTTGTGTACTGTGAGTAGTCACACTTTGGTGACACCTCTCATAGAGCCTAATCCGAATTCCATTGAAATCAATAGCAAAACTCCCACTGGCTTCAGTAGCCCAGGATCAAGGCTGTGAGGCTTGATCCTGCATCATTCAAGTGTATGGAAATAGGTTCAAGCTCATACTGCATAAAATTAAGCATGTACCTAAGTCTTTGCAGGGTCAGGATCTTAGTTAGTTTGGACTTAGGGTAACTGATGAGTATAATAGATGCATTTGTACTTGATGGAGCTTTAAAAGGAGACACTTGAGCCATTGGTTCCTGAGTCCAGTTAGGCTTCCTTTTGTCTTGCAAATAGCCAAGACCTAACGCACCAATAAAAATGTGCACAAGTGGACAGTAAACACAGAATTTGAGCAGTCCACCTGGATTGACTTCATTTAATGTAACAAGGGATAAGAACCCAAATATAGAAAACTGGTTATAAAGAAAGGAAAGCTAGACAACTCAAGTGCACATAGTCCAATGAGATAAAACCCCACCATCCAACCTTCCCCCTGAAAATCCCCATTGAATGGATTCAATTCAGTTACAAAAAAGTCACAGGCCCAGATTGTCCTCTATACCCCAACTGCCGGCTCCTAAGGATCACCTAGCATAGGAGGATCATTTAGTGGTGTGGGGGTTGCATGTATCAAATACTTCACCTAGTGACAGGCCAAATCAAACCCAAACCCCACTTCAAAAAGACCCCTGAATTTAGAGCGTGAGGTGTTGAAATCAGGGTCTTGATTGAATTTGGTAGCTTGGGCCCATTTTTAATGTCAAATAGTCTGGAGTCATTAGGAGAGATTTCATCTATGATCTACCATATTTGATCAATGCTAGTCTATTCTTTGTTCTATTCCGTATAGGAGTTTGTATCATCACCACCACTGTAAGGCACTGTCCAGCAGGACATTAAATGACAGAACCAACATCTTGTCACATGTGGTAGTCTATCATATTATTTCAGTGGGAAACCTGGTACCAGGAAATTGAACATATTTTTCATTTGAGGATGACTTTCACAAAAGTAAACCATTTTAAGAACCATTTGAGATCTCGTGATGAAAAGCACAATATAAAGGACCAATTGTTATCAAGAAGGCATCTCCATAGAAAAGTGCAGTATTAGAAATTTTTAGTACCTTCCTCTCTCTCCCACTTTCCCTTATTCTGTGAATTCTGTAAATAGTAAAAATAAGCCTGGAAGCAGTTTCTCAGCTGAACCCCTCTTCAAATATTTGATAGGTATTGGTATTCAATATTCATGTATTATCACTTGATTAACAAAGTGCCAGACTAGAACAAAAAAATGCAAATGGTGCATAGCAACTTCCCACAGAAAAAGCTTATTTTCCTAGCAGAAAATACTTTGTGCTAAAATGATCACTACAAGACAAAGACTTGTTTTGCTTTCACTTCACAAATATATCCTCAGAAGATGATCTTTTATTTAACCAAAGGATCCCAAACCACTTTGCAGACGTAACAACTTGATACACAAGCTATATAAAGATCACTTCTCTCACTCCAGAAATGCAGCTACATCTACTGTGTAACATAGTAGCTGTTACACCATACACAGCAATACTACACAACTGTTTAGGGAAGGGAAGGAAAAACAACATCCCAACAAAATTACAAGGGAAATTTAGCTAAGTAGAATATAATTACCCAAGTTGGAATTTGCCCAAGACACTGGGGCTAACACTCTCTGTCTTTTGAAAAATGCCAGGAGATCGTTAATGAGAACAGGTCAGGACCCTGGTTTGATATCTCAGCTGAAAAACAGCAATCTAACCAGCACAGTATTACCTAATACAAGACTGAGGTGTAGGTTCAGATCTGACTTAGAGGGAAGAATGCCATGTACTGGATTACCATCACCACTTCCTGGTGTACATAGCTTGTTCCTTGAAGTTTCTCCATCTGGCCGAAACATGGTTAGTTGCTGATGTCTGTCAGATGCACAGTACAAGATAGTATGGCAACAAGTTCTTTTTAATTGTTTTCAGACTAGTCTTTGTTTTTCCCACTTTGTTCTTTATGGTGGAATAGATGGGTGCTACGTGGCTACTACTGGAGAGCTAACTGAAGACAGTAGAATCTATTCTTGACATGAGAAGTGAAAATATTGGTGATCAGAAACCTAAAAACAAAGCATGCTAAGCTGGTAATTTTAATCATTTGCATTTGTTTGCAACAGAACTTAAAATATTCTTGCAATGATAGTTTTTGATGGTTAGAAGAGAGTCTTTTCATTTGGGTGAAACATGCTAAAATGTATTTTGTCAGTCTAAATATTGTCTCTGACCTTTTCAATTCTTTGCGTTGTGAAGATGAAGCTTTTGTGTCTCTTGTTACAGTTTGCATAGCTCTGGTATGACATATTTCAGTTTATTTGCATATTGTGATCTAATCAGTTCCAAAACAGACACTCCTCCACTTCCACCCCCCACCTGGGAGATTGGGGGGGGGAAACCCTTCACTTTTGAAATATTTGTCATCTCCAAACCCCATGTTAATAAAGAGCCTAATTCTATAAGGTGCTGAGCAGCCTTAATTCCCATTCACTTCAGCTGACTCTTGCTGACTGTTCAGGGTCAGATCTTAAATGGTGCTCAGGACCTTGCAGGATTACCCCCAAAACAGTTTTTAATTCATTTCAAACGTACTTTCAAAGACTGCAGAAATAATCACACAAAATACATATTACAATCTCCCACTTCCAACTTGGTTCTTCACTACCGCTACGGATAGCGTCCCACATCCAGGAAAAGAAACAGTGGTGGCACTGACTTAACGACAGGAGTACTCCAACGTTAGGAGTGCACGTCCATCTTGCCATACATTCTCCAAAGACAATGATCACTACCAGACAAATCTTTAATTTTACCTAGTAAAGCATACCTCCTCTCACCCCGTATTCCTCAGCATCCATACAATTGTGTGTTTATCCTTCTGGCTAACCTGAGAAAGGCAACCGTGATGGGGTTAAAGAAGAAACTTACCTATAGGCAAGTGATTCTGTAATTCTCCACTGAAGGG
Source organism: Dermochelys coriacea (assembly GCF_009764565.3). Classification (NCBI taxonomy): domain Eukaryota; kingdom Metazoa; phylum Chordata; order Testudines; family Dermochelyidae; genus Dermochelys; species Dermochelys coriacea. The sequence goes on along the minus strand of NC_050070.1, from coordinate 33,074,236 downwards.
TTTCTTACATCCTATGCTTGCCGCAGTCAGAGGCAGGATACTAAACTAAACGGACCATTGGCCTGATCCAATATGTTAGTTTCCATGTTTCAGAGAGAGGACAGACTTAATAACAGAATGTATTCTCCCTATTAATAGTTGTCCTTGATATTTGTATTATTAAATGTAACAGCACCTTTCCTCACCTGCTCCAGCCATACCATCCACATGTTATGTGGAATCCAAACTCACTCCTTTCCTGCAGTTGGGCTTTATGCACAAAAAATGAATAATACAATAATTTAGTTCAGCTCTGACTTTGTCCCCAGGCTTCATTGCTCCTAAGGATCCTCCTTCAGGACTGCTTTGCTCAAATCCTAGGTGTTCTTTTTCCTCTTCAGAGCCACTGACTTCCTTATATCCAGGTGGGGTAATGGTCTATCTGACTCAGCGTCAGCATTATCCAGCACTTGCTAACAGGGAGTGGTGTTTTGGGCAAAATCTGCCTGAAGTTAGATGTCACAACATGTAGGTCAGCTGCATTTTTCTTTGTAAAATAGCTTGAAATTTATAATATTTCTTAGCCAGGCAAAATAATTTGTGCAATTTATACTGTAGTATAGTTAAGTAGTGGGTTTGACAGAAGGTCCTAAGAGACCCAGAGTAACTTGTCTCCTAGGGCTCATTTGCTATTTGCAATTACTGTCTTTCTTGCAACCTCTTGATTACTTTGTCATAACTCATATTACCCAGCAAATTAAAAGGGGATGCTTGAAAAATCTAACAGAAAATTCACAATTCTAAACATCACAACACAAATGGATTTGAGGGGGCTCAACACACCACATAAGGTACTCAGAAACTCAAAGGATTAGGTCCTGAAATTGGGACAACTAGAAATTCACCTTATTTTCCTTCGTACCATTGCATCATCGTAAATGGAATTGCAGCCATAACCCTTAAAACTCAGTATTGCCAAACCTAAGCATTCAAAAATCATGATTGGCTTAAAAATCATGAGAGTTTGTGTCTTATTTTTGGGGAGCCCTTCAGGGTTCATGTTTTCAAGTTTTTCTCCACAACCATGAGGTCTGGAAACTTCCTCTTTTTTCCCCTCAATGACACCTGAGAGTCTCATGTTATCACAGGACAGCAGAAGCTGGCACTTTAAGAAAAACACCAAAATATCACAAGACTTGATAATAATATGAAATTTGACAACACAGAAATAGCACTTTACAGTATACTGTAACATTATATACTGTGGAATATGCAAATGAAAGTCTAGATATCGGAATTATTGCAGGAAATGTTCAACTTCTGCCTCTCATATATTAGACAAATTGTGAAAGATTCTATCTGGGTATATCACCACTAGTTTGTGCGAACATGGAACTGATAGGTAGAACCTGAACCTGCAAGGGACTATGGTTCTAAATGGCAACAATAAGTGGTTTTGTGCCATACTTATTACCAGTGACCCCATTAACAATGACACAGCCTCTTTGAGCATCTCTCAGACATATGTTTACATATTCTGCGTGTGTAATAGATAGATGGTGTCATAAGTATAAAGGGAAGGATAACCACCTTTCTGTATACAGTGCTGTAAAATCCCTCCTGGCCAGAGGCAAAACCCTTTCGCCTGTAAAGGGTTAAGAAGCTAAGTAACCTCGCTGGCACCTGACCCAAAATGACCAATGATGGGACAAGATGCTTTCAAATCTGGGGTGGGGGGAACAAAGGGTTCTGTCTGTCTGTGTGATGCTTTTGCCGAGAACAGATCAGGAATGCAAGCCTTACAAGTCCTGTAAAAAGAAAAGGAGTACTTGTGGCACCTTAGAGACTAACAAATTTATTTGAGCATAAGCTTTCGTGAGCTACAACTCACTTCATGGGATGCAGTGAGCTGTAGCTCATGAAAGCTTATGCTCAAATAAATTTGTTAGTCTCTAAGGTGCCACAAGTACTCCTTTTCTTTTTGTGAATACAGACTAACACGGCTGCTACTCTGAACTCCTGTAAAGTTAGTAAGTAATCTAGCTAGAAAATGCGTTAGATTTCCTTTTGTTTAATGGCTTGTAAAATAAACTGTGCTGGAAGGAATGTATATTCCTGTTTTTGTTTCTTTTTGTAACTTAAGGTTTTGCCTAGAGGGATTCTCTGTTTTAAATCTGATTACCCTGTAAAGTATTTACCATCCTGATTTTACAGAGGTGATTCTTTTACTTTTTCTTTAAATAAAATTCTTCTTTTAAGAACCTGATTGCTTTTTCATTGTTCTTAAGATCCAAGGGTTTGGGTCTGTGTTCACCTGTACCAATTGGGGAGATATTATCAAGCCTTCCACAGGAAAGAGGGTGTAGGGCTTGGGGGGATATTTTGGGGGAATACTCTCCAAGTGCACTCTTTCCCTGTTCTTTGTTTAAAACGCTTTGTGGTGGCAGCATACGGTTCAAGGACAAGGCAAAGTTGGTAAGAATAAGCTTAGGGGGTCTTTCATGCAGGTCCCCACATCTGTACCTTAGAGTTCAGAGTGGGGAAGGAACCTTGACAGATGGCATATAGAGTAAAGTGCCATATACACAGTACAGTGTATATTTATATCCACACATATGTGATAGGTAAACCTGAAAATGTTAAGAGGTTTGGTTTGAATGAGCAATGAAAAGATCAAGTGGGTGTAGCAAGAAAGGAGGGGGAAATCCCAGGACGGCAGAAATCAAAGTGAGACTTTTAAAAAGAGATCCTTATAGAACTGCGCAAGACTTGGAAGAAAACAAATTTACTTTTCATAAAGCCTCTACACCCCAGTGCTGACCTGCGGCAGTTATTACATCCCACAAAGAAGGCATTTTAGAATGTGACATGAAGACAGAAGGTCATAATTGTTTGAAAGGCTGCTTTTCATGGTCCAAGAAGAGACCGAAGAAGATTAATTAAGCCTATGGATTTTCTGAAATGCAATGTAACCATATTTACTTTTGTGTTGAGCAGCTAAGTAATAAAATCAGAGTTCTAATTTGGTCACAGCCACATGTCCAGTCTGGAGATACAAAGAAGTCTGTCTTGCTTGGAAACCAGTAGGAAGAGGTCTAACATAGAACTTCTAAGTCATAGCACAACAGACTGATTTGCATGATATGTTCATCTACTGGCATAAGGATAATTAAAGAGATAAATTAGGATAAAAGTTTTACATCTGCTCACATTACCCATTAAGCAAGCGTAGCAGTGACCACATCCATTAGGTGATATTGACCCTGTCATGTGACAGGAGTCTTTCTTAACCTTTGTAGCAGGTCAGGTGACTGGAGCCAGAAATCAAATTACCTCGTTTACCAGCACTATGTGTCATAACTTTTTTGCATCTAGTAGATAAAGATTATATTCTAAGTTCGGGTTTGCTTCAGATTACCACTCAGATGTGAACATGATTATGTGAAGTTTTCTGAAACTGCTGGAATCTCTTGGTTGTGCAAAAATCTGGTTTGAAGTCATGTAAGAACAGAGCCACAGCCTCATGTGATGCAAATCAGCATAACTCCTTTGAAAACAATTAAGCTATATTGATTTATACCAACTGAGAATCTGGCCCAGCATTTTTGGGGACAATTCTTATCTTTCTGACATCACATTAGTTTTTATAGAAATTCAATGAGAACAATCTCATTCTTATTGTGCATGATGTATGTGTATACACATACCCACTCTTCTTATTCTGGTCCCCAAGGGACCTTGCCAAGGTTGAAGTATGTAAAAATTAATAAGGAATAAATTAATTAATAAGGAAAAAATAATAGAACAGTTAAAAGCCTTCTAAAAATTCCAGAAGTTTGCAAAGGGTTAAAAAAAAAGCATTTGTATTTTTTTGTGAGTGGCCTCACCCATTGTTAGTCAATACTGACTAAGATTCAAATTATAGAAAAGAATTGGAGAGGTCTGTGCTTGGCAATGGGTTGAGAACAGCTGTGAAAATACATGACGACTAGAGAGAAAATATACAAGGTTAAAGTATGCCTTATAGTACTTTTACACTCATGTTGCAGATGCTGGTGTGTTTTAAAATCTCAGGTTTTTGAAATTAACTAACCTGGCAGATGCATACCTGGTGGACTTCTCAGAGGATAGATCCAGCCAACATTCTGAATTTTATCACAGAAGATCCAGTTGTTTAAGAGAAGAGAACTACATGTCCATGCAGCTTATTACGTGCCAAAGGTACATATCAAACCATAGAGATTAAAGGCTGCATATGTGTATGCACAAGCATGCACACAGGCACGCGTACACAGATATTTTTTATTTTTTTAATATGTGTGTGTGTGTGTATTTATATATATATATATATATATATATATATATATATATATATATATATATATAAATATAAAATAAGAGAACAAAGAGTTCCAAGCTCTTCCTTTATTTTTATATATTTTTTGTCTGCGTATTATTGCCAGAAGAAGCTGATAACAGGAAGGAGGCTCAACCTCCGGTTACCAAAAATTTTATATTATATATATCACTCAATCCATGTGACTCTTTTCAACATCTGCTTCTTTTCTTTTCTTTCATAGAAAGCATGCATGAATAATCAGACCACAGTGCTGCTGTTAATTGTAAAAATCATTAGTAAACTTCCAGGTGCTGTTTACTATATAACCATTGTAATTTTCTATCCTAAAATCAGCATCTCACCAACATCATTGTCTGCCATGGGGCATGGGGATTGTGCAGTTTTTACATTGTCAAAGGCAGTTGCAACCCCATTTGCAAGCAATGAAAGAAATGGATCCACACCTGCAGCGTTTGAGGCAATAATTCCTAATATTAGCCAGACCTCATGAGGAGAGGGCTTTTTTGCCAATCTCTTATGATTCAACACTTTACAATCCATTTGAAATCATTTAAATATTCTTTTATTTTGTTACTCCTACCCCATGTTTATTCTTCCCTTCATTCCCCCCTCCTCCCAAAACAAACCTATGAAAAACAAGATACAGTCTACATATACTACTGCACCTATGAAGCTAAGAATTAACATTCTCAGAGCATGATGAATTACTAGGACCATCCCAGGAGAAGGCAGAGAGATACTCTACAATGTCTTGTCACAATTAAAATATAGATGAAAATCAAAATCTATCTTAGACACCACTTGATTTCTGCTCACAAAAATTTATCACAATCTGAATTAATTCTTTGAGCCAAATCCCCAGTTTCATTCTGTACATCACAGCCTAGAAGATAGAAGGCAAGGACCCCCAGTTAGTTTAAATCACCATATTTGCATGGACATCATTTACACCAGCTGAGGATCTGACCCTCTGTTTACAGTGGCTTCTTATTTATAAAGTGCTATGCCTACATGTATGTGCTCTTACAGCAAAAGTGGTCTCACATTATCATTCTTTTTAAACATCTCTTTTGTCTGAAAGTACATCCTGAACTGTCACCTTCATGTTCCCAAGAGAGTCATTTCAGAATAACTAACTAGAAGAGGGTGAACTGCTTCATTTGTAATCGAGGTCCTGATGAACTTCACATAGTGCTTGTTGCTGACCCAGCATTTGATAGCATTTTAATTCAATGAGTTGAGTCTCTAAGTACTGTAAGTTTAAAATGTATACACCACATAATCAGACCAAAAGTACTGCTAATATAACTATTGTAGTTTGCTTTTATACATTGCAACTTCTTTGAAATTTCTTAATAGAGCAAATTCCTCATGGAACTAGCTCCTGGTAACTGGTAATAAATATTCATTTGTGTTTCGAAGTTTGGACAAGGGAAAAGAATAATTTTGGACATATTTATTCAGGTACAATACAGTGGAAACATTGTCCCTAATCTGATAAACCCTTACTCATCTAAGTAGAGTTTGAAATATATGGGACGACTCAAGGAAGTAAGTGTTAGAGAACTGTGCCTTATATAAGATAATAAAGGGCTTGTTAGATGTGCTGAGCATCTATATCCCCACTTGAATTAACTGGGAGTTGTGTGTACTTAGCGCTTCTGAAAATCAGGCTCAGGAGAAGTAAACAAAGAAAAAACATTTAAATCAAGAGCAAGAAGAGGATCAGGAATATAAATGGGACAAACGTATATTTAAGGCCCTGATTCTGCAAAGCACTTAAGCACATGCTTTCAACACATTTCTTAAGACTATCCCTATTCAGCAAAGTCCTTAAGCATTAGCTTAATCATGCATTTAATGTTAAGTCTCATTCAAGTAAGTGGGTCCTTTAAACTTAAAGATAAACAGGTGCTAAATGCTTTGTTGAATTGGGCCCTAAATAATTTTGTCCCAGTTAGGAAGGGATTAAAAATACCGCAAAAAAGTCTACGGTCTTCCATTCTCTGGATGAGTCTTTTACAACAAAGGATGTTCTGTTATATATCCTTTCTCATCCAAATGGTGGTGAATTGGCTCTCTGGTGACTCAAGAATATTTTTCGTCGTGAATGGTACTATTTTCAGTAATTTTATTTCACGTTCTAAGAACTCATCTAAATAAGCTGCCTTCAAATAACAAGCAACGGGGAATGTTGATATTGTTCTCTTTAAAATCCATTTAATTCTGTCAAATATATTTTTCCAAAATTTCAACCCAAAATGGATGAAAGAAAGAATCAGAAATGGAGGATATCAAGTTGGTGTCTTTAAGACTTGACTGATGAAGGGTCGGATTTTCAAAAGGGCTCAGTGTTGGCCTAGCTCTGCTTCCACTGAAGTCTATGGGAATTTTACCATTTATTTCAATGGGAGCGAGAAAGGTTAACCCTGGGTGCTTTTGAAATGCCTGCCAAAATCTCCAGCCAACAGTGTACTCTATTAAGAATCTTAAGAATAAATTCACATAATGGATCACCTTATAAGTAAAGGCCAAGGGCTTGATCCTGCTCTTATTTTTTAAGTCAATGGCAAAATCCTTGTTACCTTTCAGGGAGCACAATTGGGGCAAAAATCTTATCTAAGTATTGGTAAAGGTAAATTCTTTTTTCCTATATTGATACAGAGATTTGAAATCCCTTAACATCTTTATACATGTGTGAAGGCTTTAATCCTGTTTGTTAAAGTAGGGGTCTGTTCTGAAGTCTATTGAAGACTGTGCAAAAGACTCTCAGGCCCAGATCCACAAATGTATTAGTCCCCTAGCCCTCAGACTTAAATGCCTAAGTCCCAGTTTTAGGCATCACTGTGATCCACCAAACTCCTGCTTGGTTGCCACACAGCTCTGTGGAAACCTAAACTTATTTGGTGCCTAAATTTCTGCCTCTGAAAATACACACGGCTGACTCACTCAAGGCCCCTGGATGCCTATCTCCCACCCAAATGTGATCCACAAACTGGCAGACATTCTCAGAGGCCACTAACCAAATCAGGTCTCATTTAAAATGTGGACAGAGGAGTAGGTGCTGCTGCCATCTACCTTATAAATTGTAGCCCAATAGTTAGAGTACTCACTGGGGATATGGTTAATTACCTGGTTAATTCCCATTTCTGCCTGAGGGGGAGAAAGGATTTGAATGGGGTCTCCCATACATCTAAAAAGAGTGCTCCAGCCACTGAGCTATTGGATATTCTAACATGACGCTCCCTTAACCTCTCCTGTTGAAGCTGTTCCACTTCAGATAAATATTTAGAGAGTCATTAGGCCAGAGAGAGACAGAACGTGAGTGAGAATGACTCTATAATCCAGCGATTAGCCCCCCCTCCCCACTCCAAGGTTCTTTAATTGTATATGGGGAGGGAGGGTGAAGAGAGAGAGCACTCAGCCATTACAGCACCTCTCCTGAGAGGATCTGAACGGGGTCAGCCACCATTCTCCCCATCAAGCAGAGGGGGGAATTAATCTGTGTCTCTTGCATCCCCGGTGAGTGCTCTAAACTCTGGGCTATAAATTGGTTGGTGACACCACTCCAACCTCTTTCTGCTCTGGCCATTTTGTGTGGAGTGAGGCAGTCACCTAACTCATTCTCACAAGAAATGATTTAGAACCTAAGCCTCCTGACTCCAGGAGAGGGGTTCCTAGTGATGAATCACTAGCAGAAATAAGCACCTGCCTGCAGCCCTGATTTCAAAACGTGGTTCCCAGACCAGTTTGTGGAAAAATACTGACATCCCAAGATGGAGTCCATAATCATGTGTCCTGGTCACATGTCTTTGCAGTCTTATAGCAGCCATTGCTTACAGGCTAGCCAAAATGCCCTCCGGAAGATTAAGTTATTCCACAATCCACTGTCTTTGCTGATGGGCCATCAACCCCATCTGGCTTCTTCATAGTTGTACCTGAAAAGCTAGTTGTGGGTGTTACCCAGAGTAAGCACGATTGAACTTCAGATACATAGCCAATATTCGTAATGTTAGATACAAAAATGATACATGCATAAAAATAGGACAATCATATTCAGCAAATCATAACTTTTCCAATGACACCTCATATGACCCAACTTGTATAAAATACATAATTATGCTAGACTATCATAATAATATCACTAAAAGAAAAGGAGTACTTGTGGCACCTTAGAGACTAACAAATTTATTAGAGCATAAGCTTTCGTGAGCTACAGCTCACTTCATCGGATGCATTTGGTGGAAAAATTTTTTTCTGATGAAGTGAGCTGTAGCTCACGAAAGCTTATGCTCTAATAAATTTGTTAGTCTCTAAGGTGCCACAAGTACTCCTTTTCTTTTTGCGAATACAGACTAACACGGCTGCTACTCTGAAACCAATAATATCACTATGACTAATCTGGAGTGCAGTGTCACAGCGAGTTCTTAGGGGACACCCCTCTCATCAGCTTCTCCCGTTGGCTAGCTGAGGCAGCTTCCTGCATAACGTGCTGGCTTTTGTGGATCCCATTCTTAGATGCCTCTCTCTCCCCACATATTGTATAGGGAACCTAGGCACTTAACTCAGGCTTTGAGGATAGCAATGCCTAAACCCTTCTGTGGATCCAGGGTGCATTGGCTTCAAGAGGCTTTGGTTCATGACCTTTATTGATAGGGTCAACAGATCCTCTATACAGCTTTTGAGTTGAATAGCTATTCTGGTCTTCAGCATTAATATGGACTTTCTTGTATGTAACAATGAGCCTTTGTACTATATAGAAGTCAATGCAGAAAAATATAATGTAATTGTTCAATATTTAACAGAAAATGTTGACCATGTTTGATTTTCATAACTCTGAAGTTTGTTCCAAGATTTCCAGGTGTGTCTGATCACTGAGTTATTTGTCTTTAGATGTTTCAGGGTGAATTCTTGGTAAGTGCCAGCCTTGCATGCATCTGTTAATTGATGCTCTGTTTCCACCTTTGGTAACTGGACTTCATCAGCCTGCAGACTCTGCAAGCTTGTGCCAAATTAAAAGCCCACTAATAGAGCTTTACATTTAGTAATTTTAAACCTCCATATTTAAGGTTGGCAAATTTTTTGGTGCTTCTTACCTTCAGCCTCTTACTGTGCAAGAAGAAAACAGATATGGTTGTATTCCCTTGTTTAAAGAATGCAGACTGTACAGAAGCAGTATTTGAAATGCAGAACTAATCTGGGGATCTGAGATAATTTGGAATGTGCTCACTGTGCCCCATAAACTGAAATGCAACTGAGGCTGGTGCCTCAGATGACCTTTTATATTTCAATTTATAGAAGCTTTGTTATCTTTAAGGGTTTCTTTCTCACCTGGGTTTAATTGATACCTAGATATTATTTACTTGCCTTCCTCTATCTACTAACAAGAGCCAAGGGGACACTATCTTGAGGTTGAAAGAACTTCCATTTCTGACCACTTAAATTGGTAGCTCAACACATGGTTGATTTCAGTCATCACTTCCTGAACATTTGACTGCATATTTGTTGTGTTCTTAAAAAGCAATGTATTATCCACTTAGGCTAGCAGCTCACAAGTAACATCTTTCGTTTTCTATAGGTTGTCATGTACCTTGTCGTAAAAATAAATTCACACACATACAGGTTGATAGATTTTTATTTTGATGTGTACAAAATCTAAACTAGCAGAGTAGGCCAGGCACACCTAAAGAATTGTGTAGCCTGTGCAGTCCTCTTATGCACCAGGAAGAGGAGGTAGGATCCCTGCCTGAGCTCCCCTTAGTGCACCACAGTCTTTACCACATCAACACAGGCCTGTGCCTAGATGGCCCAAATGGCTGCAGTACTAGCAGCGTGTCATCATTTATTTGTATTATTTTAGCATCTATGAGCCCCAGTCATGGACTAGGACCCTGTTGTGCTACAATTCCTACAATCTAAATATAAGACAAGAGACAGGTGGAAACACATAGGGGAGTACAAGGAAACAATGAGACAATATTGGTCAGCATGATAAACAGTGGTTTCTGCGTACCAGCAGCCTAACTATGAAGATTTTTGTAGGCTGGCTTCATAGCAAAGGAGAGTTTTAGGATAGAGGAGGATAATGAGTTAGTATTGCAGATGTTTATGGGGAACTCCTTCAGAGTGAGGGGCAACATGGGAGAAAGCCCACAGGTGCCTGTTTGAATATTTAATAAGTGGGCAATGGAGGCTGGCACTGTGGGCTGATCAGAGGCAGGAGTTGACCTTTTGATACTGAATGAGAGATCATAGATAGGGTAGTGATGGGCCACAAAGGGTCTTGAAAGTGAAGGCAAGTAGGTTACGTTTGATATGATAAAGAATGGGGAGCCAGTGAAGGGATGCAAAGAGGGCTGATGTGTTCAAAGCAATGGACTAGGGAACTGATCTTTGTGGCAGCATACTGAATGGATATGAATGCTCACTGAGCAGGGTGAGATTGCATGTGTTAAGGTCAGGGAGTAGGATGTTGCAGTAATCGAGACATGAGAGAAGAGCCTGGCCAAGAGTTTTAGCTATGTGGGTAGAAAGACCGTAGAGATGTTATGCAAAAAGATTCTGAAAGTCTTAGCTGTAACCTAGATGTGACGACAGGTCCGAGTCGAAGCCAACTAATGCCGGGCCTCTCATCTTTTTCTGCGTTGTTTCTGTTTGATTAGAGAATATCCTGAATACAATTGGCTCAAATGGTGTTGCAGTGATGGAAGGGTCACTTTACATACAAAGATTCTGGCTGAGGCCAAAAGTACTGATAAGCCAGAATTCTGGCAAGTAACAAACCTGCAAAATTTAGGGCCCTACAAACCCCTTCCTTGTGTGAGCAGAGAGGAGGAAGGGTTTTTTCAGAATTAGAACTTTTTGATATTTTTAATTTGTCATATTTATTACAGATCTTATGCTAGCTACAGTTATCTGAGGACAAACCAAATATGAAAAAAATAACAAAGATAGATACATGGGGTGCACAAAAACCTGTTATCTGAAGCTCTTTCTTCATTTAACATCTCCACTGTATTTCCCCATAAAGCATTTTGCCTTTGCTCTAGATTAAAACTAACAATTTGTTGTATAATGTGAGGGGGTTTTAAAACAGACTATTTAAGGCACAATTTCTGTTTATGGTCCCAAGGTATGCTCTAATCACCTTTTGTTTACCTCATATTACTTCCTTAATTAACTAACAACCTATTAGCATACTTTTTTTTTATCCCAGGAGTATTAATTATACAGAATTTATATCATAAGCATTTATTCATTATCAGTTAGATGAATAAAACAGTTACCTGTTTATAGCTACTTGAGGTTAATACTTTTATATAAAAAACTCACCTGAGATTTACAATCAGATTATCAGATTTTTAATTTTCTGTTACATAATGAAACTGTATTAGTCATTGTAGTATTTTATTCCACTCTAGGCTAAACAATCATTTAGTGGAGCACAGTGTTGGCAGCATTAATTAACCAATGATACATGCTTAGTTGCACAATAAGCTACAAATAATAAAAATGGAAGATGAGACAACGTATAGGCCTTCTGTGTTAATTTTATGCACAGTCAAAACCGATCCTGCCCTCAGATATGCACATGGAACACAATGGGAGCTATATGTACAGATAAGGGCAGAATCTGGCCAACGGGAAGGACTGATTATTGTCACAATCAGGCTGATGATCTCCCAGATGATTTTCTTTGCCCATATCTGAAAGTGAAACACCAGGGACCAGGTGGAAGAGTGGATCACTGACATACCATAGTGATGAGCATAACATAAATGTCAAAATTATACAGAGTCCAAAAATGAAATAAGTTTGATGGTCTCAGCCCAGGTTCCCAATCTTTTATGGTTGGAGTTATTGAGCTTGTAATAGTCTCTTGCCAGGCATCTCATCAATTTCATGTCACATGCTGGTTTGGTTACCCTATCTTGCTTCTGACCCTCTCCCCCCCCCCTCTTTTTTTCCCCTTCCTGTCTTTTTCCTTCATTATATTTTGCAGGCTATCTTCCATTTTTATTTTTGTACTCTCCTCCGTTCTTGCCTCTGTCTTTCACTGTTTCTCTCTCCTCCTCGTATGCTGGTTTACTTCACTCCCCTCTCCTACTTGCTCCTTCCCTCTCCCCCACAGGCCACTCTCTGCTTCTCTTCCCTCCCACCCACTTCCCTACTTGTCATACTCTGACTCTCCCAGTCCACCCAAGTGCACACCCCTCCTTCCAGCTCTTCTCCTCCAGTTGGATTTTCTTGTTTACTTTACAGAGGTTAGTGCAAGGGCACTGCTTTGAGAGACACTGGGTGGGCAAGTTTCAGAGTAGCAGCTGTGTTAGTCTGTATTCGTAAAAAGAAAAGGAGTACTTGTGGCACCTTGGAGACTAACAAATTTATTTGAGCATAAGCTTTCGTGAACTACAGCTCAGTTCATCGGATGCATTCGGTGGAAAATACAGGTGGGCAAGTATCTGTGGGGGTGGGGAGGACGACTGAGGAGTGCCACAGCAGAGCAAGAGAGTGGGAGTTGAGAAGGTTTCTGAGCTAGATAGGAAACTGCATAGGGAGAAGAAGAGTGTGCAGGCAGGGAATGAAGGGACCGGAAAGGTGACTAAGCCACACTTGAAATGATTACTAACATGGTGATCAGGTTTTTTTCTGAGAATACCATCCAAGAATTTATAAATGCAATGGGTCATAGCTGACTGTCCAATTCATAATGTATCTCCAAAAGGAGCTGGAAGAATAGGGGTGTCAGGTATCCTAAGGCTGTCTGTGACAACCTTAGTGACCTCATGTAAAGCATGGCTACAATGCCTTTGACTTCTCCTTTTAACTCCTAACAGAAATCAAGCATAATTTGCTTGTCTTCCCTTTTCTAAATGATTCAGAAAACTAACCCTTTGACTGTGCATCCTGTTTACAGAGTTTACACCTTCTCTCACAGCTCTGATTTCTTTCAGCACACAATATGTTCCCTAGTGCAGTTGTGGACTTAATCTAGCTTTCAATGGGTGGTTTTTCTCAAAGAGAAGTCCACACAGTTCAGACAGGATCTCATAAGTTACAGAAGTGTAACTTCCCTACATTTGCCTTATGTAGGAGAAATTTAGATAGGTGGGCATGGACTTCAGTCGTAGCATTGTCCATTCATTGGATGACAGGATCGGATATAATCCATTGTATTTTTAGGCAGCATCTTTAGCTGCCATCAGGAAGTGCATATGTTGGATACCACCCTACCCCAAAAGCACTTAATATAGTTTTGCTTACACAATTCTCTAAATATTAAATGAACCAGTCAGACTATATGAAGAAAGAAATCTCAGTCACTAGGAACTTGTGCAAAATTTTATGGGTCACAGTGTATTTGAAAGAAATAGGGACAAGGAAATACAAGGAATGACCAATAGAGTAAACAAAGCAATTTCTTCACCTTCCTAAATCATCCCAATCCCCAGAATCCACCAGGCATCAAAAGGTGACCAAAATGGACCTTTTGGTAAATGCTTGGATTAGTTTATTGGTATAATACAGAGTGTGTACCAAGAAAAAAAAACTTGCCCTTTTCTCTCCCTTCCTTGGACAAAGAGTACTGGCTAAACTTGCTGAAGGATCTTCAGGCTCCAAGGAGTTGTATTTGAGTAAAGGTTGTTTGGGAGAGAGATCTGACATTTATCTTCTTATCCCTACTCTTTTCTGGGCCACTCTCTCCTTTTTCTTTTGATTTCTCTCCTTTGAAGTTAGGGAGAGCCCAAGAGGGGGATCTTAAGGTTGAGATCTATCCAGCCCCATGTTTAGAAGTACACACCAAGGTTGAATTTGACCCAATGCATTTGACTGCAGATCCCATGGTAGTTTCTAAAATAAATTCACCAAAGTCTTAAATAGGGGTGTAAGTTACACATGGGCTGTAAGTTCATCAGAAACTGGGTACATAAGTGTCAAAGTATTGTAACTGGCATTAGTCAGTCATTTAATAAACATATAAAATGACTGTAGCTTATGATATATCAAGGGGATGGAAGTGATCTAACATGTGGTTTAAGACTCGGACAACAGTGTGGAATACCCTGCTATCACTAGTACTATTCTTTAAAATATTTAAGGTAGTTGCCTCCTTTCCCATTCTCATATTGACCAAACTGCAGTCTGTACAGATTTTAAACCAATCAATGGGACATAAGGACTGCTAGATCTTAAGGCAGTCTCAGAATGGTGTCATATAGCTGTCTGGGAACATGCAGATGAGAAATTAAATCTCAAACATTTATGTTCAGTCAGTGAACTTTCAACATTTCAGTAGGTTCAAAGATTGAGCTAATTTTCCTATGAAATGAGGGGGAAGCTTGCTGCCTCAAGAAGAGAATGCAAACACTGTGGTAGTGATCTGCTACCCTCCTTGCTGTGCACTGATGTGTGCTGAAGAAACAGAATGCCAAGGCCACAGAAAGACAGAAGAAAGTCTATCAACTTCAGCAGTCTGTCAAAACACCACCACAAAGTACAGAAACATGCTTCTGAAGTGTTAATTCTTCTTTTTCCTTCCTCCACCAAGCAGCCAACTAATAAGAAAGGGAGAGAGAAACTTCGACTAAAGGGTCTCCCTTCTTTTACAACTGTGAGAAGGTACTGTGTAAAACAGCAGCTTCTTACTCAATAGATCTGCTCCCCGTATCCGTTTAGAACTCTGATTACTTTCCTGATTACTAAACCTTCGTCTAATTTCAAGTCTAAACTTCCTGATGGCCAGTTTATATCCATTTGTTCTTGTGTCCACATTGGTACTGAGCTTAAATAATTCCTCGCCCTCTCCGGTATTTATCCCTCTGATATAGTTATAGAGAGCAATCATATCTCCCCTCAACCTTGTTTTGGTTAGGCTAAACAAGCCAAGCTCCTTGAGTCTCCTTTCATAAGACAGGAGTTTTCCATTCCTTGGATCATCCTAGTAGCCCTTCTCTGTACCTGTTCCAGATTGAATTCATCCTTCTTAAACATGGGAGACCAGAACTGCACACAGTATTCCAGTTGAGGTCTCACCAGAGCCTTGTATAACGGTACTAACACCTCTTTATCTCTACTGGAAATAAGTTGCCTGATGTATCCCAAGACCGCATTAGCTTTTTTCATGGCCATATCACATTGGCAGCTCATAGTCATCCTGTGGTCAACCAATACTCCAAGGTCCTTCTCCTCCTCTGTTACTTCTAATTGATGTGTCCCCGGCTTATAACTAAAATTCTTGTTATAAATCCCTAAATGCATGACCTTACGCTTCTCACTATTAAATTTCATCCTATTACTATTACTCCAATTTACAAGAAGAAAAGGAGTACTTGTGGCACCTTAGAGACTAACAAATTTATTAGAGCATAAGCTTTCGTGAGCTACAGCTCACTTCATCGGATGCATTTGATGGAAAAAACAGAGGAGAGATTTATAAATCTCTCCTCTGTTTTTTCCATCAAATGCATCCGATGAAGTGAGCTGTAGCTCACGAAAGCTTATGCTCTAATAAATTTGTTAGTCTCTAAGGTGCCACAAGTACTCCTTTTCTTTTTGCGAATACAGACTAACACGGCTGCTACTCTGAAACCTCCAATTTACAAGGTCATCCAGATCTTCCTGTATGATATCCCAGTCCTTCTCTGAATTGGCAATACCTCCCAGCTTTTTATCATCCGCAGACTTTATTAGCACACTCCCACTTTTTGTGCTGAGGTTAGTAATAAAAAGATTAAATAAGACTGGTCCCAAAACCAATCCCTGAGGAACTCCCTGGTAACCTCCCTCCAGTCTGACAGTTACCTTTCAGTATGACCCGCTGTAGTCTCCCCTTTAACCAATTCCTTATCCACCTTTCAATTTTCATATTGATCCCCATCTTTTCCAATTTAACTAATAATTCCCCAGGTGGCACCATATCAAATGCCTTACTGAAATCTAGGTAAATTAGATCCACTATGTTTCCTTTGTCTAAAAAATCTGTTACTTTCTCAAAGAAGGAGATCAGGTTCGTTTGGCACGATGTACCTTTTGTAAAACCATGTTGTATTTTGTCCCATTTACCATTACCTCAATGTCCTTAACTACTTTTTCCTTCAAAATTTTTTCCAAGACCTTGCAAACTACACATGTCAAACTAACAGGCCTGTAGTTACCCAGATCACTTTTTTTTCCCCTTTCTTAAAATTAGGTACTATGTTAGCAATTCTCCAGTCATACGGTACAACCCTGAGTTTACAGATTGATTAAAAATTCTTGCTAATGGGCTTGCAATTCCATGTGTCAATTCCTTTAATATTCTTGGATGATTATCTGGGCCCTCCGATTTAGTCCCATTAAGCTGTTTGAGTTTCGCTTCTACCTCAGATATGGTAATATCTACCTCCGTATCCTCATTCCCATTTGTCATGCTACCGTTATCCCTAAGATCCTCATTAGCCTTATTAAAGACAGAGGCAAAGTATTTGTTTAGATATATGTTTCTTGACTTTAGCAAAGCTTTTGACACGGTCTCCCACAGCATTCTTGTCAGCAAGTTAAGGAAGTATGGGCTGGACGAATGCACTATAAGGTGGGTAGAAAGCTGGCTAGATTGTCGGGCTCAACGGGTAGTGATCAATGGCTCCATGTCTAGTTGGCAGCCGGTGTCAAGTGGAGTGCCCCAGAGGTCGGTCCTGGGACCCGTTTTGTTCAATATCTTCATAAATGATCTGGAGGATGGTGTGGATTGCACTCTCAGCAAATTTGCGGATGATACTAAACTGGGAGGAGTGGTAGATACGCTGGAGGGGAGGGATAGGATACAGAAGGACCTAGACAAATTGGAGGATTGGGCCAAAAGAAATCTAATGAGGTTCAATAAGGATAAGTGCAGGGTCCTGCACTTAGGATGGAAGAATCCAATGCACCGCTACAGACTAGGGACCGAATGGCTCGGCAGCAGTTCTGCGGAAAAGGACCTAGGGGTGACAGTGGACGAGAAGCTGGATATGAGTCAGCAGTGTGCCCTTGTTGCCAAGAAGGCCAATGGCATTTTGGGATGTATAAGTAGGGGCATAGCGAGCAGATCGAGGGACGTGATCGTTCCCCTCTATTCGACACTGGTGAGGCCTCATCTGGAGTACTGTGTCCAGTTTTGGGCCCCACACTACAGGAAGGATGTGGATAAATTGGAAAGAGTACAACGAAGGGCAACGAAAATGATTAGGGGTCTAGAGCACATGACTTATGAGGAGAGGCTGAGGGAGCTGGGATTGTTAGTCTGCAGAAGAGAAGAATGAGGGGGGATTTGATAGCTGCTTTCAACTACCTGAAAGGGGGTTTCAAAGAGGATGGCTCTAGACTGTTCTCAATGGTAGCAGATGACAGAACGAGGAGTAATGGTCTCAAGTTGCAATGGGGGAGGTTTAGATTGGATATTAGGAAAAACTTTTTCACTAAGAGGGTGGTGAAACACTGGAATGCGTTACCTAGGGAGGTGGTAGAATCTCCTTCCTTAGAGGTTTTTAAGGTCAGGCTTGACAAAGCCCTGGCTGGGATGATTTAACTGGGACTTGGTCCTGCTTTGAGCAGGGGGTTGGACTAGATGACCTTCTGGGGTCCCTTCCAACCCTGATATTCTATGATTCTATGATTCTATGATTGGGCCATGCCTTGATTATCCTTAACCTCCACTCCATCCTCAGTGTTCAGCAGTCGCACTTCTTTCTTTGTTTTCTTCTTATTTATATGGCTATAGAACCTTTTACTATTGGTTTTAATTCTCTTTGCAAGATCCAACTCTACTTGACTTTTAGCCTGTCTCACTTTATCCCTACATGTTCTGACCTCAATAAGGTAGCTTTCCTTGCTGATCCCTCTCATCTTTCACTCCCTATATGCTTTCTGCTTTTTCTTAATCACCTCTCTGAGATGCTTGCTCATCCAGCTTGGTCTACAATCCTGCCTATGAATATTTTCCCCTTTCTTGGGATGCAGGCTTCCGATAGCTTCTGCAGCTTTGACTTAAAGTAATCCCAGGCCCCCTCTGCCTTTAGATCCATAAATTCTTTAGTCCAATCCACTTCCCTAACTAATTTTCTTAATTTTTGAAAGTCAGCCATTTTGAAATCAAAAACCCTAGTCACAGATTTATTTTTGTTTGTCCTGCCGTTCAGTTTGGACTGAATTAGCTCATGATCACTTGAACCAAGATTGTCCCCTACAACCATTTCTTCTATGAGGTCCTCACTACTCACCAAAACCAAATCTAAAATGGCATCCCCTCTAGTCTGTTTAGTAACTACTTGATGAAGGAATCCATCAGCTAACGCATCTAGGAAAATCTGAGCCCTACTATTATTACTAGCAGAAATTCAAATGCAACATAACTAAGAGACAGGCAACTGGATTGTATTTGTTCTAGTAGAGCATCAACACAACTGTTGACTAAATTCCAACCAATCCCACTTATGCAAACCCACTCAAGTCAATGAATCTGTATAGGTGTCATTGAGGACACAGTTTGGCCTTCAGTATCTTCAATATGGATGATGAGGAAACATGAGAAGAAAAGAACCCAGCTTCTTGTTTGGGTCCCACAATATGTTTTGAGGCTGGCAGTTAGGAAAAAAAAATAATTACTTGTAAGTTTAGCCCATTTGGTACATACAATCACTTAGAGACAGTATATATGGGAACCCTCCTCCAACACACCCCTTAACCATTTTTAGAGTCACTTTTCACACAAGAACTACATTTCATATGAACATTTATAGGGGGCCTAGCAAAGACTTGTACACGTAATTCTTATGAGCAGAGAGTATTGAAAAATCCAAAAACTTTCCTTTCATATAGTAGATGAGAATGATCTCTCCCATTACTCCACACAAAGCTAATTTTTCTGAACTTGGCTGCCTAAGATTGAGCACTTTAATCCACAGTCACTGTGCCTCTGTGCCTCAGTTTCCCCATCTGTAAAATGGGGATAGTGATACTGAGCTCCTTTGTACCGTGCTTTGAGATCTACTGATGAAAAGCACTATAAGAGTTAGGTATATTATTATTTATTATTAAGGCATCTAAATAAATTAGATTTTCACTTAGGTGCCTAAAATTGAAAATACTGGCCTAAGTCCCAGCATTGAGATAAAAGACTAGCAACTTATTCAGTACATCTAGATTTCAGAGCTATCTGGATGTCTACATAGCTATGACAGAAAAACTCCCAAAGTCTCCTATCTCTGAGCAAGCAATGAACCTGGTATAAAACCTGGGATGGATTATTTGAGGTCTGTTTTTATGCTGGTTGTCCAAAGTCTTGGCCAATAACATGGAGGGAAATCTTCAGTGGGCATTACAACATTCAACCCCTAACTCCAAAAATATCTTCTGGCCTGGTTTTGATGTTGGTGGGGAGTCCCAGTACAGAAGTTATCAAGAGACTTTTAGCATTCCTCGAGTGCTGCCATGCTTTGATGCTACTCAGCCAGCTGGGAAGTAACTTCTCCACCCACCAACTGTGCCCCCTGCAGGTTGGCAAACAACTTCAGCCAGCTGGCATGGCAGGCACACTGCCCAATCTCTTCCTCTGGCTGGCCAGGAACAGCTGCAGCATGCCAAGCCTGGCTGACAAGGCTTCTGATAGTGTCCCTTCCCCCACTATCACTCCTTTTTTCACACAACCCCCTTTCCAACAGTCTTCTGCTTCCACTGTGAATTTCCTACATCCCCCTGTCAATATCTCCTCCTTACTACCTTGTTGCTCTAGCACTGTAACCCCCATCCTTTCTGATTCCTCTCGCCTAGTCCACAATAGCCTCTCTTGCTATCATCTACCTCTCACTATTGCCTTCATGCTGCTCCCCATGCTCACCCTCATCCCCTTGCTACCCCACCCACTCCATTGCCACTACCCATCCACTCTCTACAGCAACACCATTCACTCACCTCTTCTCATCTGTAACATACATTTACCTCCATACTTATCAAGTCCTTTCTTATTTTCTTCACAAGCATTCAGGAGAGACTGGGGCTAACTAAGGCTCTTGCTTTGATCAATTTTCAGGATTAGGAGGGCATTTACAAAGTCATACCTGTTAAAAAAAAGAAGTCAAGTTTGGAGCCTGACTCTCTTGAGAATGGACAAGATTTTCAAACATGGTGGGTGACATTAGGTGCTTCTGATTTGGCGCAAAACTGGAGATACCTTTAAAGGGACCTGATTTTCAGAAAGTGCTGTGATCTGAAGATCTGGCCACTTTAAGGTTTCAAATTGGAAATCAAAAAATTGAGGAATTTTTGAAAATTTTTTAAAAAGTGTAAATTCATAAGATGTCACAATCTATAACAACAGATGTTGATGGGAAAATGTGCAGAAGAGACAAAGACTGAATTAGTCCAAACAAGGAGCCCAAAAATTAAATTCAGATCAACTTAAAATTAAATGGCTTAAGGAAGTCTATAAATGCTTAAAGCCTACTGATATAATTCAAGTACTGTTAAAATCATGCCTGGTAAACAAGAACAGTGAGATACTATAAACCAATGAACCAAAATTGGTGTGTTGTAAATTAAGTCAAATTAGTGGACAAAATAATGATCACTTCCTTTTGGGGTCCCTAAGAGAAGAGACTTTGGGAGCAAAGTTGGCTATTGGAGGGAGCTTCTCTAACATGCATGCAATTCCTACCATCTACTTCTTCACCCTAATCCTGAGAGATGTCCTTATTAGACTGGGTGAGAGAGAGAGACTTCTAATATCGGCTTGAGATGTGAGACTGTGTCATATACAGATCCCCCCACCCATGTGTCATTTTCTTTCCCCATGTTTTCTCCTTCTCTTTTCTATCCCCTGTTCTTTTGTCTTCTGTCTAATAAGAGTCTGGCTAGCCAGTCAAGACTGCATATTTTGCAACATTTCTGGGAGCTTCTGACCAGAAAGGCAGATAATATAAGCTCTAAACTGCCTGACCCTGGTCCAAGTTTCCGATGAAGTGAGCTGTAGCTCACGAAAGCTTATGCTCTAATAAATTTGTTAGTCTCTAAGGTGCCACAAGTACTCCTTTTCTTTTTGCAAATACAGACTAACACGGCTGCTACTCTGAAACCAAGTCTCAGAGGGGCTGATCATAGAATCATAGAATCATAGAATATCAGGGTTGGAAGGGACCCCAGAAGGTCATCTAGTCCAACCCCCTGCTCAAAGCAGGACCAAGTCCCAGTTAAATCATCCCAGCCAGGGCTTTGTCAAGCCTGACCTTAAAAACCTCTAAGGAAGGAGATTCTACCACCTCCCTAGGTAACGCATTCCAGTGTTTCACCACCCTCTTAGTGAAAAAGTTTTTCCTAATATCCAATCTAAACCTCCCCCATTGCAACTTGAGACCATTACTCCTCGTTCTGTCATCTGCTACCATTGAGAACAGTCTAGAGCCATCCTCTTTGAAACCCCCTTTCAGGTAGTTGAAAGCAGCTATCAAATCCCCCCTCATTCTTCTCTTCTGCAGACTAAACAATCCCAGCTCCCTCAGCCTCTCCTCATAAGTCATGTGCTCTAGACCCCTAATCATTTTCGTTGCCCTTCGTTGTACTCTTTCCAATTTATCCACATCCTTCCTGTAGTGTGGGGCCCAAAACTGGACACAGTACTCCAGATGAGGCCTCACCAGTGTCGAATAGAGGGGAACGATCACGTCCCTCGATCTGCTCGCTATGCCCCTACTTATACATCCCAAAATGCCATTGGCCTTCTTGGCAACAAGGGCACACTGCTGACTCATATCCAGCTTCTCGTCCACTGTCACCCCTAGGTCCTTTTCCGCAGAACTGCTGCCGAGCCATTCGGTCCCTAGTCTGTAGCGGTGCATTGGATTCTTCCATCCTAAGTGCAGGACCCTGCACTTATCCTTATTGAACCTCATTAGATTTCTTTTGGCCCAATCCTCCAATTTGTCTAGGTCCTTCTGTATCCTATCCCTCCCCTCCAGCGTATCTACCACTCCTCCCAGTCCTCCCAGACTCCCTGATAAGTCTGTATTCCATTACCTGTGTTTTTCCAGCAGCAAGATTGCAAGTGAACATCAACACCAGAGACAGCAGCTACATTTTAGATCTTTGCTGTTCTTTTCTCTCCCCATTTGTTTGTATGTGTCTTGTTAGGAAACAGGATCAGACTTTAGAAACAATCAACAACAGCTCTGACCCATTTGAACTAAATTCTCCTTTTTTTCCCTAAAAAGGGCCATTACCACCATTTTTGATACCATCTAAAAGATGGTCAAACAAAGGGTCTCTGCTTCTACAAACTCTCCAGCTAAAGCAAAAGGAACAAGGGATGTTTAAAATGAAAGCCTTATTAATATTTTACATTTTCAAATGCTTTAACTGTTTTTCCTCCTTTTCTGTACCTTTAATAAAAAATTTAAAGGATTTTTAATGGTGAATTTGCTATGGTACTAATCAGGCTGAGATATCTGTACACCAAACCCCAAAAGTTCAAAATGGTGACTGGGTGATGTTAACAGTGGCCTGATCCAAAGCTCATTGAAATCATTGGAAAGATTCCCATAGACTTACATGGGCTTTGGATAAGGTTCAGGATGCTTAAGGACTCTACTCGTGCCCTCAACCCGACTATAGCATTTGTCTCAGACTCACAATGCAATAACACTTGCAAATTCTGTATTTTAGCAGTCTCTGAAGACCAAAAGGTAAAAGATCCAACACATTCTAGTTCTGGTTTACAAACTCTAAAAATAAAACTGAGGTAGTCAAATTAGGAACTTTTTCTAGACCCACTATTCATTTTCATTTCTGTCTTCCATTCTCTTCTCACTTTCTCTCTTCAGTTCCATTACTTCCTCTTCTTGTCCTAATTTAATTTCTGTTTTCTACCATTCTCTTGTGCATAGCTGGCACTTCATGTTTCCAGGTTGATTGTACTGCAATTTAGATGATCACCATAAACTTTCAATCTGCTCTACGAGGGGCTACCCTGCAACTCTCATCTCTCTCCTGTAACTGCTGTGTTGTAGCTGCATGAAGCGTCTGGCAACAGAGTAGTGTAGTTGAAACAGCCACTTTCAGACAAATATATAGCAGGCCACATTGGATTCTGTATCTCTATGGAGGAAATCTCAATAAGCACTCTGGAAACTATGGGCCCATTCCAACTCCCATTGAAAGCTATGGAGAGACTCCTAATCCATCAAAAATTCATGTTAGCAGCTGCTGGACCACAAACCTTTGGCTGATCTATGGACTATATATGGTAGCTGATGCTCTGGTGATGAGGGAGAGATCTCCCTTCCACAACAGCCATGTAGTGCCTATTCCCATTCCCCAAAGTGTCCAAAAATTGACCCCTTCACAAAAATTGTCTTTGTGATAAGCAAGCTCTTACTATCAAAGTAATCTTACTCCACTGGACAAATAAGGAACAAAAATATATATTCATTTAATGAGTTATTATAAAAATATTGCAAAATTCAATGAATATATTATTTGTTTATTATTGGACCAGCTCTGCCACTATACATACACCAGGAAAACTCATGGAACAATGTAGTGTTCCATATGAGCAAGAGTGACAGAACTGGCCCCTTTGTAGTATTCTCTGAAACCTGCAACAGATACATAACTGGTTTCAGATATACGTCAGGAAATAAGACTGGTTTCTGGTCTGCATCTCCCTGATTTTTCTTCCTCTGTTGAATGACGATAGAACAAGATCTATGCCCTCCCTCCTTCCATTTTCCTGCAAAGTTCTCTGGATAACATAAAATATCTATATTGTTTATGAAGATTATGTATTTTCATACCACTTGTAGAACTGCCCAATTTGTCCAGGGAATTTCTGCCTACTCTGATTTCTGTCCCAGAAGGACCCTCATTTGAGATATTGAGCACATTCCTTTGTATGAAAGTGTATGAAGCTAAACTGGGGTATCGTGAAAAACAGTTCAAAAAGCAAGTGGAAAACTATATATAAAATGATATTTACTTCTCATTTCAGATGAAGCCTGAGACAAAAGGCATATAGGTAAACACAGCTGCAACATTTTTAGGCATATAATCAAATGCACAAAAAATATTGGAAAACTATGTTAATTATTGTAATTAAATTGTGAACAGTATTGATAGAAAAAAAATCTTTAAAGCATATAAAATCAAGATGAATTGGATCACATATGGGGATTTATTCTAGTGGCAAGATGTTCCAGGACATGAGTATCAACTACCCACCTCTGCTTGACGCTAGCAGAACTGGAAACATTAGAGAGTCTAGAAGTGGAAGAAAACTCAGTCGTTTCAGGTTCATTGTACATCTCCTGGCTTATGAATAATAAAAAAGAACTAGAATCAAAACTAGAACTTATTTTGCCTAATATTCTAAATTAAACACCATTGGTATATGGTTTGGTTTTTTCCTCCCCCCTACTCTCTCTCTTCCTCCTATTCTAACCCTTTGTTTTCTCTCAGTCCTCAATCTTCATTCCTTTTCTTTACTCAGTGTGCAGACTCTTTCCTTCTCTCTGTCCCCAGTTCAGCACGGGACTTAAGCATATGCCCTACTTTAAGCTGGACCTGACTCCAATGAGACTTAATCACATGTTTAAAATTGAGTTTACTGAATATGGATAGACTTGAACATGGTTTATAAAGTTAACCATGTTTAAGTGCTTTGTTGAAGTGCCTCTTTCACCTCCTCCCCATTCGTTACTGCTAGGATAAGTTTACGACAGTACCTCATGGTTTGTTCAGAGGGAAAACAATCTATGGACCAGTAGTACTCCTGAAGGAATTCTGCACAAAAAAATAAAAATTCTGTGCACAATATTTTAAAATTCTGCTTATTTTTGTCAAAAACACCACAATATAATTGTACCAGTTTCTATTATTTTGGTAATTTATTTCAAAATACCTGTCAGCAAGTATGTTTGTAACAATACAGACAACAAACAAGATTCAGGAAATGTTTTTTGACAAATAGATTCCTTACTAGGGATATTAATAGTGAACTTTGAGTAATAATTCATTTAAACTACAACACAGAATTGTATTTTCTGCACATCTCAGAAGCAGCACAAAGGCTTGTGGGAGTCAGGGGTAATGGAGGAGCTGAGGGAGAGGGAAGTAATTGCTGGGAAGGAGCCTGGGAGTGAACCGGGAGGGTTGTTGGGTGTGGGTGGGAGAAGTATGAAACAGTTTGGTTTTTTGGGAGATGGGGAGGAGGATTGTTAGAGGGCCTTCCCTATGCAGACCCTGGGTAACTCTTAGTCTCTCACATTCACCAAGCATAGCTGTCCTTGTCCCCATGTGTCCCTGCACCGCCACTTTCAGGCTCAATGTTGTCTCCCCACTTACCCTTCTGAACCCCAGTCTGTGACCTCCTCAGAGCCCTGTGTGTCCCACTCTGTCACCCCCATATCCCATGCCTCCTCACCGGGCCCCATGAGTAGGATGCTGTGAGGAATGCAGCCACTGCCCCCTCCCTGTTCATGGCTGGCTGCTCCAACCCATGAGCCAGCTGCCCTCTCTTCTGATACCATATCAGGTGCTAGTGGATGAAAAGTGTGCAGCATGACCCCTTTCACAGCTTCCCTTTGCCTCCATCAGAATCAATTATTTTGTCCGGGGTAGTAGGGGGTGTGAGGACATTAATTCTGCACTTACACAGAATTCCCCCATTAGTACACTAGGCTTCACATTTGAGGATCTGTAATATGTCAGTGTCATGTTTGAGCTGTAGTAATATGAAGGACGTACACAAGGAACCCAACCACTGGATGGATGACACTGCTGTTTGTAACCTCCACTCTCTAGTCTCTGACTACTGGGAGACAACAATTGACTGCAGAGATGTGGTCAGCTCTCACACAGTTCTCCTCCTGCCCCAAGATGCTGGGTTTTACAAAACACAGCTTTATTCTGAGATCAGTTTTAGAAAAGTGATATTTTAGCAGTGGAAGGGTTAACTAAGTTTATGACTGCAGCAGGTGTAAATTAAGGTTATATTTTTTAGGTCTTAAGCCAACTACTGGAAGGCAGGGGGAGGAAGAGAGAGAGAGAGAGAGAGACAGACTAGGGAGGGGAAGAAAAAAAAAGACTTTCCCTGAAAACAATGTTATCCTACATGTATCTGCTGCAGGGTTTCTTGCATCTTCCACTGAAGCATCCAGTTCTGGCCACTGACACAGCTTTCAGGACTATATAAACCACTACTCTGATCCAGCATGCTCCTATGTTGTCTCACAGTTGATGGTCTCCTGAGAAGGTGTTTTTTGTTTGTTTGTTTTTGTTTTTTAAACATCTAAACCTTAGCCATGCACCAATAGGCACCCAGCTCTAATGCACATTTATTCCCCAGACCTTTCAATTGTATTTAACACACAATGAGCATGCAGTTACGTTTGGTTAACTAGGAACTCCACAGCCCTTATAAGATGATTTATAAAGGTACACTCAATATGGAAGTCCATTGCCCTGTCTTTTTCACGTATGATATACTTCTTTGTTCGCTGTAGGCTTTGTGTTTAAATAAACCCTTTTACATGCATGATGAATGGAAAAAACAGACCATAAGTACTAGATTGCAAGTTGGATTAAACCCCTACATAGACTACCCAGACCTTGTGTCCTGGCATACTGGAGTAAACAGGGCTATTGCCTGCTAACTCCTGCCTGACAGCAGATGGGCAGGGAATGGGTAGTATGTCTATGACCCACCCCTTACTCACTTGCCAGTACAGCTGAGCAGACGCATTGGTTGTCATAATTCACTGCTGGTATAAGCCAGTGGTACATTAGCAGCCCATACTACCTCGCTACACCAGAGCAAAGAGGAAGTGCTGTGATTCAGAGGGGAGTCTGAGTCACAGTGCCTCTGGTGGCCACTCCAGCGATTGTGCAGTTTGCGCATCAGTCCTAGCTCAGAACTATGTCTGAAGTTACAACAGCTTGTGTGTAAAATGTGAACGCGAGTCAAATTGTTCAGGGGATGTTAGCAAAACTATTAAAAGACACACAACCTCCACAAATCCGATTAATTAAAAGATGGTTGTTTGGAGCAGCATATCTCCTTTTTATTATTTGTTCCTAAACAAATTTTTCTTGATTCATTGTTTGAAATGAAATCTGACATCTTCCTTCCACAGAGGAATGTTTTACTTAAAAATAACATTTTTATGGAATACTTTGCTTTTGCATTGCTCCAAACAGAACAATTTCCTGTTAAAATACAGCAGGGATGAGCAGAATGTGGCTTCTGAACAGAGTATGTGCTGGCAGAACCAAGCAGAAGAGTAATGATATTAAGACTCAAGGTTTTTAAAAACATTTAAAAACAAATTAAATTACAAAAGAAAAAATTATCAATAATTGAATCAACATCACTAAGTCATTTGAAGGTCTTTCCCAATCACAGAACAATTGGCTCCACCTTGGGTGCTTAGCTCTGCCAGCTGGTCAGTACCTGACAGTAGGGATTGGAAGAATCACTAATGCTTAAATATTCCATATCCTACACTCCTTCACCTTCCTTAGTGAACTGCAGTGTGAATGCAACATATAACTAACATTGAAACTAAAACCAGAGGCTCTAGCTTCCAACACAAATGCTCAGCTATGTAGACAGCAAACACAGCTTCAATAGCTTAAGACAGATTAGTCTCTATTTTATTAAACTTCCACAATATTTAGAATTAGTAAATTACAGTGGGCATGGCCCAATGATGAACTTTAATGTGTATTCTCTCCCCTTCCCCCTTAGAAACAATTACAACCTTATTGCTAATTCTTGTATTTTTACAGGAGACTGTATTTCTATTTTAGTGCAAAGTTATATTTAGCAACATATATTTTAATTGGACCCAGGCTCTGCTGTGTATGTGTATACATGTGCTTGTTTTCTTTCCATATGTTTGAGAGACTTATTCAGGTCTATGTGTTTCATGGATTCCATGGCTCTTCTTGAGAGCACTATCTATGTACAGTCATCCAATCAAAGATCACCATTGTCAACCCAGCCACAGTAACAGTGTTTCCTCTTGTAAATTACATTGGTAGATTCAAAGGCCAGAAGGGATCATGGTGATCATCTAGTCTGATCTCCTTTTATAACACAGGCCACAAATAATAATTCCTAGATGTTTATCTTTTAGATAGATTATTTTAGATAAACATCCAATCTTGATTTAAAAATGGACAGTGATGGAAAATTCACCACAAGCCTTAAGTTGTTCCAATGATTAATTACTCACTGTTAAAAATGTATGTTTTATGTCTAATCTGAATATGTCCATCTTCAACTTCCAGCCATTGGATCACGTTAGACCTTTCTCTGCTAGATTAAAGAGCCCATTATTAAATATTTGTTCCCCACATAGATACTTATGAACTGTGATCAAATCACCCTTTAAGCTTCTCTTTGTTAAGGTAACTAGACTGAGCTCTTTGATTAAAAGATTAGAAAACATTCCTTACAGCGATAGACTCATTCTCATGGCTCTTCTCTGAACCCTCTCCAATGTACCAACATCCTTCTTGAATTTGGACACCAGAACTGGAGAGAATATTCCAGCAACAATCACACCAGTGCCAACTACAGAGATAAAATAGCATCTCTACTCCTACTCAGGTATTCCCCTATTTATGCATCCAAGGATCACATTAGTTGTTTTGGCCAAAGCATCGCATGGGAGCTCATGTTCAGCTGATTTTCCACCATGACTCCCAAATCTTTTTCAGCCTACATTTGTTTAACACAGTACAGTTAATTTTCCTACCATAAATGGAAGAAAACTGAAGAAACCTTGATAGCTCTTCTGGATTCATGAAACATCTGTTATTTTAACTTAAGAAAATCATACTTTCTAATATAGCTTGCATTTAGTTTTGTTTAAACACCTTATAAGTTCTATGGGGGGGGGAAACACATGTAATTAACTAGCTAGCCAACAGTTTTTTATGTCAATTACAATTCTTTGCAAAAATGGATTTTAATCAAGCAAGATTATTGATGAAATATTGTATTAATTCCACATGAATTAAAACCATGGGGTTTGTGAGGTACCCCATAATAAGGGGCTGCCCATGGAGCAGCCTAGGAGGCAGGGTCACAATCTCCTTTCTGGTCCTCCTGTTGCTCAGGGGGTGTCAGTGTACACTCCCCAACATGTAGGCTGAGCTATGCCACCCATCACGGGGGGAGGGGGGAGAAGGACTAAGTCAAAGCTCTCCCTACTCCCTGACTCCATCTGTCTCTTGTCACTCACCTGAATGAGCAAGGAATGTATCAGCTCTGCTTCCCCGACCCCTAACACAGTAATCAGTGATAAGGGACACCGATTCAATAAGATTAGGTGATCACAATGATCCCTTCTGGCCTTAGAATCTATTCCCTGACACCAGCATGCAGGGTGGCACACTATCTGGCCAACATTTTAAACTTGGGTGCTTAAAATTAGGCAACTAAATAAAAGTAGCCTAGTTTTCAGAGGTGCTTAGAGAGAAGATGGGCTCATTTCTAACAAAGGTATTTGCAGAATAACTGGTTAAAAATACATTCAGATATGTCTGAACAAAAGGGTGAATGCAAGAGAGTTTGAAAGGGCTCAATTATTTTATACCAAAATACACTAGCACATTTCCCCAGTGCCTAACAGAAACATAAAAGAAAGATGAATTTATATCTATGATCAACTACTCTATCTTCTTCTGAAGCAGAGGACGCTGCAAGCTTTAATGATCCTATCTGGTAAGAATTACTTCTGGCACTGAAGTCGCAATATGGTGTCCCTTAATTCCCTAGTGTTTACTGTTTCACAGGTTAGTCAAGCAGAGTACGTGGGCAATATCTGTGGTGCCCTGGGATAATGGAATTGTCTAATTTTAGCTCACTTTTAGCTTTCGTTGATTTATAAATCCTGTGGCTATTTGAGCATCTGCAGCTTTCTAGACATATTTTATTTGAGAGCTGCTATTTTACACCCGAACTACTGTGATTTTATGCCATGGGTCACAGGGCAGAGCTTCTCCTCAGCTTCCAAACTCACTGCTATGTCCAGTCTCCTTTAAGGTTTATTCTCCACGCAGGCATGTAAAGCAACAGAAAATAGTCCTAACTCACACCTGTACCTCAGGCTTGAGGACCCTCACCCTCAGGCAGACCTGGCAGCTTCTCAGTTCTAGTCAGCTCTGCTCCCTTCCTGGAGCAGTAGTCCCAGAGCTGCTTCCCTAAGTATCTGTCCTGTTGCTCCAGGGACCAACCATAGGAGTTAGCTCCATTTCATGATAGCTTCCCTATCCCCAGACACAGTCTGTCCTAATCATTCCCTTATACCTCCAATTTCCTGCCCTCTGACAGCCCTTTATAGGCCCAGCTGTAGCTCGGTCCCTTTTATTGGCTGAATTGGCTCGCCTGCTCTGATACAGGGGTGCTGGGCCCAGTTCTGTTCAAAGGGACCAGCTATCCTGTAACATTTGTTATATGCCTCCCCTCTCCTCCATTCATGGGGTATATAAGTAACAATGAATAGTTGAGCCACAGTTTGAACCATGTGTTTCTGATATTACCTGAATGTGAAGGCAGAATTTGGGTCACTATCTTCACCATGAATCTTTTCTTCTTTTGTCCGATCTGACAAGCCTTGGCTTTCTCCTTCAGGCCTGATCTGCACTAGAAACTTTTGAAGGTATAACAATATCAGTTAGGGGTATGGGTCTTTACAACATCTCTGGACTGACAAAAAGCCCTTGTATTGACACAGTTATTCCAGAAAAAAAGTCCTTTTGCTACTGTGGCTTATTTCGTTTGAGGAACAGGTATATACTATACTGGTAAAATAATTCTTTTGGTGGTATAAGATGCCTCTCCACTAGGAAGATTTGCTGTTATACTGGCAAAACTCTTCCATTGTAGACAAGACCTCATTCCTGTTAGAGAATGTTTCATATAATAATATTCGCAAAAAGAAAAGGAGTACTTGTGGCACCTTAGAGACTAACAAATTTATTAGAGCATAAGCTTTCGTGAGCTACAGCTCACTTCATCGGATGCATTTGGTGGAAAAAACAGAGGAGAGATTTATATACACACACACAGAGAACATGAAACAATGGGTTTATCATACACACTGTAAGGAGAGTGATCACTTAAGATAAGCCATCACCAACAGCAGGGGGGGGAAGGAGGAAAACCTTTCATGGTGACAAGCAGGTAGGCTAATTCCAGCAGTTAACAAGAATATCAGAGGAACAGTGGGGGGTGGGGTGGGAGGGAGAAATACCATGGGGAAATAGTTTTACTTTGTGTAATGACTCATCCATTCCCAGTCTCTATTCAAGCCTAAGTTAATTGTATCCAGTTTGCAAATTAATTCCAATTCAGCAGTCTCTCGTTGGAGTCTGTTTTTGAAGCTTTTTTGTTGAAGTATAGCCACTCTTAGGTCTGTGATCGAGTGACCAGAGAGATTGAAGTGTTCTCCAACTGGTTTTTGAATGTTATAATTCTTGACGTCTGATTTGTGTCCATTCATTCTTTTACGTAGAGACTGTCCAGTTTGGCCAATGTACATGGCAGAGGGGCATTGCTGGCACATGATGGCATATATCACATTGGTAGATGCGCAGGTGAACGAGCCTCTGATAGTGTGGCTGATGTGATTAGGCCCTATGATGGTATCCCCTGAATAGATATGTGGACAGAGTTGGCAACGGGCTTTGTTGCAAGGATAGGTTCCTGGGTTAATGGTTCTGTTGTGTGGTGTGTGGTTGCTGGTGAGTATTTGCTTCAGATTGGGGGGCTGTCTGTAAGCAAGGACTGGTCTGTCTCCCAAGATCTGAGAGAGCGATGGCTCGTCCTTCAGGATAGGTTGTACATCCTTGATGATGCGTTGGAGGGGTTTTAGTTGGGGGCTGAAGGTGATGGCTAGTGGCGTTCTGTTGTTTTCTTTGTTGGGCCTGTCCTGTAGTAGGTGACTTCTGGGTACTCTTCTGGCTCTGTCAATCTGTTTCTTCACTTCAGCAGGTGGGTACTGTAGTTGTAGGAATGCATGATAGAGATCTTGTAGGTGTTTGTCTCTGTCTGAGGGGTTGGAGCAAATGCGGTTATATCGTAGCGCTTGGCTGTAGACAATGGATCGAGTGGTATGATCTGGATGAAAGCTAGAGGCATGTAGGTAGGAATAGCGGTCAGTAGGTTTCCGATATAGGGTGGTGTTTATGTGACCATCGCTTATTAGCACCGTAGTGTCCAGGAAGTGGATCTCTTGTGTGGACTGGTCCAGGCTGAGGTTGATGGTGGGATGGAAATTGTTGAAATCATAATTTCAGAACCATTAACCCAGGAACCTATCCTTGCAACAAAGCCCGTTGCCAACTCTGTCCACATATCTATTCAGGGGATACCATCATAGGGCCTAATCACATCAGCCACACTATCAGAGGCTCGTTCACCTGCGCATCTACCAATGTGATATATGCCATCATGTGCCAGCAATGCCCCTCTGCCATGTACATTGGCCAAACTGGACAGTCTCTACGTAAAAGAATGAATGGACACAAATCAGACGTCAAGAATTATAACATTCAAAAACCAGTTGGAGAACACTTCAATCTCTCTGGTCACTCGATCACAGACCTAAGAGTGGCTATACTTCAACAAAAAAGCTTCAAAAACAGACTCCAACGAGAGACTGCTGAATTGGAATTAATTTGCAAACTGGATACAATTAACTTAGGCTTGAATAGAGACTGGGAATGGATGAGTCATTACACAAAGTAAAACTATTTCCCCATGGTATTTCTCCCTCCCACCCCACCCCCCACTGTTCCTCTGATATTCTTGTTAACTGCTGGAATTAGCCTACCTGCTTGTCACCATGAAAGGTTTTCCTCCTTCCCCCCCCTGCTGTTGGTGATGGCTTATCTTAAGTGATCACTCTCCTTACAGTGTGTATGATAAACCCATTGTTTCATGTTCTCTGTGTGTGTGTATATAAATCTCTCCTCTGTTTTTTCCACCAAATGCATCCGATGAAGTGAGCTGTAGCTCACGAAAGCTTATGCTCTAATAAATTTGTTAGTCTCTAAGGTGCCACAAGTACTCCTTTTCTTTTTGCGAATACAGACTAACACGGCTGCTACTCTGAAACCTATAATAATATTGATATTGTATTACAGTACATTTAAATAGAAGAGATTCTATCTCAAAACCTCCTGAATAATGATCTTACTGTATGCATGCAAAGTTATATTGGAATACCTGCAATCTTTGATGTCTGTCTACAGGAAAATTATAAATTATTCTCTTCAAACTACTACCTACTATAGAGCCTAGAGAAGCTTCTAGTATTTCTTCAGATTTCTTGGTTCACACAAGAACAAGAGAAGATTTTGGAGCGAATAGAGGCTATTTGGCTCATCATGTCTCATTCCCTTTGCAGTCTACACCATTATGTCTTCTAATTGTTTCTTTAATGACCTCCGTGTTTTTGCCTTAACTATTTTGCCTGGTAAGCTATTCCACACATTTATGATTCGCTGCTTGAAAAAAAAATGCTTCCCGACATCTGTTCTGAATGTGTTTTTCTTTAATTTTCATTTATGCCCTCTTGTTCTATCATCTGTGGTGGGCTAAAAATAGGAACCCATGTTGACATTTTCTAAACCCTTTAAATTTTATGTTCTTTAATTAAAATACCCCTCTTAACTAGATGGAAGTCTAACCTGGTGGGTAGAGAACATAATATTACATTTGAACCAAGACCATTACTTTTTCAAAGCTGGCAAACTTTCTGGATGCATATTTTCTATATCCCATAGGTTATTGCTAATGAAGAGATTCTCAAACTTTGCCATGCATCATCTACACCATTATTACAACTGATTAAATCTGGAGGAAGGGGAAATCTGAAAATGTCAAAATTAAAAGAATCAAGATCTAGGGATTACTGGCAAGGTTTTTTAATTTTGCATTCTGTGAATTCTCAGTTATTTTGAAGAGTTTTAGACATTCTTGGGGCTTCTATTTACCCTAAATTTATGGACCAAGATTTTCAAAAGTGACTAGTGACTTTGAGTATGTTAATTGGGAGGCGGGTGTCAACTTAAGACACCTTAATGGAGCCTGATTTTCAGAAAATAGTGAGTCCTTCCCTCTGAAAATCAGACCCCTTTAAGGTATCGCAAGTTGGGAATGCACAAATCAAGGTATTCCAAACGGCTATTTTAAAAAGACAGGCCAAATTACAGTTATTTCCTTTTTTGGGCCTACCCTAAACCTCAGCTCTTATCTTGGTTTACTTTGCTGTTTGCTGGATGTTCCTAGGCTGTGACCTTTATGTTGGAATCTTCTTCTCAAGTTGATTTGTTCTATTAAGTTATTCAGGGATCAGCTTTTTGGCTATCACCTATGCACTTCAGTATATGTTTACTACCCTCTAATGTTATTTTTCCCCACTATCATCTTCCATAGTTCTGCTGGTGATAGCCAATTTTAGCGTTCACCAGTATAGCAGGGGTGGGGATTCTGGCTAACCTCTGAGCCAGTGCACAAGATGGAAAAGGGCTTCCTGTACACTCCCATGATGAAGAGGCAGATTTTGGCCAACAGTGTGAAGTATACAACATATGCCCATTGCTCTAATTAGAGTGATTTGGAAGAGAAAAGGAAAAATTAGAGAGAGTTCACAACAAAATTAGGAAGCAACTTGTTTTGCTTTCTCACTACTAAGCTGTTTTCACCTTTCTTTCTTATCTTTGCAGTCTTGCTCTGTCATTCCTTCTGGTGCTATAATTATGAATGCTGATGAGACTGTGCCTGGTCCAACCCCAGACAATCATTATTTAGTGGCTAATTTAGGTACCATGAGTTTTGGAGTGCGATTGCTTGGCCTGAATGTACTTGCTGTAATTTTGGGGTATCTACAGATTTTGTGGCTGCATATTTCAACTTAATCTCTCTATATTGTTTCCCCTTTAATTACTAAATGTATTGCTGCATCAGGAGCTTAGACAGACACAAAAGAATGTAGAATCACTTTGATGGCATGAATGTAGAAGCAATAGCTGTATAGAGAGATACCCAGGCTGATTTGGCTTGGCGATTATGTCTACAATTCATTTTGTTAGAGTGACTGATCTTCAGAGAACTGTATAATAAATGGACAGCTAGGTTAATGTCAATGTGCTATTACAGACAGAAGCCAAAAATTCTCTTTAATGTAGTCCCATTAGGAAGCCCTAGTGTAAGCATCTTTCCCGGAATACTGTGAGAATCTGTGCGCCAGAACTGGTGGGAGGGATTCTGCACCAGCTGCCAAACATGACATTTCTGGACAGGCAGCTGAACCCTCAGCAGGTGACATCTGTGGAGCAGCCTTTCATCTTCCTGTCTCTCAATGGCTGGCTACCTGCATGGGGCAAGGATCCCAGAGAGGCTCTATGAATGCAGCCTGTCTCTTTCTCCCAGCTGGGCTTCCACATCCACAGGCTGAGGATCCCAGAATTCTAGCTTCTCATGTCAACATCTGCTCTCAGAAACCCTTTTGTCCATTTCTCTCTTTACATGTTGACAGCTCAAGCCCAATCCAGCCAATATAAACTGTCTGCAATCAACAGACCACAATCTACTGACTGTTTACAGCATAGAAGCAATATGTATGTTTTTGCACATCTTCAGTGTAATATGTGAATAGTGATGAGCCAGCACAATGTGCTTTGGGTGCTTTATACATTTTTCAGTTGTTGTAAAAAAAAAAAAAAAAAAGCAAAGGTTCAAAGTGTGAGCCTAGGAAGACCTACTTATAGGTAATCACCACAAACTTTTCGGAAAGGTTTTTAACACTATTTTTCAGGTTGTATAGGGATGCACAATTTCTGGTTTTGCTACACAGAATCTGCAATAAGTTTTCACTAGTAAAAACACATTTTCTCCTAGGACAAAATTAACAGCAAAAAATAGAACAGTGATTTTTTTCCTATTGTGTAACCACTGAAAAGACAAGTTCCCCCACCCAATTTTAAGTGATGTTAAATGCACTTTATTCATCAAGATTAATGGTATCATAATGAATATCTAATAGATTGCTAATCACTGGCCAGAGTTTTAAAATGTACCTATCCATATGTCTATTTTGTTACAGGTATATTTTATAGCATATATTTCTTTTGAGAGATAGTAACTAAGGTTTAGTCACCCAAAGGAACGACATTCGAAGAAACAAACAAAGCAGAGGATTTGTAAGAGTGTTTCTTTGTGTCTTTAAGACAAATCCTCTGTTATTTAACTTAAAGAATAGAGGATTTCTCTTAGTGATGGATTAACACAGAAAGGAAAAAACTAGCCTTGTGGTTAAGAGTCCAGAGTTCTAGGTTCTTTTCTTGGCACTGTCAGACTTCTTGTGACCTTGGGGAAGTCACTTAGACTGGGGTTTTTAACTGAGCCTTAGGGAGTTAGATGCTCAAATGCCATTGAATTTTAAAGGAAGTTGGATGCCTAACACCCTTAGGCCACTTTGAAAATCCCATCTACAACCTCTCTATGCTTATTTCATATCTATCAAATGAAAACATTAGTACTTCCCTATTTGTGATGATCAATTTATTAATGTTTGTGAAGTGCTTTGAGATCCTCTAATTAAAGGTGCTCTCTAAATACCAAGTATCATTCTTATCATTGCGGGCTGGATTGTCTGGCAAT
The DNA here is from genome assembly GCF_009764565.3 of Dermochelys coriacea. Classification (NCBI taxonomy): domain Eukaryota; kingdom Metazoa; phylum Chordata; order Testudines; family Dermochelyidae; genus Dermochelys; species Dermochelys coriacea. The sequence goes on along the minus strand of NC_050070.1, from coordinate 33,037,217 downwards.
GCAACAGGCTCTGAAAGATTCATCATCTTTTGTAAAAGCAGCTGTGGGGACCCATGTTTTTTGGCTGATCTCTGACAGATGTGGGAAGGCTTGCTGGTAAATATTGTTCTGTACTCCAAAATAGGGTCTAGGCATAAAATTGCTGAGGTGCTGTGTTAGAACGTCAGGGGGAGCAGAGAGTTTTAGCATATGCCCCCACAGACACAAGGCCTCTGCCGAACAATAGAGGAACTATCACAAAAGCATTATCTCAAGGCTTGTTTCAATGAACAATTAGTTCTACACCACACTAGCCAGCAGTAGCTTAACTGTCCATGTGACCCCTGCTGACAAGCATTAACAGTTTGATAATGCACTTTGACCTAGTCCGATTTCACAGTGGACTAAATAAAAGTGCGCTAACAGTTAATGCATATGAGCAAATTCCACATGGACAGTTAGTCCTCAGCAAGCTAATGAAGGGTAGATTCACACCATAACCTGCCTCAAACTAAGGGTATGTCTTCACAACCCACGGATCAGCGGGCAGCGATCAATCCAGCAGGGATTGATTTATCTCATCTAGACTAGACGCGATAAGTCAACCCCCCCAGCGCTCTCCCGTTGACTCCTGTATGCCAGCACCCCAAGAGGTGTAGGCAGAGTTGATGGGGAGCGGCAGCAGTCGACTCACCGCAGTGAAGACACTACAGTAAGTCGATCTAAGTACGTTGACTTCAGCTTCATAAATAACATAGCTGAAGTTGTATAACTTAGATTGATTCCCCCTCCCCCGCAGCGTAGACCAGGGCATCATATTTTGTGTAGACAAGCCCTTAGATAACCTGGGAAAAGACCGTCTGAAGCACAAGGAAGATGTAAAACCTAGGCCCTGCCATTGAGCAAATGGCTCACTCAGGGACAGTGGGGCTATGAGAAAAGGGATCTTCTCTAAAGAGGAGAAACAGACACGCACTGGAAGGCAAATCGAGACCAGATTATCTCTGAGGGCTCCTGAGCTTTCTATAATAATCTAAATTGGGCCTGTTCTGTTTCTGTAACTCAAGAGGGAAATGCATCTAACTTAACTGTAGTGAAGGGTAAAATTAGGTGAGTACATACGCATGTAGCTGTTGTTTTGTTACAATAATTCTCTCTGATGCTTTGATCCATTTGCTAAATAAACCTACTTGTTTTAAGAAGGCTACTTGTCACTGTATAGCACTAGTCACAAGCTCCCAAAGGAAGAAACACAAATGTCCAGTTGGGCCTGTGTGTTAAGAAATGGTTGGCATAGGTGGAATGTATTACCTAGATCCTGGTCCCAGAATAAGAGAAGTGTTCATAGATGCATAGGATATTAAGGTCAGAAGGGACTATTATGATCATCTAGTCTGACCTCCTGCATAATGCAGACCACAGAATCTCACCCCCCCCCACTCCTGCGATAAACCTCTCACCTATATCTGAGCTATTGAAGTCCTCAAATCATGGTTCAACTCCAAGCCGGTTAAGGGTATGAGGCCACATAGATTAGCTAAACAGAGGTTTTTGGTTGTTTTTTTTTGTCATAAATCTTGACAAATTATAATGGTTGGGTATTTTTCATTAGTAGCTGGTAAATGACTAACTTTCTACCACAGCAATCTTTTGCAACTATATTTGAATGAGGAACACAACTATCCAGTCATATTGTTGTTAAATATTCAGTTTGCAATAGCAATATCCTCTTTGAAATCAGTCTCCTTAATAGCTAAATATGTCAGAGTACATTAACAACCTTTAGCTTCTTGATGGGATGCTATCCAGACAAAAGCAACCACATGTTGATTCCTAACACCTAACTTCTCAAGGACAATCATTAAAAAATACATCATTCCCAATGCTTAGACATACTCTAATAAATACTAATTTTTGAAGATTCATTTTCCTAATGCCAGGTTTATAATTATTGGGTTAGTATGAAGTGCAAAACATCAGTGCAGCTCTTTTCCAAAGCAATTGAACAACCTGCAGAAGAAGAATGAAGAACAAAATTATCAGGTGTCCAGGATATTAAGAAAATGCTGGTTAAAGGTGTTGGTTAGTGAAGAATGTTATCTGGCCAAGGCCAGCAATACAATTAGAGATACTTCAGCCTGAAACAAAAGTTCTCGATTTCACTGCATTTAATGGCCACATAGATAACATTTTGAAAAGATTTTTTTTAAAATCATTTGTTAAAAAAGAATTAATTTGCCTGATAATCTTTGTGGGAAAAATGATACCTTCCATCTGATTCCCATTTACTAGCAGAAAAATGGGAAGGTGGGAAGGGCAGATCCTTTTAACATGTAACTCTGTAGCACAAAAATACTCAAAAAAAGGCACAGACTCTGATGGGAGCTCTTTGATAGAAGTTTTTATGAAGTTAATGTTGCAGAGAGATGTTCGGAAGCCCCCAAACATGTGGACTGTGGCATGTTGAATGAACAAATGCTTCCATCTGTAGTTAAATCTGCTACTGGAAGCATTTATCAACCTCCCAGTTGTTTAATTTGGGATCCTGCTGCTTCCACCCTCTATCTGGATTTTGTCATTTACTCTTGGTTGGAAAGAAAAGCAGCCCTGTGAAAGAGTTTTAAGTATTTGAGAGTCTCTGTGGATAAACCAGCAATGCTGAGAACTTATGCTTTTCTCAAAGCTTGTTATAGTTATTCGGATCATCTTTTTGTTGTTGAGACTTTTTAAAATTTTATTTTACTCGTTTGTTTAAGAACTCAAATTTGGGTTAATAGGGGGGAAAATCACCCCCTTCATTCTAAACCATGATCTATTTACTATCGAGGGGGCCAAACCAAATCCCAAATGGGAACTTCGAACTTTAGAAATCCTGTCTTTGTAACAGGCACAAACCTGCACCCCAAATTCAACACTGAACACAGGAAAGATTTCCATTCAAGCTTCTACACTTGAATTCAGTTCTACTTTTTCCCCCCTTCTACTTTTCATGAATCTCCTCTTTCTTTACCAGCTGGCACCAATAGTACTCTTCAGCTGGAACAGGGAACCAAATATTCTCCTACCAAAACAGTGCTGGTGGCTTTGGAGCATTAATCAAACATTCAGTATGCCATAGAAGAGAGGGAGGGAGAGAAAGGAAGAGGGTCCAGAAAACTCCAAGAGGTAAATTCCATGGAGCTCCAACAAATGTTTCTGTCAGAGGGGAGGAGTTTGGGTGCTGTGAAGGAGACCGTGACTAACTCCTGTCTATCCTTGCTCTCATCTTCCATCCCATGCAAGAGCTGGTCTCTTTTATGGTATTATGAAACCTCCCATCTACCTATTGGAATGGCTCTCTTTCCCACACTGCTCCATCAATGTATTTCAATCTTGCTGTGGGAAGATCCCTCCCAAGTGCAAGAGGGATTCCGTTTCTATCTCTATTAAGTTCTTTGACTCTCGTCTGAGACTGCAAGCAAGGGAGTCAACGAACATCTATTTCAATGAAGTTCTTTATGATGTGGAGACCCTTCCATTAGGAACAAAACTAAGACCACCAACTCATTTCACAGACCCAAGATCACCATACACAGCCACCAGCTGTTAAAACATTTCAGTCATTACTAATCTAGGGGATTTTAGAGGTGAAAGGGATCCATATCCCATTATTAATCCTCAAAACACAGTGTTTCTAATTGGAAATATCAGTGACAGTGATCAACAGGAAATGCTGCTCCCAGTGGTGCTGAAGTAGCAAGGTTGCAGCAGAATCACCGGGGTCAGCAATAAAAGAAGACTGGACAGAGGGAACTTTTACGAAGTCTTCCAGGTGCTAAGATACAGGATGTATACCCGAGGTTGAAAAGGATCCTAAAGGGAGCGGGAAAGAATCCCTTAATTTCCTTCATGTGGGAACAAATGATACCAGTAGATTCTCGCTGGAACGTATCAAGGGAGACTATGCTAGGCTGGGGAAGATGCTAAGGAAATTGAGGCTCAAGTGATCTTTAGTGGGATTCTGCCTGTTCCTAGAGAAGGGCAAGAAAAGTGTGACAAGATTATGACTATCAATAGATGGCTTAGGCAGTGGTGCTATAAGGAGGGCTTTGGGATGCATGGCCACTGTGAGGCATTCCTGGACAGAGGACAGTTCTCTCGGGATGGACTTCGTCTGAATAGGGAAGGAAATAGACTTAATCAGTTGTGCCAGCCTCTATCCTAGAAGAGAGCTTTAAACTAGGAATTTGCAGGAGATGGCTGGGAGATGTCCAGATAATCTCCACACCGGATTTTAGCATTGAGGGGGAAGAAAACAATGCAAGAAAGGATACAGCCGTGGGTAGGAGAATGGACATAAGGAAGAAGGGCAGTGTAGATACCAGTCTAATAGGTCATACTGGCTGTAGAATAAGCGTGCCTAATCAGGTACAGAATGTAAGCAAGGCCAAACAGCAAAAATTAAGATGTTTGTACATCAATGCGAGGATCCTAGGTAACAAAATGGAGGAACTAGAGCTACTGGTGCAGGAAGTGAAACCTGATATTATAGGGATAACAGAAACATGGCAGAATAGTAGTCATGACTGGACTACAGGTATTGAAGGGTATGTGCTATTTAGGAAAGAGAGAAATAAAGGTAAAGGTGGTGGAGTAGCATTGTATATCAATGATGAGGTAGAATGTAAAGAAATAAGAAGCGATAGAATGGATAAGACAGAGTCCATCTGGACAAAAATCACATTGGGGAAGAAATGTGAGAGCTTCCCCTGTGATAGTGCTTGGGGTGTGCTATAGACTGCCGAGATCTAATTTGGATATGGATAGGGCCCTCTTTAATGTTTTTAATGAAGTAAATATTAATGGAAACTGTGTGATCATGGGAGACTTTAACTTCCCAGACATAGACTGGAGGACGAGTGCTAGTAATAATAATAGGGCTCAGATTCTCCTAGATGTGATAGCTGATGGATTCCTTCATCAAGTAGTTGCTGAACCGACTAGAGGGGATGCCATTTTAGATTTGGTTTTACTGAGTAGTGAGGACCTCATAGAAGAAATGGTTGTAGGGGACAATCTTGGTTCAAGTGATCATGAGCTAATTCAGTTCAAATTGAACGGAAGGACAAACAAAAATAAATCTGTGACTTGGATTTGTGATTTCAAAAGGGCTGACTTTCAAAAATTAAGGAAATTAGTTAGGGAAGTGGATTGGACAGAAGAATTTATGGATCTAAAGGCAGAGGAGGCCTGAGATTACTTTAAGTCAAAGCTGCAGAAGCTATCGGAAGCCTGCATCCCAAGAAAGGGGAAAAAATTCATAGGCAAGTGTTGTAGACCAAGCATCTCAGAGAGGTGATTAAGAAAAAGCAGAAAGCATACAGTAAGTGGAAGATGGGAGGGATCAGCAAGGAAAGCTACCTTATTGAGGTCAGAACATGTAGGGATAAAATGAGACAGGCTAAAAGTCAAGTAGAGTTGGATCTTGCAAAGAGAATTAAAACTAATAGCAAAAAGGTTCTATAGTCATATAAATAAGAAAAAGAAAGAAGTGCGACCACTAAACACTGAGGATGGAGTGGAGGTTAAGGATAATCAAGGCATGGCCCAATATCTAAACAAATACTTTGCCTCAGTCTTTAATAAAACTAATAAGGATCTTAGGGATAATGGTAGCATGACAAATGGGAATGAGGAACGGAGGTAGATATTACCATATCTGAGGTAGAAGCGAAACTCAAACAGCTTACTGGGACTAAATCGGGGGGCCCAGATAATCATCCAAGAATATTAAAGGAATTGACACGTGGAATTGCAAGCCCATTAGCAAGAATTTTTAATCAATCTGTAAACTCAGGGGTTATACCGTATGACTGGAGAATTGCTAACATAGTTCCTATTTTTAAGAAAGGGGAAAAAAAAGTGATCCGGGTAACTACAGGCCTGTTAGTTTGACATCGGTAGCATGCACGCTCTTGGAAAAAAATTTGAAGGAAAAAGTAGTTAAGCACATTGAGGTCATGGTAAATGGGACAAAATACAACATGGTTTTACAAAAGGTAGATTGTGCCAAACCAATCTGATCTCTTTCTTTGAGAGAGAGAGAGACAGATTTTTTAGACAAAGGAAACAGTGGATCTAATTTACCTAGATTTCAGTAAGGCATTTGATACGATTGAGGGTTCAATGGGGAATCCACATGGGGAATTAATTAAATTGGAAAAGATGGGGATCAATATGAAAATTGAAAGGTGGATAAGGAATTGGTTAACAGGGAGACTACAGTAATAGGATGAATTTTTTTTAGTGAGAAGGGTAAGGTCATGTATTTAGGGATTAATAAGAATTTTAGTTATAAGCTGGGGACGCATCAATTAGAAGTAAGAGGAAGAGAAGGACCTTGGAGTATTGGTTGATCACAGGATGATTACGAGCCACCAATGTGATATGGCCGTGAAAAAAGCTAATGCGGTCTTGGGATGCATTAGGCGAGGTATTTCCAATAGAGATAAGGAGGTTTTAGTACCATTATACAAGGCACTGGTGAGACCTCAACTGGAATCCTGTGTGCAGTTCTGGTCTCCCATGTTTAAGAAGGATGAATTCAAACTGGAACAGTTACAGAGAAGGGCTACTAGGATGATCCAAGGAATGGAAAACCTGTCTTATGAAAGGAGACTCGAGGAGCTTGTTTAGCCTAACCAAAAGAAGGCTGAGGGGAGATATGATTGCTCTCTATAAATATATCAGAGGGATAAATACCGGAGAGGGAGAGGAATTATTTAAGCTCAGTACCAATGCGGACACAAGAACAAATGGATATAAACTGGTCATTGGGAAGTTTAGACTTGAAATTAGATGAAGGTGTCTAACCATTAGAGAAGTGAAGTTTTGGAATAGCCTTCCAAGGGAAGCAGTGAGAACAAAAGACCTATCTGGCTTTTAAGATTAAACTTGATAGTTTATGGAGGAGATGGTATGATGGGATAATATGATTTTGGCAATTAATTGATCTTTAACTATTCATGGTAAAAAGGCCCAATGGCCTGTGATGGAATGTTAGATGGGGGTGGGATCTGAGTTACTACAGAGAATTCTTTCCTGGGTAGCTGGCTGGTGAATTTTGCCCATATGCTCAGGGTTCAGCTGATTGCCATATTTTGGGTTGGGGAGGAATTTTCCTCCAGTGCAGATTGGAAGAGGCCCTGGAGGTTTTTTGCCTTCCTCTGCAGCATGGAGCATGGGTCACTTGCTGGAGGATTCTCTGCTCCTTGAAGTCTTTAAACCATGATTTGAGGACTTCAGTAGCTCAGACATAGGTGAGAGGTTTATCGCAGTAGTGGGTGGGTCAGATTCTGTGGCCTGCATTGTGCAGGAGGTCAGACTAGATGATCATAATGCCTTGCTCTATGCTGGGTACAGGTGCTGGTAGATGTCCTAAGGCAGTGAGCCTGCACTTACTTCTCTTCAGTGCAGGCATAGCCCACCTGCCCCTCTCCCCCTTCGTTGGTTTATGTGGGTCCAGAAGCCCCAGACACAAAGACCCAATTACACAGTGAGGAGTTCTGAGAGCATTTATAGAAACAAATGTTAGGCAAGGGAATGGGTACCAACCATCAGGCTGAAAGGGAACAGGGGACTGAAGGGAATTAAACGCAGAACAATAGTACAATCCCTTCCCCCACCTCTGGAGGTGCCCAAAACATTTACCCTGCTCCATCTGAGGCCTCTAATCCCACTGGTGGTGCACTGGCCTGGTGAGGTAGCTACTCAGAAGCTGCTCAGTCTGGCCACCACTGGTGAGTGCATTGATCCTCAGCTACTGGGCCTTCACCTGCTCCCAGGACACACACAAGCATGAGTCTGAAGTGTTCCCCACCAGTCCCAGTCTAGCAGTGTCCATGATAGTCCTGTTCCCTAGGCTCATTCTCCTGCACTCAGAGCAACTCCAACCTTCTTTCTGACACAAAGGCCCCACCATGCACACTCCCTCCTCCCCCCAGCTCTTCCCTACTATCCTGGAATCCTCTGGCTTCCTGCCCCTTGAGGCCATTGATCCTCCAAGACATGGCTGCTTTCACTTTGCCACCATCTGCTGGCTTATTAACAGGGATCCTAGAAATTTGTCCCAGAAAAAACATGGCATTTGCATTTTTACAGAGAAAATTTAGTTATTCATTTTGTGAAAAAGTAATACTGTAGCCAACATATTTTTAAACTACATTTTACCGAATGTACCAGTGTCACTTATACAGTTCAGTGTCCCCCTCTTGTGGTTGATTTTTGCAGGTGCTTTAAATGTACAGTGGAACCCCATTTTTCCAATCTAATGGGGACTGGGGCCAGATCAGATAATCAAACATTTAGATAATCAGGAGAATTGGCAAAGAGTTTCCTACACTTTTCTTTAAGGGGGGGGATGGGCTCAGGCTGTCAGTCTCAGCCACCAGGGCTGACTGCCAGAGCCCCAGCTGCTCTCAACCCAAAGCAGCAAGTGGTTTGGTTAAATATGGACAGCCAGCTAATGGAGGCTCAGATAAACAGGGTTCTACTGTATATCAATAAAACATTGGGTTCAACTGATACCTGCATATATTGTGGCTAGGGAGACTGAAGTTCAGCATTTCATTTTAATCATGGAAAAACATGGATTTTTATCGGGCTTATCAGGGTATTTTGATTTTTTTTTAAATCACAAAAGACTAGGATCCCTGCTTATTACAATAGGTAACTAGTGTCAATGTTGAGTATTGTTAAGGTGCATGGTGCTTTCCAGGCATTATGTTCTGAAATGATATTTGAACATAAGCTTTTATTAGTTGGTCATGAAAATGTTAGATAAATACACTTCCACATGTCTTGCTAAAGAATGTGATTGCCAGTGCCACATGCTAAAAAAATTAGCTGCTCAATTGCTGTAATACTCACTGTATGAATGTGTAATGGGGCAAATTCATTACTCTATTTAATCAGGCAAAACACTGACTGACATTTTAATACACAGAAGGCAGTATAGACTTCTCAGAGCCAGAATAAAGAAAGGATGAGCAGGGAATAAAAGTTCCTTGTGTTGTGTCCCTCTCCTCATACTGCCTTCTTTTTAACAATTGTGCTGAAACTGGAAGCCTAATGAACAACATTTTCAAATTGAGATGCCTAAAATTAAGTCCCAGTGTTACCCAGGGTTCTTTCAACCCAAAGCTCTTGGTAACTTTTACTCTGTGCGAGGTGGTGTCAAGAAATAAATCAGGGGAGACACGGCCGTCCGACCAATCGATGGCTGGCACAAACAGGACAACACAAGAGTGCTTTCACTTAAAGCTAAATTTTACTTAGTCTCAAGCACCTATACACACGTCCACAACAGGTTAGTAAAACACCCCCAACCCTTGATAATTACCAAAGCTGAGTGTGGCTCTCAAGTGGCACAGCGGCAGCCCATCTGCTGGTGGGAAAACACAAGATGCATCCAGAGAGAGAGAGTCCAGTCCTGAAGAGTCCCACTACCTCAAACTTTTTTTCCCTTATTCATACATTAGTAATAGAATGACATGTCCCTTAAAGCAAGCTTGTTAAGCAAGCAGTTTCAATGGTCAAGCAAGAGGTTCCTTCTGATTATCGATTAGCCAGTTGTGAGTTTTTCTGGAGTTTGCAGCCTAGAGGCCCAAATAGACATTCCTGGGGCACATCCTGCTCTTCTAAGATGCATGTATCAGCAACTTCAACACAATTCTTATCAGGAAGGACATGGGGTCAAGCTGCCCTCTCTGTGGCACCCAAAAACCCCCTTCCCCTCCTGCCTTGGTTAAGCTAAGCCTGCTGACTTGGCTAATTTACAGTCTTCTGACTTGGCTGCTTTTAGCAATAAGTCATAGTGGTTTCAGGCACTTTACTGGTTTGCCATAGTCTCCCCGTACACCGGAGCCTAACATTTCCAAAAGTAACACATGATGGTGTGTGCCTCTCTTAGGTGAGCCCAGTTTGAAACATCATAAAGGGATCCAGTTTTCAAAAGTGACCGGTTTCAGAGTAGCAGCCGTGTTAGTCTGTATTCACAAAAAGAAAAGGAGTACTTGTGGCACCTTAGAGACTAACAAATTTATTTGAGCATAAGCTTTCGTGAGCTACAGCTCACTTCATCGGATGCAAAAATTTGGTTTTTCCACCAAATGCATCCGATGAACTGAGCTGTAGCTCACAAAAGCTTATGCTCAAATAAATTTGTTAGTCTCTAAGGTGCCACAAGTTTTTAAAAAGTATTCTGCAACTACCCTCTGGCAATCAGGCCTCCTTAAAGGGTTTGAAATTGGACACCCAACAACTGCAGCATCCAAAAAATCACTTTACCTTTTTGAATATTTAGGACTTGATTCATATTTAAGTACCCAAATACATGAGTTGGTTTTTAGGGGTACCTATTGTGATGGATGCAGTGCTACTCTGTAATAATGTATGAATACTGTACATTTACCTCATTGTTGGGATGTTTACTGCATGTATGTAACCCTTCTGCCCATCAGAGTTGGCAGCAACAAGGACCGCGTTCAGTATCTAGGGGTTCTATTCCAACAACACAATGCAAAACTGGCTCGCGCCCCCACCCAGTGACCTGGGACAAATATATACCACCCCCGCTGAGCGCCTCGAAGAGGCAATACTTCCCCTCTCACAAGCACAGAGTCTGAGTGTAGCAAAAGCCTTTTAATAACAGAGAGAAACAATATGGCATTATGTTGGGGAAACACCACTAACAGGATTCATAACACAACCCATGAGCAAAACCCATCCCAAGCAAATTGGGCCATGTTCTTTCCCTTTGGTTCTTGAGTCCAGCAACCCAAAAGTCCAACAACCCAAAAGTCTCTGCAGAGTTTGAAGCTTTATCTGCAGAGCTTTACCTCCCAACCTGAGTGGAAATGAGAGGGTTAAGGGGCACCTTATGTGGTCTGAAGCTGATTGCCCCACCTCTCTGTGGGGCTCTGCTCCACTCTACCAGCAGTCCCACGAATCGCTCTGCTCTGCCAGCACCTCCCCATGAGCCGCTCCAGCCATCCCACAAACTGCTCCACGATATATCTTCAGGTGCCCCCCACCCCACTACTCCACACAACACTTAGTGATTTCAGCTTGTAGTAAGGGAGCCTCAGTGCTGGTGCACCATTGGCCCAAAGTGAATTCAGCTCAGCAGCCTATAACTAGACTCCTAAGGGAATCAATAGTAGCTCTGATATTCCACAGTGGAGAGGAGGAGGAGGAGGAGGTGGTGCAATTGGCACATAGGACCCTCATCAGGGGCCCATCCCACCAGGCATTAATACCTGTCCCCAGCCCCTCCCTCTCTCCATTCACTGAATTTTGGAACCCATATCCCTTGCCTAGCGAGTGCTACTTAGTTGATGGAGAGTTCCTCCATCATAACAAAAGGCCAAATACAGTTCCACTGTCTGATTCACATAATCAGGATAACAATTTATTCTTCCTGCCCCAACAACAGAGAAACTGGGGATCCCACAGCAGCCAAAGTGACCATTTGGGCAGCTATGGGCTCATGCGAGGCGGGGTGGGTGTGCCTATGCAAATGAGATCAGCCCCTGAAGTTTTTTTTCCACAACTTGCCACAACTCACCACCAGATGTCAGGGTGGAGCTCATCCCGACTCTGCTTACCAGTATATACTGGTTTATTTTAATAGCAGGTTTGAGGGAGAAAAAAAAAACAGACAGGAAAAAAACCCTGGCTCAAGATAAGTCATTCCACACTTGAGGGCTGTTATGGGACAAGGGCAGAGCCAATGCATCCGAGGATTCTGGCTTGACCTCTGAACTGGTTTTTGACAAGCAAGTTCAAAAGCCCAAGAACAAAAGAATTCTGGCTGGATAAATCATAGATTAGGGTTGCTTCAGGAGGTCATCTAGTCCAATCCCCTGCTCAGAGCAGGACCAACACCAACTAAATCATCCCAGACAGGGTTTTGTCAAGCCAGGCCTTAAAAACCTCTAAGGATGGAGATTCCACCACCTCCCTAAGTAACCCATTCCAGTGCTTCACCACCCTCCCAGTGAAATAATGTTTCCCAATATCCAACCTAGACCTCCCGCACTGCAACTTGAGACCATTGCTCCTTGTTCTGCCACCTGCCATCACTGAGAACAAGCTAGTTCCATCCTCTTTGTAATCCTGCCCCCCCTTTCAGGTAGTTGAAGGCTGCTATCTAATCCCCGCTCACTTTTCTCTTCTGCAGACTAAATAACCCCAGTTCCCTCAGCCTCTCCTCATAAATCATGTGCCCCAGCCCCCTAATCATTTTTGTTGAGACACTCTGCAGAAAGCAGGTAGTTATCGAGGAGCTATCCGGGAAAACCAGATTGACACAGGCACCTGCTGAAGTGAATGAAGAAGCTAAGTCTGCCTGGGCTAGCACCAGGAGATAGTAAGCCTTTGCATGATGAGAGAGACATGCATGATGAAATGTTAGTTGTTTTCAAATAATTCTTCTCTTATGCTTTATCCCTACTGGGAAAATTAAACTTCAGGTTTAAAGGCTGCCTGGTCACTATACACCACTGATCACATTTTACCAGAGGGAAGAACCACAGGTGTGAGCCCAGTTGGACCTGCTGGGTAAGGATGGTTGATACACAGGGTGCAGTAGCCCAGGACTTGCTATAAAAATGGGCCAATTGCAAAATGCCACCCTGGGAAAGGAAAAGCATAAGGATTGACAGCTGGTGGGGTGGGGGACAGAGGTGCAGCTAATCCTGCAAAAGTAACACCTATCATTGTTAAAATACAGCTCATCAGTTCAACCAGAATTTCTTCTGATAAAGTTAATCCAGCATGACCAGGCAAGATGATATCTGCCACATTATAACTACCCTTGTGTGAGTGTGCAAGCATGGTAAGGTGATGCGAGAAACCTTCCATCCACACAACCCTGGGATCCCTGGAAGGCGTCTAGTCACAATCAGAGTCAGGGCTTTTTCCCAGTACCAGAATTGCTCCACACTAGTGCAGAGAGTGGTGCTAGCTTCTACAAAGAAGCAGAAAGGAACATAGTGATGTTAGGACCACAAATTTGCACCCTTTGCAATGGCCCATGGAACTAGTGTGTACCCTTAGAAAAAGATGTAGCAGGAGCCGCTTTAGTCCATTATATTCCAAGGGTCTTGGAGGCATTGTGCCTACCTAAGGTGTACCACCAGGAAGTACTGCTGGGACAGTGCACCTCTGCCCCTGCCCACTGTAGAATTGTAGTTTTACAACCACCTTCTGGCCCAAACTATGACAGTGTTTTAACACACTATCTACTCTGTGGAGGGTTTGGTGGTAGCCTTTAATTTCATAGGTACATGAATTAAAGTGTCACAGGTGCTCTCTGCTGGGCACCCCCTTCTAGTGATTCTTTTCCACCATTGTGACTTTCCTCCTGCTCAAAAGTCACAGTATGGCTGCTTCCGGACTCAGCCCTCTGGTCAGGTCACACTGTTATTTCTCCTTCCAGGAGACACCGAAAGGCTCCCTCTCCACAAGCAGCCCTCCTGCCTGTTGCCATGACTATGTCTCTCCAGCAGCAACTTGGGCAGTCTTCCCATTCACTGCCACAAGCAACACGACTCTGCAGTGGATGGTAGGGGAACTCAGGCCTGCCTTCTACCCTAGAGTCACATTCAGGGCCCTAGAGAGAACAGTTGAGGACTGGAACTTCATCAACCCTACTGGTCTCTTCAAGGTTCATCTTTGCCAGCCTCCTAGCTTTATAGAAAGCTCACCTTTTCCCTCACAAGTAAAATTCCATCCAATTAGCACCCTCAACTCAGTCTACATTTACCCTATTTGCAGCTTAATTGGCTGATTGAGCCCACCTGGACTAGTTCTACTTTCAGGGCCATGCAGAGAAGCACACCCCATCACAGGCAGCTTTAAGGACAGTGTGTAAGTTATACAAGTAAACATTTGGATGTTTGTGTGAAAATCCCATTGTTTATAAGGAAGAATTATTTTCACCTCACAAATACATTGATCATAAAGGGCAAAATACATCCCTGATGTAATGCCACTGAAGTCTCTCAAGTTATGTGAGGAATTAAACCAGCCCCAAGTCAATAAGATTAAACAAGTGTTAATATTTAAACATAAGACTTCCCATCTCTGTTGGCCCATTTCCATACAGACATTGCCTATTGATGCAGACGGCAGCTACTAGATCACACTCATTCCTTCTAGGTTCTATATCTCTACCTTGTCTTTTCTTCCACTCTCAGTTCATACATCTATTTATGAACCCTAGAAGGCTATATTATAAATTAATTCAATGGGAGACTGTCACCAGGGGCCACTGCTGCTCCCCAATTCCAAGCTTGTGCTGTCATGCCCAGTCTCAGTCAAGGAAAGCAAAGTAACACACAGAATGCAGTCTTAACTCAATACTTGGGTCCCAAGCTTCAGGATCACCTCTCCTAGGGGTCTCTAGCACTCCAGTTCCTGATCGCTGCCTCACCTCTACCAGCTTTACTACCCTCTTAGATCCACAACTGCAGAATTACCTCCTTGAATCCATAGCCCCCTCTCACTCCAGAGACCTACCCTGAGAGTTATCACCACTCTAACACGACTCTTGCTCAGCCCTTCCTCCCCAATTAGTTACTAGTAGCAGCCATGTATAGGCCCTGTGTAGCCCAGCCCTCTTAAATAGCTGAATTAGGCTCACCTGCACCATTCCAGGGACATTAAGCTCAATCTACCCATAGAGACCAGCCACTCTGTGACAGGGACTTTCCACTGACTTTAGTGAGGCCTTGAGTTTTCTTGTTTAATTAAAATGGCTAAACATTTTCAAACACAGAACTTATTAGTGTTAAAGACAATTAGCATTAGTGTTGAAAACTTGGATTCAAATCATTACATGACTCTCAGTATATATACCCAGTCAGTATATTTAGGATAGTTGGCCTGTTGATCTGGATTATGGTCCTGGTTTAGGATACAAAACTGTCCATGGTTCAGACCCTGGTCAAGTTGTCCACTGGAGAAAATATAAATTGGGACCTATGTCCCAAATCCTCTTCTAAATAAAGCATTTTCCTCTGTGTTCATGTACACTAGTGCTATTGCAAAGGAGAAGTATTACAGCTCTATAACTGTGAAGAGAACAATATAACATAAAAGCTAGATAATCAATCTATTAGGTGCCCCAAGAGAGAAACCACAAATGGTACAAATGCATCCTATATGGCCTGCTGTAATTAGCAAAGAAACGTCAGAGATAAATTCAAAGCCTTGCAAGGAAAGTCAGCTTTCCCCAGAAAATTTGCAAATGGTAGTGTACTTCTGCATTCTTCAACGTTGTGAGTGCACGGCATCTGCTGTTTAAATATAACAGCACATATGGCAGCATCATTTTGCAAAGCCATGTGGAAAAAAAACCTGAAGAAACTATTATGAGTGCTGCTGCCATGCTCTTGGGGTACAATTGCAATCGTGTGTTCCCATACGGCATCACTGGAGAAAGAATATGGCTTTGTAATAGAGAAGGTGGGGTCAATACTGTATTATAAACGGATTCTGAAAGTTCCCTTTTTTGTAACTAGATTTTATTGGTTTCAACTTAACTACAAAATACAAGTTAGACCCTGACTTGCTCTTGGGACTTCAGCACATGCTTCAGGTTCAATAGGGTTATGTGCTGAATCGGGATCTAAATCAGCACCAGTACAAACACAAACAGAAATGTATGGCAAAGGGAAACACACAATTAATTTGCAAATCATGAGAGGGCAAATCATAGTAATCCATCTTCTATCAACATTTAACTATTCTGCCCCTGCGTGAACAAGAGGATTTTATCCAAGAATAGCTTTGTATCCCATCACATACCATAGTGAAGTGCATCTCTAATGTGCATCCATCAGGTTTTAGCAGCATTCAGGTGGAGTCCTAATGAAATGTTATTAGTGAAAGGGTTTGTTGACATATGAAGCGTTAAACTAAATTATGCCCTTTAGACCCAGCCCTGCATCCAGGATGGTAATAGTTCCCAAGGGGCGCTGAAGGAAGGTTTGTGTCTCAGGAAAGCACAATCATCCCTGAGCTCTTGGGTACACCTGCTCCAGCAGTTGCTGTTGGGCCTGAGTGAAGCCTTGATCCTGCATCCTCCCTATCCCATTTGAGGTAGTGTGCACACTGAGGGGAGCAAGGAGCTGTCCCTTTCCTCCCCCAGACACTGTGGCTGTGATTGTCTATTGCCATTAGACAGGGCAGCAATCAGGGAGGCGGCTTCTCATCTCCTTCACCATCCTTCACCTCCCCCGCCCCGGCCAAGGTCAATCTTTACGTTTTTTTGTGTGTTAGGAGCAAATCCTGGTAAGGGTGCCATTTCTAAACTGAGTTCCAAGTTCAATACCAAGCTGAGCTCTGTGAATCTTCACTGGGACTCAGCAGAAAGAGTCTCTTCCCTTACTCTGGTGGGATAGCGCTCAAACTGCCCCACAACTGCTACCACAGCTTGAGGGCTGCAAAAGCAGATTGTCTGTGCACTCAGCCTCCACAGGGGTAGGAATAACTAGTGGATCTACTTAGTCATGTATCATCCTATCTATTATCCATCCCCATTACACGATACCATAATTGACCAGTGGAACTCATTGCCATAAGGCAAGGGTTCTCAAACTTCATTGAACTGCTACCTCCTTCTGACAACAAAAATTACTATATGACCCCAGAGAGGAGACTGAAGCCTGAGCCCCTTCGAGCCCCCTCTGCCCTGGGGGGGGTGGCAAAGCCAAAGTCTAAGCCCCACTGCCCTGGGCAGGGGGTCCAAAGCCAAAGGCTTCAGTTCCAGGCAGGGGGCCTGTAATCTGAGCCCCATCACCCAAGGCTGAAGCCCTTGGGCTTTGGCTTCAACCCCAGATGCTGGGGCTCGGGCTTCAGCAAGTCTAAGCCAGCCCTGGTAACCCCATTAAAATGGGGTTGTGACCCACATTGGGGTCCCAACCCACAGTTTGAGAACCACTGCCATAAGTCATCGCTGAAGCCAAGAGCTTGCAAGATTAAAAAATGGATGGAGAATTTATATGTTACATTAATAAAGATTTTGGAAGTATATAAACGCTTCTACTTCAAGATTTCAGGGGATATGGCAACCTCTAATTAATGGGGATAGTAAGAAATTTTCCCTGTAGGCAGGCTATTCCATAATTACCTACTTCAGGATTTCTTGCACCTCTCTCTGAAGCAACTGGTGCATGCCATTGTTAGAGACCCAAAACTGGACTACATGGACCATTGGTGTAGGCTAGTATGGCAATTTCTACAGCACCCCACTTTAAATGAATGATTATTATTAGATTATTTCTTATTTTTATACTCTGTGTTAGGGAAATCCTTGAGCAGTTTTGAACCAGATCATTCAAATGTTGCGGAACTCTTTGCGAGTCAAAGCCTGCTGCCCTCCCTGTACATTAATGCAAAAGAAATGTATCAGAAACACTCCACAATCTACCTTCAATCCATGCCCAAAAAGATAACCCTGAATATGACAACTAATTTCTTTTTTGTTGTTAGCACCTAGACTTTGTGTTGTGCATTACTGGAACAATGTGACCCCTCCTCCAGTGGAATTGTGGTATAGTAAAATATGGAGTGTTCTTGGAAGAGAGAAGCTGTGTATACATAAGAAAAGTGCCAAAAAAGAAGATGGGTATTTAGAAATTTGCTCACCCTTTCTAGCATACTCAGAGAAGGAGGGCTCCCCCGCCAGCAAGCCAGAATCTTTAGCCAGGATCTTTGAATAACAACCTGTTCCTCAGCAAGTGATGCACAATGTAATATGATAACATTTTCTTGTAACTTTGCCTTAATAAAAAGTTTCAAGACATTAAAAAAAGTGTCTGCTTTTACTGGTAGTTCCCATTTTTACATATCAGGAATATATCTCAAACTGGTACTTTTTAAGTGTACCCAGGGTATCTGGGTTCAGTTAGAAACCAACTATCATGGTGCATATAAGATCTTGACCTGACCTTTAAATTATCTTTGGCATGGATGTTGAAGTCATCCAACACAATCCATCTTTGAGATGATAAACAGATTAGGAAGCAGATTTCCATTAAAATGTGTCCAATATTTGGCAAGTGCAGTGCCAGCAAGATGCACAAATTGCAATTTTGACCCAAGAAATACTCAAATATTAGGCTTTTTTGGTGTTTGATTATCCCTTTTCCTATTGTAGTGTGCTTGTGTGCTTTTTGCCCTCTCATGGTGTATGCCATAACCTACATATTGAAAATCTAGTCCCAAAAAATTTGGAAATGTCAGGATTATTTTAGAGCACAGAGCCTTGTCCTGTCTCTAATATAAAAGAGGCACTGAATACCTAGAAATGTTTCCCCCATTCTCTGGTTTAAGAAATGAGCCAAAATAGTAGGTAGGATGATACTGAAAACTTTTTCTTCTGATGGTTAAAGCAAACTTATCACATTTCAAGTATTGTCAGTGTGTTTTTGAAGTAAATGTAAGATCTGCGAATATTTAGTCTGATTTTTCTCTCCTTTCTCTTTTTTACTGCTTCACACCTCTTCCCTTTGATGTGTGGAGTGCATTTTTTATGAATACAAATAAAAGGAATTTCATGCTCTGACCCAGATTTTCATCCCATCACATACATTCCCCTGAGCACCAAGTTTAAACAGCAAAAAGGGCCAGTGAGTTTTGCATCAAATTTGCAACTTGGAAAAAAAATTAGAAAAACAACACTTCCAGAATATGTCACTTTTACAGCAAAGAAAAAAAATTTCTGAGGGAAAATTATCCTCCTACACAGGGAATATGTCCACAGGAAAATATCAGAGAAAGTCTATGTTATATAAACAAGGAATGTCTGCACAGCTAATTTAGGAAATAAGTCTGTCTTTCCTTTTCATTGTCAGGTTTTCTAACTCCCATGAGCCTTATCCTAATTCAGATAAACTTTCATTCAATTCAGTAGGAGCTGTGCTAGAATGGGGGTAGACTGCAGGATTGGTCTCAATAAGGTAATAAGATTTAAAGAAATATCAAGCTGCAAGAGATAGGAGAGGCAATAATTTAAGACAAAAGGATAAAAATTACACAATAAATTATTGAAATTATCTTTTTTAATAGTCCTCAGCCCCAGTCCTCTCTCCTTGTTACTGTCTTTATCTTTTTCTCCTATTTCTGACTTTATGCCACCCTCCTGGAACAGCCTCCCAGCTAACATATATTTAGCCCCATCTTCATATATCTTCAGAAAAGCCATCGCTCCTACCCATCTTACAGATGATAATTTTTTGTCCACTGCCTGCACTGCACTAGTTTAGGCTTTTAATTTACATACCCCCAGGAGCAGAATTTTGTTCTTTGTTTTGTATTAGTGTATTTCAATCTCTTGGCCAAGGCTTTCAGAAGTAAATGCCTAATGTTAGACTTCTAAGTTCCTATGAGGAGATCTGAATAAATCATATTATTTTCAAAAAATGCTGCTAGGTGCCTAAATATGGACATGGGTGCTTGTCTTCAGGCATCTTCCTGGACTTTATGTTTATATGAACATTTATTCCTATTTGTACATTGATAGTTCTATATAATCAAGCAATAATAATGACTGAAAAAAGGGCTACCCTTCAAGAATCATAGTCTATACCTCCAGCCATGAAAAAAAGGAGGTCAGATATTTTGGTCTACCAACATCAATGGAGTCTTTTTATAGTGTTTATTTTTTTCAATTTTTCTGATATGGAACAAAATGGTGAGGTTTTTATTCCCCCTCCGTCTCCCCCTCTAATTTTGTGCCTATGGCATTCTTGATAATGGTGAGTTTTATGAGCTTTTAGGCAAGGAAACTTGGATGATTTAGTTGGTGTTGGTCCTGCTTCGAGCAGGGGATTGGACTAAATGACCTCCTGAAGTCTCTTCCAACCATAATATTCTATGATTCTATGATAATCTTAAAACACTTCTCTGTTTTGATTTACCTCTGATCCCACTGAGGCTTACCAAAAGAAACTACACCATCTGCTCAAGAAACTCCCTGGAAAAGCATAAAAACAAATCTGCACAGACACACCCCTAGAACCCCGACCAGGATCCATAAAACTGGAAATCCTGGACGCCCCATCATCTCAGGCATTGGCACCCTGACAGCAGGATTGTCTGGCTATGTAGACTCTCTCCGCAGGCCCTACACTACTAGCACTCCTAGCTATCTTTGAGACACCACTGACTTCCTGAGGAAACTACAATCCATTGGTGATCTTCCAGAAAACCACCATCCTGGCCACTATGGATGTAGAAGCCCTCTACACCAACATTCCACACAAAGATGGACTACAAGCCGTCAGGTACAGTATCCCCGATAATGTCACGGCAAACCTGGTGGCTAAACTTTGTGACTTTGTCCTCACCCACAACTATTTCACATATTTCCAGTCAGCAGCACTGCTATGGGTACCCGCATGGCCCCACAGTATGCCAACATTTTTATGGCTGACTTAGAACAATGCTTCCTCAGCTCTCGTCCCCTAATGCCCCTACTCTACTTCCACTACATTGATGACATCTTCATCATCTGGACCTATGGGAAAGAGGCCCTTGAGGAATTCCACCAGGATTTCAACAATTTCCACCCCACCCTCAACCTCAGCCTGGACCAGTCCACACAAGAGATCCATTTCCTGGATACTACGGTGCTAATAAGCAATGGTCACATAAACACCACCCTATACCAGAAACCTACTGACTGCTATACTTACCTACATGCCTCCAGCTTTCATCCAGAGCACACCACACGATCCATTGTCTACAGCCAAGCTCTAAGATACAACCACATTTGCTCCAACCCCTCAGACAGAGACAAACATCTACAAGATCTCTATCAAGCATTCTTACAACTACAGTACTCACCTGCTGAAGTGAAGAAACAGATTGGCAAAGCCAGAAGAGTACCCAGAAGTCACCTACTACAGGACAGGCCCAATAAAGAAAGTAACAGAATGCCACTAGCCGTCACCTTTAGCCCCCAACTAAAACTTTCCAGCACATCATCAAGGATCTACAACCTATCCTGAAGGACGACCCATCACTCTCACAGATTTTGGGAGACAGACCAGTCCTCTCTTACAGACAGCCCCCCAACCTGAAGCAAATACTCACTAGCAACCACACTCCACACAACAAAAACACTAACCCCAGGAACCTATCCTTGCAACAAAGCCCATTGCCAACTCTGCAATAATCATAGCATCATAATATCACTGTGAAGAATATGGGGTCCACTGTCACAAGAATGTCTGCACTGTTATTTTTAGACGTATAGCATGAGCCCCACAAACGCAAGTCACTTAAATCAAGCTCTAAGACTCGCTGCCATGGGTTTTTGTTTTTTTGCAGTGTAGACATACCCTTAGCACTTGGAGCTGGGGGTGTGATTTCTAACTTGAGGAGACATATTTGTGCTAGCTTGATGAGAGCTAGTGTGCTAAAATAATAGTGTAGCCATAGTAGCATGGCTACTACAATACTATTTTTAGTGCACTAGCTCTTATTGAGCTCCCGTATGTCTCCTCGAGGTGGGAATCACATCACCAGCTCCAAGTGCAGATGAAGCCTCAATCACATCACTAAATGCACTACTGATAGGCACTTAGATACTAAAGGGATGAGGGTGGTATAAGATCCTATAGGGAATAGAATCTGTTTTGGAAAATGTCCTGTATGGTGCAAGATTATTAGTGTGGCAATGCAAAAGCAACATTCTGTTAGGAAAGAAATCTACATCCCGCTTGTTTGGGTAATAGTTCCTCCATTAGAGGCAATATTAGAAATTCAGCTTTTGATCTCTCCTTCTGGACCCTTTAAAATCCAAGCTGCGAAACAGCAGCTGATACTTTACATAGTATCACAACAACCAGCAATATATGAAACCTGGAAACAGCATGCAAGGGAAATTAATGATGGGCTGTTAAGGGATCTACAGTAACTCACGTTTGCATTACACAACATTAAATTAAAGCTGCCTTTCCTTTGTTATGTTACTGATATAGCAAGTAAACATCACTTTGCAATATAAGATGGGAACATTTGAGATGATCATTTTAGAATGCCAAAAAAGATAGTTTTATCATTAGCGCAGAATAAGTGCAGAAATTTACATTGATACCAGAGATAGTAAATGAGCTTTGCAACACCCTCACTACCCAGCACAATAACATATGGTGTAGCAGATCCAGAGCAGCAAAAGCCAGAGCCAGATCTTTGAAACATTCATTTGTCAAATTAACAATTGATAAAAGCAAAACAGGAACATTGAAGTATTTGTTCCATTTTCCAAGCAATTTTATTGTATTTTATTTCTGCATACCAATACCAATAATAAACCATAAAATATTTTGCTTTTTTCACATTGGCTACCCTTGCATCTATTCTCTCTTGAGTACAAAAGACTCCATCCTAACTAAAGTAGAACATTCTTGAAAAATTTTAACCACAGCACTGAAGGGTACATTTTGAATTTCAATATATGATTCTCTTTTTGTATCACTAATTATACAGTGTTAGCTGTTAATGCGTATCATGATTCAACTTGCCCCAGGTAATAAATAACTTCTACTTCCTTCTGATGATGAAACTGAGCTAACTGTAACCTTTGCTATTTAGTCCAAACATTATTTATTATTTATGGAACATTTTAAAATTGAATACAAATTAAGGACATGATGCTGCAATCTGATCTGTGTGAACATTAAGTTTCACCTGATTGGACTGCAAATTTCAATTGCTTGATTATGGCCTTAAATAGGTAACTTATCTATCATGTAAACTTCAGTTAGGGCAGGTCTACACTACCACTTAAGTCGATGTAACTTGCATTACTCAAGGGTGTGAAAAAAACACCCCAAGACACCCCACTGACACAAGTTACAGCAACCTAAGCACTGTCCACACCAACACTATGTCATTGGAGATGCTCTCCCGCTGACATAGCTTCCACCTCTAGCAGAGGTGGAGTAATTATGCCAATGGGGGAACGCTCTCCCGTCGGCATACAGTGTCTTCACCAGACACGCTACAACGGCACAAATGCATCAGTGCAGCTGTGCGGATGTAGCTCTTCTAGTGTAGACCTGCCTTTAGTAAAAACACAGTAAAAAAATCTGTTGCCCTATCTCAAGAAAACCCAAAATAGAATTTATCGCCCATCTTTACAATATGTTTATAGTTAGCAGGTGAGATTTTCAAAAATCCTTAGTGTGGGCATAACTTTTCTCCCAAAGACTTCAATAGAAGGAGAGTTAGGCCAAAGCTGAGCACTGGTGAAAATCCCTCCATTTGTCACAGAAACGGTTATTTTGTTATACAGACCGAGGCATCTCAAAACTCAAGGGGCATGAACCTTTTGTTTTTTCAAATAACTGCTCAATAAAAACAAAACCAAAGAGACAAAAAAACCCTACTATATGACTTGGTTGCCCAGTGACACAGATTGGATATTAATTCACAAATCCTGAAGGCTGCTGTTTGTTTGCTATTTGCAAGAGTGTGACAAATATTTTCATAGATGTTAATGACAGAAGAGACCACTATGATCAGGCAGGATGGCAATAATTGTACTTTCTAACCTGAAAATCCATAAAAAATATTTGAAAGACCAGGTGAGTGAGGCAATATCTTTATTGGACCAACTTCTGTTGGTGAAAGATACACGCTTCTGAGAAGAAGAGCTCTTTTTTGTATTTTGTAGCTCGAAATTCACCAACAGAAGTTGGTCCAGTAAAGATATTGCCTCACCTACCTTGTCTCACTAATCTCCTGTGACCAAATATGGCTACAACAATACTGCAAATACATAAAAAGATTTGTCAAACAATTGTGACTAGTGAACAAATTCATAAAATTTAGTGTCAATCTGTACTAGTGTCAAAGTACTAAATTCAAATAAATTATTCACTGTAAAGTTTTCATCATACTCTAAAGTGAAATCTAGACCTTTGGTTATGGCAACATGTGAGTTGGGGGCTGCTGTATGGAGTTTATTCCCCTGGCAGTCTGAGAACCAGGCCAGTGATGAGAGTTTACTATGTAGCCACCAATTTACTCCAGTCTGGTAGCAGGAGTGAGCCCAAATAAGGGTGCATAACAGCATGTTGGGGATTGCATATAAACCCATGTTTTCTAAGACATGCCCATTCTTTAACCAAATACCCACCTCTTATCATGCAGTCATGAAAGTAAACAAATGGGCACACAAGGGCTTTAGACTAGAGCTGGTTGGAAAACAGATTTTCTGTCCCATGGAAAATTTAAAGAAAAAAAAATTCTGAAATTTTTCACAAAATGTAATCCAAAAACAGTTTTGTTTTGGGCCAATGGAAATGTTTACATTGTGATTTTATATATATATATATATATATATATATATAAAACATTAAGTTAATTTTGAAATAACTTCTTGTTACAAAATGAAAAATCAAAACTTGCCATTACAAAAAATGTCAAACAGGATGTTTCAACATTTTCTAAACATTTTTTCCATTTTGTTTTTCAAAACAAAATGTTGTTGACATTGACATTGATATGATTTCATGAAAAAATTGGTTTAGTCAAAATTGATGGGTAATTGTATTGTCAAAAAAAATTTTGATCAGCTCTACTTGATACTTATTTCTGCTTAGAATGGAGGACTACATGTAAGGCTTACCTACACTACTGCTTAAGTGATGTAAGCCACCCGCCAGAGTGATGCAAGTTACATCAACTTAAAGCAATGTCCACACCGTGCTCTGATGGCAGGAGACACTCTCCTGCTGATATAGGTTCCCTCCTCTCATTGAGGTGGAGTAATTATGCCAATGGGAGAGCACTCTTACTGTAACTAGTGCCAATACTTAGCCTGTGCTCACACTTGTGCTGGAGCAACCTTGCACTCCCTTTGGCGCATTTGCGGATCACTGGCCATAGTTTATGGCACATATGTATTGTACTTTTCCTATCCAGTTGCGTAGCTGACTTGCCATACTTTGGAATTCACATTTACAGTGCATATATTTAGGCTGTGTCTGAAGACATATGTTTAATGTAGAACCAATGCTTCAATAAATCTGTCAAAGTCAACACTTGACACTACTGCAGCTTCAAAAAATAAAGCTACCTTAGTCTAAATGATATTCAAACAAGCTAAACGATCCGTTCAGAGCAGGAATTCAAACCTTATTTGTACATGATGTCAAATTGCTGGCAAGAAGTACCTTGGCTTGGCATGCCCTAAATCCTGTACTTAAATTGAATCTGATACCTTGTGAGTAAAAACTCTGTGCCAGTTTTTAAGGAATACACCATCAAAATAAGACACACTAATGATGTATTACTTTAAAAGGTGTCACAAGCCATGTAAGAAAAGCAAAAGCAGAGTCAAATGATTTCAGAACAGTAACATCAGGGAGATTGACAAAGTTTTGCACATTATTTCAAGATCCACTGAACCATGTTTGTACCCATTTCCAGACATTTATCACATGCCTTAAAAAACTTAATGTCATATCCTTGTCACATTTGGACTCACATACAATTAATTCCATACATGGAACATCCTCTCTGATTCTGAAATTAATGCAATACCAATCTCCTCTAAAGGCAGATGCCAACTACCCACCCCACCACACTCCACCCCACCTCACGTGCCCTCCCCTCACCATGTACCCATCCACATACACACACTAAAAAAAGCAAGGGGTATGCATGCCCCATATACATAGATTGGTGAATTGAGAAGAGTTATGGTCAAATTTTATGAACATCTCAAAAGATAATAGGTTAGATTTTTCAAAGTGAGGCAAGCACAAATATTTACTGGCTAAATTTTATATGCAAATACCAGATGTACACATGCAAACTGATGGGAGTAACATATACAGTGGCCAGCTAGACATCTAGCAGGCCTTCTATAAATGCATTACCTGATCTGCACTTGCATATCTGCCATTTGTGCACAGAAATTGGTCATATGCAATTATTTACATGTGCCTGACTTTGAATGTCTGACCCATTATTTATATATAAAATCAAACTTAAACTGGGTGAAGTTATGATCAAAGCTTGTAGGCTGCTGAGAAGATATTGCCTGGGATATGTGTGTCCATGAATTCCCTGTGAGGAGAGGATGGTTCTTCAACATAGTTGTAGCACATGTTGGGAAGAGAAGGCTGTTAATTCTTACCCACATCAGCTAGCTTGCTTCTCCACCTAATACAGGTCTGTTCCTCCTGCCTGCCTCTTCAGCCACTGCCCTGATTCAATGAACCCCCCATTCTGTCTTAATATTGGATCCATTCTTCTCATTCCCCCAATGTTCTCTAATTCTTACACCTACCCATGCTCTCCTAGCTTCAAGTCCCACCCCTAGCCCTTCCACACTAAGCCTTTCATCACTACCCTCCATTCTTGCCTTATGCCCTAACTCTGTCCACAAATATTGATATGTTCACAACAAGCAAAATAGGCAAAGCCCCTTGATGATGGGGCCTTTTGTAAAGAAAAGCCCTTTTCTTCTGTGAGTGTAGAACCATCTCATAGATCACTACTGCTGAAGCTATTGCTCCTTTCTATGTAGGGTTAAAGACACTCCTATACAGAGAGCCTCCATTAGGTCAATGCATCACTTCAAGTATTGATTAAGCTTTGTGCTGGAGCGTAGTTCTCCCTTTGACCTTTTTGAGGAATTCATCTGATGCCAAAAGAGAATAGAAGATAACTGTGTCTTTTCTCTATATTCCCTTTCTAAATAAACTTCTAGGTAAATAATACACGTGAGACTCTGTGATTCCAAGTCTCATGGTTCTATTGTGAGTCTCACTATAATTGATGTGTTTCTTTAAGCCCTAGCTCCTGGAGTCATGTGAATATCTGAGGAATCTTAGCTTCCATGTAAAAAGGTAAGTTTCTAGTTCATCATTGAGGAGAAAACCATGAAGATGTGGCCCCAATGTATCTTAAAGGCTCAAAAACTAGAAGGCAACTACAAAGTATACAAAATGTGTTATTTTAAAACTAATCTCATGAGTTCTTGGAGCCGGACTCAGATTCATGGATGTTTCGGGTTGCAAAATTGGAGACTTTATTATAATGTCAAAGACTATAAAAAATAAAACAGTTTCCAGGCTCTATAATTATCAAAATGATGGCGGATCTAAAATACAGCAAAAATAACAGACACACTCGGGCCAACACTTTCAAAAGGGGTCACCGATACTGGCTGCCTCAGTTTTTGCATGACCAAATGTATACAGTTTGGGCCTGATTTTCATAAGTGCAGTTCTTGCTGAAGCCAATGGGTTTAAGTGGGACTTATGTGGTGCATAGGCTTTGTATTGGCCCACTGCCAGGGAAGAATTTCATCCTGAGAAACATACAAAAGGAGGAGAGAATTGCTAGCCTTACTCAGAATGCTGCCTTGAGAGACTGATTGTAAAATACACAACATAGAAGATTTATTTGAAACATATGGAAACAATTTATGGATTATATTGAGGGCTTATGACATTAAAGAATGAAAATAAGCGCTACTACTATATTTGTTGTAAGGGCTCTATAATGATGGTTTCCTCTTTAAATGGGCATTCTATCTCTATTCTATGTTTTGTTTGTCTCTCTCGTTACATTTTAATTAGTTCATTTTGGTTTTGTATATGGTAGCGGTGGAGTTTGCTTAATCACTGGGCTGTGTGAACATGTCTGGAGGGATATTCCTTATGTATATTTATCTATAGCCTAGATTCTGCCTCCCCTGCCCCCCCCCCTTACTCATATTGAATAGCATTTTACTCCACAATCAGTCCCACTGAAGTCTGTGGAGCTCCCTGTGCAGTAAGATACTACCCAATGCAAGCATGGGAGACAAAATCAGGTCCCACATTTGTATATTCTATTTGTTTCAAAATGTTACAATAGAGATATAATATTTAAAAAAGAAAGAAATATTTTAAAAAATTACTCAGGGAAGAGTAACAGAAGCTATAGAAAATTTAGAGCCAAAAGGTGTTTATAAAGGATTTAATGAGACCTATATAGATTTGAGATCTTGAAGTGGAGTTTTCAAAAGCACTCAGGGCTAGATTCACAAAAGGACTTAGGTGCCTAACTGCCACTTTAAGCACCTAAATCCCAGAATCATGCCCTTCTAGGATCAGAGGCAGATTAAGGTTTTGTGGGGCCCTGGGCCAGAGCAAGTGGGGGGCCCCTCCCAACCGTTTCCGCCTGCGGCCCCGCCCACAGCCCCACCCCATTCTGCACCCGCTCCATTGCATCCACGGTTCCAGCCCCCCACTATGGGCCCCACAACCCATTTGCTCCTTTCTGCCCCCCCATGGCCCCAAGATCAGAGAGCTCTGTCTCCCCCACACCACCACCACCCCGCCATGGCCCTGGGGCTGCAGCAGGGAGTGAGAGCTCCCCCATCCCTGAGGCTGTGGCAGGGAGCTAGAGCAGGGGTGGCCAACCTGTGGCTCCAGAGCCACATGCAACTCGTCAGAAGTTAATATGCGGCTCCTTGTATAGGCACCGACTCCAGGGCTTGAGGTACAGGTGCCAACTTTTCCATGTGCTGGGGGGTGCTCACTGCTCAACCCCTGGCTCTGCCACAGGCCCTGCCCCTACTCCACCTTCCTGCCCCCTCCCCTGAGCCTGCTGTGTCCTCACTCCTCCCCCTCTGCCATCCAGAGCCTCCTGCACACCATGAAACAGCTGATTGGGAAGTGTCGGGAGGAGGGGGAGGCGCTGATCAACGGTTCTGCTGGTGGGTGGGAGGCTCTGGGGCTGGGGTGGGGGGAGCTTATAAGGGGCTGCTGATGTATTATTATGGCTCTTTGGCAATGTACATTGGTAAATTCTGGCTCCTTCTCAGGCTCAGGTTGGCCACCCCTGAGCTAGAGTTCCTCCAGTCCTGGCGCCACAGCTGGGTTCCAGGCACTGGGGCTTCCCCCTCCAACCGGTGCTCCTGCCAGGGACCAGTGTTAGGATGCGGGGCCTTCCCCAGCCCTGATATCCTGGCTCTCCTGTTGGGGTGCGGGGTTGGGGCATGCGGGCACCCATTTTGCTGGGGCCCCCCAACTGGCCAGGACCCCTGGTCATGGGCCCTGTTGGCCCAGTGGCTAATAGTCCACTGGCTGGGATTCCTAAAATGCCTGGTCAGCTGACAACGAATTCTGTAAGTGCTTAAACTTGCTCAGCACTGAAATTTTTGCAGTAAAAATTTCCCTAGGTCCACCGAAATTTCTGCCTGTGTGCATGCGCACTGCAACCCCATGGAGGTGACCAGACTCATAAGCCCTAGAGT
The DNA here is from genome assembly GCF_009764565.3 of Dermochelys coriacea. Lineage (NCBI taxonomy): Eukaryota > Metazoa > Chordata > Testudines > Dermochelyidae > Dermochelys > Dermochelys coriacea. Next base: position 33,007,921 of record NC_050070.1, on the reverse strand, counting down.
GATGCACAAACTGGAGGAAGACAGGCATTCCTCTGCCTAATTCATCTGCAGAGCCGAATCTGATAAGTGTGATCAGAGCTCACCTACTGGGCCATCCCCCCATAATGGAGCTTACCTATAATGGAGAGAAGAGGAGAGGAGGAGGAGGAGGATCATCCTTATAACTTTTAGCCTAGTGGTTAGATGCTCACCTGGGATGTGGGAGACCCCTGGTTCAAGTGCCCCCTTCACCTCTGGGGGTGAAGGGATTAGGACAGGGAACTGCCACCTCTCAGATGAGTATCCTAACAACTGAGCTATGAGAAAACAGTGTAGGTGCCTTGCTCCAAGAAAGGGTTCACAGCAGAGAACCCAAGCAGAGAGAGGTGCTTATCATAGAATCATAGAAGATTAGGGTTGGAAGAGACCTCAGGAGGTCATCAACCCCTGCTCAAGGTAGGACTAACCCCAACTCACTCATTCCAGCCAGTCAAGACAGGCCTTAAAAACCTCTAAGGATGGAGATTCCACTACCTCCCTAGGTAACCCATTCCAGTGCTTCACCACCCTCCTACTGAAATAGTTTGTCCTAGTATCCAACCTAGACATCCCCCACTGTAACTTGAGACCATTGCTCCTTGTTCTGCTATCTGCCACCACTGAGAACAGCCTAGCTCCATCCTCTTTGTAACCCCCCTTCAGGTAGTTGAAGGCTGCTATCAAATCCCCCCTCATTCTTCTCTTCTACGGACTTAATAAGCCCAGTTCCCTTAGCCTCTCCTCATAAATCATGTGCCCCAGCCACCTCATTATTTTCATTGACTTCCACTGGACTCTCCCCAATTTGTCCGCATCCTTTCTGTAGTGGGGGGGGGGGGGGAAACTGGACTCAATACTCCAGATATGGCCTCACCAATGCCAAATACAGGGGCATAATCACTTCCCTTGATCTGCTGGCAATGCTCCTACTAATGCAGCCCAATATGCCATTAGTCTTCTTGGCAACAAGGGCACACTGTTGACTCATATCCAGCTTCTCATCCATTCTAATCCCCAGGTCCTTTTCTGCAGAACTGCTGTTTAGCCAGTCGGTCCTCAGCCTGTAGCAGTGCATGGGATTCTTCTGTCCTAAGTGCAGGATTCTGCACTTGGTCTTGTTGAACCTCATCAGATTTCTTTTAGCCCAATCCTCCAATTTGTCTAGGTCACTCTGGACCCTATCCCTACTCTCCAGCATATCTATCTCTCCCCTCAGCTTAGTGTCATCCTATCTCTGAGAAAGGAGCAGGACTTGGGCACTGCTCAATTTGACGTCTTTGGTGAGGAGCCGGCTGGCATACTAGGTTTTATGAATCCCATTCAGAGGCACCTATCTCTTCCCATTCATTGCATCGCGAGCCGAGGCACCTACACCAGGCTTTGTAAACCACAGTCTAGGTACCTAAAAGTTTCTTGATGAATCTAGTAGTTTTCCTTTCCAAATTCTGCACTCTGGCTCCAGTTTCCCCAAGGTATTTAAGACATGCTGAACTTTAAGCAGATGAGTAGACCCACTGATTTATATTTGTGTGATCTCATTCAATTCATGGAGCATGAGTGCAGAATTTGACCCTATTAAGCCAGCAGACTTGAAACTGTATAGTTTGGTAAGGTAAAGATTTATGCCCAAACTAATCTCCCAGTCTTAGTGGGTATGGTGAGTTACCACACTCATAGGCACAAGCCGGAACAATAGAAGTCTTAATGGTAAAATCATAAGACTGGTTTGCACGTCACTAGAAATAACAAAGAAGAAAAACTCAGCTATTTGTGAATTCTCAGGATCAAAGATTTAAAAAGATATGATAGTATGAAAACCCCCCCCAAGAGGGGCTCTTTTTTGAAGTGTGGGGGTGTGCTTACTAGAAAGCCTACTGGCATTAGACGTCCCAACATTAGAGAAAAGGATGGTCACTTTCTAAAATGCAGGCATTGAAGACTCAACTATCTTGTTAGCTGTTCTAGCACGTGGAAACATTTTCCTGACAAATTTTCAAAAGCAAAGTCACAATTTGCATTTTTAATACTGAAACATAATATGCTGTCACAGAGAAACACTCCTGGGTGTTATTACTTTTCATTATAAACAATCATGATTACAGCTGATCTGCTCGACCAGATGCATTCTTGAAAACCAAAAGAGAGGGTTAAATGAAAACCAACATATGTAAAAGATTCACAATGCTATATTTCAAATAAGAAACGCATTTAGGGGAGTTGAGGGGGGGCAGCCAAGGAGCACAGTGGTTTAAGAAAAACTGAAAGAAAAACACATAATTGCTTTTAGTCTGTCATTTCCCCCCACAGAGTAGTAAATAAGAGCTTTGATACATAAAAGCAGTTATCAAACGGTAACAAATTAGTTCTTCACCATCTGTGATCCAAGCGAGGGGGGTGACAGTTTTAGGCAAGATTTTAAAATACGAAATCAACTATTTGTGAACTCGTTTCAGAGTCTCCTTGTCTACTTTGCCTCTTAAAACGTGGCCACAAGAAAGAAATGAGGTTTTCAAAACTAACAAAAAACAGCAGTTGTGGTTCCATGCTTTAAATGATGCTAATTGCTGGCTGACATTTGTAAACAAGATGTTTCCTTTCCTACCACAGCCTTCCATAGTTCAGCTTCTCTTTTAAGAACACCTCATTTAAAAAAAAAGTGATTACAACCTTAGAGAATACTATTACCTGAGCTCCTTTATGTTACAAATGGCAAATCTGGGATCTGAGCCTGGATTCATTCCCTTAGAAATATTGCAATATAAATCGAATTATTTGAAGGCTCTCTCAGTGTCTCTTGAGACTCTCTAAGTGAACAGACTGAGATGGTGGCTCCAGAAAATAGTCACAAAAAGAGGAGCATCGGGTTCTCATGATGGGCTTTAATGCCTGTAGGTAACTCCATGTCAAGTCACAAGCAACCCTACATTAATACAGGTGGAGAGAACAGATTAAAACAGCTCATTCCTTCCTGCATCATAACACTTTTTCATTTGTTTCATTCCTCTATACAATGCAGATGGCTTTTAGGGCTTACAGGTTATTAAATCTCATATAGTTATTGACGACTTGTCTCTGAGATATTTTTATGATTTTACAGCTAGTTTGAATTGGTCTTGGAGTTAACATATGCTTCTTCCCAGTGGAAAAACACAGATTTAAAACTCTAAAAAGATCAGGTAATTCCTTTGCTTAGAAATTGCTGGATGTGATTTTTTTTTAAAACTAGTGCTTTTCTTGCACTTGGATACAATACGGAGAGGAAAGATGCCATTGAAGTCCTGCAGCTTGTGTTATTTCATGGGATAATCTCGTGTCTGTGGTATGTGTGATTTCTACTTTCAGTGAAATACAATGAAATACAATACTTTCAACACCTTAAAAAAGGTATTTAGTCCCAGAAATATAAAAGTGAATTACCAGTTATTCTTACAATTCCACATCACTAGACTTTAGCACCCGAGGCTCAGAAAGTGTTGTTTGGGCTTTTTTTTTATTGGATTAAGAGACTCTGATTGCCAACAATATGTTTCAGAGACTTGATCAAATTGATCATAAGAAAATGAGATACACTTGTGGTAAATCAAAATAATAAACTATACAGGCGACAAATTAAATTACATGCAGACCGGGGTTTGAACAATGAAAGAAGCAGAGTAGTGAATGTACAGTTTACAAGGTATTTAAGAATCAGGGTTATTAGGAAAGGAAGTGCCACACTTTTTAAGTTAACTGCACTATAACTCAGCTCAGTCTGACCTTGCTCAGGCTTCTGACAAATCTAGTTCACACTGAACAAGCTCAGAGACTTAACACAAGCAGTGTAGTCACTTCACTACTAATATAGCATCCTCTCATTTCCTTGGCAGTAACCTGATACCTGTCTTAATATGACCCCCCACTAGCTACCATGCCAGAATTAATCCAAGGGGATACATATCTTTGAGATAATTATTATTTCAGTCTTGTATATATTTAGCTGGTTTGCTCAGGACACTGACAATAACAAGATTCACTCCAGGCTGGTTATGATGTGATTTTAGCCAGGTGCAAATTAGGGTTGGCAACCTCAGTGATGCTGGTGCGTATAATGTGGCTGCTGGAAATCATATACATTGTTTTGTTCTCTGCTGTTCTTCAAAGACTCAAGTTTACACCTTTTCCTCTTTATCTGTGGGTTTCTGGGATAACCCTGGCATTTAAAGTACATTTTAGCAATTTCTCTGGTCCCTCTCACTGTCCATTTCCCCAAAATAGGATTATGGCTCTTCTGTGGCAGTAATGACTCTTGCTAGCTTACAGCTGTTATTGTCTGGTCTCAGGTGGCCTGGCTACCAGCCTGGGCAGCAGTTTTGTATCTCTGTCATAACATTTTTATTTCTTTTGCCTTTCAGCAGTATTTGTAAGTTGGATATTTGCTCATATTTGAGTCTTCTGGAAAGATCAAATATGAGAAGGGTTGGGGTAGCCAGTCCTCATATTAGTGTAGTTTTTATACATCTTGCAGGACTAGATATCGAGCCTTGCATCTTTATTGCTATATTTTGTTTTCTTTAACCATTTTTTTACTATCTGAATAAGCAATTTGCCATCCAATCACAATTCTCCATAGCACCGATTCAGCAAGGTGCTTACACATGTGCCTAATTTAAATATGTGAGTAGTTTTTATTCAACAACCCCCCATCCCTAACAGAGGCTAAGCAAAAAGCAAAAAATGGTCAGCCAATCTGTGTGGGAAAAAATTTAAAAATGGGTGACTGACACAGCAGGATGGAGCCCCCTGGAATTTGGCACCCAGATAAACCACTCTGCTTGCAGGCCCCTAGAACTAGCCCTGCATCCAGGCTATGGCTAAATCTTACAGATTCTTTCTCCATCCAATCCATCCACACTGCTAAAAAGGTCATCCAGGCTCTCATCATCCCACCTCTGGATTATTGCAAAATCCTTTACTCTGGCCTTGACAAATGCAATCATGCCCCACTCTCATCCATTCATAATGCATCAGCAAAGATCATTTTCCTATCCTGTTGCTTTGACAATGTCATCCCTCTCTTTGAATCCTTCCACTGACTCCTTCTCTATTGCATCAAACATAAGTTATTTGTCTTCACTTTCAAGGCCCTACATGTCCTATCACCGCCCCAACTATCACCTCTCATTAATTGCCAAGAGGTTGACCGCTGCCTCCAGCTGACCCATGATGCCAGCCTCCATCACACACATTGTAAATGTTTAAACTAACACCTTTGTGCTTGCTCCCACGCTATCCCTCACACTTGGGAGGAGCTCCCTGTAAACAATGAACTCATTATCCTCCTTCAGAAAGAACCTTTCTTAAAGCTCTCCTTTTCTGTGATGCCAAAAATTCTTGACAACAGGTTACTGGTGTGCTGAGATCACTAGCTATCATACTGACCAGTACTGTCTCATTGTTTCCGTGGGCTGCCTGTCTCTCTTTCTGTATCCATCTGTTATCCTCTTGTCTTATATTTAGATTGTAAGCTCTTTGGGGTAGAGACAGTCTTTTTGTTCTGTGTTTATAGAGTTCTTAGCACAATAGGGTCTTAGACTAGGGATCCTAGGCATTATAGAAATTCGAAGCAGCAGCATGTATGCACTTTAAGTACACGAGTAGTCCCATTGACGTCAATGTGATTTGATGTATTTAAGTACTCTCCTGAATTGCAGTCCAAATATTGATTTAAATATCTAATTTTAGGTGCCCAAATGTGAGACATTTGATTATATTGATCAGGGATTTGCAATTATTTTAATTCTGAATCTTAGTTTATCATGTCCATAAATCTCTGTTTATTCTCTTTACATTGTGGAATGAGAATCTCACCGATTGTTTATTTGACTAGTCTATTAAACTCCACACATATGACATAATATAAAAAGTCAGTCCTTGCCCAGAAGATCTTACAAATTTAGTTGTAACAAGGTGCAACCCGTGGATGAAACAACGGATGTGCAGGAGGGGAAAGACAGAGTAACAGTGAAATGAACTTAGTTTCTTAGTAAGTAATAGTAATTTCTGTGCAGCAACCTTGGATACAGTATTATATAATTTCCTTGAAATAACACTGCATTCTGCTCTACTATCCAGTTTAAAGGCTACAATGCTACTATTAATGTTCATCTGCGTTTGCCAGTCTGGAGCAGTTTGCTCTTCATTTGCTCTACCTACTGAGCAGTTACATTGATTATCGTACAGTTTTTGCAGTATTTTCCATATTAAGTTTAGGAAATCATGTAAATTGTGTGCTAAAGATAAATATCACAGTGCAGTAAACATCCAGTTTTTATCTTCACTCACTGTATATACACGTTGTTTGAAAATGCTATTTGCATGTCTCTTAGAAAAAACATGTTACAGTAATGGTCCATAACAGTATGATCTTGTTATAAACTACAGAGTTTTGTACCATTAGACTAGAATGCAACAGTGTTTGGGGGTTTTTTAAGGGCTCAATCTATATGTAGATGCTCAGGCATGTATATGTGAACTCATTTTCCAGTATTTACATATGCATATTGCTTACAGCTTTCCAAAATGTAGCCCATTGGTTCTAAACACCAGTATAAGGCCTGACTTGCCATGGGACCAACATACAGAGAGACCATGGTCCAGATCTTCAACTGTTGTAAAATCAGCATTGATTTCAATGGAGTTATGCTGATTTGTGTCAGCTGAGGATTTGTTCCCATAGGTGGACAACCTGATCGGCTGTGAAGGGCTCAGCTCTAATGCTTCTTCTGAGTTCAAGTTTAATTCATTAGAGACCCAACAGTTCAGATGATTATCTGAAGTGCTTCACTTCGCAAAATTTCAGCAGGAAATATGAGAATCTAAATACTTCCTGCTTCTAAATCAGGCCAGAAATATCTTGAGCACTCTCTTTGTTGTGGTATTTTGGCATTTACATTTCTGGTCTCTTGACGGAAACCAGAAGTGCAGAAGCATGCAAAAATGAAAAGAATGGAAAAAGGTTAACCAAACATTTCAGAACCTTCAAAAGGAGTTAGATCAGTTCAAGAAATTGATAAAGATTACAGAGCATCAGTATTTTTATATTTTCCAAAACATTAATCCAGCTTTACTTATCTGGTTCCTCAGGTAGTAGTTTTGGGACGGGGTAGATAGGTCAAGGTATTAGTAAACTATCTCTGAACAAAGGGTTCAGATTCAAGGAGCTTTCATCTGATAACTACTATATGGCCAATATGAAATGAGTTGGGGGTTCCCCACAGTTTAGTTCCCAGCAGAGAAGTGTCTACAACAACATAATAATCATAGTCATAAATAATACTATCACCACTATTGTAAGAAAGGATAACAACTGAAAGGGCATGGAGAGAGAACAACCCTCTCTCACTTCTAGAAGTGCTCCTAACAGGTCAGAGCTGAACTTAGATAACAGCAGAGGGCTATCATGGACCCTGAACCCCTACAGCCTATTCTGTATTGACCTCATTTGGTGGATAACCAATTTCAGTTTCCAACCCTGTCAAACTAGTAAATGTCATGAGCCCAATAAAGGTACCAATCAGAGAGCTGAAGAGGATAGGAAGCTCAAGATTCACTGAAGCAGTACTATCTGTTCATCACTGTTTTAAAATGAAATAATATGCCCGACAGTACATATACTAGAAACAACATTACAGATCTAGCCAGCAAAAGTTACTTTTCAAATGTAATATGCCTCTTCCCCCACATAAATACATGACAACACACACACACAAAGGGGGAGGGGAAGAAGAAAGGGAAGTGGGAGGGGTCTGAGACATTAGGTTAGTTTAAACCAGACAAAGAAGAAAGAAAACAAAAGATTGAGTGTTCAAAGTCCTTTAGGTGTTGCAGGAAGAATTTACCACATAATAAAGGGTGCAACAACTAACCCATCTAATTAGGTTACACTTTAGCTAGCATAGCGAGTTCAAAGTGTCTGTGTTCTTTAATGTTTTGGTTAAATTTAGTGGTGCCCTTTTACACTGCAATGTCATCACTTTCTACAAAAAGAAAAGGAGGACTTGTGGCACCTTAGAGACTAACAAATTTATTTGAGCATAAGCTTTCGTGAGCTACAGCTCACTTCATCGGATGCATTAGCTCATGAAAGCTTATGCTCAAATAAATGTGTTAGTCTCTAAGGTGCCACAAGTCCTCCTTTTCTTTTTGCGAATACAGACTAACACAGCTGCTACTCTGATCACTTTCTAAAGTTTTTCATTCATAAAAAGACACATTTCTGAAGGGAGGAATTTTTATATTTTAAAAAATTAAAGAACTCCTGTTCAACTTTCATCTTAGGCAGATCACTCTATGCTTATAATGCATAGTTCAAAGCTGTTTAGGTACATTGCAAAATCCAATGATTAATCTAACTCTAAAGAATGATATAATTCATCTATACTATTGCCCTGTGTGGCCACATAAAAGCCTAATAATTAATAAATATAGTAATTCTTATAAACTTTTCCCAGTTGTAAGAGTAAAACATCATTCAATGTATATTACACTTTAATCAATGAATCAAATCTTAGGATCCTTAATCTTTGCTCTATGTTTTTTCAAGTAAAAGTCCACTTGGACCAAATCCTATACTCCTGACTATATCTTAACTCAGTTCTTCCTCTTTTAAATCGGTGACACAAATTCTCACAGGACTTCACATATGTTGATGGCTTGGCATTGGTCTGAATGATTCTTAGTCTAATTTGGGAGGAGAAGCAGAGAGGTTCCTCAGCTGCTCTGCATGTTGGTCCCTTGGAGCTGCTGAAGATGGGGAAAACATGCAAATTAAGTTTGTTTCCCCTCCATAAGATCTGACTCTTTTCCAGTCCATTCATGGAGGCTCTGGGACAGCAGTAAACCCTCTGGAGTAACCTGCTTCAGGAGAAGCAGAGGGGCTCAACATTAATGGAGATTCTCTGTGCCCCCTCAGAATTAGCAAGGGGGAAGGGTTGCTGTCCTGTCTCCCTTGCTCTGATTGGGTTGGTGGGATTGTTGGAAGAAACTGTTCTGTTTCTGAACTGTCTGCAGAAGTTCAGGCCCCCATCAATATCTCTCAAGCTGTTGCTCAGTTGAGAAAATCCTGTCCACATTCAGGAATGTTGTGAAAGTGCTGCTCCAGTGATGTCACCCTCTTACTGCCATGTAGTGGAGGAGGTGGGCAGAATCACTGGCTCCAGTGGTGTGGGTGAGGCTGAGCAATCACAGATACTGCTGAACAAACCCTTCACACTCAGGTTCACTTATCTCTCTGTGGAAGCACAACCCAGCTAAACCATGGCAATTTGGATGGGCTTTCTGCCCACTTAAAACCAAGGTCAAGATTTGGCCTAAACGGGGGAGAGGGGCTGCTTTAATAAGGATTAAATACCAATTAAGAAGGAGCTTCTGGGTTTGACCCAAAGTGCATATAAACTGGGTTTATTTAATTACATTTGGCTTAATTATCATTGCTCTGAGGACCTTATATATCTTTTTTGTGCAAAAATAATAGGAATATTTACAAAAGAAATAAATTCTTTGCTCTGCAACTGAATTGCAATCCAGCTTCTTATCGAATGTGTTAATTACATATATAAAATGGAGTAAAATAGATATAACTGATTCTCACTTAATGTGCCAGGAATAGTTTCCAAACTAAGAAGTCTCTCTCCAGTTTATTCTCTCACTTCTCAATTATGCACCATGCCACATATTTACTATCATATTTGATTCAGAACCTCGAGTGACAATATTCTAGATTTTAAATAATTTGTAAATTGAGTATTTATGTTATGTAATGATAGCTATAATATTTCAAACAAGAACTAGAATAGCACATACTAATCTTAAACCAGAAAACTTCAATCTGTTCTTTCAAAAAAATTGAGATGAGCAACGCAAGGCCAGCATCTTTCATAAGCTCCTACCCACTTTTACCAGAGGGTATAAAAATGATGGGTTCATATTTGTCCACAATTAAGGAGCACACCTCTCATTAGCAGGGATGGATTAACTTTTTGTGGGCCTGGCGCCAAACATATTTGTGGGACCCCCTGGCGAATAAAGGGCCAGGGGCAAGAGTACAGCGAGCAGGGTGGAGTTGATTTAAATCGTGATTTAAATCACTAGTCAGGAAGACTCGATTTAATCTTGGTTTTCTACATAAAAATGCATTTTTGTTGGTTGTTATAATCTTAATACATATTCTTCACAACTCAGAGATAGATGTAGTTTCATTTTTAGAAGGTACACACTATACATTTTCAAAAAGTGATTTATTTTGAAAACTTTTCAGATGAGTTTTACAGCTATATCAGAAAATGAATGATTGTTTGGTTATTTCATTTACCAAAAATAATTGAAGCAGATATTGATGAAGTCACTGGGAGGTGAACTATCTCCAATTCAACAGGTTAATCATTAATATTTGGAGGATTTTCTTGACAGGCTGTTTTAGGAGAGAACATCACCAGACAGACATTTAAATTGTTTTATTTAACAAAAATAACAATGTTAAGTATTCTGAATTTTTTTCTTCAACAGCAAACATAATATTTTAACAAAAAAGCATATGTCCCTTACTTCTCACATTTATCTTCAGACTTCTTCTCCTTGTCCAGATCTATTCCGCCCCCAACAATCTTCTATTCATTGAACTTTTTGAAACTTTTCACTTTTAAAGAGAGGTAAGGGATTGACTCTATGTACACAAATTTGCAGAGGGACAATAGAGTTGAGGTCTGTTATTTCTCACCTCTATATGTTATTTATTTATTTAAAAACATTTTTGCTATTAACAAGCATGTTACCTCTGGAGACACAAATAGACAGTTTGAGAACTGCAAAACTAAGCATCTCTGATGGTATCTTCTAGACAGAGCACTGAGTCCCATTGGGTAGATAGAAAATTTAACCTAAATAATCTATACAGAAGCCTGTGGAACCCCATAAAATTGGGTCCCTAATCTATGAACTATTAGAACTCATTTACAAAACTTTTCTTAAACATGACATTAATATATTGTCTCATACTATAGAATTAGAATTTATCATGCCTATTCCATGATGAGATATAATGATTCTTAATTAAAACTATGTTTAGATAGGTTTTTTTTCCTCAAAAATCCAATTTAAATTAAAAAAATCTGATTTTTTGATTTTTTTAAAAAAGTCATTGATTTTTATCCACCCTGACAGTGGGGCATGATGCGGGGAAGGATTGGTCCCCACCTGGAACAAGGCAAGGGTAAGATGAGCACTGTGGGGCATGGGGAGAGGATTAGTCCCTGCTGACTGGAGCAAAAGCACAGCAGGATGGGAGCTAGGGTTGGTCCGTGGAGCAAGGGAGGGGCTGGGGGTAAACTGCAAGTGCAGCAGGGCTGGGGAGGGGCAAACAGGATCTCCCTGACCCCCACCCACAGAGAGCGGGTTCCTACCTTCTCCCTGGTTCTAGCCCATTCTCTTTGTCTCTCTCTGCACTGAGCTGACGGTGGGGGTGCACCGAGCACAGGGCTGGGGGTGCAGGGTCTGGGAGGGAGTTAGGGTGCAGGAGGAGGCTGGGGGGTGGGTGCAGGGTCTGGCCAGGAGCTAAGATGAGGGAGGGGGCTCAGGGTTGGGGCAGGAGATTGGGGTGTGGAGCACTTACCTAGGGCAGCTCCCATTTGGTGCAAGGGGTGCAGGTGGGAATGTGGGGGAGGGTGGTTTGCAGGAGCTCCCGTTTGGTGCTCAGAGTGGGGGTGGGGATGTGGGTGGTGCAGGGCATGGGATGTGGGGAGGGCTGCGTATGTGTGGGGGGTGCAGAAGTCAAGGCTGGGGTTGTGGAGGTGGGGGGGGAGCAGGAGTCAGGGGAGAGGGCTGGGGGGTGTGGGCTGGGGTCGTGGGGTACTCCCAGCCCTCTGCCCTGCGCGGCTCACAGCAGGGGGCTGGCGGGGTATGCCCTGATTCCACCTCTTTCCCCAAGACCCCGCCCCCACCTCTCCTCTGCCTCCTCCCCTGAGCGGCGAGCGCACTGCAGCTCCGTTCCTCCCCTTCCCTCCTGTTGGCGAACAGCTGTTCGGCAGCATGGGAAGTGCTGGGAGGTGGAGGGGCAGGGACGCAGCATGCTCGGGGGAAGAGGCCGGGGAGGGGGAGCTTGACCACGCTTCTGCCCGCTGCCCCCGCAGGAGAGAGCGGTGGGTGGGGGGCAGAGAAGAGCTGGTTGGGCCGGGACCTCTTTGGAGCGTGAGCCTGGCACCATGGCGCCATGGTAAATCCAGTACTGCTCATTAGCTTTAATAGGAGCTGCACCCGCATCACTAAGAGCCAAACTGAGCCTAGTCTTCCAAGCCCTACACCTACTGCAGAGGCAAAATTCTCATGGACTTCACCTGAACAAAGATCAGGCCATATGTTACCTAAGGAGCTGATGTGGTTTGCAGAATTTTTAATTTATATGTTATGTGGCAGAAAATCTCCCATTTAGTTAATGCCAAACTAATATTTTTTCCCATTTGAATTATTTGAAGCATGATGGATGTTTTAATCAGAGGGATTCTCACTGGTTCATAGATTCCAAGAACAGAAAGGACTATTGTGATCACCTACTCTCACCTCCTGTATAACAAGGGCAATAGAACTCATACCAAAACCATTCATAGAATATCAGGGTTGCAAGGGACCTCAAGTCCAACCCCCTGCTCAAAGCCGGAGCACTCCCCAGTTTTTGCCCCAGATCCCTAAATGGCCCCCTCAAGGATTGAATTCACAACCCTGGGTTTAGCAGGCCAATGCTCAAACCACTAAGCCATCCCTCCCCATTCCTTTTGAACTAGAACAGATCTTTTAAAAGAAACATCCAATCTTGATTTTAAAATTGCCAGTGATCAAGAATCTACCATGACCCACTGGTAAATTGTGCCAATGGTTAACTATCTTCACTGGTGAAAATTTATACCATATTTCCAATCTGAATTTATCTAGCTTCAACTTTCAGCCATTGGATCTTGTTATACTTTGGCTGCTAGATTATAGAACCCATTATCAAATTTTTGTTCCCCACATCATTTGTTCGTATCACATGTGCTTAATAGTTTACTTAAAAAGAAAAAAAAATACTGATGTTTATTAGCTCTCAAAGTTTCTCTAGAGGGAACGAGATACAGAGACAGAGATCGGGCCCATATTTAGTACATTTAGAATACGGACAAATTAGTTTTAAATTTATGTTTAATTCAGCTAGAAAAGCTATCAGCATATACATCTGGGAAAAACTGGTACACATGAATAAACAAAAGGATTTCTCACACTTGCTACTGGGAATTTCTCATACTTGCTACTAATGTCAGGTATAAACTACAGAAGCACATGAGCATGAGTGAATTGACAATCTCTGTATCCACAATAGGTTCATTTTTACATCTCTAAATGATTAATCATGTTTTTTTAGTAGTGATACTAAGTAGTTGCATATATAGTGCACAAAAAATACAGATAAGTAAGTACCTATAGAATTAATTCCAAATCCAAGCCTCCTTATATTTGGTGGTACCCAAAGTTTTCCTACCCTGTTCAGATAATCTCTAATTTAAACACACTAGTGATATTAAAATTCTACTAGGAAGCAAGTCACTTGTAGTTCCTAGCAATGATATGACCTCCATGTCACTGGAAAAATGTGTAGGCTGTTATATTACTTCTGCTAAATATATATCACATCACGTATCAGGTAAAGAACTACCGCGTATTAGTTTACGAGATAAATTCTAACACGTCTGCTTCCACTTTCAGAAGTTTTTTTGAGTGCCTATTTGCTGTGGCCAACTGGAATGCTTCTTCGGGAAATACTGTGATGACTATACAATAACATTCACATGATGTCTAAGTGGAAAACAATCTCGCTTTTCAGAATAGGAGAGATTTTTGCCACTTTTTATTCAGAAAAATATTACATTCAAGAGTCATGATATATGATCTGAATTAAATTTTCTGTTCTGCAAAGAGTCCAGCTAGTTGGTGGCTTTTGGTTGGTGGCTGCAAATCACAGTGTTCTTGAAAGGAAGGTTCAAACTGATATTTAAAGTCTTTGGTAAAGTTGATCATTTTTGATCCTCAATCTCAAAAACCAATTAGGTTCTTTGTAAAAATGCACTTTGAAAAAATTACTAGTAAAATGACATTGTGGGATTTTCAAAATGGTCAGCATTAGCCTAACTCTGCATCCAATTAAATCAATCATGGAGTCACTGAGACACAAGAATCCATTTACACGTATTTTTTTAATACTGCCAGTTTTGCAAACTCTTCCTGGAATCAGGGAGCCACGTTGGAAAGGACTTATTTCTGACATACGCATTATCACCAAAAATAAATATTTTAGGAATCTTTAGGAAAGAAGTGAACAAACTGGACAGAGTCCAGAGACAGCAACAACAACGATAAAGGTTTAGAAAATCTGACCTATAAGGAAAGCTTAAAAAAAACTGTGCATGTTTAATCTTGAGAAAAGAAGACAGAGTGGAAGGGAGTACGATAGCAGTCTTCAAATATGGCAAGGGCTTTTATAAAAAGGATTGTGATCAATTGTTCCATGTCCACTGAAGGTATGACAAAGAGCAATGGGTTTCATCTGCAGCAAAGAAGATTTAGGTTAGATATTAGGAAAAACTCTCTAAGTATAAGGGCAGTTACGTTCTGAAGTAGGCTTCAAGGGAGGTTGTGGAATCTCTATTAATGGAGGTTTTTAATAAGAGGTTGGAAAGATCCTGTGAGAGTTGATCTAGGTTTACTTGGTCCTGCCTCAGTGCAGGAGGCTGGACTTGATGAATTCTTGAGGCCCCTTCCAGCCCTACATTTCTATGATTCTATAAGGAAAATTCTTCCCTCATTTTTGTGTGGGCAACCCCATTGACTTTAATTAGATTGCACAATTGTAAACAATGAGGACAGAATTTGGCCCTGCAATTGGAACTTAGTTTTCAACTTTGCTGGTGCATATAAACCAGAATAGTATTCAGCACAATCCTCCTACTGCTGTGTTAACTCTATAAGTAGGACCCGACCAAATTCACAGTCCATTTTGGTCAATTTCACGTTCATAGGATTTTAAAAATCGTATATTTCATGACTTCAGAAGTTTAAATCTGAAATTTCATGGTGTTGTAATTGTAGGGGGTCCCAAAAAGGAGTTGGGGGAGTCACAAGGTAATTGGGGGTAGGGGGGTTGCAGTACTGCTACCCTTACTTCTGCGCTGCTGCTGGCAGTGGCGCTGTCTTCAGAGCTGGGCAGCTGGAGAGTGGTGGCTGCTGGCCAGGAGCCCTGCTCTGAAGGCAGAGCCACCACCAGCAGCAGCACAGAAGTAAGGATGGCCTGGTATGGTATTGACACCTTTACTTCTACTCTACCTTACGGGTGCACTGGGCCCTCGGCCAGCAGCCGTCACTCTCTAGCTGCCCAGCTCTGAAGGCAGCAGCGCAGAAGTAAGGATGGTAATAACATATCATGCCCTCCTTACTTCTATGCTGTTGCTGGTGGGGCAGCCCAGCCAACAGCCGCCTCTCTCCAGCCACCCAGCTCTGAAGGCAGAGGAGGAGTAAGGGTGGCAATACCACGACCTCCCCTAAATCATAGAATCATAGAAGATTAGGGTTGGAAGAGACCTCAGGAGGTCATCTAGTCCAACCCACTGCTCAAAGCAGGACCAACACCAACTAAATTATCCCAGCCAGGGCTTTGTCAAGTCGGGCCTTAAAAACCTCTAAGGATGGCGATTCCACCACCTCCCTAGGTAACCCATTCCTTCTCCCTAGGTAACCTTCTGAACCCCCACAACCCTCTTTTGGGTCAGGACCCCCAGTTTGAGAAATGCTGGTCTCTCCTGTGAAATATGTATAGTATAAGGTAGAAGCACACAAAATTCCAGATTTCACAGGGGAGATCAGATTTCACGGTCCATGACACGTTTTTCATGGTTGTGAATTTGGTAGGACCCTATCTATAGGACTAGCAGAAGTAAAAGTAGTAAAACCTTGTTTTTGTTACTAAGCAAACAGATGGGCTCTGGATACATAACAGGAGTAGATATGTTGAAAAAGAAGCTGCCGTTTTTACCTAGTCATTTTTCAGGAAAGAATTGTTTTTAAATATTGGTTGAAGTCTATTCCATATAGATGCAGGGGCGGCAAGTTATATGTGCCTGTGCTTCAGTAATATTTAGGGCGCAGGGGCCTGGCTCCACCAATGTTTCGGGTTGAGGCTCTCCTCCAGCCCCACCTGCCACCCCCACGTGCCTCCCGCAGAGCATCTCCCATCCCCACCTGCCATCCCCACGCAATTTTAGCCACCACCACCAGCAGCCCAGTGGGGCTAAGGTGGCTTCCTGCCCACCCTTGTTCCACACTATTTCTGGAAGCGGCCAGCATATCCTTGCGGCCCCGGGTGGGGGGGTGTGTCTCCGCACGCAGCCCCCGCCTTGAGCACTGACTCCACAGCTCCCATGGACCCGGAACTGTGGCCAATGGGAACTGCAGAGACGGTGCCTGTGGGCAGCAGTGCACGGAGACCCCCAGCCTAGTAGCCACTGCTAGAGGGGCGTGGGGTCGCTTTCAGGAGCCGCCCAAGGTAAGTGCTGCACCCCTCACCCTCTCCCACACCCCAGCCCCCTACCCCAGCCCAGAGCCTGCACCCTGCACCCAAAATCCCTCCAGAGCCCACACCCCTCCCACACCCAAACTCCTTCCCAAAGTCCACACCTCTCATGTCCTCCTGCACCCCAACCCCTACCCCAGCCCAGAGCCTGCATCCCACACCTCCTCCCACACACAAACTCCCTCCCAGAGTGTTAGACAGGTATGTGTGTGGGGAGGTGGGCAGGACTTGGACCCGTTCTGGGCACCACCGAAAATTATATAAACCTGCTGCCCCTGTATAGATGGGTCTGTTCTCTTGCTGTGTGAAGATAATTCCTCTTATCTTGAATAGGACCTGTATGTGCATATTGAGGGTGAAGCATAGAGATGTCAAAACTTCAAATATATAAACATTTACTAGTCCTTTTAAGAAAAGCATTTCATTAGCATGTAATCTTTTCTGTTATTTACAATGAGTTCAGGGAAAAGCTCAGGTTCTCTATCTCCTATTCTTTAAGACTGGTTTACTTTGTAATAAGTCCCAAAAAGAAAAACACCTATACAGTAGTCAGTACTCTCTGGGTATGTCTACACTGCAAAGAAAAACCCATGGCACCAAGTCTCAGAGCCCAGGTCAATTGATACATGCTCATGGGGTTCAGGTTATGGGGCTTAAAATAGCAGTGTAGATATTCAGACTTCAGCTGGAGCCCAGGCTCTGTAACCTGGCAAGAGGGGAGGCTCCAGCCTGAATAGGAACATCTACACTGCTGTTTTTTGCCCTGTAGCTGGAGCCCTGCAAGCCCAAGTCAGCTGGCCAGGGCTCTGAGACTTGGTGCCATGGGTTTTTCTTTGCTGTGTAGACATACCCTCTTACACTTGCATAATGGCTTTCATCCCACAGGTTCCCTAACTATGTATTGCACACAAACAGAAACCACCTTACTCACCACCAAAGTGCAGCTACCCGGGGCAAAACACATGAAACCCCTTTGTCACAATAGTGGTATAAGTTACTACTAAGCCATTTCAAAGTTTCCTTTATACCTGTTCCTTAAGCACCCCACATCAGGCAAGCACCCCAATTCAGAAACGCAATTAAGCATGTGCTTAATTTTAAAGCTATGGGACTTAGGCACATGCTTAAATGCTTTCCTGATTCAGGGCATCAACGTTTTCCCTTGGAGAGCAGGGAAGAGCATATAGATTTTTAATGAATTTAGAAAATACTTTCCCAGATACCAAGAGATTATTCTCTCACTTAAACATTTTATGCAGACTCATTTATATATCAGACAAAGGTACTCTTCTAAATTGAATCCAATAGTCTTAAACAGCACAGCTTTGATATACTGATAATGCTACAATTTATTGGTTTGGGGGATTTTTTTTCTCTCTCCCTCTTGTTTGTGTATGCCAGAGGTCCCCTGTTTCCTGTCTCCAGCTCATACTAGTTGGAAGAGGAGGGTCAGTGAGAAGGAGAGGGCCCTGTTCCCTTGGTGGCTCTCCAGAATGAAGGGAATGGGGGAGTGGGGGGCTTGATCCGTCTGACAGCTGAAACAGATGATGCAGCACACCACCTATGTAAACAGCAATAGGCGCTGGGGCTGATGTAGCACAGAGATATGACCCTGCCCATAGAGCCGCTGAGTCTAGACTCCAGATGTGTTCTCACTGTTACCAGGCCAATTCAGATCCAACTGGTAAATATTTCTACCAGATGACAGTGGGCTCGGTTACAGGAATGAGGACAAAGGACAAAAATAGGAAGAAAATGAGTACTGGGTACTATAGCTGCTTAGAAAATTATTCTGCATAGTTTGAGAGATGTTAAGGGGCAATTATTTAAATAGATCGCATACATTCTTTTATTTTCTTACCACATTCAGTTGAAAAAGTTCCAAGGCAAATTGAAGGCTATTTAAGTAAATTAGTCATTTAAAATGAACTGAAACAGAGGTCTGTAAAGGATAAAATGTAATTTAAATTGTGATTTTTAGCATTAGGAGATAATGGAGGAGGGAAAGGAGAGAGCAAAAACCCTATTGCCGATTACCTCAGGCAGGTAAATGTCAATTTTATTATGAGGTGAGAATGATATGATCAAATTATAGAAACATCAGAACCTAGAATAAGATAATTCTAAAAACAAAATGTAAGGAGAGAAATACCTATCAGCTAGCATTTCATGTCTTCAGATTATGACCCCCTCTCCCGAGTCCCTGTGGTGTTAAAAATGCCACACAGGGTGTCAATGAAGCAACAGGCAAGCCAATAATGCCATCAAGTATACAGAAAGTTTAAAGAGGTTATCTTTTTACATCTGTCTCAAATAATCAGAATTAAGTAACAGAGGTTTGCAAGAAACTGGACTAGAATATCTCTTTGCTTAATAGGTGGTGCATTGCCACCTACCAGCAGGTAAACAGTTCCTTATTGTAGGGAAATTTCAGTCTAAGATGCTAAGAGACTGTTATTATAAGTGAAATATTGTATAATATATTTGTGAACAATGTGGGAGCTGCCTGTAACATTTAATGACTGTTATATGTTCCTCTGTTTAATTGTTATGTCATTGTTTGCTATATAACTACCAGGGGTTAATTACAGAAGGAGTTACATGAAGATTCATAGGAAAGGGGAAAATGGTTCAGTTTGCCTCATTCACTGATATTTAATGGGACAAGGTAGGCATACCCTTTGAAGTTTCAGAGTAGCAGCCGTGTTAGTCTGTATTCGCAAAAAGAAAAGGCGTACTTGTGGCACCTTAGAGATTAACAAATTTAAGTGAGCTGTAGCTCATGAAAGCTTATGCTCAAATAAATTTGTTAGTCTGTAAGGTGCCACAAGTACTCCTTTCCTTTGAAGTTTGCTTCTCCTGAGATCAACTGCATGTTGGTATCCCTGGAGGAGAGGTTCCAAATTGTAACCCTGGGGAAGGTTCTAGCATGTTACTAGTGCTGGTTGACAACATGGTTTTTCATCAGAAAATGCTGATTAGTCAGAACTGAAACTTTTCACAGGTGAACATCAGTTTTAGGGCCTGATTTAGAACAGGACTTGGAACTGGGTCTCCCACATTCCAGGTACCTGCCCAAGCCACTGGTCATGTTGATGTAGGTCTTTCTTAATGTCTCCTGTTGTAGCTGTTCCACTGTGTATCAATTGGGCCCTACCAACTTCACAGCCAAGAAAAATGTGTCATGGACTGTGAAATCTGGTCTGTGTGTGCTTTTACCCTATTCTATACAGATTATGAGGGGGAGAATCTCTCAAATTGGGGATCCTGACCCAAATGGGAGTTGCAGGGGAGGGTTGCAGTATTGACCCCCTTACTTCTGCACTGCCTTCAGAGCTGGGTGGCCAGAGAGTAGTGGCTAGCACCCAGCTCTGAAGCAGCGCCCTGCCAGCAACAGAGCAGAAGGGTGGCAATACCATACCATGCCACCCTTACTTCTGCACTGCTGCCCTCAGGGCTGGGTGGCTGGAGAGTGGCAGCTGCTGACTGAAATACTAGCTCTGCAGTTGTTCCTACTGTAGCCCAGCTCCCCATCTGAGAGTGGAAAAATCACAAGATTCCACAGCATCTAAGTAAAAGTGTGAAGCCTAATACTTGGGGGGCATGCACTCAGAGAGAGAGCCCCAAGGGAATCAGAAGTGCAACTTGCCCTGAATAATGCCAATCTTGTTAAATTAAAAGCACCCCTCAGAATGTGTGCACAGAATATTCTGGTTAGAGACCTGCCTTTTGAAAGAAAGTTGTAAAAACTTTGGTTTAGAAAAAAATCAATGGCAGCTTTGCATTTGACTTCAAATGAAGAAAGATTGGACAATTAATGTCAAGGCCAGCACTAGACATTTTGACTAACACAGTGGCATGGCACCAGGCTCCCTTAAAGCGGCAGAGACCCCAAAAAGCCATTCCTAGAGATGGGGATTTTCAGGTCACAGCCACATTGGAGTGGGAGCTTCCTACCCTGGCTGCTGCCACTGTGCAGACAGCAGTATCCTAAAATCCACAGCCTAGATGTGTGTGACCAGACTGGGCTGCACTGGAGAGTCACTCTTGTCCATGGCCACTGTAGCTGCTCCGTCTTGGCTGGTATGGCGGGGGGGGGGGGCAGGCTCAGCATCACCTGCTGCTAGTGATGGGAAATATACCTTAGTGGAGCATATTCCTGGGAATCTCATTTAAAGACACAGGGCCATAGATGGCTGCCTATATGGGCTTCCCTTAACACTTTTTAATCTTTTCAGAATGGAAGAATACAGACTGGAACAGGTAGGGAAGAAAAGGATGAAGCATAAAGGAAGGTTAATCTTTGACCAAAAACTAAAGTAGCATTTACTTTTTCTTGGTCTAATGCTTGAGACATTTATTCTTGGTGGCTAAGGGATCCACTCTCATCATGTTGAGTAGTTCTTTACCTCATGAGAATTCCCATTGAATTGAATGGAACTATTCATGAAGTAAGGTACTATTCATAGAATCATAAAATATCAGGGTGGAAGGGACCTCAGTCCATCTAGTCCAACCCCCTGCTCAAAGCATTCAATGAGTGTAACAGTGTAATTAGTGTACTAAGTCCCTCCAGAAAGAAAAAGAAAAAACCTTATGTTAATCCATCATGTTGTGACAAGCAGAAAAACCAAGGTAGAAAGCCAGTGTGTGAGGAGGGGCGTCCTTGCTCCTAGGGGGCAAGCGAGAGGCATGGCAGTGCTTTGCACCCACTTAGTAAAGGCATTGCTATTTTTTATTATTGACCAACTGAACTTGATGGGTATTGTCCTAACCATACCAAATATTGTCAGTTTAGTCTTTTGCTCACATGGAATCCCTAACACAGGAATGCTCTATCAAATTCAGGATTCTGCCTACAGTGGCTAGGACCAAATGCTTCACAGGGAGATACAAAATTGTCCAGTATTGGAGTTCAGTAAAAATACTTGTTGAGGAAGCTGCCCAACTCCATGCACTGACAGCTAAAATGTGACTTGGACTAAATGCCCACAGTGGGGAGTAAGGAGGAGTTCAAAAGCAGCCTGGCATCTTGATAATGATATCTATAAAAATGAAGCTGGAAAAGGGGTGGCTATTAAAATGACCAAGTTAAACAAGACATATATTAGGAATAACTCCATTCCTCATGTAGGGATCATAAACCAGCAGACAAGAGCCTTGAACTGGGGAGGAAAGAACAAGTAAGCTCTAAATGTGCTTTGTTTAATGTGACCTTTCAAATGGTTAACCTGTAAGTAAATTATAAGTGAGCATTCTCTTATGAACACCTGTTAAGCTATTGCTTTTATTAACAGATGCTTTTTATATTTTTATGTTCAAGAGACAGTGTGGATTTACTTACTAATTGGCTCTCCTTGCACAGTGTTTCATTGACTTTGCTCTTCTTTTTCATCTTTCTTTTGTATTTGAAGAGCTCTAACCAAGTATTAAAGCCTCCTGAGGAGAAGTGTGCTTTTTATATTTAAATCCTCACAGTTTGTATGAACGTAGTTTGGCTGGGTATACAGTTCGTATATGTGTATATTCTCCTGTGAACACTAGTGCACTGTTAAATTGTTGAATTTAATTGGGCTACAGCTGGCGATCATTTTCTGTGGCTATATGAGGGGATTATTGACTGATTGACTGTCTTTCACTTGTTTCTTTTCTCTTCAGCTTTTATACAGGTTAAAAGGGATACAAGTCTGAGGAATTACGAACCTCAAAAGGGAAACAGATTTTATGATTTGCAAGCAGTGCAAAATGTGGTACTTCCTTGCTAACATCTATGGGGAGCACTTCTGCAGGCTGTGTTGATCTTCTCAGCATACTGATGACAAGAGTCAAGATGCCAGACTTTCAGGAAAATGTGGCATATGAGGTAGGTGAGACATATTAGGCCTGATGTCACCCAACTGAAGATGTTGGCAAAATGGAGAAGGACTTTTACGTCAGTGGGGAAGGCTGGGGCTGTTAAAGAGAAAGTTACTAAATAACTAGTAGAATCTAGAGTGCACTGAGTAGGAAGTGGAGATAGGAGACTTAGTCTAAGACAAATGTAAAAGGAAGGCATGGTCACCCAGAAAGAATGGTGAACAGTATAGTGAAATTTGCAAAGAGATTCTCAGTTCTATGGAAGCCAGAGAATGACAAACTAAACATGACACAGAAAACACTTTAGTTTTTCCCTTGTCCCTCCTGGTCTATTCAACTGCATCCCCTCTCAGGACTTGAACTGTCACCTGTCTCAGAGTGGAATCCCATGCTTCTTTCACTCTCAGACTGGGCCCTGGGCTGCTGTCCCCTGTGATCTACCATGATTAACTCAGCAGGTCTGACTTAAGTTCAGTACCTGCAGTTCTATGCCCTCTGAAAGGAATGACAGTGCTAACCAGCGACCAAATAGTCTTCTCAAAGCAAAATATTATTTGTTTAGAGCAAAAACATGTCAAATAAAACAGATCTTAAAAAAAGGAACAGTCTACATGTGTGCATGCCTTTCCCCAAGGCTTACCATTTCTTGGTAACCAAGGAAAACCTCAGTTGATTTCACACACTCCTGCTGCACCTGTCTCTCTCTTCCATCTCAGTCTGTTGTCAGCAGGAAGAGCCCCTGACAACTGACATCTCTTCTCTCCTGGTAATGCTTTTTAACTGTTTATAGCATTTTGATCTGTTAGTTTCCCAGCCTGGCGAAAGAAGTTGTGTCACTTTGTCCAGGAGCCTGGAAGTATGCCTATGACCTGTAGTTGCCTCCCCAATTGTTGAGAGGTTGCTTATCAATCTATTGTGTTGCTTCCCTGCTTGTTTGTCCAACAGCAACTTATTAAGTATATCACTACATTCACTCAGGAAAATTCTAATAATCCATCATGATTAGGGTCCTAGCAATTTCACAGTCTATTTTGGTAAATTTCACGGACATAGGATTTCAAAAACTGTACATTTCATGATTTCTGAAATTTAAATCTGAGATTTCATGATGTTGTAATTGTAGGAGGTTCCAAAAAGGATTTGGGCTGGTGGGGGTCGCAAGGTTATGGGAGGGGTTGCAGTACTGCTACCCTTACTTCTGTGATGTTGCTGGTGGCAGCGTTGCCTTCAGAGCTGGGCAGCTGCAGCCTGGGAGAAGTAAGGATAGCATGGTATGGTATTACCACCCTTACTTCTGCACTGCTGCCTTCAGAGCTGGGCCCTTGGCCAGCAGCCACCATTTTCCTGCTGCCCAACTCTGAAGGCAATAGCGCAGACATAAGGGTGGCATGGTATAGTATTGTCACCCTTACTTCTGTGCTGCAGTTGGCAGGGCACTGCCTTCAGAGCTGGGTGCCTGGCCAACAGCCCTCATTCTCCAGCCATCCAGCTCTGAAGGTAGCACAGAAATAAGGATGGCAATACCACGATCCCCCTAAAATAACCTTGTAAACCCTCCTCCCCCCACAACTTCTTTTCGGGTCAGGACCCTGAATTTGAGAACCGCTGGTCTCCCCTATGAAATCTGTATAGTATAGGGTAAATGCACACAAAAGGCTAGATTTCACAGGGGGGAGACCAGATTTCATGGTCCGTTATGCATTTATTGTGGCTGTGAATTTGGTAGGGCCGTAACCATGATTATACAGCAGCTCTTTCTCACTGATCAGGACATTTATAACAGTCATACCATTATTACACATCAGTATTCATAGCATATTACATAGCAACTCCTCATCCTTCATACTTAACATCTCTGGAAATCAGAAGAGTCACTAAACATTTCCCCGTGAATTCCAGGTGAGTCACCTAGATCCAGGAGACCAGAAATAGGTGGGGAACAATGGGGCTGTTAAAGAGGAATAGGTGGGATCATGCCACCATGGATGTCCCAGAGAGGTATCCAGGTTAAAAATGGATATCCCAAAGCTTATGGGTTGACTATTGGAAGGAAAAGCTGGCAGTCACAGGAATGTCCCCTTTCAGCTTCATGTTTAGTGACTCCCACTAAAAATACAAGCAAATTAACAGAGGTTGAACTCCATGCAAACCAAACCTGTACATTTAGGAATGTGAAACACACATGTATGGAAACCTATAGTTTCTGCACAGGTCAATGGAGATCAGTTACTTTCTGGATATTGAGCTGGCTTGGATAACAAAGAAAGAGAAAGCCTGAAAATATTATTTTGAGGTAAATGACGTGTGATATCAGAAAGATCAGCATGAAGAACAATTGTTTTCTGTCCAAATTTTCAAACTGGCACCCTAAGCTATACCTACATATTCAGTGTGTACTTGCATACATAAATCACATTTGTACAATGAACTCACTCAGCTGCTAGGTGGAGGTATGGCCAGGCAGCTCTGCAGGCTGCCCCCGCCTGCAGGCAGCGCCCCCGCAACTCCCATTGGCTGTGGTTCATGGCCAATGGGAGCTGCGAAGCCAGCGCTCTCAGCGGAGGCAACCTGCAGAGCTGCCTGGCCATTCCTCTGCCTAGCAGCTGAGCGAGGGTGATTTCGCCGCTTCCGGAGAGTCCCCCAGGTAAGCGCCGCCCAGAGCCTGTCTCACCCCGTCCCATGCCCCAACCCCCTGCCCCCTCCCACACCCAAGCTCTGCTGCTGCTGTGGGGGGTGACATGGAAGGCCGTAGACTGCCCCAGCAGTCTGGTGCGCCTGGCGCAGGGGCTGCCTGAGCTGTCTCTGAGCCAGGCGCATTGGCCACTGCAGAAGTCACAGAGGTCATGGAAAGTCATGGAATCCGTGACTTTCCATGACCTCCGTGACAAACTCACAGCCTTAACCATCACAGACCATATGTAAAGCACAGCAAATAATCTAAGTGAACATGTCGTGAACTCCTCAAACCCCATAAATTGAAATTTGTTCACAAGAATTATTTGGTGAATACAAAATATATTCACAGAAATTCACATAGGTTTATAAATGATACATGAGCAGAAAAAAGGACTAAAATAGACACCAGGACTTATTCGACCAACTGTATATATTACTAGAGTGGTTTAAATGAAAAAGAGATCATTTAGGTTATTGTACTAATGGCACCTCATTAGTCAGTACATCACATTCTAGTAAAATAACTGTGTTCAAAAAAAGAATTAGATACATTCATGGAGGATAGGTCCATCAATGACTATTAGCCAAGATGGTCAGGGTTGCAGCCCTATGCTCTGGGTGTCCCTAAACCTCCAACTGCCAGAAGCTGGGACTGGACAACAGGGATGGATTGCTTGAAATTGCCCTGCTCTGTTCATTCCCTCTGAAATATCTGGCACTGGCCATTGTCAGAAGACAGGATACTGGATTAGCTGAACCACTGGTCTGACCCAGTATGGCCATTCTTAGTTTTCTTATATTTATGCAGGAAAATACAAATAATCACTGCAAAAAGGTTTGCATCACAATAATATCCATATCAACAATTGTAAGACAATGTGAAGATCTTCATTTAACATTTGTTAAATGAAACTAAGCTACTGAAGCAGGACAAGATATGAGATTTTGTATTCAGAGCAACTCCAAAATGGTGACCCAGGACAGTTGAAAGCATGTCCTGCTTCTCTGTATCAGGAGTCTAAACAAGGCATGGAAACCAATTCATGATGGCATTTGAAAGTCTGTCTCAAAGACTGGACACGTGTTCAGTTTAATGTGGCCTTTAATATCTGGGTTCATTTAGATTTACTCAAGTGTGTGTGCAGGCTCATTTTTTTGTTTAAACTTTCAGGCACTGCTGGTGAAGTCTTGCAGCATGTTCAATATTTTTAAAATACAATTGTTTTCAAACAAACCCATATATTGCCTTCAGGGATGTTCAGAACCATTTTAAAATAGTATTGAGTGCTGAGAGATTGGTTCACTAACAATGTCAGCTTCTTCATGACTTCTAATTTGCCTGACATAAAGCTCTTTATGGCAAGAAGCACGACTTCCTAAGTGTTTGTACCACACCTAGCTATGTGGCCATGATCCTATCTGCGGCCACTGCAAGCTACTGCAATCCAAATAATAAACAATAATTGTGAAAAACTAGACTTAAATTTTAATGACAGTACATTTCAGGCTGTCTAGTTTACAATATAGCAGAAGTCTTTTCATCCTCTAACAGGCAAAGTTGTGTGTGTCTGACTACATGCACCACAGTGTATTTTTTATACTGTATTTCAGGGGGTTTGTTGTCTGCCTAGGAACCTGATGACCTACCCCCTTTCCCACAAAAGTGAGTCAGTTGCAAAAGCTGGTGATTCTTCTGAGTTATGTCATAGGATATGTTAGCTTTTGAATAACCAACATCTTCTTCAAAGATAGGGAAATATTAAAAAGTTACAATTTCCATCTTCATAGTCCCACAAAATATTCAGATGTCTGGTTAGAATACCTCATCCTTAGTAATTCTGTTTTAAGTCATATTCATTTGTCTGTTTTAAATGAGAATTTCTTCTTTGGAGTTTTCTGCAGAATAGCAGAAATCCTTCCAGGTAGTATTCTTTCTCTGATTGTTTCTTAACACCTGCCTAAACAGAACTCCATGCATATTTCCTATTAACTTTTCTTTTGTATTGCCTATATATTGTGTTCACGTCACACCTCCTCAGGCATAGCTTCATTAATGTATCAATTGCAAGTCTCGACTAGTCGTTCTTTTGTGCAAAAGAAAACACAGTACATTTGCAGAATAAAGGTCACAGAGCTTTATGTAAAGATTAGCAGAGAATATAATGTTGAAACTACAGATATCAAAAAGACAAAAAAATGGACAGATAGAAAGGACCTGTCACTTTGTGTGTTTTGTTATAAATATGATACACATATACAGCACATAGTCTTGCTTCCCCCCTTCTAGTTTTTTCCTCCTTATTAGTATAATTATTTATATCATGGTAGCACAAAGAAACCTCAACCTGAGATCAGGGTCCCATTGGGCTAGGAACTGTACATACACATAATGGAAGACAGCCTCCTGATGAGCTTTCAATCTAAAGAGGCAAAGGGTGGAAGAGGAAAGAGGCTCAGACTGATCAAGTGATTAGCTCAAGATCACCCAGCAGGTCAGTGGCCATCTATGAATAGAACCCCAGTCTCCTTATTCCCACTCCAATTCCTGTGCATTAAACCACAGTGCCTCTCAAACCACAATCAAAAATATTTTAAGCTGGATGGGGGAAGAACTGTATTTATATCAACATTTATTGTATCATTATTGTATTGTGACAGTGTCTAGGAGTCACCATTTTCTCACTGTGCTGGGCTCTGTAAAAAGAGAGAACAAAAAGATGGTCCCTACCCAAAGGAGCTTACAGTCTATGTAACAGTGAATGCCTGAGCTGAACTATTTCTGCATTCATTAATATAGTTTGACAAAGTGGATTAATTCATTCACTGTTTGAGGGAAATTTGACTCTGACAGTAGAGGGATGATTCAAGAAGAATGGGCTTAGTTACAGCCAAATATGTTTAAATCGTCTACAAAATGTTATGTCTGTTCTACCATGGCAGTTTTGCTCAGCTATTTAAAAATTATGATGATGATCGAGATTACTTAGGTTTCAAATGAATTTATCTAATTAAAAACACTGAATTTGTAAAAGAATTTCCATGACATTAGGACCAACTGACCTGTCACTCTTTCCATACTCCAACATCTATTGTAAATGTCAGATGAGCAAAGCACAGTCTGATAAAGAGAGACTTTATTCTTTGTTGAATTTAAAAGAAACACATTTTTCAACTAAGGCCATTATCTTTCCCATGGTGTGTGTATAAACTGGCTCCAGTGATCAGACATGTATTAAAAACATGTGTAACCCCAAGAAATATCCCAACATAGCCTATAATCCATTTGCAGTCTCACAGTCTTCAATATCTGGTTTTGCAACCTGCATTTTGGTCAGGTTTTGTGTGCAACATTAGGTAATGCACTATATCAGTTTCCTGATGTGTATACTGTTACATCTCCATCAGGGTTTTCAGTTTAAAACTCACAATTACATAAAGTATAACTTCCAGAAAAACACAGCAAGGCCTCTATTCTTGTAGGACTTTGCAGACTGAACATTTCCTGTTACATTAAAGAAATGTTGAAGTCAGGAGGGCATAGTGCACACCTACAAACTCTGTTCTGTTAAAGTAGCTGAAAAGTTGTCTAACAATGCCAGATCATTTCCTGAGATCTCTTGGAACAAGTGACTCTGACATTAATAAACTTATCTACCACAACTGCTTAGTAACTGACTTTTTCTTTGGGGGAGGAGGATGGGGGCAAACTGTCCCTTTTCATTCGCTGCAATGAAAATCATTGATTAATATGCTGTAGTATCAGCCCATCATTTGAGCTCTTGAAAAACACTAGGTTTATCTCTAAAGACTTAGGGCCTATTCTGCAACCCTTATATTCACCCTGGTGCAGAGGACTGATTCCTGGTCTAAGCACTACATACGTCCCTGTAATAGGGTGATCTGCCATTTTGATGGCCAGGAGCCTGAAGCCAGCCCTGTTCATTAATCAGGTGCACCTGAAGAGGGGGCAGGTGTTCCCTATAAGGAGCTGGGCTGTCAGTAAGGATTAGGAGCAGAAGCAGCAGGGAGTTCCCTGGGAGGGGAGGCAGGGGGAACTTGCTAGGGGAAAAGGACTACCAGGGAGAAAGTCCTGGGGGGTGGTTCTCAGCTAAAAGAGCAAGGAAGAATCCTGAAGCAGGACCTAAAAGCAGGAGAGACAAAGAAGGGCAAAGTGGAAAATTTCCTGGGAACTGCAGTCTAAGGTGGACTGAAGAATTGGTTTTGTTTTTTGTCTGTTTTGGAAAATAAAGCTGCCAGGAGAAACACCTTGTGTCTGGTAGTGGGTGTTTCTGGGCTGGAAACAAGTCAGCACCTAACAATCCCATTTAAATAAGACCTTGCAGGGGACCCCTGCATAGGGATGATCTTATTGAATGGCACTTTCCCTTGAACATAGGCCCAGAGGACTCTGTGCATGAGTAAGAGCTACTCAGTGTGAGCAAAGGTTGCAGAATCAGGCCAACAAATAACTGCCACATTGTAAGTTTATAAAGGGTATGTTAGGATATCAATTTTGCAGGACTTTTATGACTTAGGGCCACATTATGGCCCATCCTATGCGGGGGAGTAAAGGGATGTATGGTTCCTCTTTATGTTCCTGTGCTGGCTCTGCAGGAAACATCCTCCATGTCCACTACCTTTCTTACCATGAAGAAAAGCAGGGATTGGGAAGCAGGGGTAGGGAGGGGTAACTCTGCTCTCACAAAGTACCAGGTAGCACAGCTGCATTGGCATGTGAGGAAATATGGTGCACCAGGTGCCACATTGACACTAGGTGCAGCCCTCACAGCAAGAGGCACACTAGGACGCAGATAGTAATGCTAATTATTTGATATTTGAGAGGTACAATGGGAACTAGGAATTATGAAATTGCAGAGGCCAAGAGAGAACAGGATATTAAGGAAGAAGGGAGTGACTAACATTATCAGCTGAAATGTCAAAGAATGAGGCCTTGAGATTTGGCCAAAAAGAGGCCAGGCAGAAAGAGGCCATTCGAGAATTTGCCTGAAGCATGAAGATTGAATCTGATAGGATGTGTAATTTTTATCCTGCATGTACTTTGCACAATGTGAGCAACAGACTGTAGTGTGAGCAGAGAGACCCTAGATTCCATGAGGGAAATCTTCACCCCATTAAAGTTAATGGGAGCTTTGCCATTGATTTGACTGGTGTTAAGATTTCACCCTAAGTGCTTAACATAACTGCAGATACTATTCTTCCAGGTTTCCTGCAGACTGAATTCTTTCTTACCACTGCCTCCTTCCTACTCCATTAGCCACTGCCCTTTCAGCAGTACTGTATCTGACATTTTATAACAGTCTGACGTGGGGTTCATTTATTTTTTATAAGTTATCCTGTATTTCTGCTTCTGTTTCTTTAAAAAGTATATTCAGGACCCAGCTGTCACTTCAGGACCATATGCAGCTACTGGCATTTCTCATTTATGACCTCAAAGCAACTGGTAGCTGCTTATGGTTCCAAGCAACTCTAGGCTGCTGGTGTGCTGAGACCACAGCGTATCATACTGAAACAGCCTATCATGCTGACCAAAACAGTCTCATTGTTTCCTTGTACTCCCTGCCATCTGTCTGTATCCATCAGTTGTCTCTTGTCTTATACTTACATTGTAAGCTCCTCGGGGACTATCCTTTTGTTCTGTGCTTATACAGCACCTAGCACAATGGGATCCTGGGCCATCACTGGGACTCCTAGGCACTACATTAATACAAATAACAAACCAACCACAATAAAAGCAGTTGGGGGCCAGAATTTTACTGTTATAAACACACACACACACACACTGAGATATTCCAGGTGGGAGCAGAATGAAAATGGGAAAGGGAGCAAAGAATCATAGAATCATAGAATCATAGAATATCAGGGTTGGAAGGGACCCCAGAAGGTCATCTAGTCCAACCCCCTGCTCAAAGCAGGACCAAGTCCCAGTTAAATCATCCTAGCCAGGGCTTTGTCAAGCCTGACCTTAAAAACCTCTAAGGAAGGAGATTCTACCACCTCCCTAGGTAACGCATTCCAGTGTTTCACCACCCTCTTAGTGAAAAAGTTTTTCCTAATATCCAATCTAAACCTCCCCCATTGCAACTTGAGACCATTACTCCTCGTTCTGTCATCTTCTACCATTGAGAACAGTCTAGAGCCATCCTCTTTGAAACCCCCTTTCAGGTAGTTGAAAGCAGCTATCAAATCCCCCCTCATTCTTCTCTTCTGCAGACTAAACAATCCCAGCTCCCTCAGCCTCTCCTCATAAGTCATGTGCTCTAGACCCCTAATCATTTTTGTTGCCCTTCGCTGTACTCTTTCCAATTTATCCACATCCTTCTTGTAGTGTGGGGCCCAAAACTGGACACAGTACTCCAGATGAGGCCTCACCAGTGTCGAATAGAGGGGAACGATCACGTCCCTCGATCTGCTCGCTATGCCCCTACTTATACATCCCAAAATGCCATTGGCCTTCTTGGCAACAAGGGCACACTGCTGACTCATATCCAGCTTCTCGTCCACTGTCACTCCTAGGTCCTTTTCTGCAGAACTGCTGCCGAGCCATTCGGTCCCTAGTCTGTAGCGGTGCATTGGATTCTTCCATCCTAAGTGCAGGACCCTGCACTTATCCTTATTGAACCTCATTAGATTTCTTTTGGCCCAATCTTCCAATTTGTCTAGGTCCTTCTGTATCCTATCCCTCCCCTCCAGCGTATCTACCACTCCTCCCAGTTTAGTATCATCCGCAAATTTGCTGAGAGTGCAATCCACACCATCCTCCAGATCATTTATGAAGATATTGAACAAAACGGGCCCCAGGATCGACCCCTGGGGCACTCCACTTGACACCGGCTGCCAACTAGACATGGAGCCATTGATCACTACCCATTGAGCCCGACAATCTAGCCAGCTTTCTACCCACCTTATAGTGCATTCATCCAGCCCATACTTCCTTAACTTGCTGACAAGAATGCTGTGGGAGACCGTGTCAAAAGCTTTGCTAAAGTCAAGAAACAATACATCCACTGCTTTCCCTTCATCCACAGAACCAGTAATCTCATCATAAAAGGCGATTAGATTAGTCAGGCATGACCTTCCCTTGGTGAATCCATGCTGACTGTTCCTGATCACTTTCCTCTCCTCTAAGTGCTTCAGGATTGATTCTTTGAGGACCTGCTCCATGATTTTTCCAGGGACTGAGGTGAGGCTGACCGGCCTGTAGTTCCCAGGATCCTCCTTCTTCCCTTTTTTAAAGATGGGCACTACATTAGCCTTTTTCCAGTCATCCGGGACTTCCCCCGTTCGCCACGAGTTTTCAAAGATAATGGCCAAGGGCTCTGCAATCACAGCCGCCAATTCCCTCAGCACTCTCGGATGCAATTCGTCCGGCCCCATGGACTTGTGCACGTCCAGCTTTTCTAAATAGTCCCTAACCACCTCTATCTCTACAGAGGGCTGGCCATCACTTCCCCATTTTGTGATGCCCAGCACAGCAGTCTGGGAGCTGACCTTGTTAGTGAAAACAGAGGCAAAAAAAGCATTGAGTACATTAGCTTTTTCCACATCCTCTGTCACTAGCTTGCCTCCCTCATTCAGTAAGGGGCCCACACTTTCCTTGGCTTTCTTCTTGTTGCCAACATACCTGAAGAAACCCTTCTTGTTACTCTTGACATCTCTTGCTAGCTGCAGCTCCAGGTGCGATTTGGCCCTCCTGATATCTTTCCTACATGCCCGAGCAATATTTTTATACTCTTCCCTGGTCATGTCTCCAACCTTCCACTTCTTGTAAGCTTCTTTTTTATGTTTGAGATCCGCTAGGATTTCACCATTAAGCCAAGCTGGTCGCCTGCCATATTTACTATTCTTTCGACTCATCGGGATGGTTTGTCCCTGTAACCTCAACAGGGATTCCTTGAAATACAGCCAGCTCTCCTGGACTCCCTTCCCTTTCATGTTAGTCCCCCAGGGGATCCTGGCCATCTGTTCCCTGAGGGAGTCAAAGTCTGCTTTCCTGAAGTCCAGGGTCCGTATCCTGCTGCTTACCTTTCTTCCCTGCGTCAGGATCCTGAACTCAACCAACTCATGGTCACTGCCTCCCAGATTCCCATCCACTTTTGCTTCCCCCACTAATTCTACCTGGTTTGTGAGCAGCAGGTCAAGAAAAGCGCTCCCCCTAGTTGGCTCCCCTAGCACTTGCACCAGGAAATTGTCCCCTACGCTTTCCAAAAACTTCCTGGATTGTCTATGCACCGCTGTATTGCTCTCCCAGCAGATATCAGGAAAATTAAAGTCACCCATGAGAATCAGGGCATGCGATCTAGTAGCTTCCGTGAGTTGCCGGAAGAAAGCCTCATCCACCTCATCCCCCTGGTCCGGTGGTCTATAGCAGACTCCCACCATGACATCACTCTTGTTGCACACACTTCTAAACTTAATCCAGAGACACTCAGGTTTTTCCACAGTTTCGTACCGGAGCTCTGAGCAGTCATACTGCTCCCTTACATACAGTGCTACTCCCCCACCTTTTCTGCCCTGCCTGTCCTTCCTGAACAGTTTATAACCATCCATGACTGTACTCCAGTCATGTGAGTTATCCCACCAAGTCTCTGTTATTCCAATCACGTCATAATTCCTTGACATCACCAGGACCTCCAGTTCTCCCTGCTTGTTTCCAAGGCTTTGTGCATTTGTATATAAGCACTTGAGATAACCTGTTGATCGCCCCTCATTCCCAGTATGAGGCAGGAGCCCTCCCCTCACAGACATTCCTGCCTGTGCTTCCTCCCGGTATCCCGCTTTCCCACTTACCTCAGGGCTTTGGTCTCCTTCCCCCGGTGAACCTAGTTTAAAGCCCTCCTCACTAGGTTAGCCAGCCTGCTGGCAAAGATGTTCTTCCCTCTCTTTGTAAGATGGAGCCCGTCTCTGCCCAGCACTCCTCCTTCATGGAACACCATCCCATGGTCAAAGAATCCAAAGCCTTCTCTCCGACACCACCTGCGTAGCCATTCGTTGACCTCCACGATTCGACGGTCCCTACCCAGGCCTTTTCCTTCCACGGGGAGGATGGACGAGAACACCACTTGCGCCTCCAACTCCTTTATCCTTCTTCCCAGAGCCACGTAGTCCGCAGAAGAGAGAATGTGGGGGAGGGGATGGGGAAGAAAGTATGGAAGAGAAGTGAAAGGAGGGAGAAGTAAAGCTCAAAGTTTCTCCTCCGCCCACACACACATAAAGGAACGTGGAAAATAAAACAAAATCCTAGTCCTCTACACCAGGCCATAGGGCTTTGTGCAAGGGATCTCTGAGGGTTGGCAGAATAGAATCTTTCCTTTAGATTGCAGAGCACCTCAGCTACTCTGCTACTGCAGTCCATGAACTGTGAGAGTATTGTTCACCCTGCTGCCTATATGGAGAAGAATTGGAGTACGTGGAACATGGAGGCACACACAGTTCATCACACACCTTTCCCTTTCCCTCTGCACTGATGTGGATAGCATCATAACAGAGTGTATCCTATAGATATAGATATAAAATATATAATATAGGTATAAGGCAAGATATTAGCTTAAGAGCACTTACCATAAAAAATGAGGCCTACACAAGCCTTAGCATAAGTAAGTTAACCATATATCATAACTAAGTCACAGTTAACTAAGCTAAGTTAACTAAGTCAAAAGATATCATAAAATCTATTGCTGTAATAAATAAATATGCTGACAGGTAACCACAAGAAATCAATTGATGCCAGTCTGGTACTTTAGAACAGGAATTTCAGCAGATGTTTAACAGGAAAATTGCTACTGCGACCAATTGACATATATGTCAATAAGTTTAACAGAATGAATATACTAATCTGCAAAATAAGAACAACCCCGCCCCCAGCATTATAAGGATAAGAAAAACAGCTATGGACAAAGGAGGCTGAACGTTCTTATAAATGTTCATGGCAGCCATCAGACTCTGTAACAGAGCTAACCATGACCATCAAGACCTCTATCATTGGGAACGTTTGGCATGCCAGGGA
The DNA here is from genome assembly GCF_009764565.3 of Dermochelys coriacea. Classification (NCBI taxonomy): domain Eukaryota; kingdom Metazoa; phylum Chordata; order Testudines; family Dermochelyidae; genus Dermochelys; species Dermochelys coriacea. Next base: position 32,972,726 of record NC_050070.1, on the reverse strand, counting down.
TAGGATAGAATCCTCGTGAACCATGACCTGTCCCATTGCTTCTAGGTCTCCAAAGAATGATGTAAATATACATATAACATAACTCTGAACATAAAATTAATACTGTATTACAGCTACTTACTTGTTTGGGTTTGTGTGGTTACTAATTATGCTAATAAAACTAATACTATTAAATTAAATTAAAACTAATAAAATTCAAAAAATTTTCCAAAGTGTAAGTGTTGCACGTTGGGGGTTCCCAAATTGATATAATTCTAATAATTCTGGGCCTCATCTTAAGTCCAAAACCTACCAAACCTCAGAGATGTAATTAGAAATTCTCAAGTAATCAATACACAATCAACAGATCAGGCAACAAGAGCACTGCTCTGTGATACCCAGAAGATTTAGGGTCTCCCTGCATGGCATCTTTGTAAGCTTATCTCTCTGCGAATATGCATCAATTCTGTTCCTTTAGGGCATTCCATGTCTATAAAGTGTGGGGTGCAGAGTTTGTCCCTCCATAACATTTTGATAAATTCAGATCACTGGAGAAGGAGAAGGCTACAGGGCCAAGAGTAAAGGTGGCATATTTTTCTTTGTGGCATACCCAGATTTAAAAACAGAAACAAAAATACAATTAAAGTACTGATAATGCCATGAAAAAATCCTGAATTTTAAATGGCCAATGCTATTTTCTTGTGGAAATACACTGATATTATTTGCAATGTGGTTTGATCAACAAAAATCATTGTGTCATAGTGCTGTGCCAAATACTGCCACAGCCACCAACAAAAAGGGATCTCCAGCCCTAATGATTTCATATAATTTCTCATACGATGAGGCATAGAGTAATTCTGTGGTTGGTTTTCTAACCAGGATGCATGTCTGTCTGCAACAAGAAAGCTGCACTTCAACCGGTAATAAATATAGCTCATTATAATTAGTGAATTCTGAGAATTTCACTTTAGATGTGATTTATAAAAAGAGTAGAAGCTGAACTTCATGGATCATAGAAACAGTCTAGAAAAGGCAATTATTAGAGTTAATTAATAATTTGCACATGTGGGACTATGTTAAAAAACACTTCATGATAATTATTTATCCACCTAAATTGATATCAGGCACAATCGGAATACCAGAAAGACAGACAAATGTTGTGATTCTGGCAACATGTACTCTGCTAGTGGATAAAATAGTAGAAGAGTCTTAGTCACATTTCCATTTCCGGTCTGGTAAAATCACCACAAGAGTTCAAACATGCATTCATTTTCAAGGACTGACAAAAATAAGATTTGTGTGGATATTGCCTTTGGTTGCTATTGAGAAAACCTCACAATTTGTTGAACAGAGTACAAAGCAACATCTGCAGACTGGTGCTCTCAGTTTGCTTAAGAGCCCCTTATTGATAAATATAATTTAAGAAAGTGTAACACTTCTGCCTGGTGCTCTCAGTTTGCTTAAGAGCCCCTTATTGATAAATATAATTTAAGAAAGTGTAACACTTCTGCCTGTGGTATTGGAGCATAAAGGGCACGGTCCTCACTTTCTGTGGCTTTTTAAAAACTTAAATAACTCTAGTTCCAGCCTCCACCAAGTAATCTGGGAACATATAAATATCATAGAATCATAGACGTGTAGGACTGAAAGGGACCTTGAGAGGTCTTCTAGTCCCTGCACTCAAGGCAAGACTAAGTATTATCTAGACCATCCATGACAGGTGTTTATTTAACCTGCTCTTAAAAGCATCCAGTGATGGAGATTCCACAATCTCCCTTCCAATTTATTCCAGTGCTTAACTATCTTGACAGTTAAGAATTTTTTCCTAATGTCTAACCTAAACCTCCCTTGCTGCAATTTAAACCTGTTGCCTCTTCTCCTATCCTCAGAGGTTAACGAGAACAATTTTTCTCCCTTCATGTTGTAACAATCTTTTATGTACTTGAAAACTGTTATCATGTCCCCGCCGTCAGTCTTCTCTTTTCCACACTAAACAAACCCAATTTTTTCAGTCTTTCCTCACAGGTCATGTTTTCTAGACCTTCACTCATTTTTGTTGCTTTCCTCTGGACTTTCTCCAATTTGTCCACATCTTTCCTGAAATGTGACTCCCAGAACTGGACACAATACTCCAATTAAAGACTTACCAGTGCAGAATAAAATGGAAGAATTACTTCTTGTGTCTTGCTTACAGCACTCCTGCTAATATATCCCAGGTGTTTGTATTTTTCCCAACAGTGTTACACGTTGACTCATATTTAGCTTGTGATCCACTATGACCCCCAGATCCCTTTCCACAGTACTCCTTCCTCAGCAATCATTTCCCATTTTGTATGTGTGCAACTGATTGTTCCTTCCTAAGTGGCATACTCTACATTTGTCCTTATTGAATTTCATCCTATTTACTTCACGCTATTTCTCCAGTTTGTCTAGATCATTTTGAATTTTAATCCTATCCTCCAAAGCACTTGCAACCCTTGGTGTTGTTTGCTAACATTATAAGTATACTCTCTATCTCATTATCTAAATTATTGATGAAGATATTGAACAAAACTGGATTCAGGACCGATCCCTGTGAGACCCCATTTGATGCACTTCCAGCTTGACTGTGAACCACTGATAACTACTCTCTGGGAACAGTTTTCCAACCAGTTATACACCCACGTTATAGTAGTTCCATCTGTGTTGTATTTCCCTAGTTTGTTTATGAGGAGATCATGCAAGACAGTATCAAAAGCCTTTCTAAAGTCAAGATATACCATGGCTCCCGCTTCCCCCCATCCACAAGGCTTGCTACCCTGTCAAAGAAAGATATTAGGTTGTTCTTGATAAATCCGTTCTGTTACTTATCACCTTATTATCATCTAGGTGTTTGCAAATGGATTGCTTGATTATTTACTCCATTATCTTTCCAAGGACTGATGTTATGCAGACCAGTCTGTAATTCCCTGAGCTGTCTTTATTGCACTTTTAATAGATAGATAGGCTCTATATTTGCCCTTTTCCAGTTCTCTGGAATCTCTCCCGTCTTCCATGAGTTTTCAAAGATAATCACTAATGGCTCAGATATCTCCTCAGTCAGCTCCTTGAATGTATTTCATCAGGCCCTGTCAACTTGAATGCATCTGTATCCCCACTCAGCACTGTTAGGGGTGTGATGCTTTCTCAAGGCACCCAGGATTGTGGGTCCCTTGTTCCCTCCCCCCCCCGCCCCGCCTCCAGCATAAGGGAATCTATTTTGTGGTAGCTGGGTGTCAGCCAGCCTTTCAACTGCTCAAACACTCTCCTCAGTACTCTCCCAATCCTATTTTGCTTTACAGGTTAAGGTTACAGTGCACCCCAATCTCTGAACCCCATTTGAAGAGCATTCCCTTGTAGCATACGGCCTGTCATTGGACACTCACAGGAACTACCAGGTAAGCTGCCTCCAAAAGATACAGTATACACACAGCTGGAAGGTTACAACTCAGGTTTCAGGTCCTTTTTATCAGTATAGAACTGTCATCTATTTATAGTGAAAACAAATATAAGTTTATTAAAGAGCAGAGATTCTCAGATTCAAGTGATTATTGAGTATGAATAATGGAAATGCTTACAAATAAAACAAAAGCAGCACCAGTGCTAGGTATAAGCAGACTACACAATTGCTTAGGGCCCTAAGCAGCTCAAGAGGGCCCCCTTATTTGTTTTCTTAATATGTGTTGTGGGGCAGGGGCATGGGAGGGAATATTCCTGTTTAGGGCCGCCTATAATACACCTTCTAGAGACTAAAACTCAACTTAATAAGCTATAAACCTTGTCTAACGCAGTTTCTCACTCCCAAGTCTTTTTTGCGATGCATTTCTGTTGTATTTTCCCTAGTGTGCTGGAACCATGTTGAGTTCACATCCCTCTGTCAACCTGTTTTTCCTGTTGATTATTACATGCATATTATTATTTACACATACATATTATTATGTACATGCAAATGTAGCTCCAATTGTTTTTGGCTCACAGTGCTTTATCTACATGACAGATGACCTTCCCTCCAGTCTGGAAGAAACTTGTTTTTTTCCTTTGGTTACAGACTTTAAAGCCTAATGTTAGTAGGGGTACATAATTCCTCATACAATGTTACTATACATACTTCACAATGACATTAATGGCCAGTGTATCACAAGCTTTCATTTGATACTTTGTATAACATTCTTTATGGATAAGTACTATGACAGCAATATGTTAGGGGTCATGAGTTTGTCAGGCCTGATAGGAGTTGACAGAACAGTGAACCTTTTGCAAGTTGGCATTGAGGGGTTCTTAAGATCACAGTGGGCAAAAATGCTGCCTTGCTCTCTCCTTTTGGCTGTGATTGGTAGCTATCACATAGATGCTTCCGGTGTTCTGGAACTGCAACTCACTCTGTCCATAGACTTTGGCTCTCAGCTGGGACCAGATCTGCTTCTCTGCTCTTCTGTAGACTATAGCTCTCATCTGGGGACTGGATCTACTGCTCTGCTCCCTTCACAGAATGCAATTGCCACTCTTGGCTTAGCTCTTTTAGAATCAGTGATATAAGGGACCCAACCACCCACCGTGATGCCCCAAAAGCAAGCCAGAAGCACACAATCTCTCTCCATTGACACTTGATGCTGTCCAGGGCCTCATACTTAACCTTGGCAAACATCAATCTTAATCCCGATGACCCCGTGCCACCTCACTGTTCAGGCTTCCCCAGGTGGTTCCCAAAAAGGCAGTCTCCAAAATAGCAAAGTATAAAATTTAGCCAAATTATAGCCCAGTGACCCCAAATTATCCACAGTTAATATGTAAATGAGGTTCTGCCTCACTCAGTTGACTCCTTTTGCTCTCCAGCAGACAACAGCAAAGAACACAGTTGATATGTAAATTAGATACTGCCTCACTAAGTCAACTCTCTTCTCTCGTAGGCTTCAGGCCATAGGGCTTACCATAGCAATCAGATCAGATCAGACCAGTTGTCTAGTTAGTTGAGTGAACTCATCAGTTCTCCTTCAGGTTTTCTTTTTCTGATATATTTAAGTTTTTTTCTTACTTATTTTTATGTCTTTGACTATTTACTTACCATTTAGCCATATTTTCTTTCCTTTAGTACTTACTCCATTTTTGGTCAGGGATATGAATGCTGCTGTTATTTTGGTATAATATACTTAAGTAGTATCCAAACAAAGAGTCCAAATTTTTAATTTTCAGTATAGTGTTTCTGACTAGCTGGCCAAAGAAGAAGTAATTTAAAGTAGCAAGAAATTGCTTCTCTGAAGTTTGGCCTATTGCACCATTTGACCAGCTTATAGCTAGCTGAAAGTCTTCCATTATAACTATTTTGTTAAACTGAGCTGCCTCTGATCTCTCTGAACATTTTGCATTCAATACCCTTTTCCTCCTCAGGAAGCCAGTAGTGTAAGCCTATTACCATATTGCCTTGGCATTTGTATCATACAGGTTCTACTGCACAGTCCTCTCCACTATGAGAAAGCAGCTCGCCCACCTCTATGATCTCATCTGTTCTTCCTGTATAGCAGCTATTACAGTAACCCATTGATTTTTGCCATTCCTTAATGTACCACTAAAGCCTATTAAGTCAATGGCCCCTTCCTTTGCTTTTCAGCGTCTTGCTTTTTTTTTTTTTTTTTAAATTGAGTTGTTGGTCTTTAGTGTGTTTTTCAATGAACTCATTTTTATTTAACCCCTTTATTTGACACTGTTCTTTATCCAGAATTTACCTCTGTGACCTCAAGCTGTCCCTTCACTAGTTCAGCTGCAATTTCTGGTCTTTACTTTTAGGTTTGAACCTGGCTCAGCTTAGTAATAACTGAAAATTTTTAACATTTGATAGCTGTTCAATGACCTATTTGAAACCAATCGTGATGTCTGTCCAATTCTTAGTGGACAGTCCACATCTCCAAACCACTGCCATAGTTGGCACTAATTAATTGGAACCCTTTTTCTCAGTTTTAGTAGAGGCTAAAGATTAAATGGGCCTGTAAAATAAATCATTCTCCCACTCCTAGCAGTGGTCCACCCAGGTCAGAGTTGAAGTATGTTGGCGAGACAGAGAGGAGAAGCATGAATCATTTCTGTTCTTGCTGTACCGTTTCTATGGACTTCAGTCTCCAGGGCTTTTTATCCTTCAGCTTTCATTGTTGCTAAAATTAATTTAAGAAAAATAACCTACAAAATCTCTTTGCAAAATTGATTGCTTCAACCGCACCTTTTTAATTCAATAATGATTAATATGTTAGCTGAATGTTAATACGGTGACCAGTGAGGGAACATTCTATTATATTGGTTGTGGGCAACACCTGAAGAAGAAATCATGACAAAGGAACTCAGGATCTTGTCATCATATACTTCATTGTGATTCTCAGATATATTTAGATAGAAGCCAAGCACTATGAAAGTCAGATGGTGAGTCCCCCAGGCTCCCTGGCAACCAGCATGCAACTAAGAAGGAGGCAACAGCTTGCCTCAAGTATCCTTGGTAAAGATGACATAGTTAGATAAACCCAACAGGGAGTACAGCACATGGAGGGAGCAGTCTGGAAAGAGGCAACCATTCCTTTCGGGATTGGCTCCATATTGTCACTTGAAAGATTCAAAACACTTTTAACCAGGGAAGCTGAATTTATTACTTAATGAGCAGAGACCCTACAAAAGATTATTGATGACTGCAAGATAAACAGACACTTCATTGGTTGTTATTGAATGCCCACAGGAAATTAAAAAAAAATCTGTCCTGCAAACAGCACTTTTTACTAGGTAGGATACAACTGGGATGAAGAGAGAACACAGAAAGCAGCTGTGGAAAACAGATGAGGTATTAGTAATGGTGGAGAGAAGAGAGGAATCTAAATCCAAAGGGCATTGCTCAGAATGCTCAGAGTATAAGAACTGTGACTGGGTAACAATGAAACAAGACAAGTTAGCAGAACAGCAGCAGAGTGACAGAGGCAACACAAAATGACACTGTGACATGATTAGGAAGCTCAGCAACATACACACTCTTCATTACAGTGTCATCAGGACAGATGGTAGCAATTGGCAAAGACAAGACACAGCCTGACTGGAAAGCAACAAGAGCCTACCGAAGAAATAACATTGTGAAAAACTATGGGAAATGTAAATGAATACTCCAGATTTTTCCAGATGTAAATCAGTAACCTAGCTTCCACCATCTGATTATTTATTGTGATTTAGTTATATGGCACCATTATCTATATTAATGAATCTTTACAGAGAAATAAAATATTGTTTCCTACTTCAAAGAACTTATAGAAAATTGATAAGGGAAGCAAAGGGACACAAGGGGAAAATCTATATGGCCAACAGCTGTAAGGACAATAAGAGGTAGTGATTAAAAATATATTAGGATAAAAAAGAACCTTGACAATGTTGTTGGTCCATTAGTAGGAGGAAATGATAGAATTTCTAGTAATAATGCAGAAAAAATAAAAATGTTTAATATTTCTGTTCTGTATTTGGGGGGAAACAGATGATATAGTCTCTTCATATGGTGATGACAACACTCTTTCCATTCCACTAGTATCTCAGGAGGATGTTAAACAACAGCTATTCAAGTCAGACATTTTGAAATCAGCAGGTCCAGATAACTTGCAGACAATGGTTTTAAAAGAGCTAGTTTAGAAACTCATTAGGCCATTAATGTTGATTTTAAATAATTCTTGGAGCTCTGGGGAGGTTCCAGAAGATTGGAAGAAAGCTAGTGTTGTGCCAGTTTTTAAAAAGGGTAAATGGGATGATCCAGGTAATTATGTGCCTGTCAGCCTGACATAGGTTCCTGGCAAGATAATGGAGTGGTTGATACAGGACTCAATTAATAAAGAATTAAAGAAGGGAAATGTAATTAATGCAAATCAACATGGATTTATGGAAAATAGATCCTAGCAAATTAACCTGATATCTTTTGTTGAAGAGATTACAGGTTTGGTTGATAAAGAGTAATAGATATGTGGACAGAGTTGACAACAGGCTTTGTTGCAAGGATAGGTTCCTACATTAGTGTTTTTGTTGTGTGGTGTGTGGTTGCTGGTGAGTATTTGCTTCAGGTTGGGGGGCTTTCTGTAAGCGAAGACTGGCCTGTCTCTCAAGATCTGTGAGAGTGAGGGATCATCCTTCAGGATAGGTTGTAAATTTTTGATGTTACGCTGGAGAGGTTTTAGTTGGGGGCTGAAGGTGACAGCTAGTGGTGCTCTGTTACTTTCTTTGTTGGGCTTCTCCTGGAGTAGGTGACTTCTGGGTATTCTTCTGGCTCTGTCAATCTGTTTCTTCACTTCAGCAGATGAGTACTGTAGTTGTAAGAATGCTTGATAGAGATCCTGTAGGTGTTTGTCTCTGTCTGAGGGATTGGAGCAAATGCGGTTGTATCTTAGAGCTTGGCTGTAGACAATGGATCGTGTGATGTGGTCTGGATGAAAGCTGGAGGCATGTAGGCAAATATAATGGTCACTAGGTTTCCGGTATAGGGTGGTGTTTATGTGGCCATCGCTTATTAGAACTGTAGTGTCCAGGAAGTGGATCTCTTGTGTGGACTGGTCCAGGCTGAGGTTGATGGTGGGATGGAAATTGTTGAAATCATGGTGGAATTCCTCAAGGGCTTCTCTTCCATGAGTCCAGATGATGAAGATGTCATCTATGTAGCGTAAGTAGAGTAGGGGAGTTAGGGGATGAGAGCTGAGGAAGCGTTGTTTTAAGTCAGCCACAAAAATGTTGGCATACTGTGGGGCCATGCGGGTACCCACAACAGTGCGGCTGACTTGAAGGTATACATTGTCCCCAAATGTGAATAGTTGTGGGTGAAGACAAAATCACAAAGTTCAGCCACCAGGTTTGCCATGCCAACTCTGTCCACATATCTATTCAAGGGACACCATCATAGGACCTAATCATATCAGCCACACTATCAGAGGCTCATTCACTTGCACATCTACCAATGTGATATATGCCATCATGTGCCAACAATGCCCCTCTGCCATGTACATTGGCCAAACCGGACATTCTCTATGCAAAAGAATAAACGGATAAAATTCAGAAATCAAGAATTATAACATTCAAAAACCAGTCTGAGAACACTTCAACCTCCCTGGTCACTCAATTTCAGACCTAAAAGTTGCAATTCTCCAACAACAAAACTTCAAAAACAGACTCCAATGAGAAACTGCAGAATTGGAATTAATTTGCAAACTGGACACCATTAAATTAGGCGTGAATAAAGACTGGGAGTGGATGGGTCATTACACAAAGTAAAAACTATTTCCCCATGCTAGTTTCTTTTCCCCTACTGTTACTCACACCTTCTTGTCAATGGGCCATCCTGATTATCACTACAAAAGGTTTTTTTTTCTTCTGCTGATAATAGCCCACCTTAATTAATTGGTCTCGTTACAGTTGGCATGGCAATATCCATTTTTTCATGTTCTCTGTGTATATATATCTTCCTTCTGTATTTTCTACTGTATTTATCCGATGAAGCCCACAAAAGCTTATGCCCAAATAAACTTGTTAGTCTCTAAGGTGCCACAAGTACTCCTCTGTTTTTTTAGAGCAATTATAGTTGAGGTAACCTATTAATATGGCAGCAGAAGTTGCAGAGGCAGAAAAAGCTGAAGCAGTCAGTCAGTAAAGGTGAGCAGCAGAAAAATATTAAGCCATTCAATGATGTTGGGAGTCAGTTAAGAGCTGTGAAGTTAGCCCTCTTGTGCTTTTGTTCAGGTAGCTAGCAGACTAGCAGTTACAGTGGTGTTGAAGGCACAAGGATCTTTTATATGGCATTCCTAGAATCCATATAGTTGGGAAAAGGGGTCGAAGTCAATTGAGCTATACTAATTAACATCAGCTGAAATTCAGGTCTCCTCATGCTGAGAAGGCAGCACATTTAATTCCTGTCGTGCCCTATGTCATTCATCAGCATCTTCTCCAGCAAAGCTGACATGTTTCAAAGGGAGTCTCATATAAACCTCATCATTGGAAGGAAACTGCGTGCAACAAGGTTGAAAGAGGGGAAATTATTCACTAGTCAGCAATTGGAACCACAAAGGATATAATAGACTGGCTTGTGGCTAGGAAAGGCTAAGAAGCCTGCATTATATCTGTAGAGGTACATTTCGTTTTTCTCTCTTCATGTTGTTTCACGAAGGTACATTCTGTATTTGATTCAGGAGGAAGTTACAAAAAATGGAGAGTGACAATAACTAAAAGCTATGACAGAGGCAATATGTGCCACCAGGCATGGGTGTTCAGTTCTGTGCATATGTTGGGTATTTGCCTGACCCTGCCCAGCTGTTGTAGCCTCCTGATCCACCAGATGATAAGAGCCCCTAGCCTGATCAGCTTCCAAATGCTACAGTGTTCCCAATTCCTCCTGATCATAAGAGTCTTAAGGCCAACCCAATTCCAGCTGCTATACTTTATCTTTCCCTATCCAACCATTCCCCTCAGATGCCATAACCTGTTTACATTAAATTACATTTGCAGGAATCAGAAATGGTTCATAAATGATTCACTAATTCAAAGACCTCATCCTTGCAACAAACATGTGGACAAGGGGGATCCAGTGGACTTAATGTACTTAGATTTGCAGAAAGCCTTTGACAAAGTCCCTCACCAAAGGCTCTTACATAAATTAAGTTGTCATGGGATAAGAGGGAAGATTCTTTCATGTATTGAGAAATGGTTAAAAGACAGGGAACAAAGGGTAGGAATAAATTGTAAATTTTCGGAATGGAGAGGGGTAACTAGTGGTGTTCCCCAAGGGTCAGTCCTAGGACCAATCCTATTCAATTTATTTATACATGATCTGAAGAAAGGTGAGGTGGCAAACTTTGCAGATAACATTAAACTGCTCAAGATAGTTAAGACGAAAGCAGACTGTGAAGAACTTCAAAAAGATCTCACAAAACTAAGTGATTGGGCAACAAAATGGCAAATGAAATTTAATGTGGATAAATGTAAAGTAATGCACATTGGAAAAAATAACCCCAACTAGACATACAATATGATGGGGACTAATTTAGCTATAACTAATAAGGAAAGAGATCAGTCATCATGGATAGTTCTCTGAAGATGTCCACGCAGTGTGCAGCGGCACTCAAAAAAGCAAACAGGATGTTAAGAATCATTAAAAAAGAGATAGAGAATAAGATGGAGAATATCTTATTGCCCTTATATAAATCCATGGTACACACACATCTTGAATACTGTGTACAGATGAGGTCTCCTCATCTCAAAAAAGATATACTGGCATTAGAAAAGGTTCAGAAAAGGGCAACTAAAATGATTAGGGGTTTGGAACGGGTCCCATATGAGGAGAGATTAAAGAGACTAGGACTTTTCAGCTTGGAAAAGAGGAGACTAAGGGGGGATATGATAGAGGTATATAAAATCATGAGTGGTATGGAGAAAGTGAATAAGGAAAAGTTACATACTTGTTCCCATAATATAAGAACTAGGGGCCACCAAATGAAATTAATGGGCAGCAGGTTTAAAACAAACAAAAGGAAGTTGTTCTTCACACAGCGCACAGTCAACCTGTAGAACTCCTTGCCTGAGGAGGTTGTGAAGGCTATGACTATAACAGGGTTTAAAAGAGAACTAGATAAATTCGTGGAGGTTAAGTCCATTAATGGCTGTTAGCCAGGATGGGTAAGGAATGGTGTCCCTGGGCTTTGTTTGTCAGAGTGTGGAGATTGCTGGCAGGAGAGAGATCACTTGATCATTACCTATTAGGTTCACTCCCTCTGAGGCACCTGGCATTGGTCACTGTCAGCAGACAGGATACTGGGATGGATGGACCTTCGGTCTGACCCAGTAGGGCCATTCTTATGTTCTTCTTATGTTCTTATGTTCCCTGTGGGTAGACACCCTGTTTTCCCATGGTAATCAATTGGGCTCCATATAGGTTTGGGGGTTTGCTCGCTTGGAGCCAGTTGCACAACGGAGGCCTAAATTCTTAATGAATATTATTTGAAAAACTTCAACTATTTCTAGGTTTGGTGCACTTCTAATTTTTGGAGGATCATTTTTTTGTGAAATGGTGGAAACACACCAAAAGACAATTCACCATATAAGTGGCACTGCTGCAATCATTTTTTTAAGTGCAGTTATGCTAAAACTCTTCCACAGTAATCAGCAAGTTAAAAACTCCCTCAAAGTTAGAGAGGCCAACATGAAGTTACACCTTCTGCTAAAGAGAATTCATTAATCCAGCAATTATCTTGTTGATTATGTCTATGGTCTCATCTCCATAAAAAGATTTGGGTGTGCCCCAGAAGGCTAATGGAGGTCACCCCAGAAGGTTAAGTAGTTTAAGCACCCAGTGTTTCAGAAATTACTCACAACCTCCTATGTCTACAATATTGGGCTGGAAATCTCAGGACATAAGTTTCTTCAGTGTTTCATTGCTTCCACTACTTCTTGGACATCAGAATCAGGAAGGGTAGGTGGGCTTGTGAAACTGGAAAACAAAAATGGTAATTAAACTTTCTCAAGCCTCTGATAAAGTTTAGGTTCTGTTCAAGTTTGTTGCACAGCTGGAACTGGTTCTCATTCTATCCCATTGGGTTTATAGTAAACTATACTGACAATTGTTTCAGATATCACAAAAGTTATAGGTATAGCACAGCTAGAATGAAAGAGGCTACAGGATGTAGAGATATCTATCTGCCATTTTAGAGAGAAAAATGAACTGGGAAAGTCAAGGAATAAATATTTTTCTTTCAGCATTAATAACCTCTTGCCACCACACACTTTTCAGCCGTGATCGACTTAAGATACAAAACCATCAGTATTACTCACTAGTAAACAATAAATAAAACTGCTAAGCATTAAATGTTTTTGAATACCAGATGCAATGCAATTTCAACAACAAAAACCCCTAGCCTCCTGAGCAATCCCACAGAATAAAACATTCAGTACCTCTCCTTCCTGTAAGAACAGAGCAGACGGGCAAAGCACAGGGAGTGGGGGGCTGCTGCATCATTTTGACCTGCGTGAAAATCATAGCTGGTAGGTCAAATGTTTGAAACACCAGCAGACTCCTGTAAGCAGCAACAATCCTCAGGATTAAAGATGATAATACTGGCTAAGCATCTGTACTTTTGTCAAAGTGACTTATTTTTAATAACACTGAGTTCCATCATTAAGCACTTACTGGGAACTGTTGAGTCACAGTAGATAACATGCACCACTAACAAGCAGGTGAAATTTTATGTATTTCACTTTTAAACATATGAGAATTTGAGGGGAAGTTCAGTTTGTGAAGTCAGCCTGTGTGTAGTGGCAATAGGGGAAGAATGGTTTTATGAATGAAGTACAGGAATAGGAGCCAAAGTAACTTAGTTCTGTCCCCATCTCTTTCCTAGGTTTCTTGTGTGACCTGTAGCAAACCACTTTCCTCACTCTGTGCCTCAGTTTCCCAGTTGTAAAATGGTGGCAATAGTACTTCCCTACTGCACAGGAGTTTTATGAGGCTTGATTCATTGATGTTTGCAAAGACTTTAATATAGCCTGTTCCACTTGAATATAAATGCAAAACATTATGTATTTTATTATCAAAATAAGACTTTGTTTCTGTGGAATCATGCCCATCGTTAATTTTGAACTCAGTTCCTGTTTTTGAAAGAACAATGAGATCTTCTTTACCAGCTAAAATTCAAGGTCTTTTTGATTCCTCCCCACCTCCCTTCTTTTCCCCTCCCCCCAAGAGCAATCAAGTTCATCTGAGCCCCTAGAGGTCAGAAAGTCAGGTTGATTTGATAGGCCCCCCAGGCTTGGCCTGAGGCACTCTCAGTTCATTAACAATTTCCATTAACATTAATGGAAGTAATGCACATGTACTGAAAGAAGAAAGATTCCTTTGTTTCTTCATTAAAAAAATCCTATATTTACAAAATTAAATTAATAATGCCTGGCAGACAAATTAGAAACTCCCAGTCCATTATCTGCCGCGCAGGTACAAGCAACTGTGCTCTAATTTTTCATATAAGAATTATAATTCATTAGGAAGTCTATTATTTCTACTACACCAAAATATATTTAAAAGAGTACAGTAATGATAGAGGTGCCTTCAAACACCCTCATCAGTGCCACTGGAATGTTTCCAAGGCAAAAGAAGGATGCAGGATCTGGCATCTTTCGGGAGGGTTTAAGTTAACAAGGAGAAGTAGTTCATTACAAGACAGAGGGAGGTGTGTTTGGTTTTATCTCAAGAGGGATCATCATGGATTCCAGAGAGAAACCTTGGAAGGAAGAGTTGAGTTCTAGTATCTATAAATCTTTGTGAATGTACCAAGATAGAAGACTCTTTTGAAATCAAAGAGAAGGAGGGAGGTAAAAAATGAACAAAACAGCTTACCACGAGTCATGCTGAGGGCCTGATCCAAAGCCTATTTAAGTCAATGGAAAGATTCCCTTCAACTTCAGTGAGATTTAGATCAGATCCCCAGTGTCGTTTACAGTGAGGCTCTTTATTTTATTTCTGAAAACATCCATATGAGTGAGGTTTTGTTTGCAAAAATATTCACAAAATGAGAAACTGTCATGAACATTCCTCTGAATATGCATATTCATTAATTATCACAATGGAAGTGTTCAGAGTATTGTCATGAAAGTTCTCTGGTTTGGGGAGTCAGCCAAGCAGGGAGAAGGAGTAATAGCACATGACCATCCACATAGAAGAGAAAATTATAAATAGATAATATTCAAACCAGTAGGTATGGTGACTTGTTTGCAAACAATCCATAGTAAAAATATATTTTCCTTTAATAACTTTGCATTCCTTTAATAACTTTGAATTGCATAAAATCTCAATAAAAATGAAATGTTTGTGGCTAATTCAAAAACAGAAAATGGCCTAATGTAGTGTTCATTATGTAGTTAGACTATCTCTAATTATAACACAAGAGTGGTTCTTGGCTTCTCCTACTTATCATAACTGCATTCTACATGCTACTGACCCCATAAGGATTATTGATTCAGGTTACATCATCTTTTGTTTCACCTCCCATCCTTTCCATCGAAACTTTGTCGGCCAAATCCTATATTTCTTAGTTTGGTCAAAGCTCCCATTGACTTCAAAATGGATAGAGTCTTACCTGAATAAGGACTACAGATTTGATTGCAGAAAAGAAAGAGAGGGAGAGATTGTTAATAATGGAGACAATCAATTCTTCAGTATATATTCTATGTATAAGTGCATACTGTAATGAAACTGAAATTTGATGATTCATAGTGTCAGTCAGTTTGAGGAGATTTTTATTCTGGACTCTGAAGTTGGTTGAAATCATTTCATAATGGACATAAGTCTCTCAAGAATGGTTAATCTGGACCACATTCTGACTACAGCTGAATCAGCTGGTCAATCAAACAAATTATTAAAGATTGTATGAGCAACAGATGGCCAATGTCAGTAAACCCGGTAAGGTCAGTGGGTATTTTCCATGAGTGAGGACTGCAGGAGTTGAACAATGGCTTTGAAAGAACCATAGCAGCACCAATAATTAAAGCTGGTTTTAAAAAAAATAGTCAAAATGTTAGCTGAAAATTTCTGGGGAGAGTTTTCATTGACAATCAAATTTGACAAAAAAAGGAATCAAATAACAGAAATTTGGAAAATTTCAATTGGCTCTAATAGTAATAATGATTAAGCTGATTTTAAGAGGTGCATCAGCTATGCCTATGTGAAAATACAGCAAATTAAATAATTTGTGAAAATAATCCTCACTGATCCATTTAGCAAGATTTCAGTGATGATTTGAAGAAGACAACCTGCAGAATAGAGATGGTCCTGAACCAAAAGCCTGGATTTACAGACCCCTGAACTTTGTGGAAATTCAGAACCAGATCACTCATCACAGGCTAAACCAAAAACCCGATTCAAACACCTCAAACACCAAAGAATTCAGATCCAAGTCCAAACTACATGAATTTGGAATCTCTAATACTGATTTTTTTAGAAAAAAGTACAGCATTTTCTTCAAACTAACCCACAGAGCTGAATGAAAGAGTGTCCTGGAGGAATTTGCTCATTTAATCATCAAAGCTGAAAAAATGCATATACCCTAAAAGAGAACAGTTATATGTGGTTGGGGGAAGATTATAAAATGGTGGTTCTCCCCAAAAATTAAGATCTGTCTCATTTGGCTTTCTGCCCAAGCCCCACCATTTAGCAAAACCTTTCTCCTTTGTATATTCAGAACAAGTTTCATGAGAAGTATCTCACAAACATCTGCCTTCATTATAATTATATTTCTATTTCAGCTGCACCAAGCTATTTACAGATGAGCTTCTTCATAAAGAGCTTTATAATTAAGCAAACAGAAATATCTTTTTATAGGATGCAGATCTAGGGGTGATAATCACACACAAAATACACAGCAACAGTTGCAAATAGAGTGTTTAACGCTAGTTATATAGTTAGTGATGTGCTCAATAAAGCCTTACATGTCTTTGTTTCTAAATACAAGAAAATATGGTCTTTGCTACACAAGAGTGTAAACTGTATTTTTTACATAGAAAAGGCCATATATTCCAGTATGTTACTACTTCATAACTAAAGTGTAAAAACAAACCCACATTTCTTCAATTTAGCATGGTTTGAAAGCTGTTGGGTGCAAAAAGGGGTTTATGCTATATATCAACAGTGTCTAAAGAAATAAAGTGTAATAGTTTAGGTTAGTGGATGCTAGATGCTATGTAATGGTTCTATAAAGAGAAGCTGAGGGACAAAAATGCTGGTTAAAAAGCTTATGGCAGAACAGAGAAAATACAGTATATAAAATTACTGTATAAGGCTTACTTACACTGTAGGTGCTTCATTAATATAAGTACATCCATTCTCAACAACATTTATGTCACCCACTTCCCCCGACATTGCAAATATGCTACTTTTCAACTTTTTCTTACAAATTTTATAAGCAATATTAACCCCCATAAAGTGGACTTGTAATCTAAATTGTTTTTGCTGCATCAGTTGAGATCCAAGTCTGGGTAATATACCAAATAATACCAAAGAAAACAAAGAAAATACCAAAGAAAACAATATAAACATGAACCTAAACTACATGCAATGTCTCATTGTTCAGAGACAATGAGGTATATTTCTATAGTTCTTTTTTTATTACTTGTATAGCACCCGGGAGTGTGCTAGTTGCCCTAGAGAACACAAAGGAAGATAGTCCCCTGCCCAAGCTGTTTACAATGTATACAGTAAGACATGACATGTAAGTTAGGGTAATTGCAAACGTAAAAATGGGTGGATGAGAGAATTACAGAATTACGTTGACAAAAATCAAATGATTATTTAGTTAGGTATTCTACTTGATGGTGTAATTTGGTTTTGGTTTTTGTACTCGTATCAAATTATAGTCACTTCTGGTAAGTATCACTCTAGGTGCGGTTTTTTTAGGAGGGATTGAAATGGGCAAATGGGAAGGACTTTTTTCAGTTCTTGCCAAAGTCTTTTAAAATTAATTCTGTTTTAGCGATGTTTTTCCTCTTGCAAAATACGTTTTCTTATTTGCAACAGTATCTCAGAGAGTCAAATAATTATTGTAACAGTGCTAAACAAACAGAGAATCAAGTTCAAAGGTAGAAGATACAAATGTGAGCTAGCAGCTGATACCAATTAAACATATTGCATTAATCAAGATCTTTTGAAATATGCCTTGCCAATTGATCAAATCTTCTAACAAATGCTAAATTTCCTAATAGAAAGCCACTGAAATATATTTTAAGTGCAAATGATGAACATAAACCAAGTGGGATAAAGAGGAGTTGACAGAAAGAATGAAAATCTTTTGCTTAATTTTGAACCCAATCAAACATTTATGATGTCTTCTCAACATTTTTCCCAAATTGTAAGTTCCTCAGGAGAGGGCCTGTCTTTACATTTGTGTCTTGTACAGTAGTGATGACATTGCTGGCACTTTAAAAATGAGATGGAGTCTCATGACAATGTCTAAGTATGAGGATTCAGCAAACACTATTGGTATGAACACATACATGTGAGGTCTGACAAATGCAAGAACTGCAAACAAGATTACATGTGGGACAGACAAGATTGTCCATGATGATTGCAGACTGTTGTATCCTTGCTTTGCACTGTTCACATTTTTCACATAAGCTATTAATGTGCCTTGCAAATCTGCCACCACCTTGCTCTATTGTGATCTGTTGCTTCCCAATTGCTGGAGTCAACCTGATATGCTTTCAAGTTTGACTTCAGTATGTCCCTACATCATTGGTACAGGCTGCTATGAGAATGGGTGTTTTGCTTTAGCTGACCATGAAATATGGCTTTGCGTGTATGACTATGGGTGGTGCTTAGTTGTTGGAGCAGGAGCCAACCCTTGAGATTGGAGCAGGAATCAGTAGCCAGGAATTGCAGCCGAAGATCACAGCCGGAGTCAGAAGAACATATGCCAGAGCTAAAGGGTTAAAGTTGAAGTCAAAAGTCAGGAGATGGAGCAAAGATTAAAGGCAAGGTTATCTGGAGTGAGGCAAGGCAGGGGCAGGAGCTATCACACCCATATTATTGCCATAGCTTGCACTAGGTTTTCAAAGTGACCCAGGAGCACACTAGATTTCTCCAGGAGCAGAGAAGCCCAGGCCATGACCTCTGCCCTACCCAAAGAGCCAGAGCCCCAGACTGTTGATCAGAGCCGGCTCTATAGTTTTTGCTGCCCCAAGCAGTGAAAAAAACTGCCGCCGCAGACAGCAAGAGGAAGAAGCTGCCGCCAAATTGCCGCTGCAGCCGGACGAACTGCCACTTTCTAACTGCAGCCCCAAACACCTGCTTGGAACGCTGGTGCCTGGAGCCAGCCATGCTGTTGATTGCTGTCTGTCCCAGCCAGGAGGATGCAGGCTATAGACTGCTTGTGGCTCTGCCCTGGCCAGCAGGGCCCAAGCTCAACTATTGTTGACTGCAGTAGTGAGGTGGAGTGGCCTACCTCCTCACTTGAGAGCAAGGGACCACTACAAGTGGACATACAGAACTGGTCACTGTCCTCTTTATAACAGCCCTTAACATATTTGAAGACTGTTATCAGTCCCCCTCTGTCTTTTCTTCTCAAGACTAAAACATGACCTATTTTTTAATCTTTCCTCATAGGTCAGGTTTACTAAATCTATCATCATTTTTGTTGCTCTCCTCTCTCGCATTTCTCCATCACTTTCTTAAAGTGTGGTGCCTAAAACTGGACACACTACTTCATCTGAGGCTTCTCCAGTGCCAAGTAAAGCAGTACAATTATCTCCCAGGTTTTACATTAGACACCTCTGTTAATACACCCCAGAATAATATTAGCCTCTTTTGCAACTGCATGATCTGGTTGGCTCATGTTTGATTTGTGATCCACTATAACCCCAGAGACTTTTCACAGTACTACTGCCTAGCAAGTTATTCCCCATTTTGTAGTTGTGTATTGATTTTTCCTTCCTAAGTTTAGTACTTTGCACTTGTCTGTATTGAATTTCATCTTGTTGATTTCAGACTAATTCTCCAATTTGTCAAGGTCATTTTGAATTCTAATCCTGTACTCCAATGTGCTAGCAACCCTTCCCAACTTGATGTCATTTACAAATTTTATAAGCATACTCTCCACTCCATTATCCAAGCCATTAATGAAAATGTTGAATAGTACTGACCCAAGACAGACCCCTGTGGGACACCACTATCTATGTGCCCACAGTTTGAGAGCTAACCCTTATTATTATACTACTTTTTGAGTACAGCCTTTCAACCAGCTGTAAACACACCTTACAGTAATTTCATCTAGCTCATGTTTTCCCTGTTTGCTTATGAAATTGTCTTGTGAGATGGTGTCAAAAGCCTTACTAAGCTATCCTGGTATCCTTGAAATCCTATGGCACTAACTCTTGCTCCCAGATAATGTGGAAGAGCTACATGAGATGCCATACAATGTGGTAGCCAACCTGTTTGTAGATCTCTGCTGGAATGCCATACAGTCCAGGTGCTTTGTCTTACAACATCTGCTTGATTGCTGTTACCGTCTCATATAAGATGGGAGCTAATGCAAGCTCTTTTTTTTAATGAGCACTGTAGAAGAACATTATTGCTTCCTCAAAAATGTTGGATGAGTGATTGAAAAGCTTGAGAAGATTTGTCTTTTACAGTAGTGGTCAGAGTGCCGTCTTTTGCAAATAATTGTAATTCCCCTTTTTGTGCTGACTTAGTACCTGTATGATATGCAAACAGGAGAGGAAATCTCACAGTGTTTGGAGTTCCAAATTTTCTGTTATCTGGGTTCATTTCACACTGCTGCTGATAGGTGCCCAACTCCTCCTCCTGGTATGCTAAAGAATAAAGCTACTTGGTGGTGCCTCCATTTAATCACACTGAGAGAATTGCTTCCATACTTGAACTCAAACTCACACAAGCAAACAACCTAAAAACAATAAATACAAACTTTATGTAAGGGCTTTATTAAAAAGAAATATATAATCAATAAAATATTAAACGATTAGAGATATTAATAATGCTTTTTAATTATGAAAGACTATGCTGGCAAGCACCCTAGGTCATGTGACCACACCTTCCCCAATGTTCCTAACCAAAAGTGTCTCCCCCATCAGCTCCCCCATCCCCCATCAGCTCCATCTGTCCCCTCCATCTCAGATACCCAGGTGGTGCACATGGAGACATGTTGCAGACCTGTAAGGAATGCTGTTAGACTGGAGTGCAGGTCTCAATGATCTAGGGAGATACAAGTATTTTTGCAGATGCAATGTGCCTTGATGGTGCAAGATTAAACTCTAACTACCCTTTCAAATTATAATAGAGTACTCACACAGATTTCTCTTCTGACTGAGTGGTCAAGAGACTGGTGCAGACCAGCAGGTCCTCTCTGGGGATGGCTGGAGAGGGATTAACTGCCACTCCCTTCTGGAACAGTGCTGACAGTTTTTAAAGCTTGGAACCTGTGGGTTCAGATAAAAGCAGGTCAGGTCTCTGGATCCACAATCCTGGATCTGGTGCAGACTGACTGTAGGGCAAGCCAGCTGCAGGAGAGACAAGCTGTCTCTTCCTGTTGCTGGCAGGCTGGTGGCAGGAGAAATAAATTGTATCCTCCTAAGCACAGTTGCCAACTTTCACACGGTAAATAAGCACCCCAACTTTCACAATAAGCCAAAAATCAAGCTAATTCCATTTCAAAACAAGGCCAAAACAAGCCAATCCCTAAGAACCCCTGCACTCTATGTGACTACATCCCCCCCGTGTGCAGTCTGGGACTGCAGTGGGCCCACTGTGCACCCCTGACTCTCTCCCTCTCTTGCCCCTGCTTGCCCCCCCTTGTCCCTGCTTGCAAGGAGTCGATCAAAAAAAAGAAGCAACAAGCTACAAGCCAAACAAGCAACAAGCCAAAAACTAGCCAACAAGCAACTAACAAGCCGATTAATCCAAAAACAAGCCCAATTTCTGTGTTTTTTTCACGGGTTTGGCATGCCTGCTCCTGAGGCTCATTTGCAAGCCAGTGGCTGGGCCAGAAAGTGATGTGCTGGCTGCCTATAGGGAGACCTTCTCTCTCTCGCTCGCTCTTTTGCTCCCCAATTGGCTCTGCCATGTGGGGGCAACCAGGGCTATTTATAACCTTCTCTCCTGCTTTCCTAGGCACCAGGGGCTCTTCCTAGGGTCAGAGACTGCTTACAGTCTGACTGGCTGTCCTCTGCCATCTAATGGGTTACTGGTGACTGCTATTGTCTCCTCCCTCCCACTGGTTGAGGGAGGAGGGTTGTCATGGTGACTTGAAGGGGAGTCACACCCCCCTCAGCTTCCCTGCTGGTGCAGGGGGAAGTCAACAGTGCAGGACTTGGTCGTGGATCCCACAGGGGACCAAATAGTGCATCTCTTCTCTTGGGACACAGCCCCCTTATTAGGGCGGGGCTACATAAGACCTATAGTAATAATAAAATAATGTATTGGACTGTATTCAGGGGTGGCCAATGAGTGGCTCCGGAGCCACATGCAGCTCTTCAGAAGTTAATATAGGGCTCCTTGTATAGGAACCAACTCCAGGGCTGGAGCTACAGGTACCAACTTTCCAATGGGTCAGGGGGTGCTCACTGCTCAACCCCTGGCTCTGCCACAGGACCGGCCCCCACTCCACCCCTTCCTGCTCCCTCCTCTGAGCCTGCAGTGCCCTCACTCCTCCCCTCTTACCCCCAAAGTCTCCTGCACACCACAAAACAGCTGGGAGGGAGGGGGATGCGCTGATCAGTGGGGCTGCCGGTGGGTGGGAGGCACTAGGAGCAGGGTGGGGGAGCTGATGGTGGGTTGCTGACCTATTACTGTGGCTCTTTCGCAATGTACATTGGTAAATTCTGGCTCTTTCTCAGGCTGGCCACCCCTGGACTATATTAATCAAAGTAAGTTATTTTTCTGATACATTTTAACTGCAACATTGTAGCAAATTTAAAAGCTCTTGCGGTAAGTACCTGTAAATAAAAACATATCAGTTTAAAGTTCATGAACATGAACTAGTTTTGCTGACCTTTTTGAATCTAACCTATAGCTTGACAGCTTTACAAAACTTTGATCCTCACTAGGTTTAAAGGGAATTAAATATGGGTTTCACAAGAGCTAAAAATACTGTACAGTATTTTAATGACTTATGATCTTAGGATCTGTAGAAATCAGTCACATTTTAACGTCTAGTTTTGTGGCAAGCATTATTGTATTGTTCAACTAAAAAATGAAACTTCTGAGACTTATTTCTTTTTCTGTGATCTGATCATAGCTATTTTGACCAAAAAACCCCACAAATAACTAATGAACACCATGTTTTAATTGACAATGATTAACTGAACAGTTAAAAAATTAGCAGTTTAAAAGTATGGAACAATTTCTTGTGCGTGCTTTGTTCCTTATGTAGTTTGCAGACCTCTGCTGCTCACCCCGTTACCTTTTCCCATTGCCTCCAGACTAGGTAGAAAATTATTCTTAGCAGTACCTCTAATAAGGCTGCTATGACATGGCAACACCTGGTTCATCTCTCATGAGTTGTTAATCTCATGGAGGCCATTTGGAGTTGGAGGCAGTACTAGCAGGACTCCAAAGCAGAAAGGTTGCATTTGTTTTTTTGGTTTTTTTTTGAGAGAGAGAGAGAGAGCTGCATATCCAATCTGCAAGTAAGTCTGTGGCTATATGTGCTACCCCTCACACCTGGGAAGATCTTCCCAAAAATATGCACAAATCTACTTCTGTTTCTGCCTTTCAGTTGTATCAGTTGCTTTGGCTCCCAACGACTATGGCTCTGACCCCAGCCATTAGGCCTGCTGCCCACTCCAGCCACTAGAATAGACCACCCTCATCCTGGTCAGCTGAAAGGGAGTTGCTGGAGAGAGCTCACTGGGGTAAACTGAAGACCGCATATCTGGGGTTAAGCTGCCTTTCTTGGAGGGATGGGGTAAACTTGGGGGCAGCCTGGTACCAGTACTGGGCCTCTCACCTCTCCCTCAGTGTCATCAGCTTCCTCCTGCTCCTCCTCTTGGCAGTTTCTTCTCTACTGTGAACCAGCCAGAGGAGTGAGAGGCAGAGAGATCACTGACAAAAACAGGCACCACAAAGACTTCCGGTGGCTGGCACCAGTAAATTTCCTGCAGTCCCGCAGAATCTGTGACATCTCAGCTGGGCAGCCGTAAAGCATAAAACTTGGCAGCCCTGAAATTTAGAGGCAAAGCACACAGAAAACAAATAACATCACCATTACCTAGCTAGGCTCACCACATTTATCTTATTAGAGCTATTCTCCCAAGCATACAGACCCCAAATGAACCCACATTTCTAAAATTAGAGCTGTTTTAGGTACAATTTTATGGACTTTCTAGCCTTCAGTCTGTAGGGCTGAAAAGACAGATTCCAATATTTTAGATGGTGTTCCCAACTGGATAAGTTGAGGGAAAAGAAACTATGTAGAACAGAATCCAAATTGAATTTATTGATGTTTTCCATCCCTCCAACTGATTGCTTCGTGGTGAACTTGGAAGCAGTGTCAATGTACAACATCTGATCCTTGAGTTCTTTACTCCCAGGAGGCATAGATTCTGGGTTAAGCACTGACTTTCTGGCTCAGTACCAGTCTACTATCAACTAGCTGTGCATTGATCCAGACTAAAATACAACTCCACAAACGAACGTCAGAAGTTAGGAATGGGAGAATTTTGATGGAGCAGATGTCTATCAGTTGCTGCTAACAGATGAAATAAAGTAACTACATAGAATCATAGAATATCAGGGTTGGAAGGGACCTCAGGAGGTCATCTAGTCCAACTCCCTGCTCAAAGCAGGGTCAATCCCCAATTAAATCATCCAACAGATTTTTGCCCCATATCCCTAAATGGCCCCCTCAAGGATTGAATTCACAACCCTGGGTTTAGCAGGCCAATGCTCAAACCAATGAGCTATCCCTCCCCCATGTGAGTGTCAATTATTTGTGACTACTGGATGATCTTTCCAGCTAGACAAGCAATACAGGTGAGTGTTTGTGCGCACGTGAATGAGGTAGGTTGATAATTTGTTCATAACCACAAGGTAACAAGCCAACACTTCTCTGCCCTCTTATGATTTAAACTCTGGCCCCAAGGAGTAACCCTGGGGTCAGTCCTGGGGCCGGTTTTGTTCAACATCTTTATTAATGATCTGGATGATGGGATGAATTGCACCCTCAGGAAGTTCACAAATGACACTAAGATGGGGGGAGAGGTAGATAAGCTGGAGGGTAGGGATAGGGTCCAGAGGGACCTAGACAAATTGGAGGATTGGGCCAAAACAAATCTGATGAGGTTCAACAAGGACAAGTGCAAGTTCCTGCACTTAGGAAGGAAGAATCCCATACACCGCTACAGGCTGGGCCTGACTAGCTAAGCAGCAGTTCTGCAGAAAAGGACCTGGGGATTACAGTGGATAAGAAGCTGGATATGAGTCAGCAGTGTGCAGTTGTTGCCAAGAAGGCCAATGGCATATTGGGCTGTATTAGTAGGAGCACTGCCAGCAGATCGAGGGAAGTGATTATTCCCCTCTATTTGGCACTGGTGAGGCCACATCTGGAGTACTGCATCCAGTTTTGATCCCCCCACTACAGAAGGGATGTGGACAAATTGGAGAGAGTCCAGCGGAGGGCACCGAAAATGATTAGGGGCTGGAGCACATGACTTACGAGGAGCGGCTGAGGGAACTGGGGTTATGTAGTCTGCAGAAGGGGAGGGGGGTTGATAGCAGCTTTCAACTACCTGAAGGGGGGTTACAAAGAGGATGGAGCTAGGCTGTTCTCAGTGGTGGCAGATGACAGAACAAGAAGCAATATTCTCAAGTTGCAGTGAGGGAGGTTTAGGTTGGTTATTAGGAAATACTATTTCACTAGGAGGGTGGTGAAGCACTGGAATGGGCTACCTAGGGAGGTGGTGGAATCTCCATCCTTAGAAGTTTTTAAGGCCCCGCTTGACAAAGCCCTAGCTGGGATGATTTAGTTCGTGTTTGTTCTGCTTTGAGCAGGGGATTGGACTGGATGACCTCCTGAGGTCTCTTGAAACCCTAATCTTCTATGATTCTATGACAAGATGGGCGGACAGAAATTTGTCAGTCTTATTCGAATTATTCTGAAGGTTTCAGAGTGTAACAGAAATTTTTTAGGTGTTGTCACATACACATATGGAAATCAGCTGCTTCATGCTGCCAGCATGATTTGGTCACAGCCCTATTATAGAACTGTTGGATGCAATAGTAATCCTGGCAGGATGAAAGAACAACATAGGTTACACCTACATTAAGAGCTTGGGGTGCTGGTCATGCACACATATTGTGCTAGCTCTAGTATGAACAGCACTGTAGCTGCAGTAGCAGCACAGTTGAGCCAGGCCAAGTTCAAACCTGGAACCGGTGGGTAAATACGCAGCACACCTCCACTGCCACTACCTGTGCTACCACAGCTAAACTGCTGTTTATACTCATGCTAGCCCAATGACAGCTAGTCCTAGTATGTGTACACAAGCAGGGGAAAGACACCCCTAGCTCACACTGTAGACAAAGCCTTAGAGAAAGAATATGAAGCCAACTGGCTAGGGTTGCATATGTTTGGCTTCAGGATTATGTTCTGGTATATATTTAAACAGCAATTTCAATAGGGTTGCATGGGTGTCACTCAGAACAAAGTTTGATCCTGAACTTGAGCTTTTTATTCATGGATATTTCTTTCCCAAAGCTTATTTGCATCCAACTTGTCCCATGATCACTGACATGAGCTGTCAGTGAGGGCAGGAATCACAGTTACCAGAACTGCTTCTTTTATAATACAAAGTTTCTAATTTCATTAAGTTTTGTCCTTTTATTCTCGGTTATATTACTTGTCCTCGGAGAGAACATTCTCTATGTTTCCAAATAAATTAGATTTTTGTGATTTAATTTAACTTTTTACTTTATTGCCCTTATAAAAATAGTCTTTATCTTCCCCCTAAATATATTTTGCCCTAGCAGAGGTGCCGTGAATCTCTGTGAGCTTGGATTCAAGGAATGGCCTAGGAATTCTCCCATCAGGAGGCCTGGGAATGTTCACCACAGACCTAAGCAAGTGTTTCATCCCTAAACCTGCACATCCCCTGAAGTCTGGGAAGAAATCAGGGGATCTTCAGAGACATGGGACTATCTGTTGTCATCTGTAGGTATTAAGTAAAAGCTAGATTCAAACACTTGTACTGACTCCAATAGAAAAGGTAGCAGCAGTAGTAGGTGCTATCCACCAAACAGCAGTAGGTGCTATCCATGCTGCATCCTGCAGGGATGACTAAAGATAAATTTATTAAAGTGATACATATTTTAAAAAGATGAGCAGTAAAGTCTAATTTGCTGCCATTCATTTTATGTATATGAAAACCACATGGCAAATTGGCAATAAGCTGCTCAGATTCATTCCAAGTCTACAATACTGAAATAGTGTGGTGGTGTGTTCAGCACTGGTCCCTTGCAGTGGAAGGGGCAAGAAAAAGAAGGTTATTTGTGCACTTTTAAAAATTTAAATACCTAACTGAATTTCATTTTTAACCTCCTAGAAGCCACAGAAGGATCTTTGTAGTCAAGAGATATGCACTCACTTGGAGCTTCATAGCTGATCAACAAAACAATATTACAATAATTTAGCTATCCACATTAAACCCAACGTGCAAGGAAATTAATATTTAAGTCTAATATTGATTGTATTAGCACACAGTAGATGGGAAGAGCGGGGAAGTCTATTAACTTTTTCTAGTATCAGAGGGGTAGCCGTGTTAGTCTGGATCTGTAAAAGTGGCAGAGTGTCCTGTGGTACCTTATAGACTACCGGACGTATTGGAACATAAGCTTTTGTGGGTGAATACCCACTTTGTCAGATGCATGTAGTGGAAATTTCCAGAGGCAGGTATAAATATGCAAGCAAGAATCAGGCTAGGGATAACGAGGTTAGTTCAATCAGGGGGGATGAGGCCCTCTTCTAGCAGTTGAGGTGTGAACACCAAGGGAGGAGAAACTGCTTTTGTAGCTGGCTAGTCATTTACAGTCTGTTTAATCCTGAGATGATGGTGTCCAATTTGCAAATGAACTGAAGCTCAGCAGTTTCTCTTTGAAGTCTGGTCCTGAAGGTTTTTTACTGTAGGATGGTTACCTTTAAATCTGCTATTGTGTGTCCAGGGAGGTTGAAGTGTTCTCCTACAGGTTTTTGTATATTGCCGTTCCTAATATCTGATTTGTGTCCATTTATCTTTTTATGTAGGGACTGTCCAGTTTGGCCAATGTACATAGCAGAGGGGCATTGCTGGCACACACTATCAAAGAAACTGAGGAACCATCCTGGACACACCATACGATCCATTGTTTACAGCCAAGCACTGAGGTACAACCGCATTTGCTCCAACCCCTCAGACAGAGACCAACACCTACAAGATCTTCACCAAGCATTCTCAAAACTATATGTAACCCTTCTGCCCGTTAGAGTTGGCAGCAATAAGAGCCAGGTTCAGTATCTAGGGGTTCCATTCCAATAACACAATGCAAAACCGGGTCGAGCGCCCACCCAGTGACCTGGGACAAATATATACCACCCCCACTGGGCGCCTCTAAGAGGCAATACTTCCCCTCTCACAAGCACAGAGTCTGAATGTAGCAAAAGCCTTTTAATTACAGAGAGAAACAATGTGGGATTATGTTAGGGAAACAACACCAACAGGATTCATAACACAACCCATGAGCAAAAACCCCACCCCAAGCAAATTGGGGCGTGTCCTTTCTCTTTGATTCTTGAGTCCAGCAACCCAAAATCATTGAAAATCCCCAAAATCCAACAACTCAAAAGTCTCTGTCCCTGGTCAGGGCAGCCCCAGAGTTCGAAAGTTTATCTACAGAGTTTTAGCTCCCAACCTGGGTGGAGATGGGGGGGTTAAGGGGCATCTTATGTGGTCCAAAGCTGATTGCCGCTCCGCTCTGCTTCACCAGCCGTCCCATAAATCGCTCCGCTCTGCCAGCCATCCCCATGAGCTGCTCCAGGCATCCAACAAACTGCTCTGCTCCACCAGCAAATGTCCTGTAAATAGCTCTGCTCCAAGAGCCTCTCTGCTCTGCCAGCCATCCCGCAAACTGCTCTGCAATATATCTTCAGGCTTCCCCACTACTTAACATAACACTCAGTGATTTCAGCTCTTAGAAAGTTTAGCTCTTTTGTGATTTCAGCTTCTAGTAGGGGAGCCTCAGTGCTGGTGCACCATTGGCCCAAAGTGAATTCAGCTCAGCAGCCTGTAACTAGACTCCTAAGGGAATCAAAATTAGCTCTGATATTCCACAGCGAAGAGAGGAGGAAGTGCAATTAGCATGTAAGGCCCTTACCCAGAGACTCAAAGCACCAAGTATTAATACCTATCCCCAGCCTCTCTCTTTTCACTGGTTTTTGGAACCCATGACCCTTGCCTAGCGAGTGCTGCTTAGTTGATGGTGAGTCCCTCCATCATAACAAAAGGCCAAGTACAGTTTCACTGTCCTTGATTCACATAGTCAGGATAATAACAGTTTATTCCTGCCCCAATAACAGAGAAACTGGGGCTCCTACAGCAGCAAAAGGGACCATCTAGGCAGGGTGGGTGTGCCTATGCAAATGAGATCAGCCCCTGAAGTTCTTTTCCACAACCCACCATGACTCGCCACCAGATGTCAGGGTAGAGCTCATCCTGACTCTGCTTACATCCGATACCCACATAAGGAAATAAGGAAACGGATCAACAGAGCCAGACTTGTACCCAGAAGTCTCCTGCTGCAAGACAAGCCCAAGAAAGAAACCAACAGAATCCCACTGGCCATCACATACAGTCCTCAGCTAAAACCTCTCCAACGCAACATCAGTGATCTACAACCCATCCTGGACAAATATCCCTCACTTTCACAGGCCTTGAGAGGCAGGTCAGTCCTCACCCATAGACAACCCGCCAACCTGAAGTATATTCTCACCAACAACTACACACCATAGTAACTCTAACTCAGGAACCAATCCATGCAACAAACCTCAATGCCAACTCTGTCCACATATCTACATCAAAGACACCATCACAGAACCTAACCAGATCACTCACATCATTACTGGTTCTTTCACCTGCACGTCCACCAATGTAATATACACCATCATGTGTTTTGAGAATGCTTGGTGAAGATCTTGTAGGTGTTGGTCTCTGTCTGAGGGGTTGGAGCAAATGTGGTTGTACCTCAGCGCTTGGCTGTAAACAATGGATCGTGTGGTGTGTTCAGAATGGTTCCTCAGTTTCTTTGATAGTGTGTGCCAGCAATGCCCCTCTGCTATGTACATTGGCCAAACTGGACAGTCCCTACATAAAAGGATAAATGGACACAAATCAGATATTAGGAACGGCAATATACAAAAACCTGTAGGAGAACACTTCAACCTCCGTGGACACACAATAGCAGATTTAAAGGTAGCCATTCTTCAGTAAAAAACCTTCAGGACCAGACTTCAAAGAGAAACTGCTGAGCTTCAGTTCATTTGCAAATTGGACACCATCATCTCAGGATTAAACAGACTGTGAATGACTAGCCAGCTACAAAAGCAGTTTTTCCTCCCTTGGTGTTCACACCTCAACTGCTAGAAGAGGGCCTCATCCCCCCTGATTGAACTAACCTCGTTATCCCTAGCCTGATTCTTGCTTGCATATTTATACATGCCTCTGAAAATTTCCACTACATGCATCCAACAAAGGGGGGATTCCCCCATGAAAGCTCATGCTCCAATACGTCTGTTAGTCTATAAGTCTATAGGCTATAAGGTACCACAGGACTCTTTGCAACTTTTTCTAGTAGTTATAAATGTTGACATACCATTACTAACACTATTCTTCTTTCACTCACTATTGAGATATCAGCTCCCACCTCTGATCAGCCCATGATGCCAGCTTCCTTCATCCACTTGCTAAATTTTCAAATACCTACATGCTTTCTCTGATGCTGCCCCTCTCTATAAAAATATACAAAGCTACCTTATTGTCCTCCTTTAAGTCCCTCCTTAAAACTGTCCTTTGCTGTGATGCCTATGAAAAAAACTTGACAATAGTTAGTCTGCTGGTATGCTGAGACAACTGCCTATCATGCTGACCAATATTGCCTCATTGTTTCCTGGTACTCCCCATTCTGTCTGTATCCATCTGTTGTCTCTTGTTTACATAAGCAGCTCTTTGGGGGCAGGGACAGTCTTTTTGTTCTGTGTTTGTACAATGCCTAGCACAGTGGGGTCCTGCTCAAGAGCTGCTAGGTGCTTCAGTAATAAAAATAATGTTAATAAATCCAGTGCGGGCAGGATTTGAATCAACAAGTAGGAGGTAAAGACTCCAGAGTCATTACCAATCCCCTGAGCTATGAAAGTCCCATTACTTGGATTTCTGTGGAGCTGTGCTGATTTACACCAGCTGAGGACTGAGCTTTTTATAGCTGTACTTCACATCTTTGTTTATAGATCTGCATTTACAACCTAAATGTGAAGCTATGTGAAGCTTTTCATTAACCATTATGCACTTAGCAAGCCCAATGGTGTGGAAAAGCAGTATAGATCAGTTCTGGGTCTGCCACATGACAAATGCAAGTTTGTTTCCTAAAGTTTTCCTCTTCTCGGGCAGCTGATAGAGCCAAGTCATGGCTTCCTATCCAGACAGAGAATGCAAAAATGAAGTTAGCAGCGAGGAAGTCAAAATTATGGAGGGAATGTTGGCCCCAAAGTGAAAGCTGGCCTCTGGCACCACATCATTTGCAACAGCAAAACAAATAAAGTAAATGCTATATTGAGGACAGAGTTTTTGGCAAACCCAACAGCTTCTGAAAACGTTTAAGAGCACCACTTCAGTTTCTAAAAGCAAATGCATTACCCATCCAGCTACTATAACAAACACCTTATCTACAGAGAAAGGCCAGTTCCTCACCCTTCCTAATAGCTCAGTCTACATACGACATTCATAGGCAAAGTAGGAGGCTGATAGCATACCTCCTGCATGATGTGCTGTATGGTATTGACAGGGTTAATGGCAGCATCAGCCTCCTGCAACTTTACATTAAGAAAACTTTAGAAAGCTCGATAGAAATTCAGCCCTGATTTACTCCCTGTGCAGTCACATTAGATGACCTGCCATCCCTCCACACTGCCTCTGAGTGCAGAAGTCCCAAGAGCCTCAGAACTGCTACCCTGGGAGTGCAAAGGGACAAGCTGAAAAGAGGCTGCACAGGGAGTCACCCCTTCCTTCCCTCTCTTGCCCCTGTGCTCCCCTCTCTCAGCCGCAGCACAACAGTGTGCAGGAGATCCAATAGACCATAGGGACAGCAAATAGTCTTATGGCCCACAGTAGTGGTTGTAGAGCACCTGCTCTAAACTCCACCCAGTGGATGGGAAAGCATTCCATCTCTCCATATGCTAGACAATCTCAAGCCATAGCAGACAACCCCCACAATTTTTTTTCATGAATGGGAGGTAGCAGCCACCCCACTGACCTCAAGACAAAATTGGGTTCAAACTTATATTAAGGAGAGACAGGGAAGAAGTGACAAGTTGGACAACATAGTTTTTATTAGAGTATATAAGTAGGGCCCTACCAATTTCACGGCCATGAAAAACACATCACGAACCATTAAATCTGGTCTCCTCTGGTAAAATATGGTCTTTTCTGTGCTTTTACTCTATACTATATAGATTTCACAGGGGAGACCAGTGTTTCTTAAATTGGGGGTCCTGACCCAACAGGGAGTTGCGGGGGGGGAGTCGCAAGATTATTTTAGGGGGGACGCAGTATTGCCACCCTTACTTCTGTGTTGCCTTCAGATCTGAGCATCTGGAGAGTGGTGGCTGTTAGCTCTGAAGGCACTGCCCCACCAACAGCAGCACAGAACTAAGGACGGCAATACCATACCATGCCACTCTTACTTCTTTGCCGCTGCTGGCGGCGGCTCTGCCTGCAGAGCTGAGCTCCCAGTCAGCAGCCACTGCTCTCCAGCTGCCCAGCTCTGAAGGCTGTGATACTACCATCAGCAGCACAGAAATAAGTGTAGAAGTACTGCAACCCCCTTACAATAACCTTGTGACCCCCCCCCCGCCCCCGAACCTCTTTTTGGGATCCCTTACAATTACAACACTGTGACATTTCAGATTTAAATTTCTGAAATCATTTAACATACAATTTAAAAAATCCCATGACCGTGACATTAACCAAAATGGACCGTGAATTTGGTAGGGCCCTATATATGACAATACCCTGTGTATGGTATGATTAATACAGCCATACTGTAAAAAATAAAGCCCTGTTTTATCTACATATTTATTTTAAAAGAACAGAAGGCTTTTCAAAGTTGAATCAATAGCAGCATTACTGGAACACATTTGGAATGGACAATGTTTGGCCTATTGTGTTAAATTCCTAAGGGTTTGCCTATTTTTGTATCAGATTACAGTTTTATTAGGTACAACTGTTTTTACATTGCATTTTTGTGATTAATGATGCTAAAAGGATTTTGGCATTTCAAATGTTGTACACAAACCTAATGGGCAAAATCTTCTGTAAACTTCTTCTAAGCTCTTGGCAAACTTTCCTCGGGAGTAAATATTAACTCCAGATAGTGTTTATTAGCTTTTATAAAATAATCACTGTAATAGTGGCATGTAATTGCTGGAGGTAAAAGCACATCCAGGCCAAGAATTAATCAAGTTTGAGCTCCCTAATAGAAACAGGTCAGGAACAATTTATTTCTTGCCAGTTTTTATTTAAAATAATAATTTTCTTCTGACTTTGTTTCATATTCCAAGAGTGATTTCATGCACAACATTCCCTGAACAGATTATGATGTTAACTAGAGATGGGCCTAAAATGTAAAGCTCAAGTTCAGATACACACTCCCACAAAGG
Source organism: Dermochelys coriacea (assembly GCF_009764565.3). Taxonomy (NCBI): domain Eukaryota; kingdom Metazoa; phylum Chordata; order Testudines; family Dermochelyidae; genus Dermochelys; species Dermochelys coriacea. Next base: position 32,939,304 of record NC_050070.1, on the reverse strand, counting down.
ACGGGAGTATTTGGATCTAGAGTTTCAGTTTGGCTTATTACACAGAGGGGGACCAGGCATAACATTCAAGTCTGAATTTTAACTCCCCTAAACTTTGGGCATATTCAGATCCAGGGTTTTATTTTGATCCAATCTATCAATAATATCAGATACTAAGAAAGTAAAATTCATCTATTTATGTCTGAATGCTGTTGACATCATAGCAGAATTTTCTGAAGCCTTCTCGATCCATCACTAACTTTGCACACTTACCTGCTGACCTCCCAGTGATCTGCCATGCCCCATCTATCCATCTCCTCACTGGTCATCCCCTACTATGATGAACCACCACCATTCCTTCCCATGGTAACTTTCTCTATTACCATCTCTACATCTGTTGTGACCAAAAGTACATAAGTTTGATTCTGTTGATTCCGAAAGCAGAATCTGCTTCTCTCCAATAATATTTATAAGTGTTCATCTTCTTTTTTCATCCAGGAGATATGCAAAAGTCTCCTCCAATACCAGATCTTAAAGGCTTCAGTTTTCTTCTTAAAAAGAAAAGGAGTACTTGTGGCACCTTAGAGACTGTGCCACAAGTACTCCTTTTCTTTTTGCGAATACAGACTAACACGGCTGCTACTCTGAAACCTGTCAGTTTTCTTCTTGTCAGCAGTGTTAGTGTCCCAAGATTCACATCCATAAATTGATATTGAAAAAATTAAGCTTTTCACCAGTCAAACCTTCATTCACTGAGATGCAAGTTTTTCCACACTTTAGTAAGGGAGGCCACAGCTAAGCAAGCCCTCCCGGTCTTCTTTTGATTTCTTTGCAGCACCCTCCTTGTATGTATATAAATCCAGATAATTAAGTTAATCTACTATCTCTACAGCTTGACCATTAATTTTATCCAGGGTGCAATCTAGACTGATGAACAGTTGTATCCCCTCAGTTCTCCAACCTGGGGTGCCTTTTACACTGGTTCACTGTGGGAGTTACCACTTCTGATTTCCTCACACATGGGCTGAACCATGTAAATTACTCCCAGTCATACTGCAAGAGTGCTACAACCAGCCACCCTTGAATTACACTGAAAAGCAACACCAGCAAATTCCCAATCCCAGACATTCCCCCAGAAATGTGCATCTCGTACTGCCCAGCACTCAATACACACTCATATAAAGTCTGTCATTTTATTAATAGAAAATGATATGCACAAATCCTGTTATCCCAAATGGAGCTTCCCAAACACTTCAATCCAAACACGCTGGCCTATATAAAACAATAAAAAAGTGTATTAAATACAGAAAGATAGATTGTAAGTGATTACAAGTAATGAAGCATAACAGTCAGAATTGGTTACAAGAAAATAAAAGTAAATTGCAACTAATGCCTAACTTAACAAGCTAGAGTGAATTCAAAGCAAAGGTCTCTTTCACCACGTGTTTCAGCAGTCTTACCAGCTAAATCTTTCACTCAGGATCCCTCCCCCTGTTTCCTTTACTCTTCAAGTTCTGTGGATGCTGTGAGTAAAGAGAAAGGAGGACTAAATTGGGGTTTCTCCTCTCTCCTCTTTACAGCTCTTTCTCTTGAGAATCACCTCCAGCTGAGGTTCTGGAGATGGAAAGTCTGTGTGGATAGGAAACCCCAGCTGTTTCTTTGTCAAGATGTAAATTTTTATTCACATTCTCCTCCTGCCAAAGAATGACCACTTAACCAAGTGATGGTCCATTTGATTTTGCTGACAGCTGGCTGAGGCACTGGCTAGCATTTTGTCTCTGGGGAACTGGTTTGTGGCTGCTCCCTCCAACTTGGAACATGTCTAGAAATATTATACAGAGGAATCCTATAACTTTACATGCAATGTTGCCGCACACATTTTACCAGGACAATAGTAATCAGCATATTATGAGTTTTCAAATGATACCTCACAAGGTATACTTTGTAGAAAATGTATCATAGTTCTGTAAAAGGACTGAATATGGTGGTACAGACTGACACAGTGTTGTCCACTTGCATCATGTACTTACTGATCATGTCAATATACATGCATTTCATTTTTGACACTCAAGAATAGTCCCTATGCCTCACTAACATATTCCAACAGTCATTGCATTGCATTAATGGTTGCAGCAACCATTAACATATCAACATATCTGAGGTTGGTTAAGAAGTGAGCACCAATAGAAATCCCAGCTTCTTCCATTTTATCAAAACCTTCCAGGGCTTGTGTCATAACAAAATTCTGTTTCATGTTGAAAAGACTTGGGGACAGAATACAGCCTTGTTTCACACTCTGTCTAATGAAAAACCACTCACTGTAACCTCCTATTGTTCACACCATGGTTTCTTATTGATTGTAGAGACTTGCAATGAGTTGCTCTGGAATTCCCATGTCTGCTAGTATCCTCCAGAGACAATCATGTCAAATAGTGTCTGTGGCACTGGCAGACCAACTGCCAGCTCATGCCAAGGCCTTTAGGCCTCAATGAACACTGACAAATGCATAGCTGGAAATCAGTCTGGCTCACCTGTATGCTAGCATTGTTAAAATAGATATTAAATTGATAAGCGAAGGTTTAGTGTTCAAACTTAATGAAATGCTTGTAGGATGCTACATGTATTGAACTCTCTTATAACATCTGTAGCCCATGGAATAAAGTTATATTGTGTGTTTGCATTGGAAAGGTCAAGATTGTGTAACTCACCAAACAGGAAAGAAGCATTAATTAATGTAAAGTGTTGGTCCTGCACACAAGGCCCACTGAAACCAAATGAGTCATTGTGAAACATCAAAGGATAAATACTTCATTGATTGCCCCCACATACACCCATGAAGAGGAGACAGGCACCAACACTTGTTCCACCAGTTTGAACTCTGGGGGAAGGGAATAAAAATCCCTGATGATAAGGAACAGTATCACTATGCTGTTCGGAATATGGAAAGGGCAATATTTCCAAGCATAAGCAAGGGATCCCCAAACTGCTTGGCTTGGGTTAGATCTAGAGGACATAGAGACCTTGCATATTGCAGCAGTTTCTATTACCTTTTGGAACCTAAGACTGTAACTCATTTGTGTGTGTGTTTACCTGGTTTAATCTTGTAAATAACTCATTTAATTTTTCTTAGTTAATAAATTGTTAGTTAGTTTATTATAGGATTAGCGACAAATCTTGTCTTTCGTGTGAGATCTAAGGTACAATTGACCTGGAATAAGTGACTGGTCCTTTGGGACAGAGAGTAACCTGAATATTTTTGGTGTCAGGGACCATCTATCACAAAGGCAAGCTTGCCTAGGTGTGAAAATAGACCAGAGTACCCAAGGGGACTGTTTGTGATGTTAAGGCTGTTCTAATACTTGAGGAGTTCACATTTGATATTTGATTGGTGAAATCTAAGTATAGAACACACACCCAGTTTGTGGTTTGTGCCCTGTTTCTTTACAGTCTTCCCTGAAGTTGGAACTCCTAGTTATGAGCCACTTTTGATACTGACAAGCTGTCTAACACTTTGGTGTAGTCAGTGAAACACATAATCAATGGACAATTATACTCCCTGCAAATTTTCATTGGCATGACAGAGGTTCGCGATCTGATCACATGTGCTTTGTCCTTTTCTGAAATGAGCTTGTCTATATGTCTATCGTTTGCTTCGTCTGATCCAAAATTCTGTGAAGCAGTACTTAACTCGCATAAAATATCAGGGAGATGGTACGATCGTTACTGTATTCTGTTATATCCGCTCCCTTTGGTAAGGGCAGAAGGATTCCCTTTGTCCAGTTCAATGGACTTTGAGTCATGCATATCTCATTGCAAAAATTTCTACATGAGATCAATACCACAATCACCTACTGCTTTTAGCAACTCTGCTGATACCTGTACTATCCTGGTGCTTTCCTATGCTTCATTTTTATAATAGCACTCACCACTTCCTCTAGCAGAATTGATGGCTCTGACTCCATACTCTTTTTTCTGACATCCTGTATTATAAGTGGCTCTGATGAGGCATACAGATTGTCACAGTAATCTCTCCATCTGCATTTTACATCATCATCTTCACTAAGAACTCCACCATCATGATTTTTTATTCTCCTCTGTCACAGTGAAATCCTTTTAGTAGGAAGTCTGACCACAGTGAACATACTTTTTATAATATTACACTCTTTATAATTCTCAAGTTCCTCCAATTTTGCCCTAATGTATTTGCTCTTGTCTTGTCTAGTCTGCCTTTTAATCAATCTGCTCGATTCCTTTTATTCTCTCCTGCATTCTTCAGTCTCCAAGTTACTCTCTTTCATCATAAGTCATTTGTTCCACCAACTCAAACACCATCTTTGTTAACCGAGGTGCAGTCTGATGCTGATGTTTCAGATTTCGTTCTTTGGTGGTTTTGAGCATGATAAATCTGGGAATAAAATGAAAACTGTTCTTCTCCTCTTGCACCTGTGACAATGACTCAAGCCCATTCTTTACAGAAGTCATGTCATTTTTGTTGATTTTGCACAGGTCCAGCTACAATGGACCTGCTGAACATATTATCTTTTTCAATTTAATTTGATGTTGGAGGCTAACAGTTGGTCTGATCTACAGTCCTCACTTTCTGCCCCTCCACCCCCACGAACACGATACAGTTCTGAGGTGACCTAGAATCCTATTTTCGACATCTCCAACTCAAGGAATATTTCCAACACACCTCTGAACAACATACTAACCCATACCTTCCTACCAAGACTACAAAAAGAAGGATTCTGGGTGGACTCCTCCTGAAGATTGAAACAACAGACTGGACTTCTACATAGAGTGCTTCCGCCGACATGCACGAGCTGAAATTGTGGAAAAGCAGCATCACTTGCCCCATAACCTCAGCTGTGCAGAACACAATGCCATCCACAGCCTCAGAAACAACTCTGACATCATAATCAAAAAGGCTGACAAAGGAGGTGCTGTCATCATCATGAATAGGTCAGAATATGAACAAGAGGCTGCTAGGCAGCTCTCCAACACCACTTTCTACAAGCCATTACCCTCTGATCCCACTGAGGGTTACCAAAATAAACTAGCATAATGACAGGTTTCAGAGTAGCAGCCATGTTAGTCTGTATTCGCAAAAAGAAAAGGATTACTTGTGGCACCTTAGATTTGTTAGTCTCTAAGGTGCCACAAGTACTCCTTTTCTTTTTGCAAAAGAAACTACACCATCTGCTCAAGAAACTCCCTGAAAAAGCACAAGAACAAATCTGCAGACACAACCCTGGAACCCCGACCTGGGGTATTCTATCTGCTACCCAAGATCCATAAACCTGGACATCCTGGACACCCCATCATCTCAGGTATTGGCACCCTGACAGCAGGATTGTCTGGCTACATAGACTCCCTCCTCAGGCCCTACGCTACCAGCACTCCCACTATCTTAGAGACACCACTGACTTCCTGAGGAAACTACAATCCATCGGTGATCTTCCTGAAAACACCATCCTGGCCACTATGGATGTAGAAGCCCTCTACACCAACATTCCACACAAAGATGGACTACAAGCCGTCAGAAACAGTATCCCCGATAATGTCACGGCTAACCTGGTGGCTGAACTTTGTGACTTTGTCCTCACTCATAATTATTTCACATTTGTGGACAATGTATACCTTCCAATCAGCGACACTGCTATGGGTACCCGCATGGGCCCACAGTATGCCAACATTTTTATGGCTGACTTAGAACAACACTTCCTCAGCTCTCATCCCCTAACACCCTACTCTACTTACTCTACATTGATGACATCTTCATCATCTGGACCCATGAAAAAGAAGCCCTTGAGGAATTCCACCATAATTTCAACAATTTCCATGCCACCATCAACCTCAGCCTGGACCAGTCCACACAGGAGATCCACTTCCTGGACGCTATGGTGCTAATAAGTGATGGTCACATAACCACCACCCTATACCGGAAACCTACTGACTGCTATTCCTACCTACATGCCTCCAGCTTTCATCCAGACCACACCACGCAATCCATTGTCTACAGCCAAGCTCTACAATACAACCGCATTTGCTCCAACCCCTCAGACAGAGACAAACACCTACAAGATCTCTATCATGCATTCCTACAACTACAATACCCACCTGCTGAAGTGAAGAAACAGATTGACAGAGCCAGAAGAGTACCCAGAAGTCACCTACTACAGGACAGGCCCAACAAAGAAAATAACAGAACGCCACTAGCCATCACCTTCAGCCCACAACTAAAACCTCTCCAATGCATCATCAAGGATCTACAACCTATCCTGAAGGACGACCTATCACTCTCACACATCTTGGGAGACAGGCCAGTCCTTGCTTGCAGACAGCCCCCCAACCTGAAGCAAATACTCACCAGCAACCACACACCACACAACAGAACCAGTAACCCAGGAACCTATCCTTGCAACAAAGCCCATTGCCAACATATCTATTCAGGAGACACCATCATAGGGCCTAATCACAACAGCCACACTATCAGAGGCTCGTTCACCTGCACATCTACCAATTTGATATATGCCATCATGTGCCAGCAATGCCCCTCTGCAATGTACATTGATCAAACTGGACAGTCTCTACGTAAAAGAATAAATGGACACAAATCAGACGTCAAGAATTATAACATTCAAAAACCAGTTGGAGAACACTTCAATCTCTTTGGTCACTCGATTACAGACCTAAAAGTTGCAATTCTTCAACAAAAAAAAAACTTCAAAAACAGACTCCAATGAGAGACTGCTGAATTGGAATTAATTTGCAAACTGGATACAATTAACTTAGGCTTGAATAGAGACTGGGAATGGATGGGTCATTACACCAAGTAAAACTATTTCCCCATGTTTATTCCCCCCGACACACTGTTCCTCAGACATTCTTGTCAACTGCTGGAAATGGCCCACCTTGATTATCACTAACAAAAGGTTTCCCCGCTCTCCTGCTGGTAATAGCTCACCTTAAGTGATCACTCTTGTTACAGTGTATATGGTAATACCCATTGTTTCATGTTCTCTATGTATATAAATCTCCTCACTGTATTTTCCACGGAATGCATCCAATGAAGTGAGCTATAGCTCACGAAAGCTTAAGTTCAAATAAATTTGTTAGTCTCTAAGGTGGCACAAGTACTCCTGTCCTTACTTGGGAAAGTCTTTGTCCATTGGACACTCAAGTTCCAGCATCATTGTATCATTACATAGTTGATTTTCATTTTTGTCATGCCATTAGGTGACCTCAGTGAATTTAAACAGCTAAAATGTTGAATGAAGATGGTATTTCATTGTAAAGACAAGATTATTAAAGTATCAGCATTCTATTAAACACCTTCCTCTCTCATTTTGTAAACCAAGATCATTGTTTCCCATTAATTCTTTATGCATGCTTACAGTTCCAATGTTCACATTCAGGCCTTCAATGACAAGGGTACTGTCTGTGATTGGTGTTTTAATGAGCATCTCTTCAGACCATTCACAGAACTCATCAGATAGCTGGAAACTAAATATTGAGCTCCAAATATTTAATTATGGGTTCTTTAATGTATCAGAGAAATGTATTACGCATTGCAATGGCTGGAAGTTGAAGCAAGATAAATTCAACTGGAAATATAGCATACATTTCTAACACAGTAACTAACCATTGGAACAATTTACCAAGGCTCATGGTGGATTCTCCAGCACAAACAATTTTTAAATCATGATTGGATGTTTCTTTTTAAAAGATATGTTCTAGGAATTATTTTTGGCCATTCTATGACCTGTGTTATGCTGCAGGAGGATAGATTATATGATCATGATGGTCTCTTCTGGCCCTGGAATCTATGAATCCATGAAAAGGTGTATTGGAACCAGCAGTGGCAGAGTAATTCAGCCTTCACCTACAATCATCACTGGCTTTACAAATGAGCGAGAACTGAATCATAGCAGTAGGAAGACAAACTGCTTATATATAGCACCTTTCACATACTGCACATCAAGGGGCTTTATAATCCCTTCTCAAAAAAAATTGCAAAGCCTTTGCTACTGCACCACCTTATGCTGTGTGATCTCATCAAAACTCATAAGGAGCAAGCCAGGCTGGGGCAGTATTTGGATAGGAGACCTTATAGGAACTCCTTGGCGTCACAAGAAGTGGTGACTACATTCTGTATATTAGCTTGATTGATGAGAAAAGGGACTCACTCTCTGTAAATCTGTTTTCCTAGTTATTTTTTACCAAGAAATAAAGAGGTCATTAATTACCGTATCAACTGCTGCAGCCTTCCTTCAATCTCCTTTGTAAGGAAGGCAAGAGACTTTTAAAAGAAGTTAGTTATTAAACCACTACACTGGAGTGTCATCATCACTGTAAATGATCTACGAAGAGGAAGTGTAAAAACGTAATATCCCAGCTGAATAAATCCATGCCAGAATCTTGTAATAGAAAATCCACATTTCTTATAAAAACAGCTCAGAGGCTAGTCCATTCTGCTTTTATAATCTGTTAAGCACCATTCAATCAAACCTACGTTTATATAACCATTTTCAAACTAAAACTTCAAGATACTTTAATTCAAATAAAATCAATTAATCAAATGTTAAAAGCCCTTTATAATGTCAAAACAAAGAAACAAGTCTTTAGGCTGTGCTAATCATAGCCAAGATCTGTCATTTTTTTCTTGTCCTTCCCATGTGCATATTTTGAAAGAATCAGGATGATCTATATTAGTATTATAGACGTGAACAGTGTAGATGTACAATAGTTTCAAACATCAGGTAGCTAAATCAGTGAGAAAATCATCTGTTACACTATACAGATACCCTTACTCAATAAATTAATCCAAGACCAGTCACATTGGAGCGAATGGGACTGCTCCTGGAGTAACAGACTAAGTAAGAAGACTGGAATCTAGCCCAGAGACTGTTACCAATATTTCCTTCAGATCTAACTTCTGTGGGTTTACATCCCACTCATTTCACTCTTACCTTCAGATTCAACTAAACTCAAAATCCCAATGTTAAATTCAGTTGAGTTCCTCATTAATTTGATTCAAACTCAGCTGTTTCTCATTCACAGCTGGACCCAGGCTCAATCAGAAGGTTTGTGAGCCTCAGAGGTTTTTACAAAACCAACCTGAACCTTGAGTTTTGAACAAAACCCCAACCCAGAATTTCACATGGTTTTGGCTGCAAACAATTCTCACCGCTCTACGTTAACTAGAATCATGAAAGAACTTTTGCCTACAAGTGAAACTCTCAAAGGCTGGCCATTCATTATGTTTCCAAAAATCTGGGAGAAATCAATTGCTTTTAATATTGTTCGATTTTGCCTTCTTCAAAAAGTAACTTGAACAGTTTTGTGAGAAGTAAATGCAAAACTTGCCCATCACAAAAGAGAAGAAAGGAGTAAAAGGTGCTTTCCCCCTCCTCTGTGCCTCTCCACAATAGGCCATCAACAATTGCAGCCTAAGCAAAAGTCTGTTCACAGCTACTTTCTCCAAAGGTGCTAATCCCCTTCAAAAGGAGTGAGACAGTTTGGCCAGAGTGCTGCCCCTCTCTTTAACTGGCCATAAGATCTGGCTGCCCATTGATGGGTGTGAGCACTGAACCCTACCCAGAATCATGACACAGAAGTTGCACTCCTCAGGAGTGCTGCAAACTCAACCTGAAAGCTTGAAGTCAAGTTGGGTTCTTTCCTTCCCATATATCATGAATAATAAGGATCCTGCAAGACAAATTAGGCCTGCAGTGACAGCTGTTAAAAAATAAATAATAATAGTAGGAAAGTTTATGGAGTTTAAGACTAGCCTAAAATATGGTCAGCACCTCACAATCAAAATACAGAAGACCCATACAATCTGATTTGACATGACACTACAAGTGAGGGTCTGATATAAAAATAGATAGGAGAAGGGCAGAAGAAGGACAAGGGTGACAATAAGATGATGTAGTTATTCAGTAAGGAGCATATACATTTTAATGATTCAGTCCCTTTAATTTAAAAAAAACATTACTATTAGTTGGTTACCTTGCCTCCTGTTCAGTTTCTGTAGGTTTCATGACAGAATTGTTTTTAGGAGGGAAGTGAATGTGGCAAGGGAAGTATGTTATCAAACAGGGACAGGAGAGCACTGCAAATCTAAAGAACAGCACAGAAGAAGGCACAGAGAAATCTTGTAGAAGACGACTAAGGCTTTGTCTACACTAGTGCTTTTGTTGGCAAAACTTTTGTCAGTCAGGGGTGTGAAAAAACACACCCCTGACTGACATGTTTCCCAACAAAAGCGCCAATGTGGACAGCGCTATGTTGGTGGGAGAGCTACTGCTGCTTATTGGGAGTGGTTTAATTATGCTGGCAGGAGAGCTCTCTCCCGTCAGCATTGCGTGGCTACACAGAGACCTTACAGCAGCACAGCTGCAGCTGTACAGCTGTGCCACTGTAAGGTCCATAGTGTAGACAAAGCCTAAGAAGGTATCAAGGCTAGAACCATTGTTAGAGCAGAAATTATGAGAGCAAAGGCTTTCCAAGAGGTTTGCATGTGTGTCACGAAAATTGGAGCCAATAGGGTTGCATGCATGCAAATGAGGGTATATGTTGTCCTGTAGAGTGTTTATTACAGATAATGAGTTGTGAGAAGGAAGAAAGCCAACTTGACTTTCAGATTTCAGAGAGTCTTTGTGGCCCTTGCTGTTAGTCTGATCTGGAATCACTGAGACACAATAAGAACCCCATGGTGCAATTTTCACACTATCACTTTTTAATGTAAAACTGCACTTCCAGCTACACTTGCGCTTCAAAACCATACTTTGGCTGATTCCCAGTGTGCTTTTATCAGTCAGACAGCTCTTTCATTTATTGCCTTTGCAGTTAGGGTGTCATATACATATGTTTCAGGCATACTATGAAGCATAGTATCAAATAGTATCTTTGGTGCCATAATCTCGCAACCAGAAATGTATTGTTATGCCTATGAAATAGTTATTTTGGTAGGGAAATATTACTTATAACAAGTATTTCTAAATCAATGTTATTTCTAAAACTTTGTTATTTGCATAAGCACTTTACTGAGGACTAAGAAATAAAAAGTCCCTGCCATAAAAGATTTACAGTCTATATAGAAAACACAGCCCAAAGATAGAGCATGTAACGCACTAAGAAACAAGGGAGTAAGCAGAGACCGTTAGCATGCATCGTTAGCTCCACTGTTTTTAAAAATAGGATAAAAAAATCAAGATTTAAAACACAATTCCTACCTATCACATTGTTAACACAAAGAGATTACTAAAATTGAAAAGATTTTTAAAATCTTTGTTTCTCACTTGTGTTCGTTGTTTACCTTTTGCACTTTTGCACTCATCTTGGAATATGCAAGGAGAGCAGCCAGCCTCACTTTCTGGTTCACATGCACTAGCGCTATACTCTTGCTTTTGAGTCTCCAAAACAGCTGGAGTATTTTCATTTTGAAAAGAAGTTTTCATTGAAATTAACAGGAAAAAATAATGAAAGCGTCCTCAAGTCAGGTTAAAATTTTGAGGGGGAAAAAACAAAAAAACACCCCCCTCCCTCACCAACAACTCATTTTATAGTACACATCTTTTGGAGCCTAAACTACTTAACAATAGCCCTTTGCGGATACTGTCTCAATAGGATTATGTACTCATGCAAGCAAATGCAACCCTCCCCTTTGTGGGCTACCTAGACTGTGGCCCCAGAAGCACAAGAGTAGCAAGTGACTTGCCTGCATACTCCTTCCCTGGAGCCAAGGGCAGGGAGTGGGCAGGAAATGAATAGGTCCTTGGATTCACTCCCTTTAATTGCTAGTAAGAGTAGCCTGTGTGTGAAAGGATGGGTAATAATTTATTACTTCTCTAGGCCAGCAGTAATTTACTACCCCCACCCCACCCCAGGGAGCAAATAGGAAGGTCTCCAATAACAATTGCATTGACATCAAGGAATCTTTATCACTTTGAAACCTTTAATACAAATGCAGCTTTGAATCACAAGGAACAGTCTATCTGATATGGTGCAAACAAGATGCCACATAGAATAAATTACAAGGACTGCACAGGTTTCAGAGTAGCAGCCGTGTTAGTCTGTATTCTCAAAAAGAAAAGGAGTACTTGTGGCACCTTAGAGACTAACAAATTTTAAATTTGTTAGTCTCTAAGGTGCCACAAGTACTCCTTTTCTTTTTGAAAATTTGTTAGTCTCTAAGGTGCCACAAGTACTCCTTTTCTTTTTAAGGACTGCACAATGTACAATTGTATTTTTATTGCAGTTATCCGGGGACAGTGTGAAATACAAATGAGTTTGTACCTATCATCAGATCCCTAAGATACAAAAATGGGGCTGAAACCGATTTGCCTTACTCACATAAGTAAGCACATTTCACTTGTGCAAGAAAGGGAAGCAGGTTCAACTCCAAGGTTAGAGCTGGTTAGAAAAATGGGTATTTTATCCTGCAGAAATCTTTGACTTTTCATTGAAAAACTGAAAGTCTCAAAACCTAAAATTTTTGAGGAAAAATACTTTTCATTTTTTTCAATTATAAGTAAAAATTTTCCACAGAAGTAGACACTTGACACTTTCCATGAAAATTTTTATTTAGTTGAAAATCCAGCCTTCCATCCAAAACCTGTTTGAATGGGAAATTTTCAATCAACCTACATATGTTGTATGCCCAGCTGACATATACCCTTCGTTAAGAACATTTACAGTTGGTGTGTACATTATACTAGAACAAAAAAGCAACCAAAAAAGAAAAAATCCACAAAAAACCACAGCCATCCTACATTAAAAATGATGAAGAGTGCAAGGGGAAGCATGCAAAAATTAGGAAATGCCAAAATTAAGGTTGCCCGTGCAATTTTCATTCAGCCTTCTTTTGTGTATGCATTATGACATGGGCTTGCGTTACACAACCACATACTATTTTTCTCCCCAAGACCCATGCTTTATTCAGTGAATGGGTAGTTACTCCCTATTTCTTTTTATCCTTCTCAATCAATATGTGGCCTCCAGGCTTTATTTAATGCTTATCATCCCAACCCTGCACAGAACACAAAATTGTAAGTTTCTTACTTGGTGCTTCTGTGAAGCTTTCAGAGTATGCATGGGCTGCACAAACATGAATGAATTTATCTCCATAACACCCACTGGAGATTAGGTGTTATTATTATACCCATTTTACACCTTAGGAATTCACGGAGCGATTAAAGCCAAAAGTGTCTACTAATTTGGGGTACCCAATTTCAGAGAACTAGAGCATGATTTTTTCAGAGTATTTAGAATTTGTATAGCACTTTATATGTTCAAAACACAGCTCCCCATGTCTTCTTTTGCAGTTGTGATCACCCAGGACTTCTATAAATCTGTCCCCAGGAGTCTCAGATTGGGCAACCAGAAAATGGGGAACACACAATTCACAAGTGCTAACTGTGAAAAGTTGGGTGTGAATAACTTACCTACCATCACATAGGAAGAGAGAGAATACAATTGTCCAGGGTGGCATTCAACTTCCTTAACCATGAAACCATGCTTTTCTTCCTGCTATCCCCTGCCTCATTCACTACACAACTTCCAGCTTTTGCAACAAATGAGGCAAGAGTCCTGCAGACAACAGCATAATTCACTATACAACGCTGATTAATTCTCAGAGCAGATTCATCCTGTGCACTGAATGAGGTAGGAGTCCAGACAACCTTAATGTTAGATGTTGCAACCATCTCTGTGTATATAGAGAGGTAGATTGTGACTTTAGGGACAGTGCTGAGCAAGGGATGATGATAAACTGCACCATCCGAGGAGTACTCCTAGGAAGCAGGGTGACTCAAAGACACACCTCTGAATCACAATTCCTCCTTTGCTTCCCCCTCACTTCAAGTGAGTAGCAATCCGTTGCTGGTGTATACCAGCAGCAAAATATGGCACCACCTTCACTGGCCAGTGCATAAGAGAGGAGGGATCAAAGTTGTTCCAAAGATCTGCCCATTCCTCACCCAGCAACTCTGTGGAAAGGGTGTCAGTTTGCACAGCCCTGCTTACTCCCATGTGCCTGGTTCCCAGGGTCTGGGTAGCCAACATAGAGATGCAAGGCAAGTTCTTACTCTCTTTTACTCCCTTGCCCAGGTGTGTAGTCCAAATCTAGCTCTTACAATAAACCCCCAATTTTTTTAAATCTGGAATTATAATTTGCTTTCGTGGGCTGTTTGAGATTTAGCACATTCTGCAATCTACAGGTTAGGGTCTATTAGAAGTGTCCAAACAGTGAATGAGATAATTTAATAATCCTAGAAAGAGATCATCAGCACTTATAAATATTGTGGGTCCTTCTGCCAACACCAGTGTGCCATTCTGACACCAGGACCTTGCAAGTCAGTTTTGCAGTGGAGGAGAAGTCAGTGACACAGAGAGTCTTAATATATTCTGAATGTAATGGTGTATTTACACACATGCATCAGTACAGGAACAAAGGGAGTTAAACAGCATATAGATCAGGGTTTTTTCAGGACTCTTAGCCCAACACCAATGTGCAGCTGCACAGTGAGTAATTGCCTCAAGAATTGACCCCACTGAGAGAGCAGGGCAGAAATCAAGTTCCCTTGCTACTCATAGATTCAGAGATTCATAGATACTAAGGTCAGAAGGGACCATGCTGATAATCTACTCACACAGCTTCCTTCATCCAGAAACTTGTATAACCAAACTAATACCACAATACATTTTCCCAAGACTGAACATTTGCTCAAACACTAAGAAAAAACTTGAAAGACCATGTGTAACAACATCATCTAGTGACTCTTGCCATAATAATACAGTACTCAGATATATTAATTTAAAAGTCAATTTATTTGGGCAGGGGACCATTTTAAAATACTTTAATAGAAATTCTAATTTATCCAAGACGATTTTATAGCATGAGGCAACATCTGATTTGGAAAAGAGTGATGTTTAGAATGTTGGTGTGTCCTTTCCAGTGACTGATGGGGAGGTTTCATAGACTCAAAGATTACAAGGGACTTCAAGAGGTCATCTAGTTCAGCCTCCTGCACTGAGGCAAGACTAAGTATATCTAGACCATCCCTGACAGGTGTTTGTGTTACCTGTCCTTAAAACCTCCGGTGATGGGAATTCTACAGCCACCCTTGGAAGCCTACTCAAATGTTTAACTATCCTTTAGTTAGAAAGCTTTCCTTACTATCTAACTTACATCTTTCTTGCTGCAGATTACAACCATTAGTTCTTGTTTTACCTCCAGTGGACACAGAGAACAATTGATCACCATACTCTTTATAATAGTCCTTAACATATCTAAAGACTTATCAGGTCCTCCCTTGATCTTTTTTTTATCAAAACTAAACATGCTCATATTTTTTAATTTATCATAAATCAGGTTTTGTAATCCCTTTATCATTTTGTTACTCTCCCCTAGACTCTCTCCAGTTTGTCGATATCTTTCTTTAAGTGTGGCACCCAAACCTGGACATAATACTCCAGCTGAGCCTTCACCAGTGCTGAGTAGAGTGGGATAATTATGTCCCACATCTTACGTACAACAGTCCTTTTAATACACCCCAGAATTATATTAGTTGTTCTTTTTGCAACTGCATCACATTATTGACATGTTCAATTTATGATCCACTGTGACCCCCAGATCCTTCTCAGCAGTACTGCTACCTAGCCTGTCATTCCCCATTTTGTAGTTGTGTATTTGATTTTTCCTTCCTGTGTTCTGTATTTGTCTTTATTGAATTTCACCTTGTCGATGTCAGACCAATTCTACAGTTTTTCAAGGTCATTTTTAATTCTGTCCTTCGGAGTGCTTGCAATCCATCCCAGCATGGTGTCATCCTCAAATTATATAAGCATACCCTCAACTCGAAAATCCAAAACATTAATAAAAATGGTGAATAGTAGTGGACCCAGGACAGATCCCTGTGGGAGCTCACTATCTCTGTGCCCCCAGTTTGATAGCAAACCATTGATAATTACTCTTTGAGTACAGTCCTTCAACCAGTTGTGCACCCACATTATAGTAATTCCATCTAAAGTAGACCACATTTTCCTAGTTTGCTTATGAAACTGTCATGTGGGCATGTGTCTAAAGCCTTACTAAAGTCCAGACATATCAAGTCTACTGCTTCCCACTATCTACTAGGCCAGGAAACCTAACAAAGAAGAAAATTAAGTTGGTTTGCTATGATTTGTTCTTGACAAATCCATTTTGTCTATTACTTGTTACTCTATTATTCTCTAGGTGTTTACAAACTGATTGTTTAATAATTTGTTCCAGTATCTTTCCAGGTATCAAAGTTAGGCTGACTGGTCTATAAGAAAGGGAACAAAAAAGACCCACAAAATTAAAGATATGTTTGTTTTTCTCAGGTCCACCAGGACCTCACCCATCATCAAAGATAAATGCTAATGATAATGAGATTGCTTCAGCTAGTTCCTTAAGTAACCTATGGTAAATTTCATCAGGTCCTGCCAACTTGGTCTAACTTATTTAAATATTCTTTAACTTGTTCTTTCCCTATTTTGGCTTATGTTCCTTCCCACTTGTTGTTAAAATTAATTATGTTAAGTATCTGATCACAACCATTTTAGTGAAGACTGATGCATACTAGGTAATAAACACTTCAGCCCTCTTGATGTCATGTTATTAGCTATTTTTCCCCTCTAAGTAGTGGACCTATGTTTTCCCTTGTCTTTCTCTTACTCATAATGCATTAATAGAACCTCTTTGTATTGCCTTTTATATTCCTTCCTAAGTGAAACTCATTTGGTGCCTTAGCCTTTCTGATTTTATCCCTGCATGCTTGTGCTGTTCTTTTGCACTCATTCTTAGCAATCTGTTCATGTTTCCACTTTTTATAGGATTCCTTTTTGATTTTCAGGTCATTAAACAGCTCTGGGTGGAGCCATACTGGCCTCTTACTATTCTTCCTATCTTTCCTTCACATCAGGATAGTTTTCTGTTGTGCCTTTAATTTGTCTCTTTGAGAAACTGCCAGAAATCCCAAACTACTTTTTTCCCGTCAGATTTTCTTCCCATTGTCCCTTACCTACCAATTTTCTCTTGAAGTCTTCTTCAGTCCATGTTTGAGGCAAAAAGGATGAAATTTCACACTTAAAATTGTACCTGGTTTTGAGATGTTAGAATTGCTTCTGACCAAAGATATATTTGCAACAAAAACATGCAAATATTCCCATTTTTATGCAAAATTTGTGAAACTTCACATAAAAATGCAATTTACAAGTTGAAAATTCCCAAGAACAAATTTGTAACCTTTCCGCACCAAACAACCCACACATCACAAGGATTTTGATAAATGTATCTGTCCAAAGTATTACACTATGTGTTAGAATACTTGAGTACAAACAAAAAAAAACACAATTTGGACCTGATTTACAGTGAGCAGCCTCCCCTGATGCAGGAACAAGCTTCTGTGTGTCCCTACCAGCACATACACTTTTGCTGCATTCCCGCACAGGTGCTACACTGTGTGCACAGGTGCTAGACTGTAGGGTCTGATCCATCTCCCACTGAAATCATGCATCCGAGGAAGTGAGCTGTAGCTCACGAAAGCTTATGCTCTACTAAATCTGTTAGTCTCTAAGGTGCCACAAGTACTCCTTTTCTTTTTACGGATACAAACATGGCTGCTACTCTGAAACCTGAAATTAATAGAAAGACTTGCATTAGTTGCACTACGCCATAGAAGTACAAATGGATGTGCAAAACTCTGCACACATAAATGGAGACTAGGTTGAGAATCCTTAATGAAAATCAGACCCTTAATGTAACATTTGCAAATTTGTTTTAAGCCTTTTATGTCACTCACTATACAACTGACTTCTTTGTCTTCCAAACATACGCACATGTCATAAAGGGTTAAAAAGGATAAAAACAGATTACAGTGATCTTAAAAAAAATAAACTGAAAACTGCTTCTCAATGACATTACGGACAGCAGTTCCAACCATCATCAAGGGATAAATCAATTTGCAGCAGCTGTGGCAGCTATTTAAGTCCAGGGCATGTGGCCAGAGTAATGTTAAGATTATTATTATTATTATTATTATTATTTATTATTTTGACATCCCATAGCACTGCATTCCAGTGATCAGGAACAGAGTTGGTTAAACTATTTGTTATGAACAATTTATTCATCAGTTTGGCTCTTTGTTCACCAGTTACCTGTGAACAGGTCTCATTTGATTCTCCCCCTCCTGCCAATTTGTTCATTTTTCATAATTGTTTGAATAATTTTGATTAAATATTTGAGCCTGTTAGTTATTTGGGAGCTTTTTGTAGTGAATGCTCCATCAGTATCCAGAACCCACTATTCAAGCTGTATCATCTCAGCCACACCTTATGGTTTCTCTCCCCTAATTGGATGACCTATCTTTAATGTAACAATTTATTTAGATATGATCCAAGTGCCTTCCTTCAAAAACATTAAAGTAACCATATGTTTGGTTATATAATGAACACTCCTACCATTGAAATATTTATGTTTCCCCATCATTAATAACACTACTGCCATCCGAGGCCAGCTGAGACATTGCTGCCAAAGCTGCAGCCACAAAGAGCTATATCCCACCAAAGACAGACTGACATTCTAGTGTGATCGTGACTGCTCAGGTTCCAGGGCCATATGGTGGGCAGGAAGAGATCTGTGATGCTATTTACCATGCCATAGAAATTATTTTCATCTGATTCTACAGCTATGGAACACAGGCATGTTACCCCCAGCCCATCAAAGAGCTGGAAAAAATTCAGCAGCAGCACCTTTGAGTCATTATGCTTATCAGGTGGCGAGATAAAAATCACATATAATAAGGTTCTCCAAAAGTATTCCACAGCTTATAAATTGCAACTGCATTGGTATGGACATGTCATCCACAGCGAAGACACCAAGCACCTAAAGAAAATACCATATAGTAATAGGAAATCTTTAATGGGCAAAAGATCACACGGAAAGGAAAATGAGAGCTCTCTTAAAGAATGCACCCATTTTGACACTGGTATCAACATGTAACAGAGCCAGGGCCTTCCAGCTGGCAAGCTCTGTACAAAGAGTGAGGAGGGATGTGTAAGTTCCTGCCCTATGCATATGTAATGCTTCTAGTTGCCCTCATTTAGGCAATATGCCTTCTCCCATATCTTGTCAGAGCATTCATTTGCCCCATAGTATACCATATGCCAGCCAGGCATATCTTAGTAATGCAGAATATCTTCAAAATTCAAATATAGTTGTGGATCTGTACACTATATAGATTGCAGTATCCTTCTATGGTACCAATGTCCTTCACCCTCTTTTTTCATCTTTATGTCTTTCACAGGGACTTTGTCTGTACAATTCATTCTCACCTCTCTATGTGAAGGAAATTTCTCACTGCATACAATTATATTGTACACATTGTTATTTGCATTTCCTACACTATTTCTTAAAATAGGTAAGTTTAATAAAAATAATTATTCTTAAGAAAAAGAAAACAAAAAGATCAGATGTACTCATGCCTGGCACTTGATCTGAAGACCTACAAGCAAAACCCAGATGATGTGCAAAGTGATGCAGGGGTCTCAGTAGATATCACTCCTCCTTTGGAACCAACGGAATTGCCTTAGGTTTATGTTAGAAGTCATTGTGCTGTACCATCTCCTCTAGGAAATAATATTTGTTATCCATAAGCCTTAGATGCTCTAGGACTCAGTTGTCTGAGAGACTGCCTCTACCCCTATGATGCAATGTGCTGAGGTTCAAAGGCTCTGACAGCAGGACATTCCCAATGGGAAGTGGCTCTGAAATGTGGTGTGCTGGAAGTCTGTCATGCTTCACCACTTTTAGGGCACAGTGCAAAATTCATTTATTTAGTCTCCCTGCTTGGATGACCAAATACTTCACTTCCTGTCTTAAAATGTGAAACAGTTCCCTTGTTCCACCCAAGAGGTGAGTACATTTCATAGATAGTTAAAACGATTCCTATATTTGTATATAGAGTTTGTCAAGTTCTTTAGGATCCTTTGAAATTAAAAATCCCTATGCCATTGTAAGTGATCATTATTTATGTACAGAGAGAAAATAGTTCATTTAAAGCTAGCTAACTGGGTACCCATACCAATTATATTAATCATACTGGAGTGTCTTGATATTATGAATTTTCCATACATTTTGCTACACCAACCCATGATGCTGAGCAACTATTGATCACTAGATGCTGAAGCCACTGAGTCACCTGTTAAAAAAGAGGTACATACACCTCCATACCATCTTCCAACTCAGAGAAGGAGGGAAAGGAGTTGAAACAAAAGTGGGAACTAAATGAAAAATAATCTGAAGAGTGAAAAGTAAGAAGATCTAGAAAAGAAAGAAGTGTTGGAACAGATACTGGAGTTTTCCATTGTAAATTATCATCACTAACCGGCTGTCTGGGAACCACTCCAACCTGATGTTGGGTTCTCTTTGATAAAGCGGTGTTTCCAAGCAACATTTCTAGGCAGCTCATGCATATGAGTGGTCAGCCACCACTCTATGACTTCAAAAAAAAGAATTTCTTTTGTTAGATGCAGATCCAATTTGTTGTTTGTTTTTATATAAAAATACAGCAGGCCTTTTAAGATACAGTTTTTAAAAAATAAAGAATTAGTACTGAGTATTGTAACACATTTTACCACATTCAGCAGAGAGGCTAATTTATTCAGCAATATATTAATGAATCCCCCATTTTTCTTCTCAACAGATGGGTATTCACGTAATGTGTTAAAGTTGTCAGGTATTTATATTCTAATTCCATATGCATAATCAGCTGAAGACACCTCTTATTTAACAATGACAGTGACCATTTTATTCACTTGATGTGTTTGGGCTAGGATCTCAGTGAAATATTCTACAGGGTGGAGACCTGTTCCAAAAGAATTTCTAAATTTCATTCTCTTTTCAAATCTCATGGAAAATCTGGAAAAAAAATCTGGACTCAAATTTAAATTTTAACAGTTTAATTTGAACCTGGTATCTCAGTTTTCCAAGTGTTCAAACAAGGCTTATAATGACCAAGTGGTATGTGATTTTTGTGGCTTCACTGGAGTATCTAGAAGCCATTCCTATCTTCCTAGCATTATGTCTGATTTTATGCATGCATCCATAAGACCAGTAGCTAGTAGAGAAGAACAGCAATACTTCTCTGAAGCAAGAGATTTTCCAGTTTCAGCAAGCTTAATGAGCTGTTGACACCCACCACAAGTAGAATATGAAGAATAGGGCAAAGATGTTTGTGTGGAATACCTCATCTGTGAAAATCTGAAAGGCACTGACAACATATGACTTCCAATACCAGATTTGAAACAGGCAGTAATTCTGATATTGGTGGTATAAGAGAACTAGACCCATTCTTGGCTAACAGATATTGAGATAGATAGAATTCTGTAAACTGCTGACCTAGACCATGTTTTTGTAGAGCCTCAGGAGATCATCATGTTCAGTTAGCATGACCTCCAAGGGCATAGTTGCATCAAAGAGAGGGAATGTCTACAGATCATTGGCAGGGATAGTCATATTCCAAATTTAGGTAGAAAATATTTCAGATTTCCATTTAAAAAACGCTTCCCATCAAAAAGGACTCAAACCTGGAATATTTGCATCTCACTCGTGTAAACTACAAATGAGACATTTGGTTAGCTAGCATTTCATATACAGTCACATAAACAAACTGCATTCACCATTCTAAACCTGTAGCCACATGCTCCTTTCTTAGCAAGATAGTACCCTTTATTTTGGTAATATTAGAGATCCAGTGTATGAAATAAGACTTTTACAATGGGCAAATCCTTACTTCGCTCTAAATTCTGACTACTTCTGGGTATGTCTGTAGGGATGAAAAGGGTGCAGGAGTCTTTTCTGCCACTAAAGCTCCCAGATGGGACCCAAGCAGAATGCGAAATCCCTATGTGCTAATGTGGATACTGACTAGAATACCTTGTGGTGCTCCACAGCTACAAAAGACCTCAACCAAATTAGAGATGCAGACAGTGCCCATCCTGCCCCTCATTCTGCTCTCTGGTTTTGGGCAATAGAGACAGCTCACACTATATCTTTTAGCATCAACGTAACAAGGGTTTTACATCATTCTCCAGTCAGCACTGCCTGAAGTATTCTGTCCATGTCTTCCCTGCATAGCTGATGGCCTCCGAGCACCTCCACTTGGTCATGGCAGATCCACATGCCCTCCCCATGGAGTAGCAAGTCCACAACTTGACCCCAGTTGCTTATGACCTCAAAATAAATAACTGAAAGTGAATGTGCATATTTTCAATACTGAGGCATGACAGACAAGTGTCTGATACTGGAGTGCATGAGAGGATGCAGGAAAGTGTGAACTTGTGAAAGAAATCTACTGCAGCACACAGTAAGATCTAAAGCTTGGAAAGTGTTCTTAGTAAACAATTCATCTACTGAATTTAGCTTTTTTGTTTATTTATTATTTTTAAGAGGGTTGGAGGGTTTCACAAGCTGTCCATGGGAAGACCAGAATTTTCACAAATTTGTTTGCCACTGGTAACTCTTCATCGAAAGTTTTACATGAACATATTTTGGTCTACATTTCGTACTGATTCTTCACTGCATTGCTGTGAGAGTTCACTGTCTGTAGTTCAGAACCCAAGCTGTTCATCTCCTTCCCTCTTAGGACTTTTCAGGCTTTCTTTCCAGGCTTTATGCCTGGAGAAACCGCCAAAAAAGTGTTCCTCAACCCATCTCTCTCGTTTCATTCTGACTCCCGCTAAAAACTCCTGGCTTTCCCTTGAAGACTGTGAGGAAAAAAGGGGAAGGAAAGGGTTTATTTTCTAAATGAATGTATCTTTCAAGTTATGTATAGAACTGGATTAATTTTTTTCAACAAAAATCTTTTTTCAGTAAAAAAAAATGCAGATATGGTGACATTGAAACACTTTGTGAACTCAGGTCAGTCTCACCAAATCATTCATTTAAAAAAAAAACTCAAATTTTGTTTTGACCTTTTTTGAAACAAAATATTTTCATTTTCAGTTTGAAATGACTTGTTTCAAAATTTCCTTTAATTGTATTATTAAAAATCTAAAACTGAAATGAAACATGACTATTTTGCCAAACAGAATTCCATCCAACATGAATATTTTTACTATTTGATTAACAAAACTTTCAAAAAAGAATTTCAGTTCAGCCTCTTGAAACTATTTTTTTGACTTTTTGAAATCACCAACAAACTGAAAAATCCGCTATTCACTCAGCTCTAGTTTTGTGCCCACTGTAGTGCCTGACCCATTGCAATCAAATGAAAGAGTCCCATTGGCTTCTGTGAGCTTTGCATCAGCTCTTTATTGAGCAACCATTTGATTTTATTGTCTCCATTGCCCTTCCTGTCCCTCTGTATATCTGCTTATGATTCTCACTTGTTGTGCCTTGACATATTGAGATCAGTTACACTTTGAAATAGGGACTAAGTCTTTACTTTGTTTTGAAAGGTAGTTAGAATGTTTCTGGGTGCTCAAAATAATACAATAATTTTGGTTGGACATATAGATCATGTGTTATTGTTTCTGTTCCTGATTGGGTGAATACTAGGGGCTCTGATTTTGAAATTCACTTTCCACAAATATTCTCCAGTAATCATGTAAAGTGGGAAATAGTTATGCTAGTAAACATGTTTGTAGAAAAATAGTCACAGAAAGTGAATGCAACTGGGATTGAATACGGTCAAAGGACCTTAAGCATTATTAATGAGCATAATCAGAATTTTGGACACATTTCTGCCACCCTTAATCACATGGAACAATCCATGTCTGCACAAGTAGTCCCATGGTAGTCAACATGAGAAAGGTCAGTAGAATTAAGCCCTTTGTGAATAATTTTTGCAGTATCATCCAGCTCTAGTAAGGCCTCTGATTAGGTCTTAAACCATCTTGGAGTAGAGAGTATGATTAGAAGCAGGTTAATCTTGTAGTTAAAACCCTGGATTTAGACTCAGGAGACCTGAGTTCAGTTCCTTAGCCTGCTATCCCCTCCCAAACCATTTAGGGAATGATCTGAAATCAATGAAGCTCTTTTTATTGACTTTGGCTTTGGATCAAGCTCTTAGTCTCTCTGGACTTCACTCTAATTCATTAGTGTTTGTGAGATGCTCAGAAACCAGCAGTGATGAGCTGCCAAAAGCTGAAGAACTGGTTCCTTCACTTGCTCCGGGTCTTCGGCGGCACTGAAGGTCCTGCTGCCGAAGTGTTGCCAAAGACTAGGAGCGAGTGAAGGGCCTGCCGCCGAAGTGCCGCTGAAGACCTGGAGCGCTGCCGGGTGAGTAAAAATTAGAAAGGGATTCTCAGGGGAGCGTCCACAGCCGAGAGCTCAGGCGGGCCAGACAGGACGGTCCCGCAGGCCAGATGTAGCCCGCGGGCTGGATTTTGCCCACCCCTTTAACAACCGGTTCTAAACTGGCTTCAAAATTTAACAACTGGTTCACGTGAACCAGTGCGAACCGGCTCCAGCTCACCACTGGATACCAGTGATTGTGGTAATAAAAGTATCTAGACAGTCAGATGAAAAGATGACAGTTTAGAATTCCTTCCTGATCCCTGCTGTGATCAATTTATGCCCTGAAACATAAGATTTGATGACCTTATTATGCTAAGGTGCAGAGTCAAATATTTTATTCATAAAATGTCCCTGATCTTTTAATAACCTAGGCACAATATTTGACTCTTTCAGTTGACTACTAAGATTGATCCTGCAAGTTGCTGAACACCTCATAGGAAACGTTCAGAGCTCTCAGCCTGCATTCAAGTCAGTTGGAACAGGAACTGATTGAGCTCAGCACCTTCAGGCATTCCATGCAGTAATTAGGAGTATGGATGTGCTCTGACATTACATATATGAACTGTGTATTTTTTCCTGCAGGGCCTTAAAAAAAAAATCAAGAGAGTCCCAATTCAGGGCTCACTCCTGCAAAAATGCAGAGCATGCTGGTTCTAAATCACCAAAGCACATAACCACATGCTTAACTTTAAGCATATGAGTAGTTTAATTGAACTGAGACCACTTACATGCTTGAAGTTAAACACATGGTTAAGTGCTTTGCTAGGTCAAGCCCAAAACGCTCAGCTACATCAAGCCCTCAAAAAGGATATTTAAAAGGACGTCTTTAAGAAGTGACACACAAGTGCTACTTACAGTCATTTATCTACGGCCAAGTCAAACTCAGGGCTAAGTTCATCCCTGACATAAATCCAATTACTCCAGTAAAATTAGGCCAGTGTTGAATTTAGACCTCTGTGTTTTTTTCTGCAAAACTCAATTGCTTTAGTAAAATTCCACTGATCTAATTTTATTAACCAATGACACAGTCTTACCAGTTGCTATAAGAGCCTACATGAGGATTTATGACAGACAATATGCAAAAACTTTCAAAATAGTTGGATTTCTATTTTTGCTTAGCAAATTGCCTCTGTGAGGAATGGTGTTTGTGCTTCTGGCCACTGGAGCTGGGCTACGAACATCAGAACACTTGAAAGTAATGAACTTCTTTCCAGTCTGTAAAATGCCCGTGGTTTTTTTTGTTTTGTTGTTTCCTGGAAGCGAGGTAGTGTAGCTAATGGTGCCTGAACCCACTGTACAGGATGTCAGAACCGACTCTGTCAAAGTTTTCAATACCAGCTCCTTTGCAGGCATTTGCTTGGAATTACAAGAGCAAGAATTTCTTTGTGGTGTTCTTTTTGTTTGTTTGTTTTTTGTTTTTGTTTTTTTTAGTTTTTTAACCACCAAGCTGTAAGATTAAAGCATTAATTGCACTACAGTAAATAATGTCCAGCTGGTACAGTTCCAGCTGAAGTTGATCTGTTAGCTACTACTCATGTATTGGGCCAAACAGCAACCATTATTTCATGATTAAAATTAAATAGGAATCATTCAGACATTTGTTAATTCTATACGCTTGATTTTATTATCTTGATCTTGTTCCAGTTTTTTTAAAGGTAATTATTCTGAACAGTCTCTGAATCTTCTTAAAACTAGCTAGCACTTCCTTCTTTGTTGCTAGTCCTCCATTGAAAAATACTGAAGCCCATCTATAAAGTGCTAATTTAGTCCTACTAAGAGTCCATATTAAGATTTCTTTAGGTTTAATTTCCTACTTTAATCAATCATTTGTTCTTCCATCCCTGAAGTTTCTGTGAAAAGCAAACTTCCACTGCCCACAGTAAATCCAGAAAACTGGGCTTATTTATATAGGCCAAGCAAACGTACAAAAAACAGGAGTGCTTATTTTTATAGATGACCTAAGAAATATTCCAATTCCTCCAGTGCTCATCTACCACCAATACGTGTGCATAGGACCCAATGGTATCAATGAGAATGATTTTTGCAAATACTCCGTGCATTGATGGAAAAAAGAGAGATGCCGATCCCCCTATTTGTTAAAGCTCTCTTGTTTTTTACCCTATCCAGCCCAACTGCTTTCTGGTTGTTATGCTGGCAGTTTTAACAGCACTAATACATTCCAAACTAGAAAACGTTTCTACTTTAATGTCTTATGACTAGCTCAATATGTACTGACCTCAAACCCCGGATAGTAGTAACTTGATATAGCAGCTCATTATTGTTACTCCTAGCAAATTTCCCCTTGAAACTGCCTAATGCTTTCTTCTACCCTCACTCTCCCATCCTCCACTCAGAATTTGTTTTTAATTGTTCAGGAGAGAAAATTCAAACTGTGAGCCAACTATATATTTCCAGGGGGTACAAGATATTAATAGAGCAACATTGTGGCCCCATATATTGTAATAAACTGTGCTGTAATTTGTTTACCCCCCTGAGACAGTAACTAACATTCAGATAAATGGAGCTGGCGCCTGCAAGATTTATGATACACTTCTGTGCTTAGCAATGTTTAATCAGGGAGTTAAAATATTACTGTGTAAAATCCTTTACAAGCATGCACAAACAGAGAACTACCATTAGAGGCTTGGCCGATGTACTTGATGTCAAATAGTACCTCCAGACACTCTCAAACACAAAGAGGAATATTCAAAGGAGCTACTAACTGACTAACGTTATTTCAGAACAACGTCAGGGCTCAATTTATTTTAGGGGGGCTTGCTTTTGAAGTGACAGAGTGATAGGCAGGGACAAGTGGACTTGTCTGCAGGACCCATCAGGCTTAGAGGAGTTGGGCTGAGGGGGAGGTGAATTTTGGTCAAAAAGGTGGTGAATGCCTGTCACAGAGCTTAGTGTGTTTGGATAAGACAGACTAGCATGTGGGGGGATCAGCATGAAGCATCACACCTGGAGGAAAAGACAACTAGCTCCAGCCCCAGTGCCATAAGACTGGCTCCACAAAGTCTAGCCAACATCTGGAATGGATATCAAGAGACACAGTGCAGCCCTGACTGGCGCTCCACTCTACCTTTGTACTTTTCACTGCAAATTGAAAAGCAAAACAGACATCAAGGATATATTTATATAACTGTCTTCAAGCTGCATTTTCTACTCCCATCTGCTGCACATGATAAGTTTCAAGTGTTTTCTAATAAAAATGGATTTTTTTTTACTTCTTGTTCAGCAAACAGACTGACCTCTTTTATTCACAGTTTTAAAGGAACAGTGAATATTTTGCAGCCAAGGGAAGATTTTCAGTTATTGGTATTATTAACCACGTGAGCATTTGGTGAAAGTGCACACACATGTGTGTTGGTCTATGTACACATATGCACGTGTGCATGTGTGTTTTTGAGAATGAGAGAAATTGTTTTGAAATAATAACTTTGTTTTCACATCATGTTGCTGTTACATCTTTTGAGGCGGGGAGAGCAGTACTGTGTACAAACAGGAGATTGTATGGTGAGCCAGTCTCTAGGACCAAGTGATACACAGAAGAAATGCAGCCACCACCAGATCAGAAACAATCCGTTTTTTCTGTGTTTTAACTGTAAAGCTAATAGGTCCAGATAAGATTTCTAGTCAGGTTGATTAATTATGGGGAAAAAATCACTAGAATGAGAACTGGTTTCATTTTGCTGCATAGCTGGCAAATTCACTTTCATACCAGAGATAAGGCATCAAAATGGGCCTGACATATATTCACTGGTCTACAAAAGCAAGAGGTTTCAGAGTAGCAGCCGTGTTAGTCTGTATTCGCAAAAAGAAAAGAAGTTCTTGTGGCACCTTAGAGACTAACAAATTTATTTGAGCAAAGGCAAGAGGTACAGGGCATTGTGAAACTGACAAGGCATGCTCTGACAAAAGTAAGCTGGGCTCATCTATACAAAAAATATTAAAGGCCAGATTGTGACCCATTTATCCTGGTGATCAGTTACTCACATAAGTGGCCATGAAAAGTGGGATTGGTCGTGTGATTATGTTGTCCACCAGTGGAAGTAAAGGATTCACAATCTGAGAAAACATCCATCCTTAAATAAGGAGCTATGAAACGGATTTTTATCTCACCTATACTGGTGTAAATAAGGGGTAATTATACTGAAGTCAACTAAGTTATGCTGGGGTCAGTGAGACCAGAATAATATGCTTAGTGTCCTGTCCTGAAGAGCTCATACCACAAAATATAAACAGGAACAACAATGTTGAATGTATTAGCTGGATTTAGAAAAATATTATTATTTTGTTTGCTTATTGTCACCAGGAGAAGAGATAATCAGCATTGTGTTTCACATACTAGAAAGGGTTCCCCTGCCTTTCTCTTCTTCACATAATCAAGTGCAATTGTCAACTGTCCGAGTGATACCCATTGCAAGGAACTGGAGGTGAAATTTGGTGTAGCTAGAGCTGGAGACCTAGACACAGTACTTCTGGGTTCTGTTCCTGGCTACCACTGTTTGATTCGATACCTGTAGGCAAGTAACAACCTATCTACTTCAGTTTATTAAACTGTAAACTAGGCATAATACCTATATCGGAGAGAAGCTGTGAGACTTTAACAATACTTTGTAATTAGAGCTGGTCAAATATTTTTCTGTTGAATAGTTTTATTAGCCTTTTCAATTGACATTTTTTATTTGAAAATTTCCTTTTTTTTCCAACGAAGCAAAAACCCAAAATTAAAAAGTGATCAAGTTTTCACAGGTTGTTTTGGAGAAAACGTTCTTTAAAAAAAATTCAGGTTGCCAAAAAACACCATATTATTTTCACCAACATTTTTTACAGAAAAAAAAAGAAAAGGAGACAACATTCCTCAACAAGGTCTACTTGTAACATGCAGTGAGTTTCTTCAATGAAAATCCAAGGGTAAGTGAAAATATTATAATTAGGTATGATATTATAATTGCATATAATTATAATATAGACTGAGGGAGATATTCTGCACTCAGTTGTGGAATTCAATTGATTTCAAGAAACAGATTTTGGATCAGAATATGTTCTTACCTGAAATTTGTTATGACAAGATACTACATCTGTCAGGGATGGTCTAGTATACTTGGTCCTGCCTCAGTGGAGAGTGCTGGACTAGATGACCTCTCAAGATCCCTTCAAGTGCTAAAATTTCTATAATTCTATAAGACTAGCTTCAGTCTAAAAACTGTCTGTTTCATCATGTGTATTGAAATCGTTGTGTGTTACCTAAACAAAGAGGCATATTTGCCTTGTTTCATAATACGGTGTTAAATAAAAGCACCTGCTGTTACTTACCGCGGTCTTCTAAGTTTTTTGTTCTTTCATTTAAAAAGTTATGACTTCATTAAACCTCTAAAGGGGTGAAAATCTGTTTTTCGAGAAAGTGCTAGTGAATCTGTGAAAAGAAATTCACAATGTCAGTGAACCTGATGAAAAACCATACACAAAAAAAACAGTAGATTTTTCACTTTTGGGGTTTGACTCAAAATCAGGAAAAACAGTCTCTCTTATATTTTGAAATCCGTACTGCTTAATGGCAAATTTTATGTCTATGCTCAATTTAATTCTAAAACATTATGATTTCACAATATTGACCCAAGTGAAATTTCACTGTGATCACGGCACAGTTTCATTCACATACAGATATGACAAAACAGCACCATCCATAAGTTTTGCACATTTTTATTAATAAAAAGTTCTGTGGAAATAAATATGGGTTCAATTTCCAAATAGACATAAAAAAGCAAGCATTTTCTCATTCTGAGATATAATTTTACAGACTGCTTTACACTGCTCCTTAGTACATATTTTCACACTATTGTGCATATACATCTAAAATAAAAGATCAGTTTGATCATAAGAAGCTTTCTGGATGGCATTTAAATGTCATGGTTCATAGATCAAAAGACAAGCAACCAGGTGGGTTAATAGAAAACACCAAACCATATTGCCCAAAGAAGTTAATATATTTTGGGTCTAAACCCATCCCAAGGTCTGTAGGCTTCAAGCAATGGCTAGTGATCTGACAACAGTGTTGTGTCATTTTGGAATCAGAAGAAAAATGCATTTCCTCATTACCTGTTTTCTTTAAGTATTAAATTTCACTTGTTTACTGATAGGAAAACTACTAAATAGCTAGAAGATTGAAAAAAAAGAGAGTGAAAGCTAGAGGAAAAGGCATGTGACCTATCTGAAATCCTATGTCTTCAGTTTTTTAATAATTATTTAGCATTTGGAAAGTGATTTAGAAAATATAAAGAAAAGAATTATGTGTTGCCCTTCTGCATTAAAGCCTATTGTTAGTGCAGCCATATAGAATGGTTCTCTAGAGAAGATATAAGGAAACTGACTAGTAATTTTTTGTGAGTCTTTAGTGGGATGGTCTGGCTGCAGCAGACCATGTTACATGTCTGTATAATACCATGCAGAATGCAATGAAATTAGCACTCAGTGGAGTAGTTAGACATCCAGTGCTCAAAGCACTGTCTGCAGAGTATGCCTTGAGATTTCATTGAACCCCTAAAATACATTGAATTAGGTTCACATTCTGTCCCTGCTCCTCCCTCATACTTAATGTGATACAGTTGTCATGCAAAATACTGTTAATTCTGTCTATTTACCAGTGACTGTCTGATAAAGCTGAGTTGAAAATGTTGCATGTACTGTAATGCTGACAAGCTCTGACTGCAGAACAATTGCCTGCTGCAGAAGTAAAGTAATGCCTTTCCTATGAAATCGAAAAACTCAAAACAGGGCTGCAGAACTAGTGGTTGCCAATAACTTTAACTTCATTTATCTATATTTGGCAAAAATTGTGCTGCAGCTGGAGATGAAATGCTGAGCTAAATAACTGCAGCGACGTGAGCGCCAAAACAGCAATTACTAAGCGATGCTGCCTTGCATAAGGTTTTACTTTTAATTTATTGTATTTAAAACAACTCTCTAGCAATGTACAGTACTGGGATTGTTGCCTATTCAAATAATGTCCGATCCCAAGGACATCTCAGCTTCACTACCAATATACTGAAGTGTTTAGTGAGGCAATATGTCTCTCATGCAATCAGATTGAAGTGGTGCGCATGGCAGTTTTACCACTTCATGAATCTTTTTATTGTCTCTAATTGCATGGAGTGACTCATTTTAAAACCTAAACTTGGCTTATTGCAAACTGTTCACACATTTGATTTAATTTTCCTCCTTATCGCCAGAGCTATCGATAACTATAACAGGCTGAAGGAAAAGCTATTGATTCTCCATTCATTGCCATAGTGAAAACCACAATCACCAAAGGCTAGGCTCTTTAATCTTTACTCATGGTGATGAGCACACACTCACATGAACAGTCTCATTGAAGAGACTACTCATTTGAGTAACTGCCCACCAACATGAGTAAATGTTCCACCATCTCACCTTAAAGGGTAATGGGGAATATGAGTTCTTTGTCTGCACAGTCATTATCAATTCATTCCAGTAGGTTCTATTTTATGAAGTCCAGTAATAATAATGAATGTTTCCCACATATATTTAATAAATAGACTTTGTGAGAAGGGAAAAAATATGTTCTGCCACACTACATAATACATATTCCACTATGGAAGCCCAAGCTTCTTCAAGAAAAACTTTGGTATTTCCAAAAAAGGGCCTAGGGAAAGGGCAGTGACCTTCTGGTATATATGCCTGTTCTGGAAAATGAAGGCCCTTGCCATAATTTCTCTTTGTTCATGCAACATGGTGCCACTAGGAATAACATTACAATACCAGAAAAGTCGACTGATTGCCTTGATTCCCGAAACGATAAAACATTTTTTATGTTATTTCCAAGATGACATAGCTGCCTTCATACATGGAGTCTTGAGTCAGGATAAAACTTCTCTTTTTGGTCACATTGCTGATTTTGCCTTCACTCCGCTTAGCTTCACTGTCAAGTCCAAAAATTCATGAGCCTGAGCTTTCTCCTTCCTGTGACATCACCTTCATCTGTAAGACTGCCTCACCTCCAACCAAACCCAAACATAGCCAGAATTACTAAGAAATTTTTATTCATACACTATCTTTCTGTCTGGACTACAGCTCATCCGCCTCAATCCCATGGGCTGGATTAATCCAAGTGAGTTCAGGAACAAAAGTACAATTTGTACCCCACCCTTTGCAATCAGGGAGCAGCTATGGCAGAGGAGGCTATGACCTCAGGGGAAGAGAGGGGAGATATTGATAGCACTGCCTCACTCTCCTGCAGAGTTCATCCAAGGAGAAGCAGCTTTAATCCTTGTCAAGAGTGGAAGCATCAAGCTGTCCTGCCCCTTTACTCCAGGCTACCCCTTTACTCCACTTTATGAGCTGTGCTTGCTGCTTCCAGGCCTCCTGGAGGTACGGAAATTGTGGCCAGCTTCCCCAGAAGCATTCTCATATCAAGGAGGACATCAAAGGGTGAATCGGACCCTTTAATTTGAATAACATTCCGAGTCCAGCACGCTGCATCTATACTACTTTCTTGCCCAAAGAAGTTGTCCCACATTACCCCATCCTCTACCACTTTCACTGGATTCCTGTCCATCTGTGTATACAATTTAAAACTGCTGTTTCAATTTTCAAAATTCTTGATGAACTTGGTCCACCCCTTCTTCTGGCCCCTAATCCCACAGCTCACTGATTCCTCTCTCCCTAGATCTTAGCTTCTTGTTCTCTGTCATTTTCTTGCAGTTCCCCACACTTAGTGGCTGCTATCTTCCAGGACTCTTTTCCTTCCTGCAGAGGTACAGAATCATTCTCTCTCCTTTAAACACAACTTTGAAATACAGCATCATCTTTAGTTTACAGTTGACACTAACTCTCTGCCAATGTTATGCTGTACACATAACAACCTGTATCAAACTATATAGCTCTGTATTGTGTAAGAGTATAGGGACTTAAAATGAAAATCAAGGGGGTTCAAAGAGGTGGGTTTTTAATGAGACCCTGGTTCTTCTGTTTACTCTTTAGTTGTAAAAATACTAATATTAGCTCTATAATCATCTTTATTCAATATTAATTTGAGATAGCAGAAAGGGCTCTTAGAAGTTGTTAGGTAACAGTTTCTGCCTTCAGGATAACAAATGAGGATTATTCTAATCACAGTCACTCACAATTATCACTCAATATCCTGTTAACGTAGTGTTTCAACTTGAACTTGAATTAGCTCAATCTGAGAGAAGCAAGAAGTGGTTCACCTTCTAAAAAAGTTATTTGTTCTTTGCTTTCTCCTACAGAAAGAGGAATACAAGTACTTTCAATCGACAATGATTTCAGACTGGGGAAAATACTCACAAGAAAAGATCAAAAGTAAGTCTCCTAGATCTGACATGCTGGGTAATTCTGCTCCTGTCACTGCAGAAAGGAAAAATACTTAGAAATATCAAGGAACAGTACACAGAAAATAAAGGCATACAAGTTTCATGCTATATACACAGCGCTATTTTACTAATTCACCTCTGGAGTTTTAGGGCTAGACTGTAACTTTAAGCACAACACTGAGCAAGAACTCCTCCCCAGGAAGCATTATGACTGAGCCACCGTTCTTCTCCTCATCCTCCTTGCTAAAAGGAACCATGTTCGGGGGAAATTTGCTGTGAACTCATCTACACTGGCCAGTGAATTTTGGTGGGCGGGGGGGAGGGGAGGGAGGAGAGGACTGGAACCCAGAGCCCACTCACTCCCTGTCCTCCTACTCTGGGGAGAGAGTAAATAGGTGTCCATTTACACCGCACACCCAGACCCAAGGTCCTTGTAGACCACATAAGGTTATAAAGGTGGGGTTCTTATACCCACTTTTCCCATGCTCCACTGTCACAACCTAGGCCTCACTGACTGCATGAGCCCAGAGTAATTAAAAAGTACCGTGCCTCTTTGCCAGTTATCCCCACTCCTGAGTACATTATAGAACAGCCCAATAATTACTACTTTAAACTCAACCACTAATAAGTAAACATATGGAATAGGTTAAATGTTCTAACATCACTGATCTCATTTTATGGAGTACAAGTTTCAGGTTCTGTTTTCAGAAAAGATCCTTCCAACACTAACCCACTGCTCAGAGAGAGATACTATACACGTAAAAGAATAAATGGACACAAATCAGATGTCAAGAATTATAACATTCATAAACTAGTCGGAGAACACTTCAATCTCTTGCATCCGATGAAGTGAGCTGTAGCTCACGAAAGCTTATGCTCAAATAAATTTGTTAGTCTCTAAGGTGCCACAAGTACTCCTTTTCTTTTTGCGAATACAGACTAATCAATGTGGAGCAGATATGCTGCTGGAGATTTAATTTATTTTGTTTTTGTGATGCTGACACTTCTGATGTATGGGTGTCTGCTTCTAACTTCATAAATTACAGCCATTGTACATGTTAAATTTTGTTTGGGCTGTGATTCTTCAACATAACATGAAGCAGCAACTGGAAAGACACCTAATTTACAGTGCACAGTGTCTATGTTTTATTTTAATATATAGAAGTCAGATATAGCACTTCCTTTTAAAGTAACTCTTTCCTTTCCCTTCATCACACACCACTTACCTCCATACTCATGGATTTCACAGGAAATTACCCACATTCCAGAAATTCTTACAGGACAAATGGTTAAAGCTTAACATGCACATTCAAATTGTGAGGCAACTGTGTTCAAGCACAATTACATTCCCTACACTCTGTTACATCTCCTACACAGGGACAGCTCCCACAGCCTAGGGTTTAATCTACCTCAGAGTGGGCAGAAGGGGGCACAAAGAAGTCAGGGCATGGTCCTGCTCCATATCCACTTCAGGCAGACAGCATGTTGCACCCTCTCTGAGGTGCAGTGTCTCCCAGAGTTCCCCATGTGGTACTGCAGTTACACACTCAAGTATCTAAAGTTACTTGAACTGCATCTGATTTAGGGTAAAACAGTCTAGCCTATCATCAGCAGTAAACTCCCTGCTTCCACACTCCAACTGCCTGAACAGCACACATGTTCTATGTTTGTTTCAGTTTGTACACTGATACTCATGCACCTTCTCCTGTAGGTGAGGGAGCGGGCTACATGGGTTTTGAGCCCAGCATGGAGGTTACTAGGAAAGTGAATTGCATGCAGGTCACCCTTCTTTTTTGTCTACATAAATGCACTTTTTCACTGGTTTGCAAATGATGAAGTTAAAAGGATGCCTGGCCCAAAAAGGTGAGTACATCTTGCATGCAAGAATCTCTCTGAAATGGAGATGGAAAGGTATGTAGAGTGCACCACGTCTACACAGGATGACAGAGCTTCTGCCAGAAGCGTCATAAAAGCAGCACTACATATAACAAGGAGAAGGTTTGCTTCTCCACAGCAAAATGCCAAGGCACCATGCAGTTAATTTTTAATGGGGATATATCAAGTATCTAAGGAATATGAAACAGCCTAAGGTGGCAACTATGGAGTAGTAGACTGCATCAAAGCAATCATTCTAGTCCAACCTGGCAAAGCACAGATAGAGGTGGGTAAGAGAGAGAGACAGACTGTAGCTACATTGTACAACACTGGTCTGCACAAAGAACAACCAGTACACTACATAAACCTGAGACCATGATGCACATGGCTAGTTGCTATGTGAGGAGAGAGCAAAAACACCATAAAAATCTAACAGCGATATTGCCAGGATGTAGTGACCCATCCCATGGCAATTGGCATTGCAGGTCCTCAGATTGAATACAATTTTCCCTTTCCTTATGATCATTTGTTGTAAGTAACATTATTTTCCCCACCTGCACAGCAAATGACAGATGAATCAGTCAGGTCCTGTGGACCTTATTCTCCACTGTGTCACACCTTGTGTAGTTATTGACATCAGCGCAGAGTGCGTATAAAATTCTGCCATTCTAATCTGGCACTATTTGCCACCAGTGTAAGTGACTTCACAAGATACAAGGTACTGGAGAATCTGGTGCTATAAGTTCAAAAAAGAACTCGATGAATTCATGGAGGATAGGTCCATCAATGGCTATTGGCCAGGATAGGCAGGGATGGTGTCCCTAGACTCTGTTTGCCAGAAGCTGGGAATGAGCGACAGGGAATGGATCACTTCATGATTACCTGTTCTGTTCATTCTCTCTGGGGCACCTGGCATTGGCCACTGTCAGAAGACAGGATACTGGGCTATATGGACCTTTGGTCTGACCCAGTATGGCCGTTCTGATGTTCAAGAGAAGAAGCTAAACTAGATATGAGGTAAAAGAATCTGGCCTTTTGTAGCAATACTTGTGTTAAAAAAATTATGAATGGGATTATTGGGCTACCTGCACCAGCAAGGGACTAGACTTGATAACCCAGGAGGTCCCACCCAGTCTTCTGTTCCTAATGATCTTTGCCTCCCGCAATTATTGGAAGGTCACCATTTACCAACAGTCACAACAAACTGGTAACTGAGATACCACAGCTTTTTCCTATACTTAGAACAGAAAATAACTATGGTAGCTGCATGTTGGCAAACATTGACTTTTGAATGGAGACCACTGTGCCAAGATCCATAGTAACCTTTCTAAAGAATTAAAAGCATGAACAGCAATTTACAAGACTTACACTAGAAAGGAGAAAGAAAGGAATGGCATCAAGCTGTACCATTTCCATGTGTGGTCTTGCACGGACTTAAGCCTTTTAGATTTTTTATTTTATTTTATTTTTGCTTGCTTGCTTGTACAACTAGGGTTAAAAACAAGGGACTCACTGTTAGTAGAACTGGACTGAATATTATTCAGCTAACTCCAGTTATTAGGTTGGAAACAAAGCACACTCTGTGATTAAATCCATATTCAACCATATATACTTTGTCAGTAAGACAGTGAGTTTTCTTCATACAGCAGACAAGAGCTGAAGAGAGGCAATGACGAAGGGAAATAGTCAGGATAAACAGGAGCCCACTGATAAGATAATGCTATAATTCTTTGTTACAGTATTGAACTGTGTTAATTTAAATTCCCAAGAGCAGCTAGATGAGTTCAGAAGCAATGAGAATAAACAGAAAATAGATTTCCTTTCCTACATTTTCACTCAGGTGAGGGAGAGATAGTCCTTAAAACAGCTGTTTGAGAATCTCTATTCTTCTTTGAAAGGAAGAATGAAAATCTGGAAGGAGTTTCTGAATGACCTTGAGCCTTCAGATTATTACACTTCAGTGTAGAACTGTGGCATGTGCATGGAAAATGGTGCAGTGATGGTTTTTCCAACACACTGGAAGGATGATCATCTGGCAAAATTTTATAAGACGAGATAGGAAAACAGAGGCTAAAGGAATAAAAATGCTGGCCCAGATCTTCAGCTGATGCAAAGTCAGTGGAGCAATGCCAATTTACAGCAGTTAAGGATCTCTTCCCAGAGAGCATTTATCTTCTATTTTTTGTTTGCATTATTTTCACACAGTGTCTGCTAAAACTTTAAATAGCATTACCGGACATGGGACAGGTGCTTTGGTTAGATCAGGGGACCAAGTAGGACTCCTGTTGTTATTTATGAATTGTATTACAGTGCAGAAATGAGGGACCCATTGAGGTAGGCACTGCATTTACACAGGCTATGCCTACACGTGGATCTGGGTGCCTGATTCCCAACTTGAGTAGGCATGTGATAACTCTTAAGCTAGCATGCCAAAAACAGTAATGTAGCTGCAGTAGCACAGGCAGTGGCAAGCAGTGGCATGGCTAGTCACCCTGAGTATATACCCACAGGGAAAATTCCTTCCCAACTCCAAATATGGTGATCAATTAGACCTGAGCATGTGTGCAAGACCCACCAGCCAGAACACCTGGGAGTAACTTAGAGCCCTCCCCATATAGTGTCCCACTACCAGCCATTGGAGATATTTGCTGCTAACACTAACAGATCAGCTACATGCCATGGTAAGCAGTCTTAGCATACCATCCCCTCCATGAATTTATCAAAGTCAGTCTTGAGGCCATTTAAGTTTTTTTGCCCCCCATTCCTTCTCTTGGAAGGCTGTTCCAGAACTTCACTCCTCTGATGGTTAGAAACCTTTGTCTAATTTCAAACCTAAACTTGTTGATGGCCAGTTTGTATCCATTTGTTCTTGTGTCCACATTGGCACTTAATTTAAATAACTCCTCTTCCTCCCTGGTATTTATCCCTCTGACGTATTAATAGAGAGCAATCAGATCTCCCCTCAACCTTCTTTTGGTTAAGCTAAACAAGCCAAGCTCTTTGAGTCTCCTCTCAAAGTAGGTTTTCCATTCCTCAGATCATCCTAGTAGCCCTTCTCTGCACCTGTTCCACTTTGAATTCCTCTTTCTTAAACATGGGAGACCAGATTTGCACACAGTATTCCAGATCAGGTCTCACCAGTGCCTTGTATAATGGTTCTAACACTTCCCTCTCTCTAATGGAAATACCTCACCTGATGCATCCTAGGCTTGCATTAGCCTTTTTCACAGCCACATCACACTGGTGGCTCATAGTCATGCAGCAATACACCCAGGTCTTTCTCCTCCTCTGTCACGTCCAACTGATACATCCCCAGGAAAAATTATTGTTGTTAGTCCCAAAATGCACACTAGTGGCCCCTCAGTCATTTAACCTCCCTTAACTCAGTTCCCGTAGGTTACCAACCTTTCCTAATCTAAATTTAAGGAAATGATGTCATGTCCGAGATAACACTACATGGTAACCATTGGTAACAGCTGGCTTTTTAATGGCAACCGATGTAGGCAATAAGGAATGTGTCAGTGTCATAGGCCATGAAGATGAGCTTTCTCTTCATGAATAAGAGAAAGGAAACAGCATGACGAGAACT
The DNA here is from genome assembly GCF_009764565.3 of Dermochelys coriacea. Lineage (NCBI taxonomy): Eukaryota > Metazoa > Chordata > Testudines > Dermochelyidae > Dermochelys > Dermochelys coriacea. The sequence continues at coordinate 32,900,177 of NC_050070.1, read as the reverse complement.
AAGAATACTCACCAACTGCAAGATTCAGCAAGCAGGTACAAAATAGCTACTTCAGGGCTGTAGCTACTTGTCACTCCCATATTTAAAAGGGACAACTACTGGAAAAGCATTCTGGGAAAGAAGATGACTCTACAGTAAGGTTCCAGTAGTGACTAGGCAGTCAAAAATATTCTCATAGAGAAGGGTCTAAATTCCCTCCTTTCTAAGAATTAGGCACTTGGTTGCAAGATACCCTATGGTTTTCAAATTCAAACTGTTAATATTATATTTCTGCAATAAAAATTAACAGAAAATAAAAAAAGATAAAAGATGCTTTTTGGCCATTAGCTGTTTCTTCTGTTTTGAGTGTGCACCACAGGAACACTGACTCAGTGAATAAAATTAGAGCAAATATATAACACAATGCAAAATACTAAGGGAGCCAGATTCTCAGCTGGTGTAAACTAGCATCTCTTAACTGATATCAACAGAACTATGCTGATTTATACCATCTGAGGATCTGGCCCCCTCTGTATTTTGCATTGTGTATTGCATGCCTGTATTAGAATTTCTACTTAGCACAGCTAAGTTTACTATTATATTGGACAAAAGGATAGCACATACGCATACATGCTGCATAAACAGTATTGTAGTGTTTGTATACAATATTGGCATGATATTGAAAGTGCTGAGTTACCTGGAGCTCTTGTAAGTCAGTGGAAGCTGTGTGTGGTTGGCCCCTCTGAAGAGTCAGCTCATACATACATATATTCTGTCTAGTATGACCTCTCAGACTCATCAACCAGAGAAAGTGCTCCTAGAACAAGGCAGGATGCCATTCTACAGGATCATCTGAAGCCATAACCAGCCACTGCCCACCTTTGTTATCTACAAAAAGAAAAGGAGGACTTGTGGCACCTTAGAGATGAACAAATTTATTTGAGCATAAGCTTTCATGAGCTACACGAAAGCTTATGCTCAAATAAATTTGTTAGTCTCTAAGGTGCCACAAGTCCTCCTTTTCTTTTTGAGGATACAGACTAACATGGCTGCTACTCTGAAACCTTTGTTATCTAGTAGCTTTTTCTGACTCAATTCATCTGTCTCTTAGAATGCCTTTCCCTCATCGGACACCAGCTATTCTAAAGAGCGACTGCCTTGCCCAACAGAAGTAGAAATCTGCTGTTACCATGGTTAATATTTCTGACTTGATTGGCACCACCAATAATTGAACTGCAGTCTCTTGAGTACAGCAAGCTCTATTCATTAGCCCCTATTGTGTTAGACCACAGCAGCAATGCATTATTTTTCTGTTGGGGGGGAGGGGGAGGAGAAAAGACAAGACAAGAAAAAAAAAAGCAGCCATGAATACAAAAAGTTATGTTGCCACACAAGATCTTGCAGTTTTGCTCCTAGAATGATTTATTAAATATAATAATACTGCACAGGCGTGTTATCCTATCAAGAATAATGCAAGATAGAGTGATCAAGCCTCATTTTAATGCCAGTCACTCAGCTGAATATTATGTATAGCTGAAAACTGGAAGAGTCCCAGGATGTGTGTTATAAAGACAGTTGCTCATTTGTTTATCATACTGGCAAGATTCTAACAATCATCTTTGTCTTTTTCTCTGTTGGGTCTATTCATATTATACACACATCAAAGTAATTAGAAAATCCTCTCTGAACTTTAGTAATTTCAAGCTGATGAGTTTATGAAATGTTGCAGTGATGTATGAAATGTTTCAGGCTTGCTCCTGTAAAGCTTACACCCAGGGAGTGGTCCTTGACTTTAGCAGGATGCCCCATGTTAGTATTGCAGATTTGGACCTTTGCTTTGTCCTCTTAAGTTACTGCTTTAAAACAAAAAATCCTCATGACTCCATCTTTACAAATAATTTCAAGTGGGGGGAATTGTTTCATTTTGTTGCCCCCCCATATTCATCCTTTTCTCTTTCTTAAATTACTCCACTATAGTAGCCAGAGAAATATTACCCCAGGATTCTTTCCCATAGGAAAAAAAATAATGGAAGTAAAGTGAAAAAATGCAAAATTGTATTAGCATGTGGAAATGAGAGAGACATTACAAGATACTGACAAGCCACAAAATGTTTCTCATTGTAGCTTGCTATTAATCTATTCTGCATCCTCTTGGTGCAGGTGCAGTGCCAAGATTCTCACTTTCCCACAATTTCCTCTCTATGTCAGAAATACAACAATATATCCCCTATTTCTTCATTCTCCAGCCTGATCCCACTCCCACTGCATTATATCTGGTCACATGGTCTTACCAGGTATGAGACCATGTCACACAACACAACAGATGCTTTCTAATAGTTGGACCCCCATGCAACACTGCAGCACAAAGCTTCATTGAAAAATACACTCCTAATAGAGTGCATGGGAATGAAGCAGTGTTGTAGAATAACAAATGTCTGCCTCAATCTGTGCAAAAGTTGGAAAGAATATAGCGAATGAGGAAGGAGGCTGAAGAAAGAGAAAGGATGGTCTGTGATTAAGGCATTAGTTGAGGACTCAGAACAGCTTGGTTCTATGCTGGACTCTGCCAAAACGTTCTATGTCAGGCTGGGCAAGGCACTTGATCCACAGTTTTCAGAGGTGGCAACTGTGTGTTCCTCATTGTACGAGTCCCCAGGGTGAGACCCTAATTTTCAGAAATGCTGAGTGCTCACACCTCCAACTGAGATCAACAGGAGCTGCTGTTGCTCAGTGCATCTGAGGAACTTGTCCAGGTACATCTCATGTCAGGCATCCCATTATAGAGGCACCCAAAATTGGTGGACACTTGAAAATTAGGGCTGATTCTCCCGGTGTCTCAGTTTTCCATCAGTAAAATGGGATAATGATACTTGCTGTCTCACAGGGGTGTTGTGAGGATAAAATTCATTAATGTTTGTGAAGTGCTCAGTTACTACAGTGATGAGCACCATAGGAAAAGCTCATGAGGCAATGAGGAGTTTGAATTCAGGGCAGGTTTTGTGTAGTAAACAATGCCTGGGTTCACAGCATGAATGATAAAGGGAAAAAAATGAAATACTGAACAGCTACTCGTTCTGTGAGCACTGTACATGCAGTGTGCTGAATTAGGCAGGGGTCCCATGGAAAAAATACAATGTGATCATGTAATTAAGACCATCATAATACATACACATAAGGGGACCACATTAAGAATATATGGCTGCCTTAACGGACTTTAAAATGCTTCATTTTACAACTTCACATGATTTTTAACTTCAATAACTAAATATAAATAGTTATATGGAAGTATGTGTGCACATATCTCTCTCTCATCTATATGTAGACCAGGGATCGACAACTTTCGGCACACAGCCCATCAGGGTAATTCGCTGGCAGGTTGCGAGACACTTTGTTTACATTGACTGTCCACAGGCAGAGCCCCCCGCAGCTCCCATTGGCTGGGAACAGAGAATCGCAGCCACTGGAAGCTGCAGGGGGACGTGCCTGTGGACGGTCAACAGAAACAAAATGTCTCGCGGCCCACAAGCGGATTACCCTGATGGGCTGCGTGCCGAAGGTTGCCAACCCCTAATATAGATAGACCCCCCCACACACGTATGTGAAGCCTCATGTAAAGCTCAGAATTTGTCATTTCACTATTGTACCACCAGGTGGGATTTGATGTGTTTAGCAATCTCCTAACTGGTCATTCCTGATAGGTGCTAACCATATCCTTTGTTTCACAGTCTATGCAGTCCTTTACATGCTCTGGTTCGGATCGCTGCAAGCAAAACTCAAACACTAGCAGCCTGGCTATTTTCATGCCCTTCAGCTTTCATTCTTTTTGGTGGCCAACTTGCCGTTACATAAAGAATTGTGGTTTAAGAGTAGAGCTAAATTCTGTTCCTCTGTTTGACATATTAAACTAACTGCAAATATTCTCAGCTCAGCTTTCTAGGTCAAAGACCAGATGTGCCTCAGAAAGGACATCATGTAAATAAAAAAGACAATTTAAAATACAATTCTAAGACTCAATAATTCACACCCATTTGAACTTCACACTTATAGGTAGTTCTCGACAACTACAAATCTGACATGAAAATTGCTATTGTGTTAGTTAGTACAAAACTGGATACATAGGGTGACCATATTTCCCTATGCTGAATATGGGACACCTGGTAAAATTACTCATATTCAAGCGAGTTCAACAGCAATCATATCAGAACTATGCAGTACAAACATTCAAATTAACATCAAGTTGACTGAGCCCCTGTTAAAAAGAAATACTGCGTAGCTGGAGTCTTTTTATTTACCTTCTTATCTTTAAGGCTTTAGGGTTCACACAGGGAGAGGTGACACACACACACTCCCGTACACCTCTCGCTCGGGAAGGGGGTGGGGATGCGTTACCGACTAACCCGACCCTCTCTGCCCAGCACTCTCTGCCCTCCATGCCTGGCTGGGCCCCAAGAACAGACCCGTCTCTCCTCATACCTGGCGCCATGTCTTCCCAAGGCAACATGTGGGGGGGGCACGCAGGGTCACACGCCTGCCCTCCCCAGATTTCAGCCAAGGTTCACACCAGACTGTGGCCAGCAGCAGCCTTTTGGCACTATGTGGGAGGGAAGGGACAGGAGCTGCTTCCAGCCAGAGGTGGGGAGGAGGAGGTGGGGAAGGTATGGCCTGGCCTGTGTCTTTGCAGAGTTCATCTTTCCCCCTCCCCCATGGCTAGAAGCAGCTCCCGACCTTTCCTGCCTGCATAATGTCAAAAGACAGCTAACACCTCCAGGCTGCTGCTGGCCACTGACATAACCAAGACTCCTCCAGTCCCCTGGCTACAGTGCGGGCAGGAAGGGGTTAAGCCCTAAAGATGCATTGTGCACCAGGGCCCAGGGAACCTGACTGCAAGAACTTCAGCGAATCCAGCCAGAGAGGTGGCTCAGCAGGGGAGGCTGCCTAGGGGACAGAGCAGCCCCGTGCTCCCTGTGGGCAGGACCCAGGGCTGGGGGGGACAGGGTGGTGAAGAGGGTACCTGCAGAGTTGGGGCATGAACAGGCTGGAAATCACTCCCCGCACCACTCCAGAGCTTAGCTGAGGGGTGAAGAAGCTTCCCCGTGCCAGCGCTTTGTGGAGCTTTTGCACACACAGGGCTTGGCTCCTCCTAGCCAGTGCCCCGGGCTTTCCCAGGGTGCTGGCCCAGTCAGAGACAGTGGGGGAAAGGAGCCTGCCAGCCAGGCCATTGGTGAACTGAGCACTCTGACCAGGGGCTAGTTCTCCACACAGGGTTGTGAGCGGGATGTGCCCCCGCCGGAGGGAATGTGGAGGAACTGCAGGACTGCCGGGGGGAAGGGGCAAAGCAGAGTGAGGACAAACAGAGGGGGAAGCACATAAAGGGCCAATGGGTGGGCAGCAGAGGTGACACAGAATCACAGAGTTGGAAGGAACCTCAGGAGGTCATGTAGTCCAACTCCCAGCTCAAAGCAGGACCAATCCCCAATTTTTGCCCCAGATCCCTAAATGGCCCTCTCAAGGATTGAACTCACAACCTTGGGTTTAGCAGGTCAATGCTCAAACCACTGAGCTATCCCTCCTCCCCGTTTCTTTAAACCATGATTTGAGGACTTCAATAGCTCAGACATAGGTTAGGGGTTTATTACAGGAGTGGGTGGGTGAGATTCTGTGGCCTGAGTTGTGCAGGAGGTCAGACTAGATGATCATAATGGTCCCTATTGACCTTAAAGTCTATGAGTCTATGACTCCAGTTACTCAAGTGGAAAGACAATGAACAGTTGAACAGGCTACAGTATTAATGAAATGGTAGGCACAGTTTCACAAATATATGCTAAATTCTGTTGTTTTATGTGCAAAACCCACAGTGTATAGGGATATTTGTACATATGCCCCTGTATATGCACAGTTACAGTATAATGCAATAATGTGCGTACACAAATTTTGTAGACATGATTAAGTCAGAATTTTGATGATTTGATTCATATATAGTACTGCCAAGGTTTTGCATCTTGGTGCATTTCTGCTTGCATAAAAAATGCGACAGCATTCTCCAATAAGAACAGGTAACCGTCGTAGCAATATTGCAAGCTCTAGGGACTGATTGTATTCTCCCTTATTCTGGTTTTAGAGTGACATAACTTCACCAGCTTCATTGGAGATACTCCTGATTTACAGCCATGTGAATGAGATCAGAATCAAGCCTCTACTGCTGTGGCCAATACTGCAAAGTGCAAATTTTTCAAGTAAAAGGCAATGAACATGAAATTCCAAATCCATAGTGCAAGTTAAAGAATGTTTGATGTGGGCACATGACTTCCAACTCGGTTTCTCCTCTTAATTTATATAGAAATAAGGAGTGTCTGTATAATATCTTCTACCTATCATAAAGCTGGGCATATTTCCTCTTTCCCTATTGTTCTCTTTTCCTTTATTACTCTTTCTCAGGAGTAGATTACTGGCTCACCTGTGAGAGGCAGTTAAAGTCAGAAACTCACCCATAATTAGGGAAACTTGGAATCCTTGAAAGTACACATGTGGCTTCTCGTTACTACCTGAATTTTATACTTCCAGGTGTTAATCTGTCCTTGAGTTTTGCCTTCAAGTTTCACTCCAGTATTCAGTGAAACCATCAGGCTTTCCAGGCACTGACACTTTGGAAACGTCTTCCACATGGAAACCAATCTGAAATGTGTGATTAGTTAACAATTTCTTTGTGTTGATTTCCATGAGGGTAGCATCGGGGGGGGGGGGGACGACCAACACAGAAAGTAATAAATCTCTCAATTAAATGTATGGAGTGAGAGGTTGTTGTTTTAAAAGGGCTGTTTTATGCAGAGGGAATTATTATACTCATTGTTATTATTGCGATTGCAGCTTGGTTTTTGAGGGTCTAAGAGTTCCTTACACATTTGTAATCTTAAGCATAAGCTTTATCTACACTTCTTCCCTCTTATAAACCAGCGCTGCTGCTATTCTTCATAGCTTTTAATGAAATACGCGGAATAGCTGGAAGCCAAGAAATGTAGCATAATTTAATTCACAATTATTTCCTATGGTACAGTACTAGAATAAATCAGAGCACTAATTTACTAAATACTTTTAGGGAGGCATTCAACCCTATTAATCAAAATATTTTTAAAATTACATATTGCTACTATGTATCAGAGATTGGCCAAAACCCAGCTCCAAACATCAGCAGATCCTGTCTTAAATAAATTCAAAGGCCTCTGTAGATTGGGATGACTCCTAATTTAGACATTGCTGGTAGTCTGTACTGGTAGCACCATTATTGCTAAAGAGACTGAAGGATTAAAATCCATTGCTGATGTAATAACCTGGTATATGGATTTGCGTACAGGCCCAAAGTCCAGAGTTTGGTCAAGAGGTCAGAGGCCTAGCAAATAGTGATTAGCTAAGAGAAAGCAGAATAATCAAAGATAATCTTGCTTTTGCGAAGATATGCCTGGTCAGCAAAATGCCAGATGTTGGGGGTGATAATTGTGTCTTACTCAAAGTTGCAAACAGAACAAAGAAACCCTGTTTCTGTTGTGTTGGTTTCTTCTGCAGGGAGATGTTCTTCCCACACATCCAACCTTGAGTTTATGAAAGGTTCAAGCATGTCAGTATAAGATATGGCCTCCTCCCACCTCCCTTTCCAAGGGACCAGTGCCTGCCTTAAAACACAAATGAACAACTTGAAAGACAATCTTTATTGCCATATACTTTCACTGTTTCTTTGCTTTTACCTCTAGCTATGTATTTGTTGGACAATCAAAGGAGCTACTTCATTCCTATGGACCCCAAAGCAGAATTCAACATATATATATTTTATATTAATACATTTATTTAACATTTAACATTTAATTAGTACTTTATTTGTCAACTTGAGACCCTGGGCGGAGATATTTTGTAACCTTTGACCATTGACTACTGTGCTATCATGTATTGCAGCTATCCGGGGGTGTGAAACTGCCTACCCAATCACTTTCCCCGCCCATGGAAAATCCATATGTTCAATTGTAATCAATTGATTGACAGTGTCTCTGAGCCTAATAAGCAAGGTGACACTCCATCAGCGTTGTACATAATACACTCCTGTGCTTGACCTCTACATGGTATGGATTTATGTCCTTCAGATACATTGATAGTTTAGCTTCTAAATTAACCTTTCTTAACGGAAAAAGGGAGTTTTATCATTGTTATCAATGGAAGCGAGCTCTGGTGTGACTGTGGTCCTATGCCCTAAGCAGGTAGTAATGCAAAGCTGCAACACACCAGCAGGAGCTATGAGAAGCATTGTGCCTTAGGGAGATGAGTGGAAGACATTGAGCCAAATCCTCAACTGGTGTAAATCAACATTGCACCATTGGCTAGTTCATTGTGCCTCCCAGAGCTCCACACTGTCTAGGGAACGTGTCCACAACAACACACATTCAAAGGGTGCAATGCATGGCTCTTTGGTGATATGGAGGGGAGAGAGGATCATGGCTTGGCCTCCACTGACATGCATGGTATGTCAGTAACTTTTCTTTCCTGAGTGTAGGATCCAGCTGGCCCTTGTATTTCTCACACTCTCCTCCTCTATACACCAAGCTTTTCCTAGTTATTTAGTGGAGGAATTCTCTGGAATTTAAGTGCCCCCCTTGCCTTACCTTAGCATAAATAATCCATCAATTCACATGAAAATAAAGATAAGAACTAAGCAGCAACAAATTAGCAAACATAGGACTTTGCATATCCCTGCAAACATCAGTAGAAAAACCCCAGGAGAAAACTGTACTTGACAAACAGAAAAGGAAATCATCAGAGAAGGGAAAAAAATCTTGTTTTCAAGGTTCTAGCAAGGCATAATAAAGAATGAGAGTAAATAGCCAACAAATAATGGCTGGCGTCCATCAAGAGGTCCACTGGCACTTTGTTATGAGCCCTGTTTCAAATCTGAGAAGGAGCAGATTTTTTGTTTTTATGACATATTTTACATGCATATTAATGTTCTACATAAAAATATGGTGTCTGTAGTCAGTTATGTGAAATACTATTAATTTCAGTGGGAGTTTGCGTGCTATGGTAATGATGTCATTTACCAGGATTGCTTAACTCACCAGATTATATAGTGCCCTGAATTATACCCACACAGACCTCTACAAGTTAGCTTCCATGCCCTCTTCCAAACGTGTCACTAGGGAAACGCCAGGACCACAGTACCGCTCCACATGTGACTAATGGTTAAACTGTACTTTCATACGTCCTGTATTGCACCTATAGAGGAGAGATTTGCCCCATGGTTACTTACAAACCTATGTTTCAGAGTAGCAGCCGTGTTAGTCTGTATTCGCAAAAAGAAAAGGAGTACTTGTGGCACCTTAGAGACTAACAAATTTATTAGAGCATAAGCTTTCGTGAGCTACAGCTCACTTCATCGGATGCATTTGGTGGAAAAAACAGAGGAGAGATTTATATACACACACACAGAGAACATGAAACAATGGGTTTATCATACACACTGTAAGGAGAGTGATCACTTAAGATAAGCCATCACCAGCAGCGGGGGGGGGGGGGGGGGGGGGGGAGGGGGAAAGGAGGAAAACCTTTCATGGTGACAAGCAGGTAGGCTAATTCCAGCAGTTAACAAGAATATCAGAGGAACAGTGGGGGGGTGGGGGGTGGGAGGGAGAAATACCATGGGGAAATAGTTTTACTTTGTGTAATGACTCATCCATTCCCAGTCTCTATTCAAGCCTAAATTAATTGTATCCAGTTTGCAAATTAATTCCAATTCAGCAGTCTCTCCTTGGAGTCTGTTTTTGAAGCTTTTTTGTTGAAGTATAGCCACTCTTAGGTCTGTGATCGAGTGACCAGAGAGATTGAAGTGTTCTCCAACTGGTTTTTGAATGTTATAATTCTTGACGTCTGATTTGTGTCCATTCATTCTATTTCCCCATGGTATTTCTCCCTCCCACCCCCCCCCCCACTGTTCCTCTGATATTCTTAAAAAGAAAAGGAGTAGTTGTGGCACCTTAGAGACTAACAAATTTATTAGAGCATAAGCTTTCGTGAGCTACAGCTCACTTCATCGGATGCATACTGTAGCTCACGAAAGCTTATGCTCTAATAAATTTGTTAGTCTCTAAGGTGCCACAAGTACTCCTTTTCTTTTTGCGAATACAGACTAACACGGCTGCTACTCTGAAATCTGATATTCTTGTTAACTGCTGGAATTAGCCTACCTGCTTGTCACCATGAAAGGTTTTCCTCCTTTCCCCCCCCTGCTGTTGGTGATGGCTTATCTTAAGTGATCACTCTCCTTACAGTGTGTATGATAAACCCATTGTTTCATGTTCTCTGTGTGTGTGTATATAAATCTCTCCTCTGTTTTTTCCACCAAATGCATCCGATGAAGTGAGCTGTAGCTCACGAAAGCTTATGCTCTAATAAATTTGTTAGTCTCTAAGGTGCCACAAGTACTCCTTTTCTTTTTACAAACCTATGTTTCCTTTACAGGAATTTAGAGCTATGTTTATGCTAGGGATTGGAATTACCTTGTTTATTTTCATCAGTGTGTCCAAGTACGTGTCCATAGCTTCTACCACTGTACCTTAGCACTTCAAAAACATCATCAGGTTTATCTACATAATATCACTGAATTGGAAATTATCATCCCTATTTCACAGATGGAATTTTACAGAAAGATTAAATGATGTGTGAAAGGTCACACAAAGTAATGCATCCGATGAAGTGAGCTGTAGCTCACGAAAGCTTATGCTCAAATAAATTTGTTAATCTCTGCCACAAGTACTCCTTTTCTTTTTGCGAATACAGACTAACATGGCTGCTACTCTGAAACAAAGTCTGTGGAAAAGCTAGGAACTAAACCCAGATCGTCTCAGTTTCAGAACTTCCAGTCCATTGCCTTAACCAAAACAGGTCTCCTTCCAATCTCTAGCATCACTCAAAGCAACAAAGACTTAAACATGGGCAATGGTTTATGTAGGTGAGTATGCTATTGAAAACAGTGGGGGCTACTCACGGGAGGCAAAGTAACTCACATGTTCAATTCTTTGTAGGACTGTGTCCTTACTTTGCAAAGCTACCCAGTAAGGTCTAAATTGTGCCTTTGGGCATAGACCTGAGTAAAGAATGGTGCATAAACTGCTCAATCCTTGGAGTAGCTCTGGGAGGTATTGTACTTAACTCATTAGATAGCTAATGTAATGCCAATATTTAAGAAGGGCTCTAGAGGTGATCCTAGCACCTACAGACTGATAAGTCTAATGTCAGTACCAGGCAAATTAGTTGAAATAATAGTAAAGAATAAACTTGTCAGACACCTAGAAGAACATAAATTGTTGCGCAAAAGTCAACATGATTTCTGTAAAGGGAGATAATGTCTTGCTAATCTGTTAGAGTTCTTTCAGGGGGTCAACAAACATGTGGACAAGGGGGATCCAGTGGACATAGTGAACTTAGATTTCCAGAAAGCCTTTGACAAGGTCCCTCACCAAAGGCTCTTAAGTAAATTAAGTTGTCATAGGATAAGAGGGTAGATCCTTTCATGGATTGAGAATTGGTTAAAAGACAGGGAACAAAGAATAAATGGTACATTTTCAGAATGGAGAGGGGTAACTAGTGGTGTTCCCCAAGGACCAATCCTATTCAACTTATTCATAAATGATCTGGAGAAAGGGGTAAACAGTGAGATGGCAAAGTTTGCAGATGATACTGAACTGCTCAAGATAGTTAAGACCAAAGCAAACTGTAAAGAACTTCAAAAAGATCTCACAAAACTAAGTGATTGGGCAACAAAATGGCAAATGAAATTTAATGTGGCTAAATGTAAAGTAATGGACAGTGGAAAAAATACCCCAGTTATACATACAATATGATGAGGGCTAATTTAGCTACAACTAATCAGGAGAAAGATCTTGTAGTCATCGTGGATAGTTCTCTGAAGATGTCCACACAGTGTGCAGCAGCAGTCAAAAAAGCAAATGGGATGTTAGGAATCATTAAAAAAAGAGAGAGAAAATAAGACGGAGAATATCTTATTGCCCTTATATAAATCCATGGCACACCCACATCTTGAATACTGCATACAGATGTGGTCCCCTCATCTCAAAAAATATATACTGGCATTAGAAAAGATTCAGAAAAGGGCAAAAAAAATGACTTGAGGTTAGGAACAGGTCCCATATGAGGAGAGATTAAAGAGGCTATGACTTTTCATCTTGGAAAAGAGGAGACTAAGGGGGGGGATATGATAGATGTATATAAAATCATGAGTGGTGTGTAGAAAATGAATAAGGAAAAGTTATTTACTTGTTCCCATAATATAAGAACTAGGGGCCACCAATGAAATTAATGGGCAGCAGATTTAAACAAATAAAAGGAAGTTCTTCTTCACTCAGCGCACAGTCAACCTGTGGACTCCTTGCCTGAGGAGGTTGTGAAGGCTACGACTATAACAGGGTTTAAAAGAGACTGGATAATTCATGGAGGTTAGTCCTGTAATGGCTACGTCGTCAGATGGTAAGAAATGGTGTCCCTAGCCTCTGTTTGTCAGAGTGTGGAGATGGATGGTAGGAGAGAGAACACTTGATCATTACTTGTTAGGTTCACTCCCTCTGGGGCACCTGGCATTGGCCAATGTCAGTGGACAGGATATTGGGCTGGATGGACTTTTGGCCTGACCAGTATGGCCATTCTTATGAGGCACAATCCCTTCCTGCTTTCCCCTGGCTCTGGGGAAGAGTAAGTTGCTGCTACCTATACCAGCCCTGCTGATTGCCACACACCAGAGGGGAAGAACTAAGGCTCCACCCATTCCCTGCCACTCTCTACCCATCTACTCCAGCATACCCCCATGCAGACATGTAAGGGAAGTTCTTACTCCCTTTCATTCCTCAATGTAGGTGCGTAGTCCAAGTCACATCCTACCCCAGATAATATCTCTGATCTTAACCCCTGTCCATGTTCTTCCCTGGCTCTAATAGCAGTTCAGCCAGGTCACAACTCCCTTTTCTGTACTAGAGCTTTCTTCTCCTGCTCCATCGATATCAATGGGATTTGCCATTAATGTCAAAGGGAGCAGGATCAAGCCTTTAAAAAAAATCTAATTTGGATTGTAGTTATACTGATTGACAACTTCACTACAACTGCATTGAATTGCTGTCTAAATCAGTAACGTACTTTGGTATCTTAATTAACTAGAGTCACAGTTGAATTGAATTGGTTTCCTTAGAGATCTTTCAGGGTGGCTGTCAATCCAAAAAGGTATCTTATAAAATGCTGCTTTTTTGTACTATTGCTTTAGATACAAAGTTTTTTTTCATCTCCTACCTTCTAGTTCTTACATTTTCTTATTTCCTATTTCACTCCTATTGCCTTTTTTAATATATTCTTTTCTCTGCTCTTATACTTTAATTATCATTCTATTTGAATTTAATTATTTTCCTCTTTTAGCTAACTCCTGTCTTACACAGCGCACTATCTCACCACCCCTTTCAGTATAGCTCTATTAGCTTCACCTGCTTCTTTTAAATGTCTGTATTTTTCTCCCATTTCTAATAATTCTTTTTTTTAACACATTAGGTGCCTTGGCAGATATAGGGCTTGATTTGCTCACATACACTGTTTTTTCAGTGGTGTAAGTGCATTGATTTCAAGAAAGTCACACTTGATTTGTGCCAGTGCAAGTGAGAGAAGAATTAGACCACAAAGGGAATGGAAATGGTCTGATAGAGGACTGCTGTTTATTGCCCTTTGTAAGATCCTTAACATCATAGTCCCAGACACGCAGAAGTGCAATACAGGAAGTGGTCAACAAACATTCTCTCTCTTTATTCCCATCCCTCCCACTGCTTGTCATTTCTTCCCTTACCCCATTCCTTCTATACTCTGGGCCTTATTCTGAACTTATTTACATGGATATCAGTCTATTGACTTATGTGCAGCTGCTGCTGACCTACACCGGTGAAAATGAGAGCACAACCAGGCCCTCTCTTTCTAGTACATTTAGGGAGACCAGACAGCAAATGTGAAAAATCGGGACAGGAGGTGGGGGGTAATAGGAGTCTATATAAGAAAAGACCAAACATCGGGGACTGTCCCTATAAAATCTGGTCACCCTAAGTACATAGTCTTGGTTTTTCACTTTTTAAATTATCTAAAGTACTACAGCTAGCCTTTTTTTTCCCCCCCAATGGTACCTAAAGATTGTACTCTACAGCAGTATGCTGAAGTTATCATTTAATGAGACACTTCCTAGTGTTGTCCACACTTACGTGAGAAAGGCTACTTAAATGAACTTATATGCTGCAGCACAAGTAACTCATTCAAGTAGCCACAATGGCCATTACAGTAGTGCAAAAAAAGATATGAATGGAAGTCCCCTGTGTTCTAAGGGTAAGGCAACTCCAGCTATGTAAAAATTAAAAAGAGGAATACAATTCGCCACTGGCTATTCCCATGCTTCTGACAAAATTCCTTCCCTGACTTTTTTGAATGTAAATTATTCATATTTTCGTTAGGGCTGTCAGTGAATTGCAGTTAATTCAACTTAACACAGAACAAATTAATTAGATTTTTAAAATAGTGATTAATCACAGTTTTAATAGCTCTGTTAAACAATAGAACACCAATTCAAATGTATTATAAACATTTGTGCATGTTTTTCTACATTTTCAAATGTATTGATTTCAATTACAACACAGAACACAAAATGTAAAGTGTTTATATTATGCTGATTACAAATATTTGTATTGTAAAAAAAATTCAGTATTTTTCAATTCACCTCCTACAAGTACTGTAGTGCAATCTATATCATGAAAGTATAATTTACAAATATAGAATTATTATTATATTTTAGGGCTATAAATTAATCATAGTTAACACAAGCGATTAAAGTAAAACAAATTAACACTTTTTTTAAAGAGCGTTAATAGCACACCGCTGTTTTGATTCATTTCACTTACTATACTTTGGCATAGTTCTACTGTGTTCTCATGATCTGGAGTGATTAAATATCAGAAAAAGTTAATGAAGCAAAGCAGCAAAAGTTCAGGTCTTTTGAATGGGATGTTTATTTTAAAAAAAACTTCACGATGGCTCTCTGTAACTATTGCAAGGCTGAGTTCCAATACCATCGAAGTATTATGCAGTACCACCTATGCACTAAACATGCTTTCACGTCCAGTTCTTCTGCTACAGATAACCCACCAACCTCAGGCTGTGCCTCCACAAACAGCCTGGCATGGCACCACCCATGCTCCTCCCCGAAGCCCCCTCCTGCTTGCCCTTCCCCCTTGGTCCCAGCCCAGGCAGGCTGCTCCTCTTCAGTGCTGCTAGGTCTAGGGGACTGGGACTTGGGGTGGCTGGGGCCATGCATCTCAGCGCTTGGGGGTCAGAGGTGCCATGTGCCACTAGTCCTCCCAGGTATTAGGGGTTGGGGGGGCACGGGCTGCCTGCCCCATGCTTGAGGGGCCTGGATGCACTGGGGCGGTACGCCACCCTCCCTGTGCTCAGGGGTTGACCGAGGGCTTCCTGCCTAGCGCTCGGGGCTGGGAGGGCTGCTAGCCCATCTGTCTGACGCTCGGGGGTGGGGCTGGTCAGGGCGTAGCCTCCCCCAGGTAGCAGATCACCTGCCACCCATGCCACTGACAGCAGATGAATCCCACCAGCCATGAAAGATTATGCTTACAAAGTTTCAGGATTGTGACAAGCCCATGGATCAAACACAGTACAACAGCTTAACGAATGCTATGGTAAAGTGGATAGCTATGAACTGCAGACCACTCAACCTTGTAAATGATAGAGAGCAGAGAGATGTTATTCAAATTGCACCTTCCATTCTGTCATACACCTTGCCCTCCTGAAGAACCATTGCACCATGAATACATGACCTATGTCACACCGAGAAGGCTACAAAGGTGAAGCTTCTGAAAAATGCACAAGCTGCTGCTTTGACTGGTGATCACTGGACATCCTTGAGCAATCACAGCTATTTTGGAGTCAAGGCATACCTGATTGATGCTGCATGGACACTTCAGTCATTTGCTTTAACAATAACACATACTGAAGAGACATGCTGAAGCATGTGCAGAGCATTCTTGGATGTTGCGAAAGAATGAAATATTCAAGAAAAGATAACAATTAGTATTGACAGTGCATGTAGTATGATAGCAGCAGACAGTCATTTGCCTTTTGACCACATGATGTACATTGCTCACAGTCTGCAGCAATCCATTACAGTAGCATTCAGTGCTGGTAGTTTCGAAAATATGCTGGCAAAACGTAGAAAACTTGTGGGCCATTTTAAACACAATCCAGCTAACAGTAAAGAGTAGGAATACAACAAGCTGCAAATTGACAGAAACAAGAAACTCTTGTCCAAGATACTTCAACCAGATGGAACTCCACATTGGGTATGGTTCAGTGCCTGTGTAATGCCGACAGACCCTGTTCATTGGTAAGCGGGATTGAACCAGAGACCTCGAGGGCTTAGTACATGAGCCTCTACCGCATGAGCTAAAAGCCAACTGGCTCTTAGCTAAGGCTGTAGAGCAGACTCATTTTATCTCTCTCTTTTTAAGTGGTCTTGGTGCCACTAGATGGGACAGAACACCACACCCAGGAGGTGTATGAGTTACACCTGCTCGGCAATAGAGCCACTATCATAGCCACATTAGGTCTTCAAAAACACAAATCTATCAGTGTTGACAAGTAAAGATTCTGAAAAACTGCAAAAGCTGGAAACTCTACTTCAGCCCTGCATGGTTGTGACTCAACTCCTTGGGTGGGAATTGTAGGTCTCCTAGTCAATAGTTTTACTCGCATTCTGCCATATATTTCGCGTTATGGCAGTCTCGGATGATGAGCCAGCATATGTTGTTCAATTTAAGAACACTTTCACTGCAAATTTGACAAAACTCAAAAAAGGTACCAAAATGAGATTTCTAAGAGAGAACTACAGCACTCAACCCCAGATTTAAGAATCTAAAGTGCCTTCCAAAATCTGAGAGGGACGAGGTGTAGAACATGCTGCCATAAGTCTTAAAAGAACAACACTCCAATACAGAGCCCAACCATCAAAAAAAGAAAATCAATCTTCTGTTAGTGGCACCTGACTCAGATGATGAAAATGAATGTGCATCAGTCCACACTGCTTTGGGTCATTATCAAGCAAACTCCATCACCAGCATGGAAGCATGTCCTCTGGAATGGTGGTCAAAGCATGAAGGGGCATACAAATGTTTAGCATATCTGATATGTAAATACCTTGCAATGTCGGCTACAACAGTGCCATGTGAACATCTGTTCTCACTTTCAGGTGACGTAAATAAAAAACAGGCAGCATTATCTCTTATAAATGTAAACAAAACTTGTTTGTCTTAGTGACTGGCTCATGGGTGAGCAAACTATGGCCTGGGGGCCGCATCCAGCCCTCCAGATGTTTTAATTCGTCCCTCGAGCTCCGGCCAGGGAGCTGGGTCAGGGGCTTACCCTACTCCGCATGGCTCTCAGAAGCAGCAGCATGTCCTCCCTCCGGCTCCTATGCATAGGGGCAGCCAGAGGTCTCCACACACTGCCCTCACCCCAAACACCACTCCCACAGCCAATGGGAGCTGCAGGGGCAGTGCCTGTAGATGGGGCAGCACGCAGAGCTGCCTGGCCACACCTCCGCGTAGGAGCTGGATGTGAGTACAGAGCAAGGAACATGTGCAAATGCCAGCCAGAAGGGGGACATGGAGGTGGGGAAAAATGCATACATGTTCCATTGATTCAGGGCTGAGTGCTAGGTTTGATGGGGTGGAGCTAGAAGGGCTATTTTCTCATTCAGACTCCCTTCTGCAAAATGCATCTCCCTGCAGGGAAGGTTACATACTGGGAACAGATTGCTTCTGTAAAGTTAAATTTTGATAAATAAATCTAAATGAATAGATCCATGTGAAGTTTATAAATGATCTGTCTTCTCTTATGAGGAGGCAACATATGTACTATTTTATTCATAAATGGTGAGCCTAAATAAAAGTTGCAGCAGTTGAATATTCTTATTACATACGCCCAAATTCACCAGTACTACCTGGCTTCTTTGCATTGCTCTATCAAGATAAAACTGCTGTAAACCCGACAGCCAATCTAGTGCTTTGAATCACTGCAATTGACCAGTGAACCTATCCTTTCATACTTCTATTGAGGTGGGAGCCATTGTGCTAGGTGCTGTGCAAACACACATTAAGACAAAAAGCCAGATTTATCTTTACCTTGAGCTTGTTGTAGTCCTTTACACCAGCACAGTAAAAAGCTACCATTCTGATTTGACAGAATTTTACACCCACCTTGCACTAGTATAATTGACTGCCCAAGGCAACAGTGAATGGAAACCACAGTCCCTGGCCCCAGACAACTTACTAACTACCTTTCTAATTGTTCTACATCACAATGGTATGAGTTCTAAAAGCAGACAGCTATATCTACAGGCTAAGAAAGGCCTCTGAAAAACTCTTTGTGATGTGATTAAATTGTGGTTGCACCTGAAGGCATTATATGAGTGGTAATGAGATTCCTCACAGAACCTGTGCCTTAATATGCACTATAATTAGAGAAAACTTGCATCCTAACAGACAGTTTTTCCAGAGTGAGGGAGGGGAGGGAGCAAACCACATATTTAGCCAAAGCACCTCTGTATATCAGTCTCAGCACAGAGTCATGCAAACGTGCACTCAGAAAATTAGCACAACTAGAAAGCAAACATCCCACAGGGCAAATCAATCCCCAGCAAAGGATAATGGGAACCCTGTTCAAGCAGCTGTGTCCTGCCCTCTGCACATTAGCACCTGTCTGTGGAAGCAATCAGTGCTGGTCAATGGACAGCTCTCCTTACAGCTCAATTCACACAAGGATCATTAGCTGGAACCAACACAGTGGCACCCCATGCTGCCAAATGGTGCCCCTTTCTTTCTAAACGCAGGCAAACAAGGACTTCTCCAAACAGCTGGCATTGCTCCTTTTAATTTTTTTTCCTTTTGCCTCCGTTTTGCCCTTTTCACAGTGTGCAAGGAGAGATCTACAAGAAGGTAGAAATTAGGTTATTCAACTTAATTTCAGTATGTGTTCCACTACTGGGTTTAAGAGCAGTCTTGATTGGCACATGTTTCTTACATTCAGTCAAAGCCAGACAATAACATTTAATCTATTATATCAGTTTATAATTATCTGACTTGTACTTATTTATCAGTAAAGACCTTGATTTATCACTTTCAAAAGGTGGAGGGAGGATGGGTGAAGAACAGCATTGGAGAATGTGATGGCAGCCTAGAATTTTAATTACTCTCATTGGGATTGAGAAATTTTGCAGGAATGTCCTTTTATGATTGTATACAACTTAACAGACCGCACCATACAACACATGACAACTTGATTCTTATAGCATTTTTGCATATGAACTGCATTACAGTGATTTTTGGAGTTAATTACATAGTTAAAGGAGAAAGAATTGTGGTATAAGCAAGATAGAAGAGATGCTTTCAACTAGAGTTGAAATACTATGGTGAGCCAATAGGACAGAGCAACAAAGTATGAATCCTGTGGTACTTTTCTAGTTGACAGGAGGTTCAGAGGAGAAGGCTCTCTCACAATGGTGAAGTTGCAAGGAGGCCTGTTCTGGGTGGTAATAAAAATCAAATGATTGCCAATATTTTTAGAAATTAAGAGTAGAAATTACAATTTGCGATCCCGGTATCTAGCTACTTAAAGAGCTCCCCATCACCATAACAACTGGCCATGCCTCTGAAGTAGTGAAATACAGATGGGGAGCTGAGGCAGAGATATCAAAATCTCAATGCAGTAAACTCCATGGGATTAGTCACATGCTCAAAATTAAGCATGTATTGCTTTACTGTTTTGGGTCCGATGGGCTTAATCCAAATACCACTAATATCAATAGGAATCCTTCCCAAGGTCCATAGGAAATCTGCAGCAAAGTCAGAAAATGAATTCAGACCTCCCAAATCCCAGTTCAGTGCCTTAACCACATTAATGTCCTGCCTGCCTCTAGAGTATCAGTATTGAGGACAATACCAGACATTAGACATCCCCATGCGGATTGTGTTTGAGGTGCCAACAAGTGCCTTTAAAGATGAACAGCTGGTCAGTGTACTGGAAAACTATTGGATATATATAAATTGACATTTAAACAGGAAAGAACCAGGAGACTAACTACATTCTGAATTTATGCCAAAATACCTGGGTATTACAGAGCATTTGTTATCTAAGGTCACACGTTTCTAACACATATGCACAGTGCTGAATACAACTTAGTGGATAGTGGGGTTGGGGTGAAATCCTTGACCATTCGTTCAAGTGTAAAATTAAATTCCATTGTTATCAGGTTCTCACCCTGTATTCATTTGCCTTCCATGAATATTCAAGCTTTTGGAACTTTCCTAGTGTAATTCCTTGTGAAGAGTTCATATTTATCATAAAAAGAGTCTCTAGATGTGAATTTCAAAACCATATGGTGTTGATGAGCTATATAGGTCATCCAGTCAGCAAACCATCTGACTTGGCACTGCCCAGATATCCAGAAAATATTCACTCATTTAATTTTTCATGGATTTCTCAAAATCTGGCACAGGGAAAATTAAAATTTCCATTCCTACAATATGTATCCAATGTCTTAAAATGTTACCATTCCTAATATTTCAGTTTCTGCTCTTGGAAGATGATCTCAAGAATTCTCATGTGCTCATCAGGCATTGATGGCTGGGACTTTAGGCTTCCCCTTCACAGCAGTGATTCAACCATTGAGACACTTGAAACACTGCCCAATCTCAGAAAAACATGAAAATAAAAACAGTGAAACACCATTTACTTTCTCCTAATGTTATGCACCATTCACGGCTGATAAATCATCATTATCACTCTTCTACATTAATGATTCATGAGTGGGCAGCTGCTCCAGGGCCCGAAGTAAACATTCCATAGGAGGTTCTGCAGACCTGATTGTCTAAGGAGCGGAGCATGTGCCAGGTGCTGACGGCCCTCACACCTCCCTTTAAAACAAATGCGATGCAATGCCCAAGTAGCATGAGTAGGGGAGTCAGTGTCCCATATAGGGAATTCTAAATATATAATGTACCTAAAAACATAGAAATGTATATATGGAATCATTTTAGTATTTTACTTCTACACAAACACACACACACACACACACACACACCCTTATACAACTGTATAAAATGCTGAATTGTTTTTGGAGGTATTTCTCAAAAATCTTAATTAGTTGTTTTGCCTCCTATGTTCCAAATAATTGCCCACAAATTAAAACAAGTAATATAAAGGAGACAATGAACTCAGTCGTCATGTGTGTTTAATGGAATATTTCCATATCTTATCTAGTTTATGTGTAATACACTCTTACTTCAGTGCACTACATATACTGTACTTTCTACTGCAAGCAACATGTAAGGTATTCTAATGAGGCTTCCTAGGTTTAAATCAGCAGTAATATAAAAATAATATCCTCCCTCTTTCCTTACATTTAAAATTCATACAGAAAGTGTGGTTGGCAAGAATAGGGATTATTACTACAAGTCAGCTACTCTTTCAAATATGACAATTTTGTCTCTGAAAAAAGAAGCTGCAAGAAACTGACAGCGGAACTTGATTGGCAAACCACTTGTACATTTGTGAACTTTTCCTAACAAACATGAGTCACTAATTAGCATGCATTTCTGCATATTTTGCATGACATGTATGGTGTAAGAGTAAACAATAGAGGGACAACTCCTGCCCACCCTCCCCACCACCGAAAAAGAAAAGTCATTTCCTGATTAGGATGATATTCTACATAGGAATTTTAGGGGACCCCTTGTCCACTGCAGTGGTTGCTCGGAGGATAAAAGGTGGTGGCACACTTCTGAGCTTCACACACAAAATAAACTCTACTTATGTAAGTCACCAAAACAAGACACCAGTCAGACTAGATGGTACAGATGTTCAGAAAACAGAAAATGCAGCTTAGAATCTAGGTCACAACCTTTTTGATCCAAAAAACAGCACAGAATATGACATTTCAGAAAATAGTTTCTAATAATAAAGGGTCTAGTTCCACAACGTACACTTCGAACTCAGATGTTCCATTGTAGCTACATCTTATCAGTGTAGGATAACTTACAATCAATGCATGCATACACACAGGTGTTATGGTGGATGAACTTTATCCTATTTGACCAATGCATCTCTCTCAGCCTCTTCCTGAGCTTTCACTCATTCTGCCACAGATTTCCTCTATGAAGGATTCAAGGTTATTTATACACAATCATTGTCTGTGGAGAAATGGGTAGAAGAAGTCCAGTTGTTTGTAAATGTACCATGGCAGCAGTTTAGATTAAAGTTCATCTGTAGCACTGGTAGCCTTTCCTGTGTCGCCATAGGAAATATACAAACCACTTACTCAGAAGAGGACAAGGATGTGTCACAAAACATACTTACCCAGAAACTGCGTGGTTTGGGGTAGATCTTTCCTGTGTAAGGGCCAAATTCTGCTGTGATTTGAACCAGTGAAACTCCACTGGAAGACAATGGGGTTACATTCAGTGATGAGCTGCCAAAATCTTAACAACCAGTTCCCTCCTCACCCCACGAGGGGGTCATTGTCCAACCCACTCCCCGGGACTTCTGTCCCATCCAACCCCCCCCCCCCGCGTTCCTTGACAACCCCCCCCCCGACCCATGCCCCATCCACCCCGCTTCCCTGTCCCCTGACTGCCCCCAGAACTGGGCAAGAGGGTCTCGTGGGTCACCACAGTGGATGCCCACCCCACCCCTAAGAGCCAGAGGCACCTGCCAGGGGGCGAGGTGGGGAGTCCTGGAGGTGCTTACCTGGGGCAGCTCCCAGGAAGCATCCGGCAGGTCCCTCTGGCTCCTAGGGGCGGGAGAGCATAGCTGGGGTGGAGCGGCCGCTCCCCCCACTGATCACATCAAAAGTGGCGCCTTAGGCACCTACTCCGTGGGTGCTCCAGGGCTGGAGCACCCATGGGGAAAATTTGGTGGGTGCAGAGCACCCACCGGCAGCTCCCCGCCCCATGCCCGGCCCCAGCTCACCTCCACTCTGCCTCCACCTCCTCCCCTGAACGCACTGCCCTGCTCTGCTTCTCCGCGCCTGCCCCCCCACCCCGCGAATCAGCTGTTCGGTGGGAAGCCGGGGGGGAGGGGGGTTGAGAAGCAGGCAGCAGCTTCCCACTCAGGCCGAGGGTGGCGGAGGTGAGCTGGGGCAGGGTTGTAGCACTAACCACCGTTTTCTGCAGCTCCAAAGTAGCAACCAAACAGGGGTACTGAAGAGAAACAATTATTTACTTATAATTCAGCTGTCTCTCCCCTACCTCTCAGCCTGCCAAGGCTCAAATGTGAATGACAGCACATGATAGAGATCCGGAATGAGACAGTTATTCATGTAAGAAACAAACTGCTGTTGGTCTCCTTCCTTTGGTATAAATAGCTCTTTTTATAACCTCAGTTTCATGTTTCTTCATTTTTGATGGAAACAATTTAACAATGAAAGTGAAAGAATATCAAAGTTGTGGAACATAGGGAAAATTATGCAACTAAAGTGAGTGGCATCCCTTAAAATGTAGTACAAATGAGTTGTATGCTCTCTCACCAGATCTCTGACTATGCACAGAAAATATTATCCATAAGAAGGAAAACAAAAAGAGAAATATTGGTGGCTTATGTGGAACAACACTCAAAAGTGAGTGCAATAGTCCTTGAAGGGCCAGGTGGCCTAGTGTGTAGCATACCCTCACCTGAGGATGGGTTTAGCTTCACTCAGAGTTTGCAATGTCCTTCCCCTCTTGTTATCAGAGAGGGAGTGAGATTGTATCTACCAATGTGATATATGCCATCATGTACCAGCAATGCCCCTCTGCCATGTACATTGGCCAAACCAGACTGTCTCTACGTAAAAGAATAAGTGGACACAAATCAGACGTCAAGAATTATAGCGTTCAAAAACCGGTCAGAGAACACTTCAATCTCCCTGGTCACTTGATTATGGACCTAAAAGTCACAATACTACAACAAAAAAACTTCAAAAACAGATTCCAACGAGAAACTGCTGAATTGGAATTAATTTGCAAACTGGACACCATTAAATTAGGCTTGAATAAAGACTGGGAGTGGATGGGTCATTACACAAAGTAAAACTATTTCCCCATGTTTATTTTCCCCCCTACTGTTACTCACACCTTCTTATCAACTGTTGGAAATGGGCCATCTTGATTATCACTACAAAAGGTTTTTTTTCCCCTGCTGATAATAGCCCACCTTAATTAAATTGGTCTCATTACAGTTGGTATGGAAACATCCATTTCTTCATGTTCTCTGTGGATTTATATATATATATTCCTATTGTATTTTCCACTGCATGCATCCAATGAAGCGGGTTTTAGCCCATTAAAGCTTATGCTCAAATAAATTTGTTAGTCTCTAGAGTGCCACAAGTACTCCTTTTCTTTTTGTGATGACAATCTGATTGCACATGCACCAATTCTATAGTTTGACAGCATCAGCACAGAGTGGGATCTTGCCCTACCTGGTTAATTGATATAGAACATGCATGACGTTGTCTGTCATGACTTATGTGTTTGCCCCTGATTAGTGGTGGGAACTGGAGACAGGTGTATCTGACCACCCTGAGTTCCAGGAGGTTGATGTGCAGTGTGGGTCTTTTGAGGTGTCTACCCGCCCTGGGTTGTGTGAGTGTCCAGATATGCATCCCACCCAACCAGGGATGCATCTGTTATGACAAACATTGGGAAAGGGCAGGCAAAAGGGATTCCTGCACAAACCTTGTGAGGGTATTTCCATCAATTGAGAGATTTTTTCATGAAGGTGAGTATAGAAAGTAGTGTAGTTGGACTATATCTTTCAGTGACTAAATAGTCCTGAGCCACCCTTAAAGGCAATGCATTCAGAATCTTGCATGGTCTGTAAAGAAAGTACTTGATGCCATGTGCCCAAACACCTGAAGGCAGTTCTTGACTATGGAATTCTTGCTGCAAGTGTCCCCATTTTGAATTTTTGAACCTTCACATTAATGTTGAATAGCCTTAAATCTGGGATGGGTCTTCAACCATCACTGTTCTTGGCACCAAGAAATACTTAGAATAAAACTCCCTCCTTCTTTGCTTCAGTGGAACCAATTCTATAGCACGCAAGAGTAAGAGAGTCTATTATTTGTCAAAGCAGGTTCTTGTGAGTGAAACAGGTACCTGAAGTGGGGTGGAGAAGAGAGGCTGGCAGGTGGAAAAGAGGAAAAGTGGATGGAATACCCTGTGGAGATGATCTCCAAAACCCACTCGTCCATAGTGATGGACACCCAAGCCCACTAGACGTGATAAAGGTAGTCACTGAAGGGAGGAAGGCGGGTGAAGCAATGCAGCTGATAAGAATGGTGATGATAACTCAGGCCCTCATCAAAATTGGTGTCTGGAGTGGAAAGGCTGCAAAGCCAAAAGTTGAGAAGTGAACGGTTTTCTTCTCTGGAAACTCTGATGCTTGTGTTAAGGGTTGTGTGATTTCCGGAAGCTCTAAAATTGGGTGGAATGGGATCTCTGCACCATCTGTGACTTACTAAACTCTTGTGGGCAGTTGTACAGATCCCGAAAAAACAAAAAGTAACCCAGGAGTCCTTTAATGTTCATACAGATTCGTCCATGCTAGGGAACAGTTCAATATTATCAAAGGGGAGGTCCTCAACTTTTGGACCTTCTTTGGAAATCCTGAAAGCTGTAGCCACGAGACCCTCCTCATAACTACCACTGTAGAGATCAAATGGGTGGCAGTGTCAGCAGCGTTGAGGAAGACCTGCAATGATGTTCTGGCCAGCAGCTGGCCTTGCACAATGCTCAATAAAAGAGTTCAGCAAGGTATAATTTGTATGATTGTATTTTGTCATTAATGCCTGGTAGTTGGCGATTCTTAATTGCAAAGTAGCTGAACATATATGATTTTCTAACAAACAGATCTAGACACTTCTCATTCTTGTCACAGGGTGAAGATTTAACATGGTGCTGCCTTCCATGTTCATTACATCAATCACCAAAGAATTAGGAGAGGGATGAGAGAATAAAAATTCTGAGTCCTTAGATGGGACATAATATTTCTTATCTGCACTCTGGCATGAATAATGGCTGGGGTGTGCCAGATAACAAGGCCCTTCTGGACCCTGCAATGGTTAACTAGCAAGGCAATGTGGGCAGATACAGCTTATGATGTGGTTCTTTAACCTCCTCTAGAGGGATCTGCAAAGAATCCACCACTCTCTTTAAACAGTTCCTGCAACTGTTTGCAATCATCTGTTAGGGATGAAGCAGGTGGTATAACTGTTTCACCTGGGAATGAAGAAGAATGTTGCCTAGTGGAGAGATGTCTTCATCAGCTCTAGCTTCCTGTTCCTCATAAGTTTCTTCCTAAGGTTACAGTCTCCTAGAGAGCGTAATGAAGGCTGACCATCTCTGTGACTGGTGGTTCTCAGGACCCTAGAAAATTCTGGTGATAAGCTGCCCAAGGGTCCTAGTATGACTAAGGAGGGGATGCATATGACATGGATGGAGGTATCTATGGGTGTTCATACAAGTGAGATGGTAGTTGAGGTCATCTCTCACAAGTGATCAATCTCTACAGAGACTTCTGGAAAAAGACCTCTGTAGGGATGGAGATGAGAGCCCCACACAGATATTTGGGAAAGTGATGTGATATCCTCATCAGAATCCTCCTTTCCCAATTCACTTTCTAAACACTGGAGCACATGAAGAACCCTGAGGTGAAACCACAGTACCAGATGAATGCCCAGAGACCTGGAGGTCCTCCAAGAGTATATCAGTGCCAAACAATGGTGAGTTGGACATCTCGGACACAGCAAGGTCCTGGGGAAAGTGAAACTCCTGTGATACCAAGTGTGTAAATTGGTCCTGCTTCAATGGCCCGCACAGAAGTGATAGTAGCCAAGGGAGTTATAGTACCTTGAATCTTGAGGGGAGTCCACACAGACCCAGACAGGGCTTCTTCGGTACTGAAAAGAGGCAGAGATCTTCTTTCCACCTACTCCACTGACAGTACTGATCTCTGAGCCCAAAACTTTGCAGTGGTTAGGTCTGACAATGCCCTGGCTATCTGAGCAACTGTCAGCCTCATAGGTACTGGGCCAGAGAGAAATGGGTGCTCAAGTGGCTGGAGTCAGAGACTGTGAATTCTTAAAGGTAGATTCCCTACCTGGAGAACTCGGGGAATGATAAAGACCAAAGAGTAGTCTTATGAGTGGAATCCTGGATCTGCCTCTAATATGCCCTCGAGGAGTGCGGTTCACGGACAGTGGAGGCAGGGGACTTACTCAGAGACCAGGCTACAGAAGCTGGGAGGGATTTTTTTTAATAAAGGAAGGTAAATACTGCTGGAAAAGCATAAGAGGTGAGGTGAGTTGCCCAAGGTTATACAGAAGATCAGTCTCTTGGCTTTCAGTTCAGTACTTTATCATTTGGACCACAGTGCCTTTAAAATTAGTCTTGTTTTTGACACAAACAAGTTGTTAAAACACAGGATATTTTGAAAAACTTTTTGGGTCACCAAATCTCCATTTTTCACACACACAAAAAAAGTCATCCAGCTATATGTACAATTCTTAAATCCTAGTGTTAGAATAACCTTCTTTTACCATGCAGTTCAACATCTTCATTCATATATATGTCTGTATGTAACTTCAGTAATAACTGTGTGGTCTAAATCCTGACCAAATCCTTGAACATTTAGGGATGCAGCCAGGCTATGCTATACTTTAATCAATAACGTTAATGTAAAGACACACTATCAAGTGTCAGAGTAGCAGCCGTGTTAGTCTGTATTCGCAAAAAGAAAAGGAGTACTTGTGGCACCTTAGAGACTAACAAATTTATTAGAGCATAAGCTTTCGTGAGCTACAGCTCACTTCATCGGATGCATTTGGTGGAAAAAACAGAGGAGAGATTTATATATACACACACAGAGAACATGAAACAATGGGTTTATCGTACACACTGTAAGGAGAGTGATCACTTAAGATAAGCCATCACCAGCAGCGGGGGGGGGGAGGGGGGGGAAAGGAGGAAAACCTTTCATGGTGACAAGCAAGGTAGGCTAATTCCAGCTGTTAACAAGAATATCAGAGGAACAGTGGGGGGTGGGGTGGGAGGGAGAAATACCATGGGGAAATAGTTTTACTTTGTGTAATGACTCATCCATTCCCAGTCTCTATTCAAGCCTAAGTTAATTGTATCCAGTTTGCAAATTAATTCCAATTCAGCAGTCTCTCGTTGGAGTCTGTTTTTGAAGCTTTTTTGTTGAAGTATAGCCACTCTTAGGTCTGTGATCGAGTGACCAGAGAGATTGAAGTGTTCTCCAACTGGTTTTTGAATGTTATAATTCTTGACGTCTGATTTGTGTCCATTCATTCTTTTACGTAGAGACTGTCCAGTTTGGCCAATGTACATGGCAGAGGGGCATTGCTGGCACATGATGGCATATATCACATTGTAGATGCACAGGTGAACGAGCCTCTGATAGTGTGGCTGATGTGATTAGGCCCTATGATGGTATCCCCTGAATAGATATGTGGATAGAGTTGGCAACGGGCTTTGTTGCAAGGATAGGTTCCTGGGTTAGTGGTTCTATCAAGTGTGGCTTTCCTGGCTTTTGGTGGAATCAGAGCCATACCATCATGGATAACGCTTATATCAGATTTCAGCAGCTAAGCAGCATTGGGTTTGATCAATACTTGCATGGAAAACCTCCAGAAAAAACACAGGTGCTGAGGAAGGTGATATTGACACAGACGTTAACTAATTAGGATTCCGACCAAAATAAGTCAGGATAGTGAATGGCATCAATGAGGCATTCGAAATTTAAGCAGTGAGCTTCTACAGGGCCTAATCCAAAGTAAATTGACAACTGACAGAAAGACTCTCTTAGACTTTGCATCAGGCTTTTAGTATAGCCACATGACTATTGTTTTTTAAAGAACTACAATGAAAGGAAAGACCATCCTTTTAATGTTCAAGAGCAACAGCTGCAATGTTACTGGGGCCGTCTTCTCAGTTGTTTCTACACTGCAGCCCAAGTAAGTGTCTTAATGACACTCTGAAAATATGTAAAGCACTTTTTAAAGACAATTGTGTCTGGGTACACCAGCTGTCTGTCCAGCCAGAACAGATTTAGAATTAATGGACCAAATTCTGCCCAGATTTGCACCACATAGATTCATAGATTCATAGATACTAAGGTCAGAAGGGACCACTCTGATCATCTAGTCCGACCTCCTGCACAGCGCAGGCCACAGAATGTCACCCACCACTCCTATGAAAAACCTCACCCATGTCTGAGCTATTGAAGTCCTCAAATCATGGTTCAAAACTTCAAGGAGCAGAGAAGCCTCCCTCCAGTCAACCATGCCCCATGCTACAGAGGAAGGCGAAAAACCTCCAGGGCCTCTCCAATCTGCCCTGGAGGAAAATTCCTTCCCGACCCCAAATATGGCAATCAGCTAAACCCTGAGCATATGGGCAAGATTCACCAGCCAGATACCCAGGAAAGAATTTTCTATAGTAACTCAGATCCCATCCATCTAATATCCCATCTCAGGGGATTTGGCCTATTTACCCTGAATATTTAAAGATCAGTTACTTACCAAAATCCCATTATCCCATCATACCATCTCCTCCATAAACTTATCGAGTAGAATCTTAAAACCAGATAGATCTTTTGCCCCCACTGCTTCCCTTGGAAGGTTATTCCAAAACTTCACTCCTCTGATGGTTAAAAACCTTTGTCTGATTTCAAGTCTAAACTTCCTGGTGGCCAGTTTATACCCATTTGTTCTTGTGTCCACATTGGTGCTGAGCTTAAATAATTCCTCTCCCTCTCCTATATTTATCCCTCTGATATATTTATAGAGAGCAATCGTATCTCCCCTCAACCTTCTTTTAGTTAGGCTAAACAAGCCAAGCTCCTTAAGTCTCCTTTCATAAGACAAGTTTTCCATTCCTCGGATCATCCTAGTAGCCCTTCTCTGTACCTGCTCCAGTTTGAATTCATCCTTTTTAAACATGGGAGACCAGAACTGCACACAGTATTCTAGGTGAGGTCTCACCAGTGCCTTGTATAACGGTACTAAAACCTCCTTATCCCTACTGGAAATGCCTCTCCTGATGCATCCCAAAACCGCATTAGCTTTTTTCACAGCCATATCACATTGGCAGCTCATAGTCATCCTATGATCAACCAATACTCCAAGGTCCTTCTCCTCTTCCGTTACTTCTAATTGATGCGTCCCCAGCTTATAACTAAAATTCTTGTTATTAATCCCTAAATGCATAACCTTACACTTCTCACTATTAAATTTCATCCTATTACTATTACTCCAGTTTACAAGGTCATCCAGATCCTCCTGTATAATATCCCGATCCTTCTCCGAATTGGCAATACCTCCCAGCTTTGTATCATCTGCAAACTTTATTAGCACACTCCCACTTTTTGTGCCAAGGTCAGTAACAAAAAGATTAAATAAGATTGGTCCCAAAACCGATCCCTGAGGAACTCCACTGGTAACCTCCCTCCAACCTGACAGTTCGCCTTTCAGTAGGACCCGTTGCAGTCTCCCCTTTAACCAATTCCTTATCCACCTTCTGATGTTCATATTGATCCCCATCTTCTCCAATTTAACTAATAATTCCCCATGTGGCACGGTATCAAATGCCTTACTGAAATCTAGGTAAATTAGATCCACTGCATTTCCTTTATCTAAAAAATCTGTTACTTTTTCAAAAAAGGAGATTAGGTTGGTTTGGCACGATCTACCTTTTGTAAAACCATGTTGTATTTTGTCCCATTTACCATTGACTTCAATGTCCTGTACATGCAGCTATAGTAAATGTAGTGGTGCTGCATTGTGTTTAAATTAGGTCAAATTTGATTCAATTCATAGAGTTTAAGGTCAGAAGGGACAATTAGATAGAGTCTCAACTCCTGTGAATCACAGGCTCTTAAATGTCACCTAGGATGGAGCCTTGTATCTTCTGTTTGGCTAGATACCCTTCACTCCAAAGGATCTTAAAGTGCTCTGCAATCTTAATATACTATTCAGTGTTTCACTTTATCCACCTCTGAAATGCATTTACTGTTGAACTGCAATTTTAGAATTGCTGCTAAAAAGGATGTGAAGAATAAAATATCTAATTGAAACTGCAGGAAGAATTTAGGGAAGATGACAATCATTACCTGCATTGGAATTTGGCCAGAACACAGGAGCTATACCTTTACTCTTGTGGAAAAATATTGTAGAACTCTTTAATTGATCAGGGCCTCATCTTGTTATCTAATCCACAAGACAATTTCTCCAACATGAGCCATTGGTTCATTATTGTCTCCAAGAGAACAGTCCCACCTATTGAGTCACCCATTAGTTGTGATTATTATTTATTTCTTAAGCACTAACAATGTGCCTAAACATTATGCTAAACAGGGCATAAAAACCAGACATTCTCAGTATGCCTAAGAAATGACAGAGTAAGAGTAGACATGATGGACTGAGAAGACCCGAGGAGGAAGTGGCCATGATATTAGTTATTATTGCTGGCTTCTTGTAGGAAGAAAGAAATTGTGAGTCTAGGAGGGATGTGAATGAAGTGGGGTGGTGACTTGATACACCAGAATTAGATCAGTTCATGTATAATGAAAGGTCTAGAAGAACTAGACAAATGAACCACTACTGCTTCAGCATCTTCTTGATTCTCTTTAACAGATATCCCCTCCAAATACTCTTAATTGATGACAGCTGGCAAGGCAGCAGCACCACTACATGGGATGGCCTGAGAGCATAGTCACAGTCCCTGGTAGATGTCTGGCTTTTTAGGAAAAAGAACGAGGAGTACTTGTGCCATTTTAGAGACTAACAAATTTATTTGAGCATAAGCTTTCTTGGACTAAGGCCCACTTCTTCAGATGCATGCAGTGGAAAATACAGTAGCAAAAGATATATACATACAAACACAGAGAACATGAAAAAAAATGGGGGTTGCCATACCAACTCTAACAAGAGTAATCAATTAAGGTGGGCTATTATCAGCAGGAGAAAAAAAACCTTTTGCAGTGATAATCAGGATGGCCCATTTCAAACAGTTGACAAGAAGGTGTGAGTAACAGTAGGGGGAAAATTAGCAAGGGGAAATAGTTTTTAGTTTATGTAATGACTCATCCATTCCCAGTCTTTATTCAAGCCTAATTTAATAGTGTCCAGTTTGCAAATTAATTCCAGTTCTGCAGTTTCTCGCTGGAGTCTGTTTTTGAAGTTTTTTTGTTGAATAATTGAGACTTTCAGATCTGTAACTGAGTAATTTTTAGGGTTCTTCTTGAAAGGGTCAGACCAACATTCAGGAAGCCAGAACCCTTGTTCAAGTGCTTACAGTCTAAAAGAATATTTGCCATATATTTATTGTACCTTATAAGAAACTCATCCAAGTTATTTTTAAAAATACCCATTGAATAGTTGCTTTCATAAGTAATGTCTTGCTGCATAAAGCCAGGAAAGCAATAATGTCTGAGGTGCCTAATTAATGACACTCACTTGTCAGCATGGTGCAGTTTTAGAGGTCAGGCATTTGCACATACTAATAAGGTTTATTAAAGTGAGTGAAGTTTGGCCAGAATGGTGCACCTCTACAGGGGAAAAGCAATTGTCCATTTTCTCCTCTCAGTGACAATGCCTGTAATTAAAATTTGGATGGAGGGAGTTATGAGATGATGGTGGGCAGGGGTGGGGGGGAGGTTAAATGTAAAAGCTTTGTGAAGCTTTAAGAGGCCTCAGCTGCTCATTAGGCAATATCTACACAGCAAACGGTATATAGGTGAGTAGGAGAGATGTACCTTAGGGACAAGCAGCAAATCAAGTCTGACATTCTGGCCTACTGGATGTAGAGGAGGCCTCTGGGAATTGTCTGACAACATACCCCTTGATACTATAGTGACTTCAGTGAAAGCCTATGGAGGAGAGCATATGGATTATGGCATCTGACTACATATTATACTTTTAAGGATGTGACTCTAGCAATAGCATGGGGTTATGATGTTACAGTGGATTGCAGCATGTGTGCTTATTACACTGTGGAGTAAAGATTTCTGTCGGCTCCATAAACCTCTCAGAACATGTCTGCCTGATTGACTATAGCAAGTGACTGTGGCAGTGCAACATATGATCCTGAGAGGACAGAGACTATAACATATTAATATAAGAATGTAGTTGATTACAATATAAGCTGTTGAAAGTGAGCTGACTATAGCACAAGACTGTAAGAATGCGGCTGTCTGCAGGGTCTAGCCGTGAGAATGTATCTATCTATACCTAAATGTGTTTCTGACTACAGCCAGCTGTCATGCAATTGGAGTGGACAAGTGGAGTTGTCACTTATCAAACCATTGTACATGTGGTTATCATGTTTAAATATACCTCCTATCCACTTTATGGGTAGCTAACTAATTTTTGCCTTCATATGTGTGTGGAGAGTGGGTGTTGTACTGTGAGTTTGATTACAAGATTTTAATTTTTCAATTTAACAGTCCTAGTTTTAGATTTAAACTAGGCCTTGCAGTTCACCTACTGCATTTAAAGAGCCACCATCAGTGTAAGAGTCATTTATCTTTCCCTATGTTTTCAGCATTTACATTGCTGGTTTCCACTGGTCAAGTTAATCAAAGCACAAACTAACCCCAGGCAGTTTCATTTTCTGAGATGCTAGAAGAACAGTGAAGTAATTTTTCCAGTTCAACCAGGGAAACTTTAAATTTTAAAGTATGTGTGTGGGGGGGGGAAACACCAAAACACAAAATTGCTTTAAAAATTAAAAAATCTTGACTAGGAGCCCCAATCCTGCAACAAGGACAAGTGCAGAGTCCTGCACTTAGGATGGAAGAATCCCATGCACTGACAGGGGACCGACTGACTAAGCAGCAGTTCTGCAGAAAAGGTTCTGGGGATTACAGTGCATGAGATGCTGGATATGAGTTAGTAGTGCGTCCTTAAAAGAACAGGAGTACTTGTGGCACCTTAGAGACTAACCATTTTATTTGAGCATAAGCTTTCATGGGCTACAGCCCACTTCATCAGATGCATAAAATGGAATATATAGTAAGAAGATATATATTGTGACAAAGCTCTGTCCTTGCCTCCATGGGTCCCGCGTTTCCTGGCACATTTCACTAGCCTCAGATGCTCACTGTGATCCTCCACATAACCCTTCTTTCTCTAGAGACAAGGGTCACAGTCTACTGAGCCATTTTCATCATAAGCCAGTGAGGGAGGTAAGGAGAAGTTATCCTTCCTTGCACAGTCTCTGTTGTCTCCCAGTCTCAGTGATTAAACAGGGGGCAAAGGTGGGGGGGAGCCCAGGCCCACCCTCTACTTAGGCTCCAGCCCAGGGACCCTAATAGTATCAGCTATGGTAGCTGACCTTTTAGAAACATGACATGTACAATTCCCTGGGCTACTTCCCCCACAGCAGCCCTCACTTCCTCAAGCTCCACTTCACCCTTACCACAGGGCCTCCTTCCTTGTGCCTGATATGGTGTGTACTACTCAGCCTCTCCAACAGCGCAACTTCTTCCCACAGCTCCTGACATGCACACCCATCTGACTGACTGGGAGGCTTTTAACTAGTTTCAGCCAGCCCCTGATTGGCTTCAGGTGTCCCAATCAACATAGCGTTGTCCCTGCCTTCTGGAAAGTTCTTAATTGGCCCCAGGTGTCTTAATTGACCTGGAGCAGCTTCCATTTCACTTAACCTGGTACCAGGGATTTGTTTAGCCTGGAGCTAATATATCTATCTCCCACTACTTTTCTATAGCCATCTGGCCTTGCCCCGTCACAATATACATACAGAGAACATGAAAAGGTAGAAGTTGCCATACCATCTCTAAGAGGCTAAATGTGCCCTTGTTGTCAAGAAGGCTAACGGCATATTGGGCTGCATTCGCAGGAGCAGTGACAGCAGTTCAAGGGAAGTGATTATTCCCCTCTATTCGGCACTGGTAAGGCCACATCTGGAGCATTGCGTCCAGTTTTGGGCTCCCCACTACAGAAAGGATGAAGACAAAATTGGAGAGAGAGTCTAGTGGAGGGCAACAAATATGATGAGGGGGATGGGGCACATGACTTACGAGGAGAGGGCTTGTTTAGTCTGAGGGGGGATTTGATAGCAGCCTTCAACTACCTACAAGGGGAGTTCCAAAGAGGATGGAGCTCGGCTGTTCTCAGTGGTGGCAGATGACAGAACAGGAAGCAATGGTTTCAAGTTGCATTGGGGGAGGTCTTGGTTGGATATTAGGAAACACTCTTTCACTAGGAGGGTGGTAAAGCACTGGAATGGGTTACCTAGGGAGGTGGTGGAATCTCCACCCTTAGAGGTTTTTAAGGCCTGGCTTGACAGAGCCCTGGCTGGGATGATTTAGTTGGTGTTGGTTCTGCTTTGAGCAGGGGATTGGACTAGATGACCTCCTGAGGTCTCTTCCAACCCTAATCTTCTAACTGGATCCATTCAGACAAAGCCTTGCCCCCTCCCCTTCATGCCAGTGTCCACCTTTAGTGTTCTGACCGCAGGATTGGTCCTATATTTCTAGTCATACTGGGCCAGGCTGTGCCATTTACTGCCCTATGCTGAGGTGGTTCAAAGCTGCATTGTCACAGGAGAAACTCTGAGGGGATCATGCTACAAGAAGTCAGAAGCCCTCCTGTAGCTGGTATAGCATGGCACCCCACTATGCATCCAGCCAGTTACATAGGTTGTCGATAGAAGCGGGTAGCACTAGGGACCTGCCCTGCTAGGATGATTTGCACCCTGGATTGATAGGAGGCAGCAGCTTGGGCTTTCCCAAATTTTGCATCTTTAGTGTGTAAAATTTGCCAGTTTGACTCCTTTCAGTAGCATCTGAGCACAAGGGGCATTGCTTCTTAAAACATTGCTGCTCTGTGCTCCTGTTGCCATTGCTTGCACGCACACACACACACATACGCCTGCTCCAGCTCTCAACTTCAAGTGTCATCGCATGGGCGGAACGTCCTCCCTCCTCTATCACATCAAAACACTCCTCTTACAGTGCTTTAGCCCCTTTCCCCTCTCCCCAGCTTACACAACCATTCAGCAAATACATTAGAATGGAAAGTAAATATCTTGAAAGAAAGTGGTTTTAAAGATGTGCCCCTTTACTCATGAAGGGTGCACAGCTCCACTGCCATGTGCAGATCCATAGGCTAGCACTTTTTGCAAACAGTGACTAATTAAAGCCTGAAGTTTCTATTAATTTTTCCACTCTTTGTTGCCTGCCAATCTTCAGTTCAAGCCCTAAATGTTCATTGACTCATGGACATTTCTGAGCCAGATCTGTTCACTGTGATAAATCAAGTTGTTTGTGCGGCAGCGTGGTGACAGACAGTTACCTGAGAATTTCAAATGTAAAACATTTAACAACCATCTGATGGGGGGGGAAGCATGTGATCCTTTGAGGCTGAGTGCTGGAACAGTTTGACAACAGGCAACATACTGCATTCAAGCCCCACTGCACGCCAGCTTACTTTCTTTTCCTTTAGAAATGGACAGAGCTGAAAGGAAGATGACTGCTTGTGTATTGTTAAAGTACTTCCAAGTCTGTAAGAATGCCTGCGATAGATGCAAACACAGTGAACAAAGCTTTTGCAAAGAAAGCTGAAAAATATAATCTGAAGAAAATATAAATTAGCTCTTTCCACCAAGGAACTGGATAGGCTTTAAGTTCTTGATCCAGAGTTAGATTAACTGTAGTTACTACAGATAAATTAGATAGCAATGTTAGTTACACTTTTTAAAAAGTAATATGCATATTTACTTCCTTCAGAAAAGAAACATAAGATTGTCCTCCCATTACTCAATGGAGCTGCACTGGCATAAGAGGGGCTTCTGTATTTAGGATCTGAAGAGGAATGTGTATTTTAGATCACATTTTCCACCCTGCTCAAGAACTGTTATACTTGTTTAATTAAGAGTAAGTTACATCAAAGCTATGGTATCACCACTACAATGTTATTATTTACACTGTGATCTACATTTAGACACTAGACTGATGGGCTCTGAGTAAGAAGCTAGCTAGCTAAATTCATCCAAGGTAGCAAGAATGTCTTTGGCGAATGTAAGTGGGGGAAGGGGGCAGGCAGAAGCAACCTTACTCTGAAAATTTCAAAGGAGCAAGTCACCAAAATCCTATTGATTTCACTGGGATTGGCTCATCTAAAATCCCAAAATCAAGGGCTGAGGTCAAGAACAAAGCTCTGCTTGTTCAATTAAGCAACCCCACTGAAGTCATTTGGGTTCACTTGGTAAGGGTAAATATAGCCCCAAGAATCAAAGTCAAAGTCAGTGGGGGCTCAGAATTTCTGAAAATTAAACCTCTTTCATTTACAAATATGGATGAACGTGCTTCCTCCATGTTTGAAAATTTTAACCTAAGTGACTTGCCCAGGTCAGACAGTAAATCTATGCAGAGCTGTGAATTGAACCCAGATTGTCCTGTCCTTTAACAAGCAGACCACACTGCTTCTTTCACGGAAGATATTTAAAAGTACCTGGCCTTGTGTATCCAGATTAATTCTGTTGCTTTCTTTTTAATATCCGTAGTTAACATTGAATAGTTATAATCAGACTACTTGTTTATGCACGGTTATAGTATTTGTATTGATCTCTATTACAATAGTATAATCCTATTCCTTTTATAGGAATAGGAAAGAGTATTAAAATAGTCATTTGCTAACAGCTGCACTATTAACATTATATAAAGAACCTAGAACAACAAACTAGTATCACATGAGCTGCTCAGTGTGACTCTGCAAGAATGAAAGAAATGCAGATCCTGCGATTCTGCAGTTTTACCTATTTACTGCAAAATCCAAGCGTTCATTACATGTTTCTAGCTCTATCCATTGCAAAGCCAGCCCTCCAAATGTACTGCTGCTCTGTAAGCTCTGTCAGAACTGCCCAGGCTCACGCACACACACCCCTCTCCCCCACAAGAGCTCATGTCTGCACTCTTCACTCAAGGAAAGCAACCGCTGGGTAGGAACTGCGGAGCAGGTCTAACCAGCAAAAAGCCTATTTCATATCATTCACCTCTGTGGTGTTACCTCTTGTGATGCTTGGGGGTTCAGCATAAGCCAATAACTGGTTGTGTCACCACCTGCCCTGCAACTCTGATTGCCTTCAATTTTATGCTGACATCAAGAGACCGCATACAAACAGGCAGTTTACACTTAGCTTCCACCCCCCACCCCCAGTTCCTCTTTACAGGGTGACCAAACATCCTCCCACTCCTGAATTTCCCAAATAATATCTGGGAGTGTCCAGCCCTCTCCTGGAACACTTAACATCTAAGTTCACTTTTAAGACACGGGCTCATTAATTTAACTAGGATTTGACAAACACCCATCTTTCAATCACAACACTGTGTTGGTTTATACGAAAAGTAAAACAAGCTTAACAAAAAAGGACAAAGGATTAAATGATACCAGATAAAAGGAATATAGAAAGGGTTACACACAAAAGTAAAAATATGCTTCTAAAACTAAAACCTGATTTAACAAACTAGACTCCTGTTCAAAGAAGTGTTTCTCACCAAGTCTCTTTTCCAGCTTGGCAGACCAGAACCTCTGGCCAGGAACCTTCACAGAGCTCAAAGTGTTCAGTTCCTTTGTCTTTTCACATGAAAATCTATAGTTGGTTAGTGCAGCACTGGATATACAAGAGTGTGAAGTATTTACATGGAGCCCAGCAGCAGGAGCCAGAAGCCTCATGTTTACACGGTGTGCAGGGGCAGTGCTAGAAAACACATATGGAGCCTGGCAGGGGTACAGATATATGGGCCCTGGACCTCTCTCATGACATTTGGAGATCAGAGGCCGGCACTAAGGACAGCACATGCTGCACCTCCAGAAAGAAAGTGAAGGTGTCATTCCTGTGTGCTCTCCTCAGTACCTAGCCCTTGCCACTCCTCCCCTTGGAAGCACCTTTTGCTCCTAAAACCACAATATAGCCCACAATATATGTGGTATGCAAATCTCAGCCCTCCTTTTTATAACTATCTCAGCTGGGGAGGTTAAACCACTCCATGGGCTGAAGGTAAATATCTAGATATCTAGGGCATTTTAATGTGCCCTTACCCTGAGATACCATGGTTATATCTACACTGCAGTTAAAAACCTATGGCTGACCCATGCCAGCTGACTCAGGTTCAGGCTGTGGGGCTGTTTAACTGCAGCATAGACATCCAGGCTTGGGCTGGAGCCTGGGCTCTAGGACCCTGTGAGGTGGGAGCTGGAACACCTACACTGCAATTACACAGCCCTGCAGCCAGTCAGCTGGCATGGAGCAGCCACAGGTGTTTAATTGCAGTGTAGACATACCCTGAATGTCCTTAAGAGTCAAATATTTGGGAAAATTAGATGGGCTGTCACTATGGGGAAAAAAAAACTCTTTAAGCTAATGTGGGACCCACATCAATGCTCTATATCCACTTCCACACATCCAACTCCAATTCAGTAGTGGTTGGAATCTGAACTTGTATCTAGATCCAGATTTCAAAGCTGCACCTCCTTTATAATATACCATACCAAAAGCCAATCTCCATAAACCCCTGGCACCTGAATGGACAGGCAAGAACACAATCCAGATCAGAACTTCCAGGATCAGGCCAAGGCCCATTTCTATTTTAAACCAATTGCTTCATTCTTGTGACGAAGGCTTTGCTGATTTCAATCTGCTCCAAAACCAGTATCAGACAGGTTCCTCACTCACACACCCCACACCTTCCTCAGAGTTCCATACTTACCTCCCCTTGGCAATCTTAGCTCTATATTCTTACTTTGTTCCTTGCTAGTCCAAGGTTAATTCATGGATTTTTTTTAAAAGCTAAATTACTTTTCCCTGAATGATCTCATTAAATTACCTCCCTGCAGGAGCTGAGCTAATTGCCCTTTCTCAACAATTCTGCTTTCCTATTTTCTCTGTTGCCTATCAATTTCCCAAAAAGATATGTTCTACCTTTTCAGGCAAAGTGCTGTTTCCTTACAGGACAGGCAAAAAGACCTTGGGGCTACTCCCATGTGAGTTGTAAGGGTATGTGAATCAAAGCTTGATAGCATTACTTCTTATTTTTCATCTTTCCATCCAGTCAGTGGGCTCTATTTAAGGAATGGACTATTCTCACTTTCTTTTCCTAATTTTCTCCTTGTTTTGATGGATAAAAAAATTTGGAAGACCCATTTCCAGACTAGCCAAAAGGGCAAGTCTCATGGATTATAGCCCACTATGCAAAATTCTGAACAGTATGTTTCAGAGGCAACAAGAGAGGTTGTCTAACTGCTATTTTATGTTTTAGTTCAAAAACTAGCAATTAAACTTACAGGAAAAATTAATTCCAGGAAGTCCTACGGCCTATGTTATGCCGGAGGACAGGCTAGACTATCCCAGTGGTACCTTCCAGACTTAAAAAACTGAGATTCTATACCAGTCCTGCTGTTGTGGTCCTTCCAGAATGCACTCAACCTTTTGCTAAGCAATAAGAGCTTGCCCTGTAACCCAAGCTGCTAGTATGGTTATTGAAGATGCTCTCTTTCTCCCACTATTGACTCTTGCAGAATTGTCAGTGCCTCCAACCCCCAGGACACCTGCCATCTTCTCAGCCCTATGACAGTAAGGTAAGAAAAAAAGTCCTTTGAAGCCATTTCTTTCAGCCTAACCCTCACACACACACACTCTTCCATCATGAAATGGATGTGCAGTGGACAAGTACAACTTCACAAAAAACATCCCCACAGTTATTCTTTTTCCCCTACAGATGGTTATCCAAGGTCAGGGTAGAGACTGTTTAGCAGAGCAGTATAAGGAAGTTTCTGCTGCTACTGCCCAACTTGTATGTTTTCTGTAACTAGAGAACACCAGTCTCCATGGATGTCAACACAGCAACTTTAACAAACGTTTACCCAAAATATGTATAAAAAGTAAAAGATTCTTGGATATCACCCATTTCCTGGGCAGATAACATCAGACTCCGTTTTATGGGGTAACTTTTCTTTTGCACTGATTTTCTATTTTCAGGTCCCTAGACCAGTACGTGGATCTTTGGTCTATGCTGATCTGCCTGGAGTCATTTTTGCCAACAAGACATAAGAGGATCCTGCCCTACACGTGGCTCTAAGCAAGCTTCCTGAAACAGACGGATTATAGTGGATTACATTAATAGATATGTAAAACTGATTGATCTCAGATCAACAGCGTGTAAAGAATATCAGAAAATTAGAAAGAGGGGAAATCCTTCCTGTTTCCAAAAGTTTCCAGTGAAACAAAGATAAGTTCTTTCAATCCCCTGCCCATTTTCTGACCAGCTTCCCAGAAAACTCTAAAGAATGTCATTATTACAAGATCCCCATTTTTCAACTGGGGCTAAATTTCAAAAGCCTCAGAAAACAAAAAGTGGATATTTCTGTAAAGTTATTGGAGTTATTTAGTCCCTCAATAGCCTGTATATGTGGGGGTGGAGGGGTGGGGAGGGGAGAAAAATCAATGTAACTCAAATATATCTGGCTAGTAACTACCCTAACCGGTTTGCTCCATATCAATGAAGTATTCTGTTCTAATGAAACTAGTCAAGTACAAATGGACTCACAACACTCAGCGTTTACTGAAGTTAGTATTAATCAGATTCTGAAAATGGCAGCAGTGTTTCTGAACCTCAAGCAAACAAGGTCAGTGGAGTACTTCATAACCCCCTCCCCCCCCCGCTTTTCAGGACAATGTCCTTCATAAACTACAAAGAACAGGTGTACATGTGGGTTAAATTGTCTGTATTGTTTTATAACAAGCTCTTTTCATTTTCTGCACTACAGCCCTATGTGCATTAAATGCAATTTAGTAGGATCATCAGAGCTTGAAAGGGCAGATCAAACAGTACAGAGAATCCCAGCTGTGCAGGCCCCAATTCAGAGTAAATATTAACCACAGCACTTGCTAATAATTTATTAAATTTGAAACAAGACATTTGTGTTCCTTTGTTGTGTGTTAGCCTCATTGTTTCCACTTCATCATGGTTGTTTAAAGATTTCCCTAATTTATAAAAAAAAATTAAGACCCATTATTCTTGGTCCAGGACTTAGTTTAGATTTACCAATATTTAAATTGACCTTTCAGAAATCATCAGGAGTGTGGTACCGTGGCAAACTTGAAATGGGTAAATTAACTTCCATCATGGTCGGACCTTTTTATGTTGCAGGTGGCTGGACACAGAAGAGTAAGAAAACAAGCACTTAGGTTAGTGCAGCAAATCAACAAGCTCATATTTGCATCTTTGTGTTATCCCAGCTGTACCCTTAAGTGCTCAAGCTGACGACTGTGCTGAAGGAACCTGTTTTAGGGAGCAAAGGATGAGTGATTGTATTTTAAAGGTAACCAAGGAAATGGCTTTTTTTTGTTTGTTTGTTAAGTCTCTTGCTAGCTGAAGACACTTAGAACTCTGCTGAGTTCTAGTGTCTGAGGCTTGGAGATATGTACAGAATGATTTGCCTCCTGATCTAATGTGCTGTATCTCCGTGTTTTTATATTATTTATATAGACACACAGTATAGTATATTACACACACAGCGAAGGAGTCATGGTCAAACACATTGCAAATACTGGTCTATAGAAACAGAAAGAAGAATGGAAAAAGGGGACAAAAGTATGTCTTCTAGGTCATTGCCCAGACAAATAAGAACTGCACTGACCACTCAAAAGCTGAGTCAGGGATGAAAACGAAGTGCTCATAAACACAAAACCACATGCAGAAGAGACAATTATGAACTCAAAAGGATAAAGACATTTATCAGAGCATTGAATGGATGAACATTATAGCAGGTTGGACCACTTGTGGTAATGATGCATGAGTTGAGAAGTTATGAGTGTGAAATGGGCTTATGCCAAATGAGATGGGAAGGCAAAGGAGAATTCTACCATGATGAATACAGGACATTAACACTGGGAAGAGGAGGTAGACACCATTGGAGTCATATTGGTGCTAAAGCCAGGTTTTTACGGCATTTAACCCAGTATCATTGTATGCTGAAGGAGAGATTCAGAATCAAAATCAGGTGCAGTCACAATAGCAAAAGTATATGTGCCACCCTCAGCAGTGCTCAAAAAATAAAGTTTAAAAATGTTGTAACCATCTACAGAAAACAACCATAGACATTATGGCATTCCATAGTGCAATCCATACCAGCGAGGGGTTGTGTCATCACCTGCCCTTCAACCTTGGGTGCCTCACAACACTGTGGAGCTGTAGCTCCCACCTGGGCCACTCACAAACAGCCCTCCAGCATGCAGTTAGCACCTTGAGTGGATGTGTACAGCTGCAGCCTGCCAGCCACCCTCTGGCTTCCACCAGCCTTGGTTACTACTTGCAGAATGACTCCACCCCACTCCCAAAGTTTCCAAAAAAGTCATGTGTTTTCCCCACTGTCCAGCCCTCTCTTGGACAGTCTAGATATTTTAGGTACATTGATCTGTTCCAGGGGCAACAGTTTGCTACTTTAACTGGAGTTACCGAACAATTCACAACACTGGATTAGTTTTTATTAAAGAAAAAAGTAAGTTTATTTGACTTACAAAGAGAGATTTTGAGTACATATCTAAGGCATTAAAGTCAGAAATGGATACAAGATAAAATGCTTTCTAGTAACTAAAAACTTAAACTAGACTTGGTTCAAGGTAAAATTCTTACCAAAATGTTCCCAGCAACAGGGCTGACCAAATTCTCAGGTCAGAATCCCTCCCCAAATCCACAAGCTGTTTCCTTTCTCTTCTCAGGTGAA
This sequence comes from Dermochelys coriacea, assembly GCF_009764565.3. Lineage (NCBI taxonomy): Eukaryota > Metazoa > Chordata > Testudines > Dermochelyidae > Dermochelys > Dermochelys coriacea. The sequence continues at coordinate 32,856,271 of NC_050070.1, read as the reverse complement.
GGGAGGGAAGAAGGAAGAGAGAATGGATATCTGGGGTATTTTTGCCCCTCCCTTTCTTGGTCCAGTCGCCCTTTGAATGGATTTTCCTGAGGGTTACCCCTAGATAAGAAGTTCCTTCCAGCTGTGAGGATGGTGACAGAGGGTCTCCCAGTGAAAGAGGTTCCATTTTGTTTGATAAAATGCAAATCAATCTGTTCCTGACCCCCTTCACTGCCAAAGAATGGCCACTTGATGGGTGATTGCCAATCAACTTTGATGACACCTGGCTGGAGACATCAACTTCTCCTTTGTCTTTGAGAAACCAGTTTAACCACTACCCAGACTCATCTGGTGAACACATTTCAGTCATAACTTCAGCTTAGGTTCATAACTTTACATATAATGATGCTATACACATCACCATGATATTATTGACCAGCAAGTTATTAGTTTTCAAATGATACCCCACAAGACATATTTTATACAAAAGATTATTACAGTGGTTTGTAGGGTGCAACTGCAGGGTGAAATGTCTGACTGAATGCAAGACAAGATGGGTTATTAGTGATAGGAAAGCATAAAGTAAAATTAGTATCACACTGGAATTCCTGAGCTGGACCAATGGGCAGATTTGCACTCAGTAAAAGTAAGTGAAACAGGAGAGAGACTTTTAAATTTCTAAGTAACAATCTGATAAACATGCCAGTCCTACAAAGAAAGCTGCAAAGAACATGGACTTAGATTTATTTGTGAACAACAGATTGAAATAAAGGGTGTTATACAGATTTATGGACAATATCTGATCAGATCATAAGTTAGTGCTGGCATCAATGAGGTTGAGGCCGAGAACAACAAACAACAACAACAAAAAGTGCCAAAAACTAACATCTATGATATGGGCAAGTTGAAAAAGAGCCAGATATCAAGAAAGAATACAACAGTTGTGCAGAGAAACATTATGTCTCTAGTGAAAGTAGTAATGCATACTGAAGAGATATAATAATAATAATAATTTAAAAAAAAGAGAAACAATGAGTATTGCTGAAGAGGTGTTGGGCTACAAGGCCAAAACAAAGAAACCAAGGGTGATAATGGATGAAGTTCTGCAGTTGAGTGACAAGCACAGGAAGCTGAAGGAGAATAAGAAGAAAGAGACAAGTCTAAGAGCTGAGAACAATGGGTTGACCAGAGAGATCAAACAAAGCAAAAAAGGAACAACTGGGTAAGTGAACAATGTAAAGATTCAATGTAAAGAAGATTACAGTAAGAAATGCAACGCAGGGGGTTGTATCGCAAGATAAGAGAACTGGGTAGAACATATGCATTGAAGATGTTGCTGGCGAAAGACAAGTATGGGTAAATAACTGAGGATGAATAAGCGAAGAAGCAGAAATGGAAAGAATATTTTGAAGACCTGTACAAAATGCAGAACATAGTAAATGGTCCAGGAGAAGCTTCCCAGTACAAAACAAAGGAAAGCGGATGCCAGAATTCCTAGAAGTAAAGATCTTGACAGAAATTTTGAAAAAGAAAGAGACACAGGAAGAGACAACATATCTGCAGAGCTGTAGCAGGTAACTGAGGAACACACAGTAAAGGTAATGTACAAGCTATTCAACAAAAATCTACAAGCAAGAGCAAATGGCAAATGAATGGGGAGAGAGGGAAGCAGTAATACTATCAATCCATAAAAAGCAGATAAGAGCGAGTACAAGAACTACAAAGGAATCAGCTTATTGAATGTGCCAAGATAAGCATTCACTAAGACACTGCAGAGAAGAACAAATAGGTAGACGGAAGCAGCACTTGCAGAGGAAAAACCCAGATTTAGACGAGGACAAAAGACAGATATCACAAAGTACATAGAACACAACCAAACATGTTATAACAATTTTATAGACTTTAAACAAGCTTTTGACAGCATTTGGTAGAAAGGATTATGGCAAGTCTTGAGAATATATAGCATCCAAGACATTGATAAGCTGATAGAAAACATCTACAGCAAGTAGATGTGAGAGTAGACAAGAAGCTGACAGAATGGTTCAAAGTGAGAATAGAAGTGAGGCAAGGATCTATTTTATTGCCAGATTTGTTCAGTTTAGTACTGGAAGCAGTAATGAAAAAGCACTGAGAGATGAAATGAGAGTAGTCATGTATTGTGGAAGGACATCCAATAACCTTAGATCAGCAGATGATATTGACTTCATAGCACTGAAGAAGAAGACAGACAATAACTAAGATACACCAGGAAATCAGCACATTTGGACTGGAGATTGGCACAGAAAAGACAAAAGAAAATGACAATTGGAAGATGAAAGTCAGAGAAAGAACAAAAAAGCAAAAAACAAAAAAACACACACACAAAAAAAGGAGAAAATTGTACCTTAGGAAGCTATGTTGAAGAATTCTGAAGGTAATATAAAAGAAGACTCAGACTATCTCTGCAAGATCTGGAAGGCTAAAGACATTATGAAAAAATTAAAGTCAGTGTATACAAGATAATTGTCATGTCAATACTGGTGTATGCGTTGCAATGTTGGAGGATGAGGAAAGCAAGATAGTTCATTTCTGTTGAGGGGGAATACGGAGAGTTTCAAGACTGCAGAACATTTTTAAAAAATGGAGTGATAAGAAAATAGTGCTACAGAAATTCAAGAACGACCACTGCAATGATTTGGACAAGTGTCAAGAATGGATCTGGAAACAATACCACATATGGCGATACATACCAGCATGCAAGGTACTAGAAATAGAGAAAGACCAAAGATGCATTGGATAGATATGGTGAAGAATGACACGGAACAAGGTCACGTCAAGAAGCTGGTACAAGAAAAAGTGGTAGGAAGTGACCCCATTTTGCTGTTAAACTGACAGACTTGAATCAAAGAAGAAGAAAGAAGAGTTGGGACATGGAAATGCTGCTGTTTAGCCACCACTGCTTACAGTACTGAAGACATCCGGCCATGATAGATCATGAATGAATTGCCATAGATGGCCAAAGCAGCAGAAAGATTTTTTCTCTCCCCCATTTCCTCACTTCTGTACTTACAACAGTGTAATAAAAGACATTTCTCCACAAAGACATCTCTCTTATTTTTGGTTTTCTTAGATCCAAAATCAACTTTAATGCCTGAGGTGAAAAACCACTGCAATGCTCATGAGACTAAGGCTGAGAGCTCTATGACTTTGCCTGTGCCAGCTTTTTTCAGCAGACTGCTATATTTCCTTCAATGTACTATACCCTAGCTAGTGAAATCATTATTGTGTCAGTAATATGTAATAAAAATATTTCATTTGTCAGATTAAGACACTTATTTTTTCAGTGGAAAGGAAAGCTACCACCGACTAGAGGTACATTGCACAGTTCTCTAGACACAGAAACACTACTGGGCACAATGTAGGGAATATCAGAAGGCTTGAATGCAGAGGTGAAAGTAAGCCAGTACACCCTAGTACAGCATACCGGCAAGAGCCCAGGCAGCAATTTAAAGGGTCTCCCAGCAGCGCCCGGGCCCTTTAAATTGCCACCAGAGCCCTGCTGCCAGAGCCCTGGGGAAGTGGCAGCGGGGCTCGGGCAGCGATTTAAAGGGCCCGGGGCTCCTGCCACAGCTACTGACCCAGGCCCTTTAAATAGACGCTGGAGTGGCAGCAGGGCTCTGGGGATGATTTAAAGAGTCCAGGGCTCCAGTAGCTGCTACTGCCCCAGGTCCTTTAAATCGTCCCCGGAGCCTGCCAGAGCGCTGGGGTAGCAGCAGCCAGACTCTGGTGGCTATTTAAAAGGGTGGTAACAGCAGCCTGAGCCCCAGGCCCTTAAAATCGCCACCTGAGCCCTGCTGCTGGAGCCCTGGTGGGCTCCACTGCAGTAGTGGCAGCTGGGAGCCTCTGGCCCTTTAAATTGCCCCCTTAGCCCCTGGCCTCCACTGCTACCCCGAGGCTCTGGCAGCAGGGCTCAGGTGGTGATTTAAAGGGCCCAGGGGCTCCCACTGCCGCTACCCTCCGGAGCCCTTTAAATCGCCACGTAAGCCCCGCTGCTGGAGCCCTGGGGTAGCGGCAGCGGGGCTCTGGCAGTGATTTAAAGGGCCAGGGGTTCCTGGCTGCCACTACTGCAGTGGAGCCCCAGGCCCTTTAAAGCTCCGCCAGAGCCCGGGGCAGCAGTGGCAGCCGGAAGCCCCCAGGGCTCCGATGGTTATTTAAAGGGCCTGGGGCTTTGCTATGGTAGCAGCAGTTGGAGCCCTGGACCCTTTAAATCACCCCCGAGCTTCTGCAGCTGGTAGCTCCGGGGTGATTTAGAGGGTCCGGGGCTCCCAGCTGCTGCTACCACAGTCCCAGCCACGGGAAGTAAAGGCCCCGCCTCTTCTAGTAGAGGCCACATCCCTTCCGGTTGAGGCCCCGCCCCCTCCGAAGGACTCCAGAGTACCGGTAAGTCCTTTAAGTTACTTTCACCCCTGATTAAATGGCTATACAAAATACAATAAATAAATCTGACCACAATTAGGGAAGTTATACAGAAGTCATTGAAATATAGAGGTAGAAGGGACCTCAAAAGTGCCTAAATGACTTAGGCTCTTAAATCCCATTTTCAGAAGTGACTTGGGGCCAGATTTTTAAAAGGTATTTAAGCACTTGAAGATGCAGATAGATGCTTTAGAAAATCCTCACTAGATGCCTATCTGCTTAAATACCCCCACCAACTCTTTAAGCGCTCAAATCCCTTTAAAATCTGACTTGCAAGAGCCTAAATCTCATTGACTGACCCTGACATTATATCTGCATACCTCGATCCTGCTGCAGCTCTATGCAGAGCCACTCACTTTTTTGAAAAGCCTAAAGGCTGCTGTAATTTATTTTGAGCTGTGATAGTCACAGCGTACTGAAATCACAGCCACTGATCAATGCAATGTAGTGGGGTCCCAGACACCACCTGCTCCCCCAGACACACTTCCTCCCCTCCCCCTGCATGTTGTTCTGGCAACAGGAAGGAGGAGACAAAGAGCCCTCTGACAGCTCTAACTACCAGAAACATATTTTCAACCAGCTTTAGGGCTAGTCCATGCTGCCAGTGCAGTGAAAAGCAGCCTCACAGCAATGAAGAATCCTGCTGGTAAAGGACTGGGACTTATCTTATAGCGCTCACCTCTTACTGGATGAGGTTTTGCTCTTGATGAGCCAGCTCACTCCCTGGGGCAATTCAGTCCGAGGTCTCTCAAGGAATCCAGGGAAGCAGGTCCCAGCTGGGTCAGTTGATGTATTTTAAGCCTTCTTATAAATCAAAACCTCGCAGACTGTTCCTTCAAAAGCGTGCAGGCCAAGTAGTCCCTTCCCCAACTCTGTCCCCCACAGCAGTAACTTCAGCAACCTAAGCTTCCTGGCTCTTACCTCAGAGCCTCCGCCATAAAAGGACTTCACACAGTCTCTCTTCTGTCCATTTGGTTTCTGCAGCAATTCCAGTCTGCAGTAGCTCCAGCAGCAGTCCATTTGGAGCATGACCCAAGCTTTCTGATGGATGTTACAGTCCATTCCTTCCCCTTTCCTGCTGCCCTCTTATAAGTCACCTAATTAACTTCCAGCTCTTTTCAAGTGCTCTGTGCAGGGCTTATCAGCCAGCCATCCACAGGCCTCTAAACCCACAGGAATGAAGGTATAAGGGATACGACACTGCCATATATATCTATTTCTAAGTAACTTAAAGGAATCATGATCAAAACAGTAATAAAAATCAAAAATACGAGTTTGGTGAAACTTACAAAAGTGCTGTCAAGACAGTATATGAAGGGCATTAATGACTTTGCTGCTAATATTCATAGCTGTGTTTTGGTCTCCAAAACACGTGTAAAACTTTTGCTTTCTGAAAGTATATGTGTAAATGTGTTCGTGGTAGGGTTCACACTGGTGATTTTCACACTACCATTTTGATGTCTGTTGAATTTCCTGCCTTCTGTTAATTACAATTTCAGTTATCTATCAGGGAAACAGAAACACCACAAGACTTTTGAAAGAAATATAGGGTATAAAACAAACCTTAATTAAGCAGTTGCTTAACTAACCACTTTTCTGAAGGTCGAAATAACAGACTGGACTTCTACATAGAGTGCTTCCGCCGACGTGCACGGGCTGAAATTGTGTAAAAGCGGCATCACCCCATAACCTCAGCCATGCAGAACACAATGCCATGCACAACCTCAAAAACAACTCTGACATCATAATCAAAAAGACTGACAAAGGAGGTGCTGTCGTCATCATGAATAGGTCAGAATATGAACAAGAGGCTAGTAGGCAGCTCTCCAACACCACTTTCTATAAGCCATTCCCCATCTGATCCCACTGAGGGTTACCAAAAGAAATTACAGCATTTGCTCAAGAAACTCCCTGAAAAAGAACAAGAACAAATCTGCACAGACACACCCCTGGAACCCCAACCTGGGGTATTCTATCTGCTACCCAAGATCCATAAACCTGGACATCCTGGACGCCCCATCATGTCTGGCATTGGCACCCTGACAGCAGGATTGTCTGGCTATGTGGACTCCCTCCTCAGGCCCTACGCTACCAGCACTTCCAAAGATCTTCGAGACACCACTGACTTCCTGAGGAAACTACAATCCATCGGTGATCTTCCTAAAAACACCATCCTAGCCACTATTGATGTAGAAGCCCTCTACACCAACATTCCACACAAAGATGGACTACAAGCCATCAGGAACAGTATCCCCGATAATGTCACGGCTAACCTGGTGGCTGAACTTTGTGACTTTGTCCTCACCCATAATTATTTCACATTTGGGGACAATGTATACCTTCAAATCAGCGCCACTGCGATGGGTACCCGCACGGCCCCACAGTATGCCAACATTTTTATGGCTGACTTAGAACAACGCTTCCTCAGCTCTCGTCCCCTAATGCCCCTACTCTACTTGCGCTACATTAATGACATCTTCATCATCTGAACCCATGGAAAAGAAGCCCTTGAGGAATTCCACCATGATTTCAACAATTTCCATCCCACCATCAACCTCAGCCTGGACCAGTCCACACAGGAGATCCACTTCCTGGACACTATGGTGCTAATAAGCGATGGTCACATAAACACCACCCTATATCGGAAACCTACTGACCGCTATTCCTACCTACATGCCTCTAGCTTTCATCCAGATCACACCACACGATCCACTGTCTACAGCCAAGCTCTACGATAGAACCACATTTGCTCCAACCTCTCAGACAGAGACAAACACCTACAAGATCTCTATCATGCATTCTTACAACTACAATACCCACCTGCTGAAGTGAAGAAACAGATCGACAGAGCCAGAGGAGTACCCAGAAGTCACCTACAGGACAGGCCCAACAAAGAAAATAACAGAACGCCACTAGCCATCACCTTCAGCCCCCAACTAAAACCTCTCCAACACATCATCAAGGATCTACAACCTATCCTGAAGGATGACCCATCACTCTCACACATCTTGGGAGACGGGCCAGTCCTTGCTTACAGACAGACCCCCAACCTGAAGCAAATACTCACCAGCAACCACACACCACACAACAGAACCACTAACCCAGGAACCTATCATTGCAACAAACCCCGTTGCCAATTCTGTCCACATATCTATTCAGGGGACACCATCATAGGGCCTAATCACATCAGCCACACTATCAGAGGCTCGTTCACCTGCGCATTAACCAATGTGATATATGCCATCATGTGCCAGCAATGCCCCTCTGCCATGTACATTGGTCAAACTGGACAGTCTCTACGTAAAAGAATAAATGGACACAAATCAGACGTCAAGAATTATAACATTCAAAAACCAGTCGGATAACACTTCAATCTCTCCGATCACACGATTACAGACCTGAGAGTGGCTACTTCAACAAAAAAACTTCAAAACAGACTCCAACGAGAGACTGCTGAATTGGAATTAATTTGCAAACTGGATACAATTAACTTAGGGTATGTCTACACTATGAAATTGGGTCGAATTTATAGAAGTCGGTTTTGTAGAAAGCGTTTTTATACAGTCAAGTGTGTGTGTCCCCACACAAATGCTCTAAGTGCATGTAATTGGCGGACTGTGTCAACAGTACCGAGGCAACCGTCGACTTCGGGAGCTTTGCACTGTGGGTAGCTATCCCACAGTTCCCGCAGTCTCCACCGCCAATTTGAATTCTGGGTAGAAATCCCAGTGCCTGATGGGGCGAAAACATTGTCGCGGGTGGTTCTGGGTACATATCGTCAGGCCCCCATTCCCTCCCTCCCTCCGTAAAAGCAAGGGCAGACAATCGTTTTGCGCCTTTTTCGTGAGTTACCTGTGCAGACGCCATACCACGGCAAGCATGGAGCCCGCTCAGCTAACCATCACCGTATGTCATCTGGGTGCTGGCGGACGTGGTACTGCATTGCTACACAGCAGCAGGTTATTGCCTTTTGGCAGCAGACAGTGCAGTATGACTGGTAGCCGTCGTTGATGTAGTCCTGGGTGCTCTTTTAACCGGGCGCTTGGGCAAACATGGGAGTGACTCAGCCAGGTCATTTCCTTTGTTTCGTCTCATGGTGATTGAGTCCTACTGGCAGTGCACTGTCTTTTAATCTGCAGCTAGCAGAAGACGATGGCCAGTAGTCATACTGCACCGTCTTCTGCTGAGCACCCAGGAGGTGATGACGGCTAGCGGTCATACTGCACAGTCTGCTGCCAGCATGATGTATAAAGATGGATGAAGTGGCTCAAAACAAGAAATGGACCAGATTTGTTTTGTATTCATTTTCTCCTCCCTCCTTGCCTCCCTCCCTCTGTGAAATCGACGGCCTGCTAAACCCAGTTTGGAGTTCTATCCTCGAGGTTTTGAATTCTATCCTTGAGGCGGCCATTCAGTTTCTCGCAAAGCCACCCCCTTTGTTGATTTTAATTCCCTGTAAGCCAACCCTGTAAGCCATGTCGTCAGTCGCCCCTTCCTCCATCAGGGCAACAGCAGACAATCGTTCCGTGCCTTTTTTCTGTGCAGACACCATACCACAGCAAGCATGGAGCCCGCTCAGATCACTTTGGCAATTAGGAGCACATTAAACACCACACGCATTATCCAGCAGTATATGCAGCACCAGAACCTGGCAAAGCGAAACTGGGCGAGAAGGCAACATCAGCGCGGTGACGAGAGTGATGAGGACATGGACACAGACTTCTCTCAAAGCACAGGCCCTGACAATGTGGGTATCATGGTGCTAATGGGGCAGGTTCATGCGGTGGAACGCCGATTCTGGGCTCGGAAAACAAGCACAGACTGGTGGGACTGCATAGTGTTGCAGGTCTGGGATGATTCCCAGTGGCTGAGAAACTTTTGCATGCATAAGGGCACTTTCATGGGACTTTGTGACTTGCTTTCCCCTGCCCTGAGGCGCAAGAATACCAAGATGAGAGCAGCCCTCACAGTTGAGAAGCGAGTGGCAATAGCCCTGTGGAAGCTTGCAATGCCAGACAGCTACCGGTCAGTCGGGAATCAATTTGGAGTGGGCAAATCTACTGTGGCGGCTACTGTGATGCAAGTAGCCAACGCAATCAAAGATCTGCTGGTATCAAGGGTAGTGACCCTGGGAAATGTGCAGGTCATAGTGGATGGCTTTGCTGCAATGGGATTCCCTAACTTTGGTGGGGCCATAGACGGAACCCATATCCCTATCTTGGCACCGGAGCACCAAGCCAGCGAGTACATAAACCGCAAGGGGTACTTTTCAATAGTACTGCAAGCACTGGTGGAGCACAAGGGACATTTCACCAACATCGACGTGGGATGGCTGGGACAGGTACATGACGCTCGCATCTTCAGGAACTCTGGTCTGTTTCAAAAGCTGCAGGAAGGGACTTTCTTCCCAGACCAGAAAATAACCGTTGGGGATGTTGAAATGCCTATAGTTATCCTTGGGGACCCAGCCTACCCCTTAATGCCATGACTCATGAAGCCATACATAGGCAGCCTGGAAAGTAGTCAGGAGCTGTTCAAATACAGGCTGAGCAAGTACAGAATGGTGGTAGAATGTGCATTTGGACGTTTAAAAGTGCGCTGCCGCAGTTTACTGACTCAGTTAGACCTCAGTGAAACCAATATTCCCACTGTTAATACTGTTTGCTGTGCGCTCCACAATATATGTGAGAGTAAGGGGAAGACATTTATGGTGGGGTGGGAGGCTGAGGCAAATCGCATGGCTGCTGGTTACGCACAGCCAGACACCAGGGCAGTTAAAAGAGCACCGGAGGGTGTGGTGCGCATAAGAGAAGCTTTGAAAACCAGTTTCGTGACTGGCCAGGCTACGGTGTGAAAGTTCTGTTTGTTTCTCCTTGATGAAACCCCCTGCCCCTTGGTTCACTCTACTTCCCTGTAAGCTAACCACTCTCCCCACCTCCCTTCAATCACCGCTTGCAGAGGCAATAAAGTCATTGTTGCTTCACATTCATGCATTCTTTATTATTTCATCACACAAATAGGGGGATAATTACCAAGGTAGCCCAGGAGGGTTGGTGGAGGAGGGAAGGACAAGGCCACACAGCACTTTGAAAGTTTAAAACTTATTGAATGCCTGCCTTCTGTTACTTGGGCAATCCTCTGGGGTGGAATGGCTGGGTGGCCGGAGGCCCCCCCACCGCGTACTTGGGCATGTGGGTGAGGAGGCTATGGAACTTGGGGAGGAGGGCGGTTGGTTACACAGGGGCTGTAGCGGCGGTCTGTGCTCCTGCTGCCTTTCCTGCAGCTCAACCATACACTGGAGCATATTAGTTTGATCCTCCAGCAGCCTCAGCATTGAATCCTGCCTCCTCTCATCATGCTGCCGCCACCTTTCAGCTTCAGCCCTCTCTTCAGCCCGCCACTTACTCTCTTCAGCCTGCCACCTCTCCTCCCAGTAATTTTGTGCTTTCCTGCACTCTGACATTGTCTGCCTCCATGCATTCGTCTGTGCTCTGTCAGTGTGAGAGGACAGCATGAGCTCAGAGAACATTTCATCGCGAGTGCGTTTTTTTCGCCTTCTAATCTTCGCTAGCCTCTGGGAAGGCAAAGATCCTGTGATCCTTGAAACACATGCAGCTGGTGGAGGATAAAAAAAGGGACAGTGGTATTTGAAAAAACACATTTTATAGAACAATGGGTACACTCTTTCACGGTAAACCTTGCTGTTAACATTACATACAAAGCACATGTTCTTCCGTTACAAGGTCGCATTTTGCCTCCCCCCCTTACCCGCCCCCCGTGTGGCTAACAGCGGGGAACATTTCTGTTCAGCCATAGGCAAACAGCCCAGCAGGAACAGGCACCTCTGAATGTCCCCTTAAGAAAAGCACCCTATTTCAACCAGGTGACCATGAATGATATCACTCTCCTGAGGATAACACAGAGAGATAAAGAATGGATGTTGTTTGAACGCCAGCAAACATACACTGCAATGCTTTGTTCTACAATGATTCCCGAGTATGTGCTACTGGTCTGGAGTGGTAAAGTGTCCTGCCATGGTGGATGGAATAAGGCTGCCCTCCCCAGAAACCTTTTGCAAAGGCTTTGGGAGTACATCCAGGAGAGCCATGAATGCCAGGCAAATTAATCATTAAACATGCTGGCTTTTAAACCTTTTATAGTATTTTAAAAGGTACACTCATCAGAGGTCCCTTCTCCGCCTGCTGGGTCTGGGAGGCAGCCTGGGGTGGGTTCGGGGGGTACTGGCTCTAGGTCCAGGGTGAGAAACAGTTCCTGGCTGTCGGGAAAACCGGTTTCTCTGCTTATTTGCTGTGAGCTATCTACAGCCTCCTCCTCATCGTCTTCCTCGTCCCCAAAACCTGCTTCCGTGTTGCCTCCATCTCCACTGAAGGAGTCAAACAACATGGCTGGGGTAGTGGTGGCTGAACCCCCTAAAATGGCATGCAGCTCATCAGAGAAGCGGCATGTTTGGGGCTCTGACCCGGAGCGGTCGTTCGCCTCTCTGGTTTTCTGGTAGGCTTGCCTCAGCTCCTTAAGTTTCACGCGGCACTGCTTTGGGTCCCTGTTATGGCCTCTGTCCTTCATGCCCTGGGAGATTTTCACAAATGTTTTGGCATTTCAAAAACTGGAACGTAGTTCTGATAGCACGGATTCCTCCCCCCATACAGTGATCAGATCCCGTACCTCCCGTTCGGTCCATGATGGAGCACTTTTGCGATTCTGGGACTCCATCATGGTCACCTCTACTGATGAGCTCTGCATGGTCACCTGCAGCTTGCCACACTGGCCAAACAGGAAATTGAAATTCAAAAGTTCACGAGCCTTTTCCTGTCCACCTGGTCAGTGCATCTGAGTTGAGAGTGCTGTCCAGAGCGGTCACAATGGAGCACTTTGGATAGCTCCCAAAGGCCAATACCATCTAATTGCGTCTACAGGACCCCAAATTCGACCCAGCAAAACCAATTTCAGCGCCAATCCCCTTGTCGGCGGTGGAGTAAGGAAATCGATTTTAAGAGCCCTTTAAGTCAAAAAAAAAGGCTTCATCATCATGTGGACAGGTGCAGGGTTACATCGATTTAACGCTGCTAAATTCGACCTCAACTCCTAGTGTAGACGAGGGCTAAGGCTTCAATAGAGACTGGGAGTGGATGAGTCATTACATAAAGTAAAACTATTTCCCCATGTTATTTCTCCCCCCACCCCGCCCCCTACTGTTCCTCAGACGTTCTTGTTAACTGCTGGAAATGGCCCACCTTGATTATCACTACAAAAGGTTTTCCTCCTTTCCCCCGCTCCTTCCTGCTGGTAGTAGCTCATCTTAAGTGATCACTCTCCTTACGGTGTGTATGATAAAACCCATTGTTTCATGTTCTCTGTGTGTGTATATAAATCTCCCTACTGTATTTTCCACCGAATGCATCCGATGAAGTGAGCTGTAGCTCACGAAAGCTTATGCTCTAATAAATCTGTTAGTCTCTAAGGTGCCACAAGTACTCCTTTTCTTTTTTTGGAATACAGACTAACACAGCTGCTACTCTGAAACCACTTTTCTTAGGGTTCTTTTCATTTTGATGGCTGAACTAAAGAAAAAGGACTTGAGAGTTGAATTTAGTTTTATAGGGTTAAATACCGTTAACAATAGCTAAATAATACCCTTGCTATAGGATAGAAGGCAAAATGGTATTAATTAATTATGATTTGGCTATATAAATTAGAAAAATTGGTAAATATAACCATTCAAGTGTTCAGAATACAATCGCACAACTACAATAGAAACCACCACTTGTACTCAATCACTATGCTGGGAACATCATTTTGATTATATTTTGACTGAGTCCCTCAGAATAAGGCCTCTCATGCTAATTGCTTATCAGCTCCAGTTTTGCTAACACAAGACAATTTGACAAATATTTAAATGACAATTCACCAATGTCTTCACAGTAGTCAAACCTTTTTACCTATTTTCCAATCAGTTATATTATCCCCAGGATCTGATTAACATTCCTAACTACATAAAGGTAAACTGCTACATTTATGACAGAAGACAGACTGAGTGCAACTCAAGAAGCTTGCAAACTCATTTCTATCTGTTTTCACCTACAACTTGCAGGGCAGTATGAAGCCAATAGCTATGGAAAGTCCAGTACAGTGTTCTACAATCTTAGTCCTGGTCTACATTAGGCGTTGAGGTCGAATTTAGCAGCGTTAAATCGATGTAACCCTGCACCCGTCCACATGACAAAGCCCTTTTTTCGACTTAAAGGGCTCTTAAAATCGATTTCCTTACTCCACCCCCGACAAGGGGATTAGCGCTGAAATCGGTTTTGCTGGGTCGAATTTGGGGTCCTATGGACGCAATTAGATGGTATTGGCCTTTGGGAGCTATCCCAGAGTGCTCCATTGTGACCGCTCTGGACAGCACTCTCAACTCAGATGCACTGACCAGGTGGACAGGAAAAGGCCCGCGAACTTTTGAATTTCAATTTCCTGTTTGGCCAGTGTGGCAAGCTGCAGGTGACCATGCAGAGCTCATCAGCAGAGGTGACCATGCAGAGCTCATCAGCAGAGGTGACCATGATGGAGTCCCAGAATCGCAAAAGTGCTCCATCATGGACCGAACGGGAGGTACGGGATCTGATCACTGTATGGGGAGAGGAATCCATGCTATCAGAACTACGTTCCAGTTTTTGAAATGCCAAAACATTTGTGAAAATCTCCCAGGGCATGAAGGACAGAGATCAGAGCCCCAAACATGCCACTTCTATGATGAGCTGCATGCCATTTTAGGGGGTTCAGCCACCACTACCCCAGCCGTGTTGTTTGACTCCTTCAGTGGAGATGGAGGCAACACGGAAGCAGGTTTTGGGGACAAGGAAGATGATGATGAGGAGGCTGTAGATAGCTCACAGCAAACAAGCAGAGAAACCGGTTTTCCCGACAGCCAGGAACTGTTTCTCACCCTGGACCTAGAGCCAGTACCCCCCGAACCCACCCAAGGCTGCGTCCCAGACCCAGCAGGCCAAGAAGGGGCCTCTGATGAGTGTACCTTTTAAAATACTATAAAAGGTTTAAAAGCCAGCATGTTTAATGATTAATTTGCCTGGCATTCATGGCTCTCCTGGATGTACTCCCAAAGCCTTTGCAAAAGGTTTCTGGGGAGGGCAGCCTTATTCCATCCACCATGGCAGGACACTTTACCACTCCAGGCCAGTAGCACATACTCGGGAATCATTGTAGAACAAAGTATTGCAGTGTATGTTTGCGGCATTCAAACAACATCCATTCTTTATCTCTCTGTGTTATCCTCAGGAGAGTGATATCATTCATGGTCACCTGGTTGAAATAGGGTGCTTTTCTTAAGGGGACATTCAGAGGTGCCTGTTCCTGCTGGGCTGTTTGCCTATGGCTGAAAAGAAATGTTCCCCGCTGTTAGCCACGCGGGGGGGGTAAGGGGGGGAGGCAAAATGCGACCTTGTAACGGAAGAACATGTGCTATGTATGTAATGTTAACAGCAAGGTTTACCATGAAAGAGTGTACCCATTGTTCTATAAAATGTGTCTTTTCAAATACCACTGCCCCTTTTTTTTCCTCCACCAGCTGTATGTGTTTCAAGGATCACAGGATCTTCGCCTTCCCAGAGGCTAGCGAAGATTAGAAGGCGAAAAAAACGCACTCGCGATGAAATGTTCTCTGAGCTCATGCTGTCCTCCCACACTGACAGAGCACAGACGAATGCATGGAGGCAGACAATGTCAGAGTGCAGGAAAGCACAAAATTACTGGGAGG
Organism: Dermochelys coriacea; assembly: GCF_009764565.3. Classification (NCBI taxonomy): domain Eukaryota; kingdom Metazoa; phylum Chordata; order Testudines; family Dermochelyidae; genus Dermochelys; species Dermochelys coriacea. Next base: position 32,841,051 of record NC_050070.1, on the reverse strand, counting down.
AGAGGTGGCAGGCTGAAGAGAGTAAGTGGCGGGCTGAAGAGAGGGCTGAAGCTGAAAGGTGGCGGCAGCATGATGAGAGGAGGCAGGATTCAATGCTGAGGCTGCTGGAGGATCAAACTAATATGCTCCAGTGTATGGTTGAGCTGCAGGAAAGGCAGCAGGAGCACAGACCGCCGCTACAGCCCCTGTGTAACCAACCGCCCTCCTCCCCAAGTTCCATAGCCTCCTCACCCACATGCCCAAGAACGCGGTGGGGGGGCCTCCGGCCACCCAGCCACTCCACCCCAGAGGATTGCCCAAGTAACAGAAGACAGGCATTCAATAAGTTTTAAACTTTCAAAGTGCTGTGTGGCCTTGTCCTTCCCTCCTCCACCAACCCTCCTGGGCTACCTTGGTAATTATCCCCCTATTTTTGTGATGAATTAATAAAGAATGCATGAATGTGAAGCAGCAATGACTTTATTGCCTCTGCAAGCGGTGATTGAAGGGAGGTGGGGAGAGTGGTTAGCTTACAGGGAAGTAGAGTGAACCAAGGGGCAGGGGGTTTCATCAAGGAGAAACAAACAGAACTTTCACACCGTAGCCTGGCCAGTCACGAAACTGGTTTTCAAAGCTTCTCTTATGCGCACCACACCCTCCGGTGCTCTTTTAACTGCCCTGGTGTCTGGCTGTGCGTAACCAGCAGCCATGCGATTTGCCTCAGCCTCCCACCCCACCATAAATGTCTTCCCCTTACTCTCACAGATATTGTGGAGCGCACAGCAAGCAGTAATAACAGTGGGAATATTGGTTTCACGGAGGTCTAACTGAGTCTAACTGACTAATTGAGTCAGTAAACTGTGCCAGCGCACTTTTAAACGTCCAAATGCACATTCTACCACCATTCTGTACTTGCTCAGCCTGTATTTGAACAGCTCCTGACTACTTTCCAGGCTGCCTATGTATGGCTTCATGAGTCATGGCATTAAGGGGTAGGCTGGGTCCCCAAGGATAACTATAGGCATTTCAACATCCCCAACGGTTATTTTCTGGTCTGGGAAGAAAGTCCCTTCCTGCAGCTTTTGAAACAGACCAGAGTTCCTGAAGATGTGAGCTTCATGTACCTGTCCCAGCCATCCCACATTGGTGTAATGTCCCTTGTGATCCACCAGTGCTTGCAGTACTATTGAAGAGTACCCCTTGCGGTTTATGTACTCGCTGGCTTGGTGCTCCGGTGCCAAGATAGGGATATGGGTTCCGTCTATGGCCCCACCACAGTTAGGGAATCCCATTGCAGCAAAGCCATCCACTATGACCTGCACATTTCCCAGGGTCACTACCCTTGATACCAGCAGATCTTTGATTGCGTTGGCTACTTGCATCACAGCAGCCGCCACAGTAGATTTGCCCACTCCAAATTGATTCCCGACTGACCGGTAGCTCTGTGGCATTGCAAGCTTCTCAACTGTGAGGGATGCTCTCATCTTGGTATTCTTGCGCCTCAGGGCAGGGGAAAGCAAGTCAAAGTTCCATGAAAGTGCTCTTACGCATGCAAAAGTTTCTCAGCCACTGGGAATCATCCCAGACCTGCAACACTATGCAGTCCCACCAGTCTGTGCTTGTTTCCTGAGCCCAGAATCTGCGTTCCACCGCATGAACCTGCCCATTAGCACCATGATGCCCACATTGGCAAGGCCCGTGCTTTGAGAGAAGTCTGTGTCCATGTCCTCATCACTCTCGTCACCGCGCTGATGTTGCCTACTCGCCCAGTTTCGCTTTGCCAGGTTCTGGTGCTGCATATACTGCTGGATAATGCGTGTGGTGTTTAATGTGCTCCTAATTGCCAAAGTGATCTGAGCGGGCTCCATGCTTGCCGTAGTATGGCATCTGCACAGAAAAAAGGCACGGAACGATTGTCTGCTGTTGCCCTGATGGAGGAAGGGGTGACTGACGACATGGCTTACAGGGAATTAAAATCAACAAAGGGGGTGGCTTTGCGAGAAACTGAATGGCCGCCTCAAGGATAGAATTCAAAATCTCAAGGATAGAACTCCAAACTGGGTTTAGCAGGTCGTCGATTTCACAGAGGGAGGGAGGGAAGGAGGGAGGAGAAAATGAATACAAAACAAATCTGGTCCATTTCTTGTTTTGAGCCACTTCATCTATCTTTATACATCATGCTGGCAGCAGACTGTGCAGTATGACCGCTAGCCGTCATCACCTCCTGGGTGCTCAGCAGAAGACGGTGCAGTATGACTACTGGCCATCGTCTTCTGCTAGCTGCAGATTAAAAGACAGTGCACTGCCAGTAGGACTCAATCACCATGAGACGAAACAAGGGAAATGACCTGGCTGAGTCACTCCCATGTTTGCCCAAGCGCCCGGTTAAAAGAGCACCCAGGACTACGTCAACGACGGCTACCAGTCATACTGCACTGTCTGCTGCCAAAAGGCAATAACCTGCTGCTGTGTAGCAATGCAGTACCACGTCCGCCAGCACCCAGGTGACATACGGTGATGGTTAGCTGAGCGGGCTCCATGCTTGCCGTGGTATGGCGTCTGCACAGGTAACTCACGAAAAAAGGCGCAAAATGATTGTCTGCCCTTGCTTTTACGGAGGGATGGAGGGAATGGGGGCCTGACGATATGTACCCAGAACCACCCGCGACAATGTTTTAGCCCCATCAGGCACTGGGATTTCTATCCAGAATTCAAATTGGCGGTGGAGACTGCGTGAACTGTGGGATAGCTACCCACAGTGCAAAGCTCCGGATGTCGACGGTTGCCTCGGTACTGTGGATACAGTCCGCCGATTACATGCACTTAGAGCATTTGTGTGGGGACACACACACTCGACTGTATAAAAACGCTTTCTACAAAACCGACTTCTATAAATTTGACCTAATTTCGTAGTGTAGACATACCCTTAGTTAACAATGGTAACTGAAGTAGATTTGAAACTGACCAACAATCTTTATTGGAACCTGTTACAAAACAGTAACACACAGTAACTCTGTGACAGTCTTTACAGTACATACAAAAGCATGTAGACTTTCTTACTAATTAAGTACCCAGTTTCAAAAAGAGTCAATTGACTGATTTGGAGTGGTCACCCAAGTGCTACTTATCACCAGAACTTTGCTTAGCCATCACCTTTCAGCTCAGTTATTGTTCACAGTAGGAGTTGACTCTGCAAAACACAGGTGGAGCAAAGAACACACATGACTAAAGCTTATTCCTGGTGCCTTAGCAGGCAACCCAAATTTCTGGAAAGTAGAAAGACAGTTCCAGTACCTATCTTGGGCAAACACCTTTATTTCACCAGGAGGACTCAGGCTGCCAGCCCAGCACCTCTGTCTTCTCCCTTCCAGGTGTCTTAGGCTTTCAGGAAGTGATGTGCTGAAGGATACAGTTTGTTTTATCCTAATTCTGCTGGCTAGTCCAATTGGTTCCTCTTCTTAGAAGTGCTGGCATGGACAAATCAGATGATGACCCATACCTCTTCCAAAGATTTGAAGTGTCAAGTTATGCCATAACTGTTGGCATAGCCATCATAGGACATACCTTGAATGCCAACTTGTTTGCTCCAGTCAGTAACTTACCTCCTCGAGTCTCTTTCTGTGGGGCCCATGCAGCACATCCCTTGGCCACCTTTGCAGTGATGCTAGTTCAATTTGCAGTTTCTCCATCACTCTGATAGCTGCTGAAAAGTCAGGTTTGAAGTTCATATAATTTCTGAAAATTCCCTCCATACTCTTTGATGCTCTTTAAACCTATTTTAACAGTCCATTTAAAGAACTGCTGTTCTCCAGCAGGACAGGACAGCTAAATAAATCTTCCATTTCTGTTCTCCTTGTTTTAACAACAATGGTAGGAACTTGGTATGTACGGCTGTGCATTTTTAATCAAACAGTTACCTTTCTGCCAATTCCATTCTGTGGTGAAGTGTCCTTATAAGCACACTGTTTAATTTCAGTTGTTTTTATTGACTGCCTCTTTCAGCACAGGTGGATTTCACAAACTCAGTAGCATAAGCATGCTTGATTGTAAACAGCCTTACTTCTTCACTATATCACTTAAACTGAAAGAATATGAATACAACCCCTTTCTTTCCTAACGGGACTGCCTATGAGATAAACCCTGTCATTAGAGTTTACAATATTTTGCCCAAAGCTGTATCACTGATATTTTACTTCCCCTTTATACACATTTTAATTATAAATAGATTCCATCAAGTTTCCTATTTTACTGCTATATCTGGCACATCACACAATACAGTGTTTGATATTAATTTAATGATTTTTAATTCATTTACTTGATCAGAGACAAGAAAAAAGGGAAGTCTCTTTAGCAGCACAAGCAGTACACTCTTGCAAAATGCATGCAGCAATTCTGAATTCTCAGACATTTGAAGAAATCTATCCATCAGACCTTGGGTTTTTATTCTCTTTGCCCTTCATTTTATCTTTCCTAAAAGGCCCCTGTGCATGGGCAATTCTTAAATAGTAATAACTGGTATGTCTGGGGATTTAGTTACTATACTTACTTGACCACACAAAATAAAGAGTAACAAATAGGCAGAGACATAGGAGAAGCAAGTGGTTTACAAACAGATAGGCTGAAAGCTGCTAACAGAAAGTTTTTGTTGAACAAATGAGAAATTAACAGATTAATAAAAACAAAGTCTGTTCATAAGACACTATGAACGGAAAAGAGGGCTAAATGGTGCTACCTTAATAAATGTCCATGATCCCTTGCTCAAACAAGTAGTCAAATTGTCTCCCATAGGACTATTCATCTGGGCAAGTTATTATTTAATTGCATTACAGTAGTTTCTATAGGCTGAAACCAAGGTCAGGGCTCCATTGTACTAGGCACTGTACACACGAGACAGCCCCTACCCCATTTACAGTCTAAAACAGATAGGGACATAGAGGTTAAATGATTTGCCCAAGATCACCCAGAAGGACAGTTACTGACCTGGAAATAAGACCCAGATTTCCTGAGTCCTACTCCAGTGCCCTAACCATGAGGCCACACTCCTTCCAAGTGCTCATTAAATGTGGGGGTTCTTTGATCTAGCCATGTATAAATTATTTTCTAATAGGTCAGCCTGTTCCAATATAATCCTCCCATCCTCTGATAAAGAAATCCATATTTTAAAAGATATGTTCCCCAGGATCTTGGTTGCTTTTGACTCTGACATTTCCAATAGATCTGATGGGAGAATTCAGTGTCGAGGCTCCAGATCATACCATCAAATTTAATGAGGAAAGTGCAAGCCAGCTGCTCATTGCTGCTTCTTCACTACTGATTAATACAGAAGGTTACATGGAGAACACTGATTCCAAAGGCGGCTTTTCCAATTTTAATCTAACTCAGTAAGAAGCCTTTAAGGAATGGCACAGATAGTTCTCTTGAGAAGATGTTATTGATACAAAACAAGGCAAAAATATGGACAAAATAAGGGGCACCGAATTAAAATAAAAACTTGGTAGCATTCTCCCCTGCCCCCCAGCCATGCTTTCCATGCAACCTCCCAGCTTTTAAAGGTCAAATATGTAAACTTAAGAAGTGTGTGTGAGTGTGTTCTAGTTACAATGCTCATTTTTTGTCAGTTCTATGAAGCAAAAACCCATGAAATATAGTTGATATCTCCTGGGTACAGTTTTCCATGCCTGCAAACATTTAAAATTGCACTTGTGGTACATAAAAGATTTATAATGATCTCACCCGCAAATATAAATTTTATCCCACGTAGGAGAAAAAGAGTCCTTAAAGCAGAAGCAGCGAACAGCTGAATGTGAGCCCAATGTCATAAATTCATAACACTTACATCTTTTCAACAGTCATAAATGTGACTGATTTCAATTTCATCTATGAAATTTTGTGATAGAACCAGGAATAGCCCTTTAAAACCCCATTTTTAGGAACATTGGGCATAATCAAGGCCTTGCTAGTGTCGAGGTGGGAATGGGGGAGTTGGGGTTGGAAAGCCAGAGGGTGCCTGAGCCATATGCAGGGAGGACATCTCAAGGGTAAGCAATACATTCTATAGAGATCCTGCTCTGCACATTCTCCTTACTAGCACCAACTACCCTGAACAGCATGTCAACAGGGAAATCTGTTTCTAGCCATTCCCCCAATCTGGCTGACAACTTCCCTTGGGCTCATGTCATATCCTGCTATGCTCTTGCAAACCTGGGGAACACATTATGTTAGTGCCATGTTTACTTTTGTCATTTTATCCATATGATATTTTATTTCAAAAGCTTTCAGGTGGTTGGGTTTTTCAGTGAGTGCCATCAAAGAGGAAGAGATAGTTAGATTAAGAAGAAGGGAAGGAAAGAAAGTGTAGACTGGAGAGAGTGGAAAAACCATTGTATTTGTTAAGTCATTGTTGAAATGGTACATACCTACATCATACAACTGGTCAAAAGTTTGCTTTCCAAAGTGTGATGCTATTTCATCTGTGTTAAATGGCTTTGGTGCTGTGCTCCACCAAAAAAATAAAAATCTGATTTTCAGATACTTTTATCTCAAAAAAAAAAACCAGGATGAGTCCTGAGATCTCGCAAGACAGCAGCCTTGTTTGTTTTCCTGGACATTGAGGTTGGAATTTATTTTGGGTCTGGCAGAAGGAAAACCTTTGAAATACCTTGAAGAATCAGTTTGCGCTTCAGATCATACAGTCTGCACCTGTCGGAAGTTTGATTTTTCCCCCCTAGGGTACATAGTGGCAGCTTGGAATCAACAAATAAACAGCCCATGTATTTTTCCTATAAGCTACATAATTAGGACAACCACAGAAGAAGGAAACAGATTTTATTTCTCAGATTGCTTTAAAAAATCATAGATCCCCTTATCTCTTTAAACAAAGACGATGACATTGTTTGGATCTGCTGTATAGATACTATGTATGCACGTTTCCAAAAAAAAAAGTGCATGGTGACCTCAAGTTGCACAGGGGTCCCCAAATGCATGATTTAAGGCAAACATTTTAGTTCCAATGATTTTTAAAGCTGTGCAGATGATTATGGATTCAGTTCTTCTACTGTTGATGGGCATTATGTCCATTAACAGTAATTAAGAAATCCACATGTACATGGATAGGGCACTAAATGATATGTTTTATTTTCAGTGGGAAGAAAATTACTGTGAAAATCACTTAAAGATTATTGCAAATGAGGAGAGAATATAGTTAATTGGTTAAGGAAAGCCATGTTTTAAAGACCAAATCGTTCAGGGTATAGGGATACAGGTCTTTTAGTTCTGGATCACTGACTCCAGATCATCTCACCTCATCAGTTGTGACCAAAGTTACCACCATTTTGGTAACCTATGTGAAACGGTATGATCGTCTGAGTCCAGTTCCTAGCCCGCAACCTTTTGTCCACATAACTGAAAATGCAACAACCAACAAAACACAGTTCTCATAGCATTTTTCATCCAATGCTCCCAAAGCATGTTAGAAAGGAAAGGAAGTTAAGGGAGACTTGTTAATTTGAGGGATTAGTAGTTGCTATATGTGTATTACCAGTTTTAATCCAGCCAAGCTCCATTGTAAGTGAAAGACATTACCTTTGGACAATGTGAAATGAATGTGGTGTTCAGTCTCGTTCCCAGTGGGAAAGTGAATACATCACAAAACTACAACTATTGGCAGTCACAGCAGTGAAACCAAAAAACTAACAGAGACAGAACTACCTTCTTATACCTAAGGATGCTGCATGAAATAAAAATGAAGTACATTGGCAGGACAGTATGGAGAAACTTCCACTGCCACTGACCACAGAATATGTTTGGAGAATAGACAGAGGTCTTTGATCTTCAGGTCTGTTGAAGCCAGCAGTTTTCGCAAACATTATGGGCCACATCCAAAGCCCACCAAAGTCAACAGATTCCAATTGATGTCAGTGGGCACTCGATCATTATTTATTAATATTTATTTATTTATTTATTTGTACTGCAGTAGCACCTAGGAGCTTCAGTCACGGACCAGGACTCCACTGCTTTAGACACTGTACTGGCAGAACACAAAGATGGCCAGAAGATCCCCGAAAAGGGTCATGCCATATATTCACACCCAGAGTAAATGGTGTTTAAGAATGTAAAATGGGATTCTTTAGCTTAAAGGAAATTCTTAACATTGTTGCCAAAACGCCTTACCTTAGAGAGAAGCTAGAGATGTATAACTATTCCAAAAAGCCAGTGAGAATCTCAAAGGACACAACATGCAAAACATTTGCCATCCTTTTGCAAACAAACCTTAGGATGCTTTAAGTGAACTCCTGCCAGGGAAATATTTTTTAACTAATATATTGCCTGAAAGATAGTAGATCAGTCCTGCCTGCCTTACACATGAATCAGCCCATGTGCTCCATGGGACTATTCACAGAAGCAAGATTTGATATTTTAATAACTTGAATGTCGTGGGTTTTGAAGGTCTGCTGATTTGTTTGTGAATCTTTTGTGTTGCAAGTTCTCCCCCAGTTAAAATGAATCTGTTATCAGCTGTGCCCTTACTACCTACGCTAATCTTACCATAGAAAAGCTTCATAATTTGAAAAGGAGAAGTTTTAGCAAGACACGAATCTTATTGTCTGTGTAATCAGCACATCTAATTGAGCTACAGTATTCTAAGCCATGCTTGTGTTCAGACTGCAGAAACAACTTTTCTTTCATTTTTAGTTTTATCAGGAAATTAACCTTTATTTTTAAAAATTGATGCTTGGAACATTTATTACAGTTATGTTTCCTCTGCTGATCACAGAAATTTGAATTTTATATTTACCATTTTACTTAAAATGCTGCAGCCTGCAGGATGATGCAAAGAACAGGTGTCTATGTTCAAATAGACATAAGAACATGATCAATAACTGCACTACTTTTTCAACTATCAACTAAATAAATATGGATTCATGAAGGAGGGGCATATCATGTTTAATGTTTTTCCCCAAAACTTTTTAATTAGAGGACTAAATGAAAGTTCTCTTAAACATTCACACCTTGTTTGTTATTCTCAGATATATGTTATTACTGATTGTGCAGTACAAAACATAAGATGAACTAGCCACTGCTTTGGCAGTAACGGAACATTTTGCAATCTGAAAAAGATTTCTAGACAACCAAAAAAGAGTGCACATGTAGTAAGCTTTTTAGTAAAGAATTGCGGAGGATTTGTAATACTAAGTTAACCGTTCCTTTCTTTTCATATTATTTTCCAGTTGAGATGTGAAGAGTAAGTGCTTTCTTCCTACCTAGATTCTTCTATTTTATCATTAGTTTCCATGTTGTGCCAGGCATGGTCCACGCACAAAAGGCAGCACTGCATGAGATTTTGAAAGGCATAAAGAAGAGGTAGATGCTCAGTTCTCATTGACTTTCAGAGAGTGTTGGGCACTTAAGTGACCTTTGTTTCAAAGCGTAAAAGCAATCATTAAAAATAAATAAATAAAAAGACACAATCTATTCCTGATCAATTACTCATGTTTACAACTTGATCTTCTCTAGTATTCCCCAGTCTAACATAATTTTGAAAATGTAAAAATATCAAATCTATGATGGCTAATAGTATAGACTTTATTGTATTATATAAGCATTATCTAGATTTTGCTCATTCTCCATATCTGCATGTTCTTACTGGGACAGCTGGCTAATAAATTAGGATACTGAAAGCTTTGTAGCATTGTACCATGCCAAAAATATAGAATTTAATTTGTTTGCTGTTTCCAGATCCACACAGGCAACCACAACAATAATGTTGCAGCACCTCGATAACAACAGCAGAAGACATCATCCCTGGTATAGGATTAACATCAAAGCACTTGACAAACTCTCCTTTTACTACATGAGAGCCAGGACCAGCTCTAGGCACCAGCAAAGCAAGCATGTGCTTGCCATCTTTTTTTTTTTTTTTGCTTGGGCAGTTGTGCTTGGGGCAGCAAAAAACCTAGAGCCAGCCCTAATGAGAGCAAAGGCATCTGTGAGTTAGGACTGATGCTACTTCAGCAGTTGGGGCCAAGTTTCTTTTTCTTGCTATGCAGATCTTTGTTAAGTAGTTAGGGCCTTTGAGAGATCTGAGAATGACCATAGACATGATCATCACAATGTAGCCTAGTGGACTGAGCACTGGACAAGGACTCAGGAGACCTGGATTCTATTCCTGATCTACCAAGTGACCTTGGACAAGTCACTTCACTGCTCTGCCCTTCAGTTTTCCCATCTGTAAAATGGGGATAATGAAATCGACCTCTTTTGTAAAAGGCTTTGAGACCTACTGATGAAAGTGTGAAAAGAAATTATTAGCACACACTGGGTCACGCATACAAACCTATTGCCAGCAAGTTCCAAAAGCATTTGTCCTCCAAGAGGTGACCCAGCACACACTTTGGGATGCCACAGTCTAAGGAGGTACCGGAAGATATCTGTTACAGGGCGAGCATTGCCCCTCTTCATTGTCTGGTCAAACTCCAGGCATACATCCCAATTACCAGGTGACACTTCAAGGCCAGAGATGCTCCAAGCCAGGGACCCTTCTGCAACTATGCTCATATTTATTCCCCAGAAACTTCAGTCCTCCTTTCCCCTCTACCTCTGACATGACAAAGAACTTTCAAAATGGTCTGGAGAATGCTTCTGGTGTGAATTCCCCATTGCCTGAGCAGACATGGGGCTTCCGCTTTTCATGAACATCATTGACCAAACATTCATTCATAAAAACATAAGAACAGCCATACTGGATCAGATCAAAAGTCCATCTAGCCCAATATCCTGTCTTCTGACAGTGGCCAATGCCAGGTTCTTCAGAGGGAATGAACAGAACAGATGATCATGAAGTGATCCATCCCTGTCACCCATTCCCAGCTTCTGGCAAACGGAGGCTAGGAACACCATCCCAGCTAATAGCCATTGATGGACCTATCCTCCATGTATTTATCTAGTTCAGTTTTGAACCCTACTATAGTCTTGGCTTTCACAACATCCTCTGGCAAGGAGTTCCACAGGTTGACTGTGCCTTGTGTGAAAAAATGCTTCCTTTTGTTTGTTTTAAACGTGCTGCCTATTAATTTCATTTGGTGGCCCCTAGTTCTTGTGTCCCGAGGATTAAACACCACTTCTTTATTGACTTTCTCCACCCCAGTCATGATTTTATAGACCTCAAACATATCCCATCTAAGATGTCTCCTTCCTAAGATGACAAGTCCCAGTCTTATTAATCTCTCCTCATACAGCAGCCATTCCATACCCCTAATTATTTTCATTGCCCTTTTCTGAACCTTTCCCAAGCCCAATATATCTTTTTTGAGATAGGGCAACCACATCTGCACACAGTATTCAAGATGTGGGTGTACCATGGATTTATATAGAGACAATATGATATTTTCTGTCTTATTATCTATCCCTTTCTTAATGATTCCCAACATTCTGTTTGCTTTTTTGACTGCCGCAGCACATTGAGTGGATGTTTTCAATGAACTATCCGCAATGACTCCAACATCTCTTTCTTGACCCCATCATTTTATATGTATAGTTGGGATTATGTTTTCCAATGTGCATTACTTTGCATTTATCAACATTGAATTTCATCTGCCATTTTGTTGCACAGTCACCCAGTTTTGAGAGATCCTTTTGTAGCTCTTTGCAGTCTGCCTTAACTATCTTGAGTAGTTTTGTACCATCTGCAAATTTTGCCACCTCACTGTTTATCCCTTTTTCCAGATCATTTAGGAATATGTTGAATAGGACTGGTCCCAGCACAGACCCCTGGGGGATACCACAATTTACCTCTCTCCATTCTGAAAATGGACCATGTTACCAGTCCATTAGAGGACCTTCCCTCCTATCCCAGGACTCCCTTACTTTGCTTAAGAGCCTTTGGTGAGGGACCTTGTCAAAGGCTTTCTGAAAATCTAAATACACTATATCCACTGGATCCCCCTTGTCCACATGCTTGTTGACCCCCTCAAAGAATTCTAGTAGATTGGTGAGGCATAATTTCCCTTTACAAAAACCATGTTGACTATTCCCCAACAAATGTTCATCTATGTGTCTGACAATTTTGTTCTTTACTGTAGTTTCAACCAGTTTGCCCAGTGCTGAAGTCAGGCTTACCAGCCTATAATTGCCAGGGTCACCTCTGGAGCTGTTTTTAAAAATTGGAGTCACAGTTAGCTATCCTCCAGTCATTTGGTACAAACGCTGATATAAATGATAGGTTACAGACAACAGTGAGTAGACCTGCAATTTCACATTTGAGTTCCTTCAGAACTCTTGCGTGAATACCATCTGGTCCTGGTGACTTATTACTGTTTAGTTTATCAATGTGTTCCAAAACCTGCTCTAATGACATTTCAATCTGGGACAGTTCCTCAGATTTGTCACCCAAAAAGAATGGCTCACGTTTGGGAATCTCCCTCACATCCTCAACCATGAAGACTGATGCAAACAATTAATTTAGTTTCTCCGCAATGGCCTTATCGTCCTTGAGTGCTCCTTTAGCACTCGATCATCCAGTGGCCCCACTGGTCATTTAGCAGGCTTCCTGCTTCTGATGTACTTTAAAAACTTTGTTATTACTTTTGGAGTCTTTAGCTAGCTGTTCTTCAAATTCTATTTTGGCCTTCCTAGTTACATTTTTACACTTCATTTGCCAGAGTTTATACTCCTTTCTATTTTCCTCATTAGGATTTAACTTCCACTTTTTAAAGGATGTCTTTTTGCCTCTCACTGCGTCTTTTACTTTGTTGTTTAGCCATGGTGGCTCTTTTTTGTTTCTCTTAAATGTATACCCCAAATTAAAAAACATAGTAAGTTGAGCCTCTATTATGTGTCCTTAAAAAGCTTCCATGCAGCTTGCAGGGATTTTACTTTTGGTGCTGTGTCTTTTAATTTCTGTTTAGCTAACCTCCTCATTTTTGTGCAAGTTCCCCTTTCTGAAATTAAATGCTACATTGTTGGGCCACTGTGGTGTTAAATTTAATTATATTATGGTCACTATTACCACACAGTCCAGCTATATTCACCTCTTGGACCAGACCTGTGCTCCACTTAGGAGTAAATCGACTTGCCCTTCCTCTGGTGGGTTCCAGGACTAGCTGCTCCAAGAAGCAGTCATTTAAGGTGTCAAGAAACTTTATCTCTGCATCCCATCCTGAGGTGATATGTATCCAGTCAATATGAGGATAGTTGAAATCCCCCATTATTATTGAGTTTATTTTAATAGCCTCTCTAATCTCCCTGAGCATTTCACAGTCACTATCACCATCCTGGTCAGGTGATCTGTAATATGTCCCTACTGCTATGTTCTTATTATTGAAGCATGGAATTACTAACCATAGAGATTCGATGGCATGGTTTGGTTCATTTAAGATTTTTACTTCATTTGATTCTACGCTTTCTTTCACATATAATGCCACTCCCCCACCAGCATAACCTGTTCTGTCCTCCTGATATATTTTGTACCCTGGTATTACTGTGTCCCACTGATTATCCTCATTCCACCAAGTTTCTGTGATGCCTCATTTAATATGAGGCATTCTAGTTCACCCATTTTATTATTTAGACTTCTAGCATTGGTATATAAGCACTTTAATAACTTGTCACTTTTTAAGCTGTCTGCCATTACATGATGTAATAGAATGGGACTTTTTTTTCTTTTGACTGTTTCTCATGAGATCATACCTGTACTTTATCATCTTCCAAGCTCTCCTCCTTATTAGGACATAGGGAATCTCCATTTATAGATCGTCCCGTAAGGGATGTCTGAACCACGTGCTCCTCCACACCTGTCAACTTTCCCCCAGCCTTAAAATAAAAAAGGTCGTAGAGCAGTTTTTAAACTAAAGATCCAGAAATCTGGTTCCATTTTGGTTTAGGTGGAGCCCATCCTTCCTGTATAGGTTTTCCCTTTCCCAAAAGTTCCCCCGTTCCTAATAAATCTAAACCCCTCCTCCCTACACTCTTGTCTCATCTACACATTGAGACCCTGCAGTTCTGCCTGGCTAACTGGCCCTGTACATGGAACTGGCAGCATTTCAGAGAATGCTACCATGGAGGTCCTGGACTTCTTCTTACCTACCAGCCTAAATTTGGCCTCAAGGACCTCTCTCCAATCCTTCCCCATGTCATTGATACCTATATGTACCACGGCCACCAGCTCCTACCCAGCACTACACATAAGTCTATCTAGATGTCTCAAGAGATCCACAACCTTCACCCCAGGCAAGCAAGTCACCATGCAGTTCACCTGGTCATTGCAAACCCAGCTATCTATGTTTCTAATGATCGAATTGCCCATTACTAATACCTGTCTCTTCCTAATAACTGGAGTTCCCTCCCCCGGAGAGGTATCCTCAGTGTGAGAAGATACCACATCATCTGGAAGGAGGGTCCCAACTATGGGATCATTTCCCTCTGCTCCAGTTGGATGTTCTCCTTCCCTGAGGCTTTCATCCTCCTCAACAGAGGCTGTCAGACTGGGGGTGGAACCGTTCTACTGAGTCCTGGAAAGTCTCATCTATGTACCTCTGTCTCCCTTAGATCCTCCAGCTCAGCCACCCTGGTCTCCAAAGCCCATACACGGTCTCTGAGGGCCAGGAACTCCCTGCAATGAATGCAGACACACACCAACTGCCCATAGGGCAGGTAATCATACACGCTGCATTGGGTGCAATAGTCTGTTGCTGGACTTCTGCCTGCATTCTCTTTTTACTCCTGCAGCTCATTCTTTTTTTGTTGTTTTGTTTTTATCGGGGGGGGGGTTTTTGGCCTATGTCAAGGTTCCTTCCCCAGTCTGAACTCTAGGGTACAGATGTGGGGACCTGCATGAAAACCCCCCAAAGCTTATTTTTACCAGCTTAGGTTAAAACTTCCCCAAGGTACAAACTATTTTACCTTTTGCCCTCGGACTTTATTGCTGCCACCACCAAGTTTCTAACAAATATATAACAGGGAAAGAACCTGCTTGGAAATGTCTTTCCCCCAAAAATCCTCCCAAACCCTACACCCCCTTTATCACCCCTTTGATAAAAATCCTCACCAATTTGCATCGGTGAACACAGACCCAAACCCTTGGATCTTAAGAACAATGAAAAAGCAATCAGGTTCTTAAAAGTAGAATTTTAACTGAAGAAAAAGTAAAAGAATCACCTCTGTAAAATCAGGATGGTAAATACCTTACAGGGTAATCAGATTCAAAACATAGAGAATCCTTCTAGGCAAAACCTTAAGTTACAAAAAAGACAAAAACAGGAATATATATTCCATTCAGCACAACTTATTTTATCAGTCATTTAAACAAAACAGAATCTAATGCATATCTAAAGAGATTGCTTATTAGCCCTTTACAGGAGTTCTAACCTCCATTCCTGCTCTGATCCGGGTAAAAACAAAACACAGACAGAGAGAACCTTTGTTCCCACCCCCCTCCAGCTTTGAAAGTATCTTGTCTCCTCATTGGTCATTTTGGTCAGGTGCCAGCGAGGTTATCCTACCTTCTTAACTCTTTACAAGTGAAAGGGTTTTTCCTCTGGCTAGGAGGGATTTAAAGGTGTTTACCCTTCCCTTTATATTTATGACATGCCCCCCAAACCACAGATAGGGTGACTGTGATTTCTTCCTGGAGCTCTAGGGGAAAACAGAGTTAATAAGACACATGCACCTCTAAATATACTACCAAGTATATAAAGACTAACAATATTTTCCACATCTCAAGGATGATTTTAACCAGTTGATTATGGGAAACTCTCACGGGAGAGGGCATCAGCCACTTTGTTAGAAGCTCCTGAGATGTGTTGGATGTTGAAATCAAAATCTTGAAGAGCTAAACTCCATCAAATATGTTTTTTGTTATTTCCCATGGTGGTATGAAGCCACTATAGCGCAGCATGGTCAGTTTGCAGGTGGAAACGCCGTCCCCAAACATATGGGCATAGCTTTTCCAGAGCTTAGACAATGGCATAACATTCTTTTTCACTGACTGACCAATTGCTTTCCCTCTCAGACAGCTTCTTGCTGATAAACACTACAGGGTGGAATTCTTGATCCGGTCCTTCCTGCATTAAAACTGCTCCCACACCACGCTTGGACACATCTGTGGTTACTTGGAACGGTTTGTCAAAGTCTGGGCCCTTGGTACAGGGTCAGACATGAGTGTTGCTTTAAGTTGGTTAAAGGCCTTCTGACACTCTTCAGTCCACTGAACGGCATTTGGCTGTTTCTTTTTGGTTAGGTCTGTCAGTGGGGCCGTGATTTGGCTGTATTGCGGTAAAAGTCGCCTGTAATAACCGGCCAAGCCTAAGAAGAATTGGACCTATTTCTTTGACTTTGGGACAGGCCACTTTTGGATAGCATCCACTTTGGCCTGTAGGGGGTTGATAGTTCCTCGACCCACCTGGTGTCCAAGGTAAGTCACTCTATTTAGGCCTATTTGACACTTCTTAGCCTTAACAGTTAGTCCTGCCTTCCTTATGTGCTCGAAGACTTTTTGTAGCTGTTCCAGGTGTTCTGCCCAGGAATCCAAAAATATGGCCACATCGTCAAGGTAGGCGACTGCATATTCTCCTAATCCCGCTAGGAGACCATCTACAAGCCGTTGGAAGGTGGCGGGTGCATTCCGCAGCCCGAAAGGGAGTACATTAAATTCATACAGCCTGATGTGTGGTGAAGGCTGACCTTTCCTTGGCAGATTCATCTAGTGATACCTGCCAGTACCCCTTGGTTAAGTTCAAGGTAGAGATGAACTGGGCCCTTCCCAGTTTCTCTAATAGTTCATCTGTGTGTGGCTTTGGATAGTTGTCTGGGCGAGTTACAGCATTTAGTTTATGGTAGTTCACGCAAAAATGTATCTCCCCATCTGGTTTGGGAACTAGAACCACTGGAGATGCCATGCACTGCCAGAGGGGTGGATTACCCCCATCTGTAGCATATCCTGGATCTCCCATTCTATAGCAGTTTTAGCTTGAGGAGACACCCGGTAAGGTTGGACTTTAATTGGGTGAGCATTACCTGTGTCAATGGAGTGGTATGCCCGTTCAGTCAGTCCTGGGGTGGCTGAGAATGTCGGTGTGTAGCTAGTGCACAGCTCCTTGATCTGCTGTCGCTGCATACGCCCAAGGGTCATGGAGAGGTTCACCTCTTCCACATCACCAGCACTTTTCCCTTCATAGTAGACACCTTCAGGCCACTCAGCGTCATCTCCTCCCTGGGCTGTAAACTGACAAACCTTTAATTCTCTGGAATAAAAGGGCTTTAGAGAATTCATATGGTATACCTTAGGCTTTCGGTTGGAGGTGGGGAATGCTATGAGATAATTAACAGCTCCCAGGCGCTCCTGGACCATGAATGGCCCTTCCCACGATGCTTCCATTTTATGGGCCTGGAGCACCTTTAAGACCATGACCTGGTCCCCTACTTTGAAGGAACGCTCTCAGGCATGTTTATCATACCAGGCTTTTTGCTCTTTTTGAGCATCCTTTAGGTTTTCTTTAGCAAGGGCTAAAGAGGTTCGGAGGGTGTTTTGTAGGTTGGTTACGAAGTCCAGAATGTTAGTTCCTGGAGAAGGTGTAAACCCCTCCCATTGCTGCTTCACCAACTGTAATGGCCCCTTAGCCTCGCGGCCATATACAAGTTCAAATGGTGAAAACCCTAAACTTGGATGTGGTACAGCTCTGTAGACAAACAGCAACTGCTGCAACATTAGGTCAAAATCATTGGAGTGCTCATTTACGAATTTACGTATCATGGCCCCCAACGTCCCATTAAATTTCTCCACCAGGCCATTTGTTTGATGATGGTATGGGGTGGCAACCAAGTGATTCACCCCATGAGCTTCCCAAAGGCTTTCCATAGTTCCTGCCAGGAAATTAGTTCCTGCATCTGTGAGGATGTCAGAGGGCCAACCTACCCTGGCAAAAATGTCTGCTAGTGCCTGGCACATGCTTTTAACCCTGGTGTTGCTTAGAGCTACTGCTTCCGGCCATCAGGCGGCAAAATCCATGAAAGTCAGTATATATTGCTTTCCTCTGGGTGTCTTTATCGGAAAAGGACCCAGAATATCCACAGCTATTCGCTGAAATGGAACCTCAGTGATGGGAAGTGGCTGGAGAGGGGCTTTGACCTGGTCTTGGGGTTTTCCCACTCTTTGGCATACCTCACAAGACTGGGCATAGGCAGAGACATCCTTGCCTATTCCCTCCCAGTGGAATGACCTCCCCAACCGGTCTTTGGTCCTGTTCACCCCAGCATGGCCACTAGGATGATCATGGGCTAAGCTCAAGAGCTTTACCCGGTACTTAGTTGGAACTACTAATTGTCTCTGAGGATGCCAGTCTTCCAGGTGTCCACCAGAAAGAGTTTCCTTGTATAAAAGTCCTCTTTCTACAACAAACCTGGATCGATTAGAAGAGCTGAGAGGCGGTGGGTTGCTCCGGGCCGCCATCCAAGCTCTCTGGAGGCTTTCATCTGCTTCTTGTTCGATCTGGAACTGTCCCCTTAATGCTGGAGACATCAGTTCCTCATTGGATTCTGGACCTAGGCTTGGTCCCTCTGGAAGCGATGTAGGGGATGGGACTGTTTCTGTTGACAGTGAACCGCTCTCCGCTGGTGCACTATGTTGGGGTTCCGGCTCCAGCTGAGCCTCTTGTGTAGGGTTATTGGCTGCTGCCGGTTCCAGTTCTGGGACTGGCTCTGTCTGGGTCTCTGGAACTGGATCCACTACTGCTGTTGCAGACGTTGGCATGGGGTCAGGGTCCATCACCTCTGACCGGGTCCTGGTAGAAGTTTCCGGAACAGAGCTAGGCATGACAGCTTGCTTAGCCTGGCTGCGGGTGACCATTTCCACCCTCTTGGCTAGCTTCATATTATTGGCCAAGTCTTCCCCCAACTGCATGGGGATGGGATAATCATCATAGACTGCAAAAGTCCACGTTCCTGACCAGCCCTTCTACTGGACTGGCAACTTGGCTGTAGGCAAGTCAAAAGAGTTTGACTTGAAGGGTTGAATTGTCACTTGGATCTCTGGGTTGATTAAATTGGGGTCCACTAAGGAAGCATGGATAGCTGACACTTGTGCTCTGGTGTCCCTCCACATGGTGACCTTCTTCCTGCCCACACTCACAGTTTCCCTTCGCTCCAAGGGTATCTGGGAGGCATCTGGGCCTGAGGACCTCTGGTGTGATTCCGGTGCAATGAACTGTAATCTGTTGGGGTTCTTGAGGCAGCTGGCCTTTACATGCCCCGGCTCATTACATTTAAAACATTGTCCAGCTGACGGGTCACTGAGGCGAGGTGGGTTGCTGGAGAACGGTGTGGCGGGACGATAAGGTGGCTGGAGGGTTCCTTGGGGGGGTAGTTGGGGCCTTGGGCTGCCCCCGGTAATAGGGTATGGTCTGAGGTTGTACCTTCTAGTATCTGCTCTAACTGCAACCAGTTTTTTTCTTTTCTGCCACCTCCACCCATTTGGCTCCAATCTCCCCCACCTCGATTACAGTTTTGGGCTTCCCATCTAGGATGTATCTTTCTATTTCCTCAGGAACACCCTCTAAGAACTGCTCCATTTGCATTAGGAAGGGCAAATCTTCTGGAGATTTAACACTTGCTCCTGATATCCAGGCATCCCAATGTTTCACAATGTGGTAGGCATGTCGGGTAAATGACACGTCTGGTTTCCACCTTAGGGCTCTGAACCACCAACGTGAATGCTCGGAAAGCCCGATTCCGACTCTTGCCTTGGTTTTAAACAGTTCATACTTGTTCATGTGTTCCTTAGGCATTTCAGCCGCCACCTCAGCTAAGGGTCCCCTGAGCTGCGGCCTCAGCTCTACCATGTATTGGTCTGTAGAGATGCTGTACCCAAGGCAGTTCCTTTCGAAGTTTTCTAAGAAGGCCTCGGTATCATCGCCTGTCTTGTAGGTGGAGAACTTCCTGGGATATGAAGCGGTACCTGGAGAAGGATTGCTGTTCTGTTGAGCCTTTGCCTTCTCCATCTCCAGTGTATGCTTCCTCTCTTTTTCCTTTTCCTCCAGTTCTTTTTCCCTTGCCTCCATAGCTCTCCTGTGGGCAGCTTCTTGGGTTTTTTCTGCCTCTTTTGCTGCCTCCAGTTCTCTCCTGTGGGCAGCCTCCCTTTCCTCCTCAGCATGCTTTCATTCTTTTTCCTTTACCTCCATAGCTCTCCTGTGGGCAGCTTCTTTGGTTTTTTCCCCCTTGGATTCTGCCATCTTAGCTTCTCTGTTTTTAACTAACTTTACACCCGAGAGTTTAAAAAAATAAAAACTTGCCTTGTAAAATTTTGCTGTGCTGTAACAGGATACGTATGTTCTCTGATAGCGATTGTCAGCCTACAGAAAAATCCTTAAAAAAAAAACCTAACACCTTTGTCTCCAGGCAAATGGACAGAAAACGTCTCTAGTTGCTCTTAGGTAAAAAACAACAACTTCAGGTCTGTGAAGATTTGTGAATTTCCCTGCAGGAGGTTAAATACCCTGCCTTTATGTAGAGAAAACTCCAGCTCACAAAAGACAATTCCCTTTTGTCTCTGCTCTGGCCCCCAAGCAGAGACAAAAAAAGATCTAACTGCTTTCAACTTAAAACCTGCTTTCCAGCAGCCCAAAAGAAAAAAATATATATCCTTTTTAAAAAAATCTGTGTTTCTGGTTCAAAAAAATCTCCAATTGATCTCAAAATGATTTCAAGTTCATCTCACCACTCTGCCACCATGTCAAGGTTCCTTCCCCACTCTGAACTCTAGGGTACAGATGTGGGGACCCGCATGAAAACCCCTTAAGCTTATTTTTATCAGCTTAGGTTAAAACTTCCCCAAGGTACAAACTATTTTACCTTTTGCCCTCGGACTTTATTGCTGCCACCACCAAGCATCTAACAAATATATAACAGGGAAAGAGCCTGCTTGGAAACGTCTTTTCCCCAAAAAATCCTCCCAAACTTTACACCCCCTTTATCACCCCTTTGATAAAAATCCTCACCAATTTGCATTGGTGAACACAGACCCAAACCCTTGGATCTTAAGAACAATGAAAAAGCAATCAGGTTCTTAAAAGTAGAATTTTAACTGAAGAAAAAGTAAAAGAATCACCTCTGTAAAATCAGGATGGTAAATATCTTACACGGTAATCAGATTCAAAACATAGAGAATCCCTCTAGGAAAAACCTTAAGTTACAGAAAGACACAAAAACAGGAATATATATTCCATTCAGCACAACTTATTTTTATTAGCCATTTAAACAAAACAGAATCTAACGCATATCTAACGAGATTGCTTATTAGCCCTTTACAGGAGTTCTAACCTGCATTCCTGCTCTGGTCTGGGCAAAAACAAAACACAGACAGAGAGAACCTTTGTTCCCACCCCCCTCCAGCTTTGAAAGTATCTTGTCTCCTCATTGGTCATTTTGGTCAGGTGCCAGTGAGGTTATCCTAGCTTCTTAACTCTTTACAAGTGAAAGGGTATTTCCTCTGGCCAGGAGGGATTTAAAGGTGTTTACCCTTCCCTTTATATTTATGACAGCTTAAGTTTAAAGAACGTTAAGTATATCTAGCCCCCCACTCTCCAACTTTCCATCTAACCCAGTTCCCTGGAAATATTCCCTGTACCAACACCACACACTCAGGCTGCGCACAGAGACTCAGATTAGGCCCTAAAAGTACAATGGACTTAATATATGCATATATTAAATGGTATCCTGCTGCCCAAACCAGGGCAGGAAGTAGAGGATACCCAAAGCCCTCCTTTGATGCATAATGTCCATGGCCTACCATACAGTCCTTAGATATAGTGTTAGACAAATCGATCTGCCTAGTCACAGGACATAACTCTGCTCTCTCCCAGTCCTCTCTTGTTCTGCTCCTGCAGCAAAGGCTGTCACAGACCAGAGTTTTGGAGTGCAAAGGAAATGCATAGGCCACCTGCATTGCCTCTGTTCCTGCTCCTTCTTTAAGAGAGGAGTTGCACTGGTTCCATTATGTTCAAGATCATCCCTGACTTCTATTTGAGCTGAAGAAGGTGTCCCCTGTGGACATTTGGAAAGAAGGAACAAATACTTTATGTGGCAAAAAAAAAAAAAAAAATCAGTCCAAAAATGGGTTCTCTCTGTCTGGTTATTTCACATTATCCCAATGTATTTTTGGACACTAAGTCTGCAGTGAACAGGAAGCTTCTCTTTGATACCTTAAGGAGGAATGCATGTTTATTTCTAATGCACTGGTATACACATGAAACAAGAATTTCGGTTCCATATGAACTGTGGGTTCAAAAAACAAACAAACAATCACAGTTCTGTAGTAGAGTACAGGTGCTTTGAGGGAATGTTCTGCACTCCATTTGGTGAGTGCCATGACCTTTCTCAATCAGATGAGTCAGTTCATAGGACATATGCATTGCTCCCTGGATCAAGAGCCTGAAGCTGTTGGTTTGTAGATCAAAGATAACTAGTAATCATAACTCAGATAGATATCTGCAACAAAGATGACTTTGAAGAAGGCAGAGTTTTGCTAGCCGTGCACTGCAAAATTAACAGTGCTGCAAATCATACCAAGACTGGGATATTTACATTCTGCTAATTATGCCTCAATTAGCAATTTCTGTAATGCATCATTCCAATTCCCAGGTACATAACAACTTCCCACGTACATCAAAATCTGCTAGGCCCTCTGACTTTAGATGCATAAAATAAAAGGGAAGATCAAAATCCAGCAAACAAGCATTACACTAAAGGATGTTTAATGGTGTAGAAGGGTTGACTCACTGTTGGTGCACCCTCTTGTGGCTGGGTATGGCATAGCAGCTGTTTCCACTTTAGTGACCCTGCCATCATTTGCTCAGGTCCTGTGGTGGTCTCTCATCTTGACCCTCTGGCCAGGTCAAGCTTAATCCCACCCCTTCTAGGATAACAGAAAGTCCAACAAAACAAATAAAAATCCAATCTCCTTTTAAAAGGTCTTCAGGCCTCAACTCTGGGCTCTGTGGTCCTTACACTCCTTCTCTCAGGGCTTTCAATTTATCCCCTTCTCAGCTTCTCACCACCATCCTAGCAGCTAGTATAGGGGAATCCAAGCCAGCCCTTTACACTGGGTCTAGTACAGAGACTCTAGAACTGACAGCCAAAGTTCACGCCACCAGACTCCTTGCTACATGTCCTTGGACTTCTTCCTACCAAACCTGTCAGCAGGCCTCTCACACAGACACTCTAAGTTCACTCCCCTTTCCGGGCTAGACTTGCAGGGCTGTCCCTTGGAAACCCCCATTAAATCCCAGAACAACAGTACAATTTAATCCACTTTGCTCTCCGAAAGCCTGACCTTTCATCACTCCTAAGTTGCCCTTACACACTTCCTCAGTTAAACACCTCCAGGTCTCTCTCTTGGAAGTCCAGGCCTGCCCTTTTAGCAGGGCTCACCACTGGAGTTTGCTCCACCCTGGTGACTGCTCAGTGTCTCACCTGGCTCTTGCCAGACTTCCCTACTCACAAGAGGATCCCAGGGCCAACTTTCCCCCTGGACTTCCTCCTAGACCCTCCTGTTTTTTTTTAACTTTCCAGTACTGAGAGAATGACTACAAGTTCTCCACTTTCTCTCTGTTGCCCCTTTCTAACTTGCACTTCCCTTCTTTATAGTCCCCCCCCCAGGTCCTTCCCCAGCTGGAGTTCATCTTTAATTAAGCCTGGCCCACCCTGCCAGGTAGCATAATTAGCCTCTCAGGCCCACATTAACCCTTAAATGCCTGTGTGGGGGGTACACACTCATTCACAAATGGTTAAGGCATAGGGTTAGGAACCAGAGATCTGGATTCTATTTCCAATTCTGCCACCTCTTGTATGACCCTTGGCTAATCAGTTAGTGTGAAGTTTCAAAAGCATGTAGGCTCTTATGTGACTTCATTCTCATTAACTTTCAATAGAAATTAGGCACTTAACACTCTCCCCCACAACCTCTGTGCCTTGATTTCCCCATATTTACCTGCATTCTGATGGGAAGTAGTGAGCATGATAATACTTACTGACATCACAGGTGAGTTGTGCGAGTTAATTCAGTAATACATGTAAAGCGCTCAGAATGATCCAATGGACTACAGAAGTGCAAAGAATTATAATTATATGTACACAGGCAACATACAGTTCCTGTATCATTATGAATTATACAGAAAGAAGACCTCCTTAGCCAGTAACAGGACAGAAAAACTATTGAGGAACCATCAAATAATACTATTCATTTGGAAAACCCTCTTCATTCATCACTTGCTTGAACCATGACCCCAAATCTCTACAAAGGTCCAGGAAAGATATCTGAGAGCTGGGGCAATTTCAACTCTGACAAACTAAAAGCAAAACAGTCACTGAAAAAGGAACACATACAATAAAAAATAATAGGGGCAGTTAGGACTTGACCCTGATACATTTAACTCACACAAGTAACCTCACTGAAATTCTCAGGACTACTTGTGCAAGGATTGAGGCCCAGAGCCTCCAAGATATTTAGGCACCTAACTCCCACTGAAATCAATAGGAGTTAGGCACTTAAATACCCTTGAAGTTCTGGATCTGAGGCCCCACTTCACCAAAGCATTTAAACACATGCTTTTGAGTTCAGCAGAGCCTATCTACAGGCTTAAAGTTCAGCACAGATTGCTGACTTGGAGCTTGATTAGAGGTTGCCAGATCAGGCCCTTAAATTGGTCAAATTAAAACACGTTTTAAAGAGTCTTCACTCATGGATTTATACTGCTCAACTTGAAAAACATCACTGTTAAATCTTAACCGTGCTTAACATCCTTTGCAATTATACAACATCTTAAATCCTGAAATTAAATTAATTATAGGTACTGATTATTATTTTGTATAAAACATAGGTTGACACAAGGCATATCATAAGCAGTGGCTAGGTCAGGTAAATGATGAAGCATTTGTCTGATCTAAAGCCATTATTGTAATTAGGATATCACAGGGTCAGTTTTACAATCCAGCAAGCACAAAACATTCAGCCGGCTCTGACTCACAGTCCCACCCTTACTTACACTGAGTAATACCTTACCATGCAGGTAGGGTGGTAGCATGTAGTCCTCAGTTAGCACAATGGAATTCCCACAATGCAGAGATTGTTATTTCCGGTTACCTTTGTATTATCTAAGCAGGAGCGCATGTGGCATGGGATAACTGATCACCCCAAAATCTCAAACTTCAGACCGCTGTTTGAGCAAATGGTAAACCTCATCACTGCATCAAATTAAAAAAACAAAACAAATTCAAGTCTTGCACAAAACTCAACCCCCCAACAGGATCTTAAATGCCAACTGTATATCCCACTTATTGCCCCAAGTCATAAATATAATGTCTATTGTGAATTACTGATGTTAATTCAGATGAGGAAAGGGTTTCATTTAGATGCTGTTTCCAACAGTTTTAAGTTTTTAGTCAAATGCTGGATCTTTCCAGTTTTCACTATACAATACAAATATGTTATTTTTATAATATGGTGGGGGAGGGAGGGTCAAACAAAGGAACACATGATGTCATGGACAAACAAATAGTGTGTTAGTTTGTTTCTAATAACGGACACATATTTTGAAAGTTAGGATAACAGGATAAAAAACAAGATAAAAGGAAAAAGATGAAGTTAGTGTTGAATGAATTAATAGCAGGCAGGTGGTTGGGTGGGTGTCATGGCAGATAAACAGTGAGATGAAGCCAAGGTAATTATGATTATAATCTGGCCAGTAATGCTTTCATAGGAGGGTGTACAAACCTCTGTACATTAATACTGAGACATTCTAATCATCTCCTTGCTTGCCCCCAAAACCAAAATACCCTACAGCCAAATTCATTCTTTAGCTTTTCTTTGAACTTCAGACATTCTTTTTTAAGGGGTCTATTCCAATGTAATCAGAGTTCAACTTACTTTCCGCCCTCCTCTCGGAAACCCTGGAAAAATGAATTGAAAGTAATTTGAGTCTTGCTTGACCTCTGTGTTTTTCTGGATACAATTCACCTCTCCATCTCTCTCCACTGTGTTATTCACAGGGGTATAAAAAGCTCAGGCAAACAGAAGTCAATGGCAGATGTACCGGCAGCACTTCTTTCTACTAAATGGATGTAACCCATAAAAGCAGCCTTAATGAATGAAACCATTTAAAGGCACTTATAATAATCAGGGACAACAACAGTTGCCAAAACCAAACTTTATTAACAAAATATATTTAGAATGACTTTCCTGAAGGTGACGGAAGAAGGGTCCTGTATACACAGCCATTGAATCAATCAAATGTTTGTTAAATCTTCCTGCAAATTGTAAAGGGTCTGGGTTTGGAGTTTTGGGGTTTCTGGGAAGAGAAGAGTTTTCTTGGTCTGTCATCGCCCCAGAGACAGGGGGAAATGCTTCTACTCTGACTCAAGACTCTTCTATTACTTAAAGGTATGAACCTGAAAAGCGCTGAGTACTCTTAGCTCTCATTGACTTCACTGTCATAGAATAGAATAGAATATCAGGGTTAGAAGGGACCTCAGGAGGTCATCTAATCCAACCCCCTGCTCAAAGCAGGACCAATTCCCAATTTTTGCCGCAGACCCCTAAATGGCCCCCTCAAGGATTAAACTCACAACCCTGGATTGAGCAAGCCAATGCTCAAACCACTGAGCTATCCCTCCCTCACCCAGCTCCCCCAGCCCTTCAGCCAGTAGACTTCAAATGGGATCTGTGGATTCTCAGCATCTTACAGCATATGTTCATCCTGTCAGAGGATCATCTCCTGTACACCTGATCTTGAGAGATGGTAAGGCCCCAATTCAGCATAGCACTTCAGTGTGTGCTTCATTTTAAGAATGTGCTTAACTCCATCCCTATTCATTAGAGCTCTCAAATTCAATGGGACTTGAAAACATGTCACTTAAGCAGATGCTTATGCCTATTCCATTTAACAAAGCACATAAATTATGTATTTTCATAGGGGCTTTGGACAATGAGGGCCTACATGACCAATTCAGCATAACACTTAAGCACATGCTTAAGTTCATCCCTATTCAGGAAAGCACTTCAATAGGACTTAAATGCATGCTTAAAGTCAAGTATATCTTAAGTTCTTTCCTGAATAGAAACAGCGTTCCTGAATCACAGTCTAAATTGCTATTTTCTAAAGGAGTTTTGACTGCATGTCAATTGATTTTAAATATTTTTCAAACAAATCTTGTTCCTGGTTTCTAACAGTTCCCAGAAAGTTTAAACATTAGATCTGATCCCTTGCCAATTTTTTAAAACCATCACCTCTTTATTTGTGTACACACTTCACAGCGCTTTGTTCTGGTAAGGCTGTTCATGAAGTAACCAAGGAGCAGTTTGTATGTGTCCTTCTGTGCTGAAAAGGATCCATTTATTTAGAAAGAGAACCCACCATTACACAGGCTTTGCAATCAAATATAAAAAGTAAGAACAAAATGTGCCTACCAGCTGTGATGGTGTCCCTTTAACTCCTTAGAACCCTGCAATGCAGACATGCAGCTGCTATGGCTGTCCGTGTGTTTTGTTAAATTTGTGTACAGGATTATTTGGTTTGGTTTCTGTTAGAAGTGGGATCATTGTAAAGAAGTTCTATGTTCCTTTTAGTTCCAAACTAATGAAACTCAATGGGATTTAGTGGCACACCATCCTGCTGACTAATGGCTGGCATTGACTAATGGCAATTTTTAAATCAAATCTTATTATTAAATCAGCATTTAAAAGGTTTAGAAAATGTGAGGCTATAGCTAGAGAATTAGAGAATTATAGCTAGAGAATTAGCCATGAGCACAAGAAGTAATCAATACAATGATGGTTGTTGAAATTGTAGAGGATGGGCCAGGTGGTGTCCTGTGATAATGTGTTACCCTTTCACCTCTGATGCCGTGCTTAGATCACATATAACAATGCGTCTGGTGGTTTTATCCAAGCCACTGGTGAATGTCTGAGCATGCAGAAACCATTACAAGTAATTCCACGTAATGGGCCAAATTCAGTTCTCAGTCACGCTGGTGTAACTTTTCAATTGAGTCATGCAAGTCTTACACTGGTTCAACTGCAATTTGAATTTGGCTTGATCTGTCCTGAAAAGGATCCTGATTGGAACAGCAAAATGTTGTATTGCATTACAGCCATTAAATAAAACTGTTTGCATAATAAAAACACTACCAGCCAAATCTGTTGTCAGTCACACTGCTGCAAATGTGGAGTAACTCAACTAAAGTTATTCCAGATTTAAATCAATGCAAGTCAGAGCAGAATTTGGCTGTTAGTGTTTTTGTTAAGTGAACAGTTTTATTCAATTGTTAGAATGCAGTTATCATGCTGTCTGGGGTGGCTCATGAGCATGAGCGTCTACCTCCGGGCAGACTGTCAAAAACAGGGCAGACACCCCAAACTAGTGGTTGTTCTAAAATTAGATTTCACCAAGCCAGTAACAAATGTAAATTCCTGGATCACTGTAACAGTCTTACTATGGAGTCACAGACAATGCCCTTAGATTCTCTGGGCTGTCTTGCCACCCAGACAACTGGACTTAGTGCTAAATGGGCATTCATACCAAAAATCACACTGTATTCAGGTTGTTACTTAAATTTTGATAGTCCTCCTGGAATGGTGGGGGAACCATTCCTGTGCCAGGGTTCACAAATTCAGAGCAAACATTTTCAAAGTTATAAAGCAAAACGTACATATTTCCTAACAGCGTGGAATACAGATATTACAAATGCGATTAATGCATTCAGCAAGCTATAAGCATTTCAGAGACTCTAAACACTAAATTCACTCTTTTAAAACTAATACCTCTTTTGAGCAAAACTAACATACAGGTGAATTGGTCTAGTTTCCAGCAATGAGTTTGTCAGTTCTGAGCTAATGCCTGCAACCTGAGCAAGAATTGGCATCTGGCCTGCCAGAGTCATAGCAGTTTTGGAGATTGTCAACAGATGATGCAATATTTTGTTTCTACAAGAATTAAGTTAAAGGAAGGACCCTCTGGGAGGAAAAAAGTGATAAGAAAACCTCAAAAGGAAAGTGATGATTACAGGGTATAGCGACAATCTGAAAAATCTGCCTGAGACATCAGTTAATTCAGTGTGGCTACATCAATTCATACCAGCTGAAGAGCTGGACCTGTGTGTCCTATTAAGAAGTCCTTACATAAAAATAATACCAAGAGCAAATGTTTATGTTCCAAAATACCTTCTTTTATTTATTGATTTCTAACAAAATGTTTGGCTCGTGTGCATCATTTGAGAGCAGATTTAAGGACTACAAGCATCTATTGGAATGGACTGTGCTGGAAGAAGAAAGAAACTAATTATGGAGTGCCCCAAAGAAGAAACATACATGTTCTGTTCTCTGACTTGAAAAGATTAAGAAGAACCTGTTGGCTGGTAGAAATTGATGTTTTGGGCATTTGAATATTGGGCAGGAGGATATTACTCCTTCCATGAGTAACAATTTAAATATTCACCTAAACACTAATATTTGACAGTATTTACTTAATAAAAATTTCCTGTACGTTGTGTCCAGGTGTTCCTTGCGCTAGTAAGAGTTCACCTAAACTCACCTAAATGAAGGAAATGCCACCACACACAAAACCACTGTCACCATGGAATTAAGATTTCTGACACCCATTCTTAAATAACATAAATACTAGACATATGGACAATTTTGAGCTAAACTTCTTTCACAACTTTAGAAATCATTCCTCTTTCATACAAAATATTTCATTCTATTCACTTACATGAATAAGTATGAATAAGAAATCAAAATTCACATAGCAACTGGAACAATGACCATGTATTCATAATTGTTTCTCAAAACATTGTACTTTAAGGTACAAGTAAGACATTTTTCATGTCAGATGTATTGTTAGGATATAATCATAACATGATATTTACACCAGATTAATACCATATGCTGTGTAGGAATTATGTTACATTATAAATGTGTAATGTCTGAAATGTAGGAGCAAGCCAGATTCTGATTTCTGTTTAACTGCTGTAAAGCTAGAACAAGTCCATGGATTTTAGTGAAGTTACTAGATTTACACCAGTGTACCTGAGCTCAGAATCTGACCTTAGTGATCTTTAAATTTCATGAAATAAGTGGAAATAAAAAATATCCA
This sequence comes from Dermochelys coriacea, assembly GCF_009764565.3. Lineage (NCBI taxonomy): Eukaryota > Metazoa > Chordata > Testudines > Dermochelyidae > Dermochelys > Dermochelys coriacea. Next base: position 32,810,944 of record NC_050070.1, on the reverse strand, counting down.
TATTTTAAATCTTTACATTTTATGTATATTTGTGAGCACAACCATTAAACCACCATGACATCCATTGTTAACATTGCTTCTTATCCCAGAGATGTGGAGGATCTGTGCAGAGCAGCAGACCCTCTAGGCTTTTCTTTTGGCCTCTCTTGTTTCTGTTTCAATATGGAGCTGTAGGCACCTGTCTCACTTGCATTCTGTCCAAGTAATTTAACGGTGCCAGGGGATGTGGAACTGGGATTTTAGATGTGAGGGGATATGAAAGTAGGAGAGGATGAAGGGGTGCAGAGAGATGCAGGGAGTGGTTGGAGATGGTAGAAAAAGAGAGATTGGGTGGAGGCAAGTTAAGAATCAGGGCCCTGATCCAAAGCCTATTGAAATCAAGGGGAGATAACATCAATGGGCCTTGGACAAGGCCCCAGGAAAATGAAGATGTGGGGAATGATGCAGCAGAGCAGACAGGTGGAATCATTAAAATCACTGTCGTTGGTGAAATAAAGCAGACAGCTCTCATGAAATGTTAATTAACCAAATTTATTACAGGACAAATTTTGAAATGCAGGATTCCTAAAATTAGGCAACTTAGTTGTCATATATTTGAAACCTTTGCCAACCACCTAAATCTACAAATAGGTGACTCTGAAAATCAGGACACTTACATAGGTCAGGTTTCAGAGTAGCAGCCGTGTTAGTCTGTATCCGCAAAAAGAAAAGGAGGACTTGTGGCACCTTAGAGACTAACAAATTTATTTGAGCATAAGCATCCGATGAAGTGAGCTGTAGGTCACGAAAGCTTATAAATAAATTTGTTAGTCTCTAAGGTGCCACAAGTCCTCCTTTTCTTTTTACTTAAGTTAGTAGCTTTAGGCAACCAATGTGGAAATGTTGGTTCCTAAAGTTTTAAAGAGCTAGAGTTTAATTTAAACTGGCTGTGTTACAAATATATGAAAAACTTTCAGAAGTAAAGCTCCTGGGAGCTAGAATTTAGCTTTCAGCATAACTTTTTATTTTTACAGTTATACATCCCATAGGATCACAGGTTCTAGAGCATGCACCAAGCATTTGTATGGTATTCTAGAGTTTTCTCCCATGCTGCAGAAAGATTTCCTTTCTATTTGCCAGAAAAATATAGTGTGCATCCACCTTTATCTATTTAAAAATTACCCTAAGCCACAAATTGGTGATAGATTGCCATTTTGATTAAAAGTATAAGGCTGGGCTGTTGGTTTGACCCTGGTTTATGTATTGAATAGGACATGAAATCTGGTGTACTAGTGTAGCTCCAAAAAAACCAAAAACTAAAAAAACAGTGTTGCAAGGTTGAATATAGATGGAAACTGTTAACTCTCTCTTGCACTGTACTGATTTATATGAAAATGAGTGTAATGTGATTAGCTGTTCCTCTTAATACCAATGAGAAGGAGCCACGAGAGATTATTTTGCAGAATGATAAAGCTTCCCTATCCAGTCTGTAATGCTAGGGAAAACTGGAAAGTATGGATTTTGATTTGAACAATAATGAAATGGTAAGTGCTATAGCTTGCTGTCTTATGACGACTATATTCATTTGCAGGCTGTAGCGTTAGACCAGAATAAAGGCTCTTGAGGAGATATGCCTGTTATCTAGGCAACAGTTAATACGGTGAAAATGTTATTTAGAAACAGCCCCATGTTGCTATCATGAATATAAGTTTAATTCCTTGAGAATCTCCATAAACTCCCATAAAAATGTAATAAATGCAAAGTAATATAAAAGAGAAGGTTGTCAGTTATACAGAACCTCCATTCCCAATATTAGTTATGGAGTCTTCAAACTTTAAAAACACTTTTTGAAAGAGAATCTATCCCTCCCTATACATTCCAATGTATATTAATTCCCCAGTTTAGAAAATAACTTGGTTGTGATAAAGAGATTGAATTTTTACCTTTCACTTGGTTTTGCATGAGCAGGATAGACCTTATCTATTAATTTGCCAGTGAGAAGAGCTCTCCAATCATGCTTTTTTTCCTTCCAAAATGAGAAAGCCTTTTCAATTTTAATTTTAATGTTGGAAAGAGGTATTCCACAAGCAAATGAGAAAATGGAACTGTATGATTGAGGTTTTATCACCAGCTTGCAAAGCTCAAAGCTTCTGTGTATGCAATGTTCCTGCAATTGTTAGTATTTTGTATAACAAATAATAAATATATATGACTGGACTGAAGGAGTCCTGTTACTGACTGGTGAGAGTCCAGTAATGCCAGCCTACAGCGTTTGTCTGGGGGTTTTTTATGAAGTTTCCAATATAATTTAGGGGAAAGAGTTACAAACACTGGACAAAATTTTCTATAATAATTGCCTAGCACTAGGCTCCTGGTCTTGAAAATTTTGGCCAGTACACTTACGGGCTTCTGGGGAGCCAGTCTACTGCCTGACAAAGAAAGGTTTATAATATCTTTATTTACAGTAAGGTCCAACCTAAAATGCCACATTCAAACACCCCCAAACCTCATGGAAATTCAACTCCAGCTTATAACTTTTCAGCTTATGCCATCTTCATGACCTTTTTGCCAGTTTGCAAAAAAGGGGTAGAAAATGTCCTGACTCTCCTTACAGCCCAGCACAGCAAGCTTGGAGCAATGAACATACACCCTGGTGGCAAGATATCCAAAAGGGCACATGGAGCAGGCAGAATCCTCCTACAACACAGCAGCAAAGCTGGTGAGTGCGCTAGGGAAATATGTTGGTTCACAAGGCCACTACTCTCTCTACACTCCTGAAGATCCACTTCCACATTGATGCCTAAAATAAACGAATGGGCTGGTTCTGGTGTGGTGGGGCATAACTGAGGCATCGTCTAAATATCTTTATTTTATTCAGCCTGAATTATCAGGGCCTCTCCAATCACCACCTGCCTGCTTTGCATGTGTGGTGTGCCTGTTTCCCCTACCCTCCATCAGTCTCTTTGTCTTGTCTTGTTAGAGTATCAACTCTTTAAGGCCAGAGGAGGCATATCTAATATAGGGTATTATGCATAGAGAAATAAATAATAAATATAATGCCTCTCCTGGAAAGGGTGTAGGAGTGGGCATACTCCTTTTGTGTGCTGGAGAGCTTCCTCCTTGGATAGATCAAGTCCACATGGCCTCCAACTGTGCCCAAATGGCATGTCCGAGACATATCATTTTAATCAAGTTCTCCTTTTCTCATTTAAATCTCTTCATCACTTCTGCAAAGCCCATAATAAGTGAATCATTAATGTTCACTATGGTCCCACTTCAAGATGGTTCTTATGCATGTGCCTCACTCTAAGTACATGAATAAACCCATTGAAGCTATTTTGCTGATGAGAGGGTTGTGATGTGACATTTTATCTATTGTTAAAAGTTACTTTAGTTTGTTGTTTTCAAATTGGAGGTTGCTGATGCAACAGCATGGCCAGTGTGGCTGGATGCTACTTCTTATCCTAGGTGTCCTCGTAGTTTGGAGCAGCTTAGCGTGGTCACGAAGGCAGTAGCTGTCACCCCTTTTACTTTGTGAAGTTTGTTCTGAGGTCTTATGGGAAATACAGTTTACTGACTGGGTACTGTTACACTGCAGGCAACAAATAAGGATGTTGACAAGGTGGTGGAATCTCCTTCCTTAGAAGTTTTTAAGGTCAGGCTTGACAAAGCCCTGGCTGGGATGATTTAGTTGGGGATTGGTCCTGCTTTGAGCAGGGGGTTGGACTACCTCCTGAAGTCCCTTTCAACCCTGATATTCTATATTCTATGACAAGTTACCAGGTCCATTTATAGCACACTAGAGTTAACTGAGGATTTCTTGAACAGAGAGAATTTTAATGCTTCTGCGTAAGGATGATGTGTAATCTCATCCTGTAAAGAAGTCTGCATGGCATGGTCAAGGATTGCTTCTTCTAGGTGAGTGTAGTACTGCTAAAAGTAAAAAAAGGGGTGCAGGCAAATACTGGCTCTGGCAGTAAGTTCTAGACCAGATGTTTTGATGTTTCTGTGTGCTGTAAATTGTAGTTATTATTTATCCATATGACGGTGGCACATAAAATGTACTGAGGTCTCTACACACATATGGGAAGACACAGTTTCCACGCTGGAGATCTTGCCATCGAACATGAAAAGAACCAGACAAAGGGTGGAATGTGATTCAATATAAAATCTAAGGCCTTTTTATTTTTTTAAAAATAAATATCTACTATCCCCAGCTACCTCTTAATTTAATGGTCATTAGTTGATTTGTTGTCATCGAAGTAGAATTTGTATGAGAGGAGAACTCAGTAGCTTTATGGCTGTTTATGGCTTCAGGAAGAGCATTAGATAACTAGGTAGCAGAGTGGAAGCAAGTTAATCTGCCCAGTTTAAGGAGTTGCCTTATTTTATATCTATTCCCACTCTGATTTTTAGTGAGATGTCCCAGCCTCTTGCAGAATGCTGCCACAGATATTCTGCAGTCCTTCCTAGAGGATTACAGCTGCATGAATTGAATCTAAAGAGAAGGAGGAACCCCGCAGGATAATCTTCCCACACTGGTGTCCTTCTATTTTAAGCGCTCCTTCACTGTGTTTGGGGAGCTGGAGGAAGCCTATTTTTGTTCAGCTTTGGTGTACGCACAGTCTTAGTCTGTGTTCAGATTACAGGCGATTGTTTCATTGACTGTGTCAACATCGTCTGAGTGCATTCTTAAAACCTGTAGCTCTGCATAGGTAGAAGTCTGACTAGCTGAATGATAAGTGTGCATTTGCTATAAATACAATAACATCGACCACCTAACTGTACAGATTGCTATAAAATAGTGATGAGGCATCATGTTTTGCCAAATAGAGAACGCTCTGAAAAATTATGGACTCTAGCTATAGAATTAATCTCTGAACTTTCCAAGTTCAAGTTCCACTCTGCTTTGGCAAAGTGTGAGTTTTTGGCTGTTGTGTGTCTTTTATTATGTTATTTAGTTTCGTTCTCCTAAATAGTCCTGGAAGTAGGACACGAATTCCTTTCAAACAAGAATCAAAGCACAGGTTTCCAGTTAATAGGTAATATTTTCTTTTAATTATGTTTATTTTGGGGGGAAACCAAAGATTTAAATTAAGGGGACAAATGCTATACAAATCCCCCAAAAGTTTTAAGAAAACTAAACATTTTCTTTTAATTTTTTAAAGATTTTTTTGAAAGCCAAGCCTTCACCAAGTTCTCCCATCACTGCTGTTAAAAAAAAAAAAGGCAAAGGACCACTATCTTTAGAGTCAGGGAAAAAGCAAAAACCATTCATTATATGGATATACTACCAGTTCCAGCTCAGTAGAACGATGCTGATTTACACCAGCTGAAGATCTGACCCTGTCCTTTGTTCTAATAGAGGAGTAAATGTATGAAATTCTGGTTTTACAGATGGCCAGATTTGCTGATTTAACAGTCCCTCTTCAAGCCTTAAAAATCTATGAATAGAATGAAAATTATGAGTGTGCCTCAAGGGGCAAATATGCCTGTTTATTGCATGGTTTCCTTGTGCCACATTCCACAAGAAAGACAGAGACTTGGCTGTATTTCTCAATACAGTATTTCTTTTCACAGTATTGATAATTATATTACAAACTGTCTTTAGCACATGCAGTTATTACATCTTTTGCATCCCAGTTTACACCAATTCCCAGATTGTATTAGTAACCACACATTAGATAATCAGCAGGTTGAGGGGAAAGCTGCCAAAAGCAGATCTGTGATAGGCAACAGTCAAACAATCATAGCAGGAAACTTTATACTTCTGGAGATTAGGATACTCATGAAGACTATGCTGAAATACAACTTCTGGGGGGAAATATTGGGCAATTTATTCCTTTCATGTTATTTATGGTCTCTTTGAAAGTGGGATTCAAGATTTAACAATGCCTAATACATGCACGCTTTTTGCATGGAACCAACCTGGATACGCATTCAATGCTGGTAAAAGGAAACCTGAATTACCCAGAAATTTAAACTCAGTGCTTGGGGACCCTTTCCACAGCCAATGTGATGATTTTGGCAACCTATTTAAACCAAGCACATTTATTTGTCTAAGATACGTAGGTGGCCTACAGTATGGCAGGATCTGAGCACTTCACAATCATTTAATATACTTATCTTCACAACTCCCCTATGAGGTAGAGAAATGCTATTACCCCCATTTCACAGATAGGGCACTGAGGCACAGAGAAGCTGAGTGGCTTACCCAAGGTGACCCAAGTAGTCTATGGCAGAGCAGGGAACAGAACCCTGAGGTCCTAAGCTAGCGACCCAACCATGGATTCCTTCTTTTTCCTGTACTACAAATGGCTGAGCCTAATGCCTTTTTCCTACAGTACATCATCCTCATGCCAGTAAACTGCCAAATAATGCACCCTATGTGTAAACATTTCCCAGTTAGGCTGGAGGCTACTCTGTTCAGGCATCTCCACTCTCCTCACAGACATAAACATATACTGCACCTTTGCCAACATCATGAAACCATGGGTGAGGGCAGGCAGCAAATTAGACAGGAGTCCAGCCTTAGATGTGGAAGCAAAATTAACAGAGGAATGTTGGGCTGCAAATGCAGAGGCATAGTTTCGCTGATGTCTTGTCCATCCCAACTTAACTGTTTTTATTCACTCCTGCTATTTCTCACCATATGTTAAGACTGCAAGCAAATTGAAATAGGAACTGTCCTTTTAGGTATGAGCATGGTGTCTATCACCATAGGGCCCTGATCCACTATCTGGGCCTACAATACAAAATAAACAAAAACAATACAGAATGACTGCTCTTGTGTGGTGTCTGTATCGCATTAATTCCTGAGCACCTCATTAATGCAAAGATTTTGAAAAACTGGAGGGAGTTCATAGAGGTGCATAGAGTTGGAAGGACTGACTTGAAGAAAATTCAGGGCTTGACACGATTCCAGTTGACTTCAATGGGAGCTGAATCAGATCCTAAAATAGGTAAGTGTGCATAGCTAGGCGATAGAATAATTAAGGGCAGTCTACAAACACTTGAGGGGTAAAAACAGCAAGGATAAGTCAAGAGCATACATCTAATGGCTTGACATTATGAAAAGAAAAATGGAGGCTAAATATCAGTAAAGAAATCCCTGACAGTCACATCTATCAGATTGTGGAATAATCTCATAAGGAAAGCACCATTGTTAGGGACTGGATAAATCAATAGAAATTGAAAGGATGCTGTAGGGAGGACTCTTGTCCTGTATTATCCTCTAATAGTTGTTTTCCATCATTACTTTCTATGATTCTACGACAAACATAGAATCATGGATTATGGGTCCAAATGTTAGCTTCCCATTAACTTCAATAGGAGTTCAGCCCTTATTAAGAGTTTAGAATAAATAATTTAATGGAGAATGAATGAACAAATTAAAATGCTCTCTCTTTACTGGGTGTTGTATTACCTGGATTAGACTATGTATGCTCACAGGGGCCTCTGCTTATTTCTGATGTGTCATGAAGAAAAAGAAAAAGCATAGTTAGTTCCAATCCATGGGCCCGACCCTGAGCCCACAGAAACCTATGGGCCTTTTGCCATGGCCTTCAATGGGAGCAGGATCAGACCCCCTGGGGGAAGATGGATTAATATGTTCATTCTCCCAAGGTCATTTAGTAAGATTGAATGATAGTTTCCCTCTACAAATTTCAAATTTACCATTTAATTATTTGACTTTGGCAGTTGGCACATAGCCATTTTTTTTAAAACCGAAATGTCAGCCTTGAAGGGAAAAAAAATCATATGATAAATTTAATCTAAGTGCCAACCAAAGCACAAATGTTCCCTGTGGACCTGTTATAACACTGGAGGTTCACAACTGATTGCTTGAGAATGAGCAAACTAATTCAGCAAAATATTTACTAGCTACGTATGTGTAGATTAATATATATAGTATGCTCACCAGATATTTACACCTGTATCTGTAAACTACCGAAATCTTGAGGCATGTTAAATTAATTAATTTAATTAAGTTAATAAACAGAAATACCGGTTTCTGTTTTCCTAAATAAGCTTTTTCACAGACTGAGAATGTTCATTTATGATTTCACAATTTTTTTTTTTACAAATGTGAGAGACCACAAAAGTTGTTCTCCCGACTTACTACTCATACATGTTGTGCACATTATATATAGTCTACTGGATAGTCTTCAGCAACTAACTTCAGGTACCATCTGTACATATTCTTGGCACTATTCATTTGCAATTAGTAAGTGCCTTATGTTTAGCCCCCTGCAACTTGATGCCTTAAATTCAGGAGGAGGCAAGTTTAGCAGAAGGGAATATTGAGGTGGGTAGCAGGCTTTCTAATAAACAAAATCCACCCCTGCTAGTCCATATTTAAATCATTGGGATTTAGAAAGACTTTGTTCTAACTACTAAAGGTCATTTACTAAAAAGCTGTTTTAGTGGCATTGCAACTAGAGAGGAAGGGCTGAATGCTTAAAAGGAGTTGGGTTCTGAACTTCCATTCATTTCATTGGAAGTTAGCAGCCTAAATTGAAGTTAGGAGCCTAATTCCTTTTGAGCATTCAACCTGAAATTATTATTAATGATTTTTAAAAGCAGTGGGTCAGATCTTGCACTGGTGTAAATCACCACTGAATTCATTAAAATGTAAGGACTTAGGAAATAATCAAGTCAATGGGGCTATGTCAATTCCCACCAGGTGATGATGTAATCCAGTGCACCCAGCAATGTATGCACCACCTCTGGCACATCCTCCCATGTAAATGGTTTTGGCAATGGCATCTCTAGCCTGTCTTGGAGGGTGGGGGTGCAAGTCTTATTGTCCCTTCCTTCCATCCTACTGCCCAACCCCAATCCCCAGAAGGGGGTAAAAGAAACTCCATGCATTGAAATGTGCAGGTACCACCTTCCCTGTATGGCTATAGTCCATTCAGAGAAGAATGGAGCCCTATGTTTGTAATCAATGGCATTAAATGAATTGTATTTCATTTACATTCCCATATATCTTTGTATTAATATTTGTCTTCGCTTATCTTTATACATGAAATACAATATTAAAAAATTTAGCAAAGTACTAATAAATCCTCCATTCATAAAAATGCATTCCTTACACCTTTGTGTATTACCATTGTACCGTATGTATGAGAAGCAACATTCCAGAGACAGAGCCATAGCAATGAGGAAAGTCAATAATACACATCACTTGCTTTATAACACTGTGATAGGCAAAGAAACACTTTCATCAATATCACTTAGTGGATAAATCACTTTGAAAACACACAAGTGCTTTTCACTATGGCACTAAGATGGGAAGACAGCAAGTAGATCTTGACAACATTGTACACTTCTATGGTTTGTTTCCTCATAGCAATATTTCCAAGAATGGCATTTTAATGCTAAGCAACTGGTGCTTTACATTGTTCCCAGAAACACCCATCAGCGGAGGTAGCACTGGTGGAAATGACTCGTGGTTCTGAAAATGTAAGCATTTCCTCCCGGACATTGGTCAAATTCTTCTAAATGGTGTGAAATTCTCTGAAACTTGCTAGCATACAAGTATATTTGTGTGTGTGTGTGTGTGTGTGTGTGTGTGTGTGTGTGTGTGTGTGTGTGTGTGTAAGACAGTGAGTGGGTGGGGAAAATGTGTTGACAGAGAGAAAAACCCCAACCACCTCTTTTTCTGTATAGGGGGAAAGTTTATTATTTGTGTCAGTACAAGAAGCTTTTGAAACAAATAAACAAAAAACATTATGAGAATGCGTGACTGGCCTTCACTGTCATTCCCCACTATGGATAGTTGAACATTGGTCATGTATCATTCATTTCATGCAAAAAGGGAGAACGTTGTTACTGGTGAGCTGCACAGTCAGGAAAAAATAAGTAAATATAAGTATAACACAGTGAGTCAATAAGATACAACAAATGAAATTTAACTGCTTGTGTAAATGGTATCAGGGCAATTAAGAAGAAAGTAACCAAACTGTAAACTATTGGTCTTTTATTTTCATTTCATGTAAGTATCTTTTCCCATTACCACATATATATATAAATCCAATACTTGTCTGTACCAATTCAATTCCCAAAGTGGGAACAGAAGGATCCTGGCATTGTGATACCATAACAAGTATCCGAATTTGGCCCATCATAATTAAGTGTCTTGGTTAAAAGACAGGCAATACAGGGCAGGAATAAAGACATTTAACCAGGTGGTCTGTTTGTCATGGGGGAGGTTATGCCAATAACTCCTTTCTTGTGGGCAATGCAGAAAGTCTTTAGGAGGGATTTCAATAAAGAGTGGGAGTTGCAATGGCAGATTAGGATGGCCAGGACTCCATGCCTGCAGAGACAGTGTCACAAGGAAAACGTACAAACACAAGAGATGATAGGTCTCCATTTCCTAACAAAAAGTTTTGGAGGTTCAACTAAACGTGATATCTTCAGTTAACATTTTTCTTAGTGCTGTTTATTTCCAGAAGTCAAAATGTACTGTAACCCCACACCCACAGTGAATTTGAACCAAGCACAGAAATTATCTACAAACTAGCAGCATTGCTATTTCCCTTGCTTCTGCTCCACCTCAGTCCCCACATTGCCATCTTCTCTGGTTTCAAAGAAAGTTAAATACACTCTTTAGCTGTTAACAGTGTCATGTAGGGGAAAGTTCATACTCTCTTCTTTTCTGAGTGAAGTGTTTGAATACAGAGGAGTCTTAACATCTGGAACCCATTTGTTATCGATCATTATTATTTCATTTCTAAAATGCCATACGCGTACATGGCATTGTACAATAGGCAAGCTGTTCCAGCAAGTTGGAGGCCCCTGACACAAGGAGAAATTGAGGTGGACAGATGTACATCAGTCTTTGAATCTACATTTTAAATATGCAGGGAATATATCCTTCTAGTTCAACAGTGTTTGTTATACAATACCCTGACTCCACCTTCATTGTCCAACAAATGCACAAATAGCCACCCCAATCATTCTTGTATTCGATGTGCCAGAGATTTGGTTCTGCCAATCACTGACATTGTAGAACCTACTTCCTTTGGGTCTACTAAATTCACCTTCTGAAGCACTGCTACTGCTCCTGCTCTTCATACCTTTCCAAGCCTCTGAGGCACAACTCAGTGCAGAGATCACAGTCACCAACTCAAGAGGGAGCATGAAATGTAATGAGATATGGGAGCATATAATGAGAGACAGAAGTGTGTGCTCATCTCAACACCTACACCTTGCTCTTTTCAATCTGCAGCTGAAACACTAGGATCTTATTTTCTTATTTCATTCTTTTTTACTTACTGACCCTCTTTTTTTTCTTTTCTTTTAAGTTGGATATTCTCTCACTCTCCCACGTTTTGCAGACCTCCTAAGTGACCCCCAAAGAGGCAGGAAAACTTGTTTGTTATATAAAACACTGATTTATTTTTAATTAAAACACCTTGGGCTTGTCTACACAGTGGGATAATACACACTACAGGGTGTGTGATTTCTAAAGCACACTAATATGCTGTGCATAATTAGTCCATATAGATCCTGCTGGTGTGGTTTAATGTAAATCACTCTAGGGAACCTTTAGTGCTCACCAGGAGGGTCTATATGGCCCAGTTAATGCACAGCCCTTTAATGAGCTTTAAAAATCACACCTCCATGTGGACAAGCCCATATACTACCCAGTAGAATTTTAGTTTGCTTGGTTTCTTTGACTATTTGTCCAACACCAGCACAGCAGAGCTGCCCCAGAGCCATTGACGCTGGAAGCCCAGGCTCCCCAACAATCTGCTGAAGAAGGTTTCCATTCGAATCCTCCCTGTGATTTGATGAAAAGTCCATCCAACCCAGCCTGTTTTCACAAGACATTTCAGGTTCGACAAATGGGCATTTTCTAATGAAACTCTGTTTTGTTGAAATATTTCTGACCATCTCTAGTTGCAGATGAAATATTCTAACATACTAACAAGAGTGCTGTTCCTGTTTTGTAGGTAATGTAGCATTTTGGTTTGGAGAAATTAACATCGGATTGGGAGTCAGGAGGTCCAGAATTCTAATCGAGGTTCTGCCAGTAGCATTGTGTAGTCTTGAGCAAGTCACTTCATCTCAGCCACAGTTTGAAAATCTATAAATTTGAGGTAATAATACTTACTGCCTTCCTTGGCAGACAGGGCAATTGGGAGAATTAATTAGCAACCTAGGACTGGAAGGGAACTCCTGAGTTATAGAGCCCAGTTCCCTGTTATCACAGTCAACCCTGTTACATAATCCTGTTCATGAATTTATCAATGAGTTAATAACCATAAAGTGCTTTGAGCACATAAAACTCAATGCTTGGTAAATCCATGTTTCAAGAAATATAATTTATTTAGTTATTGAAAAGTCCCTAAGTGTCTTTTTGAAACAACTGTAAGATACCACTTATAAGGAGTGACACATAACGAAGCAGTTGTTAAAACTCAAAATGATACTTGTGCTTCTGGACAGAACAGTTGCATGTTTGGAAAATGTTCCCATTTCTTTCCGGGATTGGCATAAGAAGCTTTCAGAGGGCTAAAATATCATTTTTTATTTTAGACCGATTTCCTTTTTCAGACAAAGCCAACAGAGGTCCATCAGCAATATTCAAGATCTTGTGAATATCGGGATTTGGGCTAGAAAACTACAAGCAGAGATTTGCTCTTTGGGCCTGCATCATGGAGAAACAAAGAATGTTCATTATAACCATAAAGGAAAGAATTAATAGATTCACCAAAGTTAAGGCCGTTAGGATTATCTAGTCTGACCTTCTGCCCAAGCCATAGAGTTTCAGCAAGTGGTTCCTACATCAAGCCCCCCGTAGTTGAGCCAGAGTATGTCTTTTAGAAATATATGCTTTAAAGATTTCAAGTGACTGAGTATCCACCACATCCCTAGGTAAGCTGTTTAAATAGTAACTTACCCTTTCCGTTAAAAAAAAATTGCGTCTTATTTCTAGTCTGCATTTGTCTAGCTTCAGCTCACAGTTACTGGATATTGTTATGCCTTTGTCTGCTAAACTAAAGATTCCTTTACTATTGGAAATCTTCTCACTATGTAGGTACTAAAAAAACTGTGATCAAATCATCTCTTAACCTTTTCTTGGATAAGCTAAATAGATTGAGATTCTTTCAATGTAACGCAAGCTTTCCAGACTTAGATTCATTCTTGTAGCTCTTTTCTGAACCCTGTCCAATTTGTCAACATCCTTTTAAAGTGCAGGCATGAAAACTGGACACAGGGCTTCCAGCATCTGCAGCTCCTGGGCAGCCCGCCAAGCAGACTGCCTGTGGGCTGGAGACGCCAGGGCTTCCAGGGTCTGCAGCTCCAGAGCAGCCAGCCAGGTGGACTGCCTTGGAATTGGGAACCCCAGGGCTTTCCCTTTCACAGAGAACTTTAAAATGTTTTGTTTTCCTTTCTAACTTAAATTAAACCAAATTTTGAAATATCAAAATCCTCCATGAAAGGGAATTACCTTTCTCCACACAGCTCTATTCATTATGCTATCATCCTTTAATTCTTTATTGAATGCCTCCTGTGTATTTCCAAGATTTGGAAATATCCCATTAAACCTTAAAGATTGTTTTGCTAAATCAAGTAGAAAAAGATGTCTTAAAACTGTCCTTTGCCCTAATGCCTATAAAAAAATTGACAATGGCTGCTTATGAGCGGAGAGCACTGCCTATCATGCTCACCAAAATGGTCTCATTGTTTCCTTGTACTTCCTTGTCTGTCAGTCTCCATCTGTTGTCTTGTGTCTTATACTTAGATTATAAAGCTCTTTGTGGCAGGAACTATCTTTTTGTTCTGTGTCTGTACAGCACCTAGCACAATGGGGTCCTGGTCCATGACTAGGGCTCCTAGGTGCTACAGTAATAAAAATAGTAACATCTATGTTACTATAAAATCTCAGCAGACTGGTACCTGATCAGCTGGTTGAGAACTGCTACTTACTGTATAATTATTAATAACCGTCTAGCAGGTTTAATCCAATTCTAAGTGCTTTAAAACATTAATTATGCCCCAAAACACCTCCAGGAGGTAGATACCATATTATTATCATGCCCAATTTACAGAAATGTATTCTCAAGCACAAAAAGGCTAAGACCTGTCCAAGGATACACAGCGAGAAATGGCAGAATCAGGAATGGAGCTTGGGAGTCCTATCCTCCTATGCCCGACTTGCTAGAGCTCCACTGCCAATGGATAAAAACCAATATGTGCTCAAGGACAGGAGAAATAAATGACTGTTTAATAATGTTTATTTTCTTACTGCCTTTTGCAGGAGTCTACAAACTACCATTCAGGGCTGATTCATTGCTGCCATGCCCTGGCGTAGTCATTTCCTCTTGTGCAAAGTGGGCATAAAATGCTACCAAATGAGAATGGTAACATGTCACCCCAATGCAAAGTGAGCGAAAGTTAAGTCATATAACGCAAGACAACAGTGAATCGGATCCTGAGAATTCTAAAATCTTATCATTTTCTCTCTTTTACTCCTCCTCGCCGCAGGGACATATTAGAGTAATCATCATGCCAGCAAAGGAACAAGGAAGTACTGATACTACTTCAGTTGGCCAAATGGGGGCAGAGACACTAGAGAGAGTCACAAGATGCTTCCTCCCCTATCTCAATCCCCCTTCCCTCCTAACTCTCCAATGTGCACTTCTAGCTGAGGATCAAGGGAGCAGGTTTGTGTCTCAAACCCAAATCCCATGAGGCAGCACTACCCTTCCATTGCTGGGCTGGCCAATTTCATAATACACTCTGCACATTGATCCAAAATGACCCAGTATATACCATATTTAAATGCCTAAATTAGGATTTAGGCACCTACTTTAGAGAACATGGGCCTTTGTGACTTGCCCAAGGGCATCAAACATGCAGGGAGCAAAACCAAGAGTCTCGCAAGCCCAACAAAAATTCAGCTCCAAGAGACAACTCTAATTTCAGACTCATTCTCTAAAACCTGTTATGTCTCATGCCTTAAGCAGAGCAAGACAAAGAACAGGGAAGAAAAACTTCCATTGCCTTTGTTTTTAATGCATTTCTGTTTATCATTTCACTATATCACTTCATGTGGCAGCTACAGAGCTTCATAGGCAGGCTGAATATTAACCATTCCACTGTACTCCACTCAGTCACTCCTGGCACAGGTTAATCCCTGTATCATAGGCTGCCACCCGTTTGCTAAGCAGCTTAAAAGGACATATTATAACTTTGACAATGACCTGCTAATGGTTTTACATTTCTCAGAAGTATTATGAGCTATCTTTGTCACTTTTATCTACTAATGAGATCAATAAATTTAGGAAGCAGACATAGATGGAGCAAACTGCAATGCCACAGCCAAGGACGTGGTGTGTATGACTGCTAAACTATAAATAATAATGTAGAAACTATAATCAAACCTTGACTTCTTCACACAGAAACTGATCTGCAGGTCTCCTGGCATAACAAAATCTCCTCATATGTTAGGAAAATAGCATAACCCATGGTTTCTTCTTTTTGGCATGGTATGATCTACGTCCTAATGAAAAGCTTCACACAAGGAAATAGGTTTTACTCACAATCTTTTTCTTTCAAGTGGATATAACAGTTTTCGACATTTTATCCTTCTCTGCCAATTTTGGTGCTAAAACATGAAATAAATGTTTAGGTCAGAATCTTTGAGTAACCACAGAGTGTATCTTTATACTCTTTGTTATAGATATACAGTTAACTCAACATAAATCCTTCCAAATGATTAAAGAAAGCCACCTGTCTATTTCAGCTGTTTTTTATATCAAACAATGTGAGGAGGAGAAGGTGGTCTTCTGCAGAGCTGAAGAAACTAGAAACAGAATGAAACTGAGCTACCTGCTTCCCACCTCTACCCCCAAAATGCACTTCTAGATAGGACACTGAGCTTTTGTCCAGTACTACAATACACTTCTGAGTATGTTGTACTTGTGCCAGTTGATCAGTGCTTTTCATAGCATAGTAGCATTTTTAGATATGCTGCTTTGCCACACTAGGGAAAACATACATAACAGCAGAGCTGGATCTACCAAACAGGTCCAGTACAGATGGTCTCCTAAGACAGCAACACACTGGGCACATGCTTGCATGGGCAAATGCAGGGCTCAGAGAGGAGCACATTTACCAAAATACCTTCTCTTGCCATATTCCAAGGTAGTTGAGCTTTGCCCTCTTCATTTTCTCTGCAGATACCTAATCTCAAACAGATCGTAAGAAGTGTACATTTGGGGGGAGTATATTCAGAAAGGCTGACACCAAAACTCTCTCATTGCTTCTGCATTTTTGGATCCACATAATGTGCTGTAAGTGCAAAACTGAGTAGTTGCATTGTGCTCAAAATTAAATCCAGGGTGCAAAACTGAGCAGCTTGTTGATTTGTGCCCCCCGATTGGGTAGTTAGGGATGCAACTCTTCAGATTTGCACCCTGGATTTACTTTTGAGCACAAAAATGAGAGAGCAAATTGTGAAAATGAAAGGGAGGCCTTCCTTCTGAAGATGTACCCCTTTGAGTATGCAAACATCAGGCATAATATTAGCAGTACCAAGAAACAAAACAAGTAAATATAAATTATTTATCTAGACACTTAAATGGCTCACATCACTGTAGTGCCTAAGCATCTATCACAGTATCTGAGTATAAAAGACAGGAAAAGAAATATTATAATGCAGTATTTGGCTATGTACATACTTATACATGGCAGGGACTGCCATGCTGGATCAGATCTAATTCAGTATATATTTTGTAACCCTGCAGATCTCTTGATCTCAATGATACCTTGTGGCAATGGGTTCCACATTCCACCTATGCATTGTGTGAAAAATAAATTCCCTTTCTCAGTTTTGACTTTGACCATTACTCAGATTAAACTCTTACATTTCAAACATTCCATAGATGTATGCTATTTAGGAAGAAAGGAACCAAATGTGTTGATGCGATCCATTAATATCAATTAGGATATATCCTAATAGTTCACTACCTTTTCCCCTAACATGAGACATTTACGGTATTGCCAGATTATAGAACTTTTCTTTGGAGTACAAATTAAAACAGCAATAGCATTCGATGTAGAAACTGATTAGTAACAGCATCTATGTGTCTATAAACAAAGGCAGGGCTGGCTACTAATCTGAGGAACCCAGGAAAGCATGGCTTGGCAAGGATTTTATATTCTAAAATAGCTGCTTCTTTTTCAAAAAGCAAATGATAGCAGAATGAGAGACTTAAGACAATTGAGCACCTTTGTAATGTCAAGTACTGCCTCAGTCCAGTGCATTGTTGGGATGTCAGGAAACGGCCCCAGGAAGGCTTTGTGGCACCGCAGCCATGGGGCTCTGCGTGGTTGCTGATGACACCAGTGCAGATGGTCCTATGCGACATCTGAGCAGAAAAAGCATCAATTATAGAACGTAGCCAAATGAAAAAGGGAGAAAAAAACCCTCACATAATAAAGAATCTTCCACCCCTAGATGTAGGCCTCAATGTTCCTAGCCTCAAAATAAATTCCATCCAATGGTCACAGCAATCCTCTTATGGCCCAGGTTTTCAGAAATGCATGCACAATACCTGATGACATACAAGCCAAGTTGTTTTTCATGCCTAGGCATGGGTATTTTCAAAGCCCTGAACTGCACTCATGAGCTGGGCCCATGCAAAAGTATGTGACCACTTTTTCTCTTAAATTGGTCTTTGTTTCTATAGCAACATCAGCATTCTGCCCTTCATGAATTAAACTACTGATACCATTGCAGTGATGCTCCAAAACTGAAATTCCAGGCCCAATTCTGCTCCCATTGAAGTCAATGGAAAAATCATCATTGACTTGAGTGGAAGTAGGCTCAGGCACACTGCTTATTAATATGCTCATACGGCCTTAATCATGTTCCCATTTAAGTGGATGTACCAGAAAAATGTTTCCCTGAAATGTCTTAATTTACTACAATAATACAACTCTCTGTCACTTGATGCAGGGCCAGAACTTGCCCTTTGGATGAAAAATGTGCAAAGGAAATGTTCTCAGTGTATCTCTGCACATTATTAGGGCAACAAGATTTATACCACATCCTGGGCCTGTTTGTTCATTTTTCAGTTGCTGTCTCTGTACAGGGCCTTTTTCTCTCTTTGCACATGCTCATTTTACCCAACTTGGATAATGGCAAAAGTGAAGGAAACTATCTGGCACCCATCACCACAGTAATTGAACATCTTACAGAATACATCCCGCTAAGTGTTTTCCATATATATAGAGAGAGAGAATATCAGGGTTGGAAGGGACCTCAGGAGGTCATCTAGTCCAACCCCCTGCTCAAAGCCGGACCAATCCCTAATTTTTGTCCCACATCCCTAAATGGCCCCCTCAAGGATTGAACTCATAACTCTGGGGTTAGCAGGCCAATGCTCAAACCACTGAGCTTTCCCTCTCCCTAATGCCTGATGCCTTGTTTTTCATTTGACTTATCAAATGAATCCATGGCTTATTTGACCCTGCACCAGTCTAATCCAGCTCAAAAACTGGAAATACCACTGCAGCAGAGTTATGTTTCTGCACATAGATATATATACAGCCTCCATGGAACTGGAGCTGCTTAGCTCTAGGGCACAGACAAGATCTGAAATTCTAAGGTAGGAATCACCCCTCAAACATTGCCTCCTTCCCTGGAAACTGAGTCTGTGAGACCACCCCCTCCATTTTGACATTTTTGACTGTGAGTGCTGAGAAGTGACATCAGGATGGGTGGTGCCTCTGTAGACATCCCAACTCTAAGGCACTTAGGGGACATGATGGCTCTGGCAAAATGACAGCCAAGGAGACAGAAAGGGTCAAGAGACATATAGTTATTGCCTTCAGTCACAGCAGGATCGGATCTTAACATTGCTTCCTGCACTTCATCTCAGGACACATCACACATGTATGGCATTTTCTAATTGTGTTTTCTTGGGTAAGTGCAAATTGTAATCAATTATTTGCTAGCAATGATGCGGTATGACGTACATCAGAGGATGCATAATGAGTTAATATTGTTGGAGTATCCTTGATATTCAGAACTTTCTGATTTTGAGCGCTTCAAATTTCAACATTAAGATATCATTAAAGGCAATTATTTGTATTTTATAATGACATTAAATCATATGTGCACACTTACAGCTCTGTGTAAATAATCATAAAATAAATCTAGAGTGTCAAAATAAATACAATGGGTGAAATCCTGTACCCCGAAAGCCACTGACCTAAACTTATACATATTGCAATCCGTATGTATTGTAGGCCAGATCCTCCCTTGAAATCAAAGGGTTATTATGCCAGTTCAGCTATTTGAGGATCTGGCTTTATATACGTGTATATACACAAACACATACACACATATGAATGAAATCATTGATGCTGATGAGTGAACATTTCATTTCAGCAATGAGACATGACTGAGCCAGCATCACTAGATTTTGTAGCTAAGTGTGCTTCACAAAGACTAAAGCACAAAGCTCTAATCTAGACCCATGCTCTCAGCCTGGACCTGAAAAGACCACTTTAGGTAGTGATTAGATTAGTGATAAACCAATGGAAACAGATACCCCTGTGTATCATATTAAAGAAGTGATTTTGTGGTGTGGACAAGTACTGGATTTTCAGTATCCAAAAACAGTCAGAGGAGCATCTTGCAGTTTATGCTGCTTTTGTGCACATTCAGGATCAAATGTGCAGAAATTAACTTAACCCGACTTTCAAGTATTTGAAGTTCCATATTTTGAAATGTTATCAAACATTCCAAAGTTTGTGGCTTTATATATATTTTTCTTCAGGATTACTTTTCATTTTTTTAAAACTCAGCTTTCCAGAAGATTTACATAATGCTTTACATGTACAAAGAACAACATGGACAAACTAATCATGGTAACCCTTACAGGATTTCTGTAAGGGGTGGTAAAAAATTATTGACTCTATTTTATAGATATGGAACCTGGCATAGAGATGGAAAGATTTGCCCAAGATTACATAGTAAATCACATTTGAAGCTCCAGGTTTAGAAAGTAAGATGTTGTGAAGACCAAGCCTACATTCAACCCTGCAAATGATGATGTCTCCTGAACTTTCCACTCACAAATCTGCACATAGCTTTATCTCTATAGGTGCAAGCAACCTTACCTGCCATTGTTTTAGACAATGCCTTTCATAAATTTAGGCCCCAATCCTGCAAAACTTAAGGAACTCCTTAACTTTACAAATGTGAGTACTCCCATTAAGGCCTATCCATGTTATATGTTATCCCCCCCACACCCGTAGTATCTGAACACCTCACAACCTTTAATGTATTTATCCTCAACTCTTGCATGAGGCCGAGAAATATTCCTACTCCCATTTTACAGATGAAGAATAGAGAAACTTCCCCAAGATCACACAGGTTAATCTGTGGCAGAACACAGAGCTGACCCTGGGTTCCTGAGCCCCAAGATAACACCCAAGCCACTGGACCAGCCTTCCTCTCCTAATCCTCTTTCTTGCAATGAATAAGAGGGCATGGACCTCTTTCCTGGCACATTCAGATGCAGAATATCATGAAAAGAAGCAAAATACACAGCCCTGCTGGAAATTTAGCATTTGTATTCCCTGACTTTTGGTGACTGTAACTGTTAACCTTCAGGCTACATTAATACAGTTATTGGTGTGATATAACAGCAAGAGTCTCAAATACACAGCCCCCGGGGTTATTTTCTGTGGCCCACCAGTTCCCCATGGCCTCCCCTGCTCCCCCAACATTTACCTAGAGCGGCTCCGACCCAGCGCACATCGGGGAGAGGGCAGACTCCCTCCCTGCCTGCCTGCCCTGCCCCCGCACCTCTCCGGGAAGCGGCCGGGATCGGGGGGAGGGGGGGAACAAGGCTCTGTGTGTTGCCCTGGCCGCGCCTCCAGGTACCTCCCCTGAAGGTCACATTGGCCACGGTTCCCTATTCCCGGGGAAGGGGTTGGAATGGGGCAGGGAAGGGGTGGGAAAAGGTGGGACGGGGCGGGGCCTCATGGAAGGGGTGGAGTGGGGGCGGGGTCAGGGCAGCAGGAGGGGGGGTCAGTGGTGCGGCCCTCGGGCCAATGTACTAGTCCTCATGTGGCCCTCGTGGTCATTTGAGTTTGTGACCCCTGTATAACAGTATAAATTGTGGCATAACGCGCTATGAGAAAGTCAATAGAACAATATTTTGTGGTGAGTTGGGGCCCGCAGGTCTGGGTCTCAGTGAGCCCATATGATAAGCATGTAAATGTCATGTAGTTCATTTGTATTTAATCACAGTATTTGGAAGTACTGAACTTGATAAGTAACTCATGAGAGTTTGACATCAATGTGAGCAGGTTTTTCAAAGAACTCAGCAGCTTCATTTCCTTCATTATCATGAATATTGAAGTTTGATACATTAGTTTCAGATAAACAGTCTCGTAAATGGTTTTAATTTATTTGAAATTTCTATGTCTCCTTTGCATGAGTCAAGTCAATTGTCAGGGAGTGTCTCCATCTTCTATGTCTCTAGAGTCAGTTCTTAGGGCCAGATCCTCAGCTGGGGTATCAGAATAGCCTTACTGAAATCCTATCATGCTGCAGTTTTCCTTTAATTGTATTCAGAGTAGCAGCCATGTTAGTCTGTATTAGCAAAAAAGAAAAGGAGTACTTTTTAGCTCACGAAAGCTTATGCTCAAATAAATTTGTTAGTCTCTAAGGTGCCACAAGTACTCCTTTTCTTTTTTTAATTGTATTAACAGTCTGTTCTGTTTCAGTGCTGAACTTTATGATAGTGGGTTTATAGGAGAGTAAATTCTCAGGAAAGAGGTGAGGTCAGTGAAGAAATAACTTCACACATTTTATTACGGAAACAAAGACCAAAAAAAAAAGCAGTGTCAAATGGGCGTTGATTAGGTACCCTAAAATATCGAGAGTTAAAGAAATACTGCACATATGCATTCGGACCACCACATTGCCACATAAAAGAGCTACTTTATCAGGAACTTTGGCTATAGCTTTATCCCATCTACCCAGAGAGCTAATGTGGCCCAGCAGAATGTGCCCAGGAAGTGAAGCTGGGAGTCACTCCGGAATTCTAATCCTAGAACTGCTGCTGACTTTCTTTGCAGCTTTGAGGAAAGTCATTTAACTATTCTGTTAACAAGTTCACTGCTGGTGTAAGCAGGCACAACTGCATTACAATCTGAATAAATTTAGCCATGTGCTTCAGTTAGCTGTAAAAGAGGGATATTTACTTTTCCACCTTAGCGGGGTGTTTTGAGGATTAATTGGTTAATGTTTGTACATTGCTTTGAAGATGTGGAGTGCTAAGTGTTATAATTGCATGCTATTAGTGACCTTAACTCTTTCAGCAATACTAATGCAATATCATTGCTCTGAGTCATCCATCATTTAACCTCTTTTGTAGAATGTGAATATAAAATGCAACCAGGAAATAATTTACTTAAATCTCAAACATTTCCTCACATTAGTCAGACCCCTTGAGGAAATGGCAAACAGTGTGTTCATTTTAAAGATGACAACTGTCAACAGAAGAGGCAGGGAAATCCATCAATTTTATTCTCACCCTCTTTAAATTAAGTCTTTTGGTAACTTAGCAAATGTTACCCAGTTTACTTGCATTTAAGAAGAGAACCTGTTCTCTTTTTATCTGGGGTGCTTGTATGGCCCTCATTACCACAGCATCCAAGCTTTAGTGTATTTATCCTAAAAGCCTTTAGTGTATTTATCCTTGTAAGGTAGGCTGGTGCTACTGTCATCCTTTTATGGATGGGAAATTGGGTCAGAAAGGGATTAGGTGACTTGCCCAAGGTGTCACAGGATGGCTATAGTGAAGCAGGGAACTGAATTCAGGTTTCCCAAGTCCCAGGCAACCCTTTATTCATACAATAAGGATAATAACATTTCATTACCCCATGCATCCAGAACTAAAGTGGATCTTAATCCAAAACAGCTGAAATTGATCACGTTGGCAAAGTAGGCAGGTCTGCTGACTGCCTAAGCAAAGCGGGTGTGTCTACGCAAATATGGTTTGCTGCTGAAGGATTTTCTCCCAGGTAATTCAGACCACTGCTTACATCAGTTTGGGATCTACCAACTGTATCCCTCTTGTATACCATGTAGTAGCTGGCCCAAGAGCAGCACTAATGCCCAGGAGGAGGTGAGCTATTCTATCAGTCACAAAGTTGGTGTGTAGCTGCTGCTGTGAAAACGTAGGGATTATGACAATAGGAAAAAACAATGGCACGTGGTCTGATATTCCAAGACCCATCCTGAGGAAGGCTAGGTGGCTTCTTTGAATATGGCTTCACCTAAGAGGTTGGGCAAAAGAAAACCCTAAAGTCTTCAGCCAAAAATAGTAATGACAAATAAAAAGAAATCCGTGGAGGAGCCAGGGTAGAATGGAAATCTGTGTAGCTGGTATTTGAAAGAAAATAACGAATGGGAATCATGTTGTCATCACATCACGACAAAACATAATGCTATGTAATGGCTCAAAA
The DNA here is from genome assembly GCF_009764565.3 of Dermochelys coriacea. Taxonomy (NCBI): domain Eukaryota; kingdom Metazoa; phylum Chordata; order Testudines; family Dermochelyidae; genus Dermochelys; species Dermochelys coriacea. Next base: position 32,787,448 of record NC_050070.1, on the reverse strand, counting down.
ATTTAAAAGCAGCAAGTGTCGTTGACTGGATGTGCTCTATGCATAGCCAATAGAAAATATACAGGCTGGAAAATTATGCAGATTCTTATAAGATCGCGGATTACAAGGAGTGTTCAGGATTTGGATTCATGAATACAGTGTTCTCCCAGATGTTCCATCATTATTCCAGAGTGGGAGGAAAGCTGGCTGCAGACCAAATCAGAATTTTATATACCTCTAAGATAGTGCCAGACACTAAAATTTCATCAATATAACATCTGAGGCACAGAGACAATGCATCATAGTTGGATAATCCTATATTCAATTGATTTTGCTGAAGACAGGACAAAAACTACAAATCAGAACATTCAATAACTCATATCAAAGATATAAATTGAAAGTCTACTTTCAATGCATAATGTACTGCATACTGTCTAGCTGAAGAAGTTATAGTTTGGAATTTCCCACATTAAACCCTGCTGCTGCTGCTTGCAGATATACTAAATGCTAACTTTAAACACTGCTGCTTCTTTCAAGTTGGGTTTTTTTACTCTCTTCATAGTATCTTTGAGATGCACATCCTTCTCCAGGAAAACAGAGAGGTTTGGGAAAGAAATAAATCACTGAAATGCCTCTTTCTTGCTTCAAAAAAAACCCATACCATTTAGCTTTTCCTAACCAATGGGTTTTTTTAAAATGGATTGTCCTTTTTCATAATGATGCTTGTGCAATGTTGACTAGTGCCCTAAGAAATCATTTCTGAGAAGAAAGGTAGCCTTTCAAATAGCCGGAAGAACAAAGCAAACACACTTGCTACCTGTTAAAGGCAACAGGGGTCAGCATAGCAGTTTACTAATATTGGAGAGGTAATAAAAGAAGGTACGGGAGGCTTTGTTTACATTGACGGAGAGAAGCGTAACAAGGAGAAATAATCCAAACTGAAAAAGGGAAAAGAAGATTAGGATATACTTTAGAAAAAATAAAACCCCTAATTCTGTAAATGACTCTGTGTGGGCTGACCCTTGCCAAGCTCTGTCAGGTCTTCATGGAGCCAGTTGCAGGATCAGGGCCTAAGACTGAACTAGATGAAAACTAATGCTGTTCCATTATCCTTAACCCAACCCGTTCCACTCTCCTGCTGAATCTGTGTGCATAGCCTACAGGTTTGGATGTGTGCACATAGATATTCATTAGCTATAGATACATGTGCACACACTTTATTTGTGACCTGTAAAAAGTGACTGCTTTTAGACAATGGACTGGACATTATGTTTGGGATTGGTTTTATTAGCAAACCAAAGACCAAAGTGACTGGATCAAAATAAGTTGGTCTTTAGTGTAGAAACCTGCTTGATTTTGCTTTCTGCATACAGGATGCAGGCTCTTTCAGCGATACAGAGCTTTTACATACTTTTTGTCACTGACTGGGGTATGGGCAGTCAGGTCTAGTGGTCAGAGCTGGAGTCAAGGGCCAGGAACAGCACCGAATGTCAAAGCCAGAGTAAGGAACCAAGCAAGGGGGCAGGACAGAAGCCAGGCTGAGAACAAGACAGGATCAGGACAGGAACAGAAAGGTTGTAGCTATAGGCATGTGCGTTGAGCAGCCAGAAATAGTTGCTGTTGGGCTTACGAGCAGACTTGCTGACCTCCTCAGGCAATCGGGTCGAGTGATCAATCAGGCAGCCCTGCTGTGGCTCAGCTGTGCTTATAGGCTGCCCAGAGATGGCTGCCAGTCCTCATTCCTGATACTGACCTTCCAGAGAGTCCATGTTGCCTGGAATTTAGGGTGAAATCCTGTGCTGTGCCTCTAAGAAATGTAAGTAGGCTGGAGTGTACATAAGCTGAAATTCAGCCAGGAGTCACGGTTTACAGCATCCTTTCTAATGTGAAAAATGCCACTGGAATCTTTAATGATCATATGTATTCATACCCTTAATTTTATGTCCCATCTCAAATATTGCACCACAGCTTCTCCAGCAACAAGTTGGGGCATTGGTATGTAAGTGAATGAGTCCTGGACTTGTTCTTAATCTAAAGATGAAACATAAGTTGTATTAACTTTATTTTAAAAAATAAATGAAGATTCCAGAATGAAGATTTTTCAAGAAGACTGTTGGCATTTGAGCATTCTTGTTACTTCAGACCTTTGCAGAAATACACTGACAGGTGAACAATTTGAATTGAAACCAACAGGTGAGTGAAGTTCTTGCCTTTTCAGCATAAAGCATGTTCTCCTAGGTCTGCATTTACCTGAGCATTTTCTAACCGGCTGGGTTTTTTTAAAATAATTATTTACAAATTAGAGATCTAGTGAATAAACTTTCAGAGCAGGAGCACTCCATCCCTTTACAAATATACACAATAGAGCTAATTATTTTTCTGCAAAACTACAAACACCCGTCCAAATAATGACAATCATTAGAAAACATTAGGGTCTGTCATTTATAATCTCTGCCAGCCCCTGATAACATTTTATTGCTGCATAGAAGGGTTGATTAAAGCTTGTAATAGATTTAGTGAGGGTGAAAGATTAACAAAAAGGTATTTATGGTAGATACACTAAAACATAATATGTTCTCAGTAAACACTAAGAAAACCCAGCTCTCTACCATTTATAGGAGATGTTGCTCAAGATGTAGTTTTTCATCTGCACAATGAAACTGATAACAGGTTTCAGCATGTTGCAAAGAAGGACAAAAAGGACAAGAGCATTTTCCCTTAGGAGTCATATGACAGAGCAAACCAGAAAGTATGCTTTGCGTTCTCTCTCTCGCTTCCTCTCTCTCTCTCACACACACACACACACACACACACACACACACAATGAAAGGTTTCTGTGCATGCTATGATAGTTCTGCCACTGGGGAACCTGGGCCACAGCCCCAGTCCGAATAACTGCAATAGAAAATTAAACCAAAGGCTAGACCATGAGATAATGTTCTGCCCTGTGTAAGGAGCAGAGTGTTATTGTGCTGTCTCTAGAGGAAGACCAGGAAGGACCTTCCTGGTTTCCCTGTTGTTCCTGAGAGGAGTAAAATGTAGTGGGCCTAGACCTTGCACAGCATACATTCTCCAAAGCACTGACACAACCGCACCACCCTATGCATTGGGCAGCCAATTCAGAGCCTTGACCTCTCCCCAAACTGCCCCTTGTGCCCATCTGTGCTGGGAGGCCAGCAGCAAAGCAACAACTCTGCAGAGCCTACTACAATAATAAAAAGAAAAGGAGTACTTGTGGCACCTTAGAGACTAACAAATTTATTTAAGCATAAGCTTTCGTGAGCTACAGCTCAAACCTACTACAATAGCGTCTATGACGCAACTACCCACAAGAGCATAAGGAGGTCATAGCCAGCCCACAGTTTGTCCCTAAAACATATTTATTTTCAATCCAGTATTATGGATCATTCATAGCAATTAATTTAACAGCATGTAGCTTCCATATTCAAGGAAGGCTACATGAAAGGGCAGCTCCCGGTACAAAATAGCTAAGCATCTAGCAGCTTTCATGGAGATCACTAGGAGAGGCTGGACGCTCAGCACTGCTGAAAAGCAAGTGATTTATTTAGGTGCCTAAAACAAAGCAAAAACATAGGCACCTATTTCTGAAAATCTTGCTCAATATTTCTTGTGCAGGCTAGTGACAGTACTCCCCAACACAGAAGGGCCGAGGCCATGAAAACCGCTTATCAGGAAAAAGTGATCAGCTTCTTCATTGCAAAAACACCAAAAAACAACCAACCAAGTGTGAATATAAACAACTCCACAGTACGTGTTTGTCAACAGATCTATAGACGGATACACACATACACGGTCTATAAACACTCTTTAACATGTGCCTTGTCAGAGAGGTCAAACTGTGGTGAAGCAGAACTAGGCTGTGGTTAAGCCAAGCAGAGAACCACCGTCTGCATTCTGTGAACATGTTTGTAAGTTACAGCCCTATGAAGTGGATGACAGATTACAGAACTGGTGAATGTGAATCAGCCTGACCCGCCCGGTTCCTCAAGTGCATTACGTGGGCGACGCTCACTTTGAAGATGACTATTAGCTTCATGGCGAAAAGTGGATTTTTTTTTTAAATGTCAAGTAATGGTCATCTGGAGAGTGAGGGTTTAATAACTAAGGTTGTTGATTACTCCAGACTGAAACCCTGTTCTCTCTCAGGTTTAACCATCATACTTGTGTCATATCCACTAGGTGAGGCCAGTCCCATCTTCCGAGGTGAAACTTTACAGTGATTTCTCTCTCTCCCTCTATCTTTCATACTAGCAGAATTAACGAAGCATTGAGAAAAAAATCAAAATATTTCCAGACTGTTTAAAGACACACAAGCCCGAACAGACGTAAACAAAAGCTTCATATTTATTTGCTGCTGTAGTGAGTCAGAATAAACAAAACAGCTTTACCTGAGAAGCTGGCATCTGAAAACAAACACTGGGTGTTTGACAACAGGCAGAGCGGGGTTTTAAGTGAGAAATACAGTATTGAGAATCAACACAATGAGCCAACAACCTTTACTCAGACAAGTAAGCCTTACTTACCCAAGTAGTCCCACTAAAGTCAAGAAAAGGGGGAGTAACATAATGCAAGTTGCCTGCTGCACATATTCCACTGAACTGCCAGCAGAATCCTGCTTCTACAACAGCTAAACGCCCTCTAACAGCAATATTTTACTTGGAAACAATAACAAATTAGAAGTCCAGCAAATGTTAGCATAACAGGCTAAATCAGAAAAGCAACATGGGGAGAGGAAAAAACTGGGGTAGACATGGATCTATACTATCCAGTTCCAATACCCCAGCCATCACCTGGGTATCTGAACCCCTTCAGTGAGACCCAAGATGAAGACTTTGCCATGGGTACAGCAGAGAGGATAAATTGGATCATGAAAGAGACTACCAAAAACCTGGCTGTTATTATGGAGCCCAAATCACTCAACAACAGTCTATGGACAAGTTTTCTTTCTGAGTGGATACTTTCACACACCAGCTATGGGAAGCAGAGAAACAATCTCAGCTGTGGAAGAGATCTAAAGCGTATGAAAAAATAGATGACTTCTCCGAGAAAACAATTATTCTGAAGGACAGAGGAATGCGGCAGAGAATTAGCTGCACCACAACAACTTCCAAGCTTTAGATTTCTTACAAAAACCCTGATTGCGCCTTTTTCAACTTGACTCTTGCAGCCATCACAACTGTGAAAGTTAGAGTACCAGGGAAATCTAGCTATAAAAAAGTCAATGTGAATTTTGCCATTGCCTTCAACAGGGCCAGGATTTCCCCCTGTGCCTTTTAAATTAGTAACTAACATGATACAGGCTGCAGGCCACAAGCAGGGATCACATCCACATCACCTGGATTCAGCTGAACAGTTTCTGAAACAAGGATTTCCTTTGTTTGCTGCAATGAAAATAAAAGATTTGCAAATCAGAGATAAAACAATTACTTTATATTAGAACGTCACTCTTGAGCTTCATAGTCGCTTTTAGTCCAACCTGGAAACTGCAGTGTGGTAAGAGCTGTGGCAATGCAACCTTTTACCCAGCCATCTTCAAAGCAGAGGGACAAGTGGCAATCCCAGTTGAAAACAATAATCTAAAAATTGCTGTAAAGAATGCTAAAGATCTCACTGCTAAAACAAAAGGATCTGATCGGCAGAACAATAGCCCTGAACAAAACCCAAGGAGATGCTGTAAACTGTGTTTCCTCTCGCTCAAGTGTAGCGACGTTTCTTATACCTCTTGGTATCAGAGCTTCTCCCTTGTGCATTTTGGGGTTGGGCACATGAGGGGACAAAACAGGGTCCTCTGTATTCATTAGAACGTGATGCAGCTTTTAAAAAAAGATTTGGGGTGAAATCTAGGCTCCCTCTATGTCAGTGCAAAATTCTACTGATTTCAACTGAGCCAGGATTTCACAATTTCACCTTTGGAGTCTAATCCTATGTCCACTGAAGGCGATGGGAGTCTTTCCACGGGGCTCTGAAACAAGCCCTAAATGAGGGAATGATTACTCTTGCTATGTAACCAGGACTTCCACCATTTTCTCTAGAAACCTGCAGACATCTGAAAAGTTTTCTTTTCTTATGAATCAGTTTGGTGTTCTACAGAGTGATGTTCTTGCCATGTAACCAAATCCGTAAGCCGCTATTTTTTTTGTTAGAGGTCAGGGGTCATTTTACAGCTGAGCTTTTAACTGAAGAGAGAAATTACTGAGTGGCATCTTTTAACGACTGATCACCATCTATATTCTCGAGGAAAAGTGGTAGACTTTGGTAATTTTTACACCTAAATAGCCTGCAAGAAGAAATAAATACTGTACAGGGAGTTATTACTAGTATCAGATTTTCAGTATTGCCAGCCTCAAGAGATCTAAAATCATGAGTCACACATGAAAATCATGAAATTGTCACTCCCCCCCCCAAAAAAAACCATGAAATTTTTAAAAATACTCTATTGTGCAGTTTTTGGTCTTTTTATTTTTGAACTCCCCCTGCCCATCCTGTGTGTGTATGTAAGAGAGAGAAAATGAGTGTTGCCCACTCTCCCAAATTTATTGAATAAGGTGGTTTTGGCCCCTGCTAATGGGAGCTTTTCACCCCCACATCTGCCCATCCCCTGTCCAGCAATTAATTCTAATGGAAGTGGGAGCTGAGTGGGGACAGTTCAACCCCCATCCATTCATTCCCCCTCAACTCCAATCCTCAGTACCCATCCCCATCAGTTCAGCTCCCCTCAGTTCATTCCTCTAGCCCCCCCAACCCTTCTGTTCTGCCCCCCATCAGTTCAAACTCCACTCTCTCCAGAACAGTTCTCTTAGCCTCATCTCTATTCCTCCTGGGGTTCTTCACATCCCCCTTCCAAGCCAAGCAGTGGGGGCATCTCCAGGGGTCTTCTCCCCTCATGCCCATTCCCAGGCCTGGGAGGAGAGCACTAGCCTGCACCCATTGCTCCCAGGAGGAAGGGGGGAGCAGAGACACTCTGAGCAGCTGGGCTCTTTAATGCCGCCTCACCCGTCCCTGCTGTGAGAAAGGCTTTGGTTTGCAATGGGGAGGGGCAGAGGGAGAAAGCTCTGCCTGCAGCAGCTCTGATTAGTTATTCTGCCCCACGAGGTGGGCAAATGGCTCAGGCAGCCAATCAGAGGGCTCAAATTTACTAGATCGCTAGAGCTTCTCCTGTCATTGGAGGGGGTCCCTCCTCAGCCGAAATCATGTCACTTGCAAAAAAAAAAATGGAGAGAATTAGCAACACTGTATATTTGTTTTCAGTGTATCCACAATACGCTCAGCCCATTCACTAGGGGCAAACATATATATGGCAAAGGTGTTATCTGGCCACATTAGTGGTAGTATAACATTTTTAAAACATCAGAAGCCCCTGGATGACAATGGAGATTGCACAGGACTCCATGAAGCCTAATGTGAAGATGATGAGAACGTAATTTAAAGGCAGTCAGGTTGCACAGGTCTCACTGGGGATCTAATTTGACCATTCAACTCTTAACAGCTGGTGATAATGGGTGAGAAGGAAGATTCCAGCTGGGCTCTCAGAGTTTCCTGGACTGACCCCTGTTTACCTGCCAGCTAAGCACCTTCAAGATGGAATCCTGAGACTCAATAACCATGGAAACCCACAATGTCACTTTTTACAGCACACTTTCTGAGATGTGCTGAACTTCAAACTTCTAGAAACCCTGCTTCAGATTTTAAAAGCTGATTTACTTATACACACACACACACCATCTTTAATGAGGGGAGAGAATGTAGTTTAAAAGAATATTCTTTCTTGATTATTACATTGTCTCGGAGTCTTTCCAATTCCATTACTCAGCTGGTGCAAGGAGGAAATAGACTGAATAATCTGAGGTTTTTCCCTGACGTAAAAGGAAATTCCCTTATTACCCTTCTGCAAATCACAAACCCAAAATCTTAATCTCTCCATTTGGAAATTCTACAGGTGGGTAGCTCTGGTGTGATATTCTGGGACTGAGCACATTTCAAAGTGAACCACAGAAACAACTTGACCAGGAAGCACTAGAAGCATCCATATGTGCATTTTGCATCAAGTGCATTTGGATCTAATGCATCCAAGAATGCTGAGGGAGTTGGCTGATGTGATTGCAGAGCCATTGGCCATTATCTTTGAAAATTCGTGGCAAATGGGGGAGGTCCCGGATGATTGGAAAACGGAAAATATAGTGCCCATATTTTAAAAAGGGAAGAAAGAGAACCCGGGGAACTACAGACTGGTCAGCGTCACTTCAATCCCCAGCAAAATCATGGAGTAGGTCCTCAAGGAATCCATTTTGAAACATTTGGAGGTGAGGAAGGTGATCAGGAACAGTCAACATAGATTCATCAAGGGCAAGTCATGCCTGACCAATCTGTGATGAGATAACTGGCTCTGTGGATATGGGGAAAGTGGTGGATGTGATATATCTTGACTTTAGCAAAGCTTTTGATACGGTCTCCCACAGTATTCTTGCCAGCACGTTAAAGAAGTACGGATTGGATGAATGGACAATAAGGTGGATAGAAAGCTGGCTAGATTGTTGGGCTCAACAGGTAGTGATCAACAGCTCAATGTCTAGTTGGAAGCCGGTATCAAGCAGAGTGCCCCAAGGGTTGGTCCTGGAGCTGGTTTTGTTCAACATCTTTATTAATGATCTGGATGATGGGATGGATTGCACCCTCAGCAAATTTGCGGACAACACTAAGCTGGGTGGAGAGGTAGATATGCTGGAAGGTAGAAATAGGGTCCAGAGTGACATAGACACATTGGAGGATTGGGCCAAAAGAAATCTGATGAGGTTCAACAAGTACGAATGCAGAGTCCTGCACTTAAGAAGGAAGAATCCCATGCACCGCTACAGGCTGGGGACTGACTGGCTAAGCAGCAGTTCTGCAGAAAAGGAACTGGGGATTAAAGTGGTTGAGAAGCTGGATATGAGTCAACAGTGTGCCCTTGTTGCCAAGAAGGTCAATGCATATTTTATAGGGACAGTCCTGATTTTTTGGGTCTTTTTCTTGTATAGGCTTCTATTACCCCCCACCCCCGTCCCGATTTTTCACACTTGCTATCTGGTCACCCTAGGACAAATTGGAGAGAATCCAATGGAGGGCAATGAAAATGATTAGGGGGCTGGGGCACATGACTTATGAGGAGAGGATGAGGGAACTGGGGTTATTTAGTCTGCAGAAGAGAAGAGTGGGGGGGGGGATTTGATAGCAGCCTTCAACTACCTGAAGGGGGGTTCCAAAGAGGATGGAGCGAGGCTGTTCTCAGTGGTGGCAGATGACAGAACAAGGAGCAATGGTTTCAAGTTACAGTGGAGGAGATCTAGGTTGGATATTAGGAGACACTCTTTCACTAGGAGGGTGGTGAAGCACTGGAATGGGTTACCTAGGGAGGTGGTGGAATTACCATCCTTAGAGATTTTTAAGGCCCAGCTTGACAGAGCCCTGGCTGGGATGATTTAGTTGGTGTTGGTCCTGCTTTGATCAGGGGTTTGGACTAGATGACCTCCTGAGGTCTCTGCCAACCCTAATCTTCTATGATTCTGGAAGTTATTTCATATGATCTCTACTTAGCAATTCCTTTACCCCTTTCAGTACAGAACAGTCTAATAATCAGGAGAACCACAGAAATAAAAGGAAAAGAGACCTTCAAACTAAAGCAAATTACATAATGTACAATGCCCACCTAAGAGAACATCCAGGAATCAAGCAAGAGTGAGGAAGGTCCCAGTTATAAGATGTGGAAGAACAGAGGTTTCATCTCTCCGAGATGCTTTATCCCGTAGTAATCTATGGCAACTTTTGCAGAAAACCAAAACAAGGCTATCCTTCCATTTGCAGTGTATTTACAAACCTAACATTTTAACCGCTACTAAAAACAGGGGAAAGTAATTGAGCTTCAAGAAAATCTAAGTTGAAGAATCTCTGTTAAAACTGCTAAATCCAAGACACTTCTTTTTAAAATATGCCACTTGATTGTCAGATATCCTACTAACACCACATATAATGCATCCTGCGAAGGCAACTTCTAGATGAAGCTGAATGATGAATAATTGGCAGGTGCATTCATATCAAAAAGAAACTCCACTCTGTTATACCAGCAAACAGCTTGAGCTCTTTCACCCGCATGGCTCATCTCATTCCCCTCTCATGATCAGTCATCTGAAACCAGATACCTCCCTGAATGGTGTTAAAAGTGGAATTGCCGACGGTGACTCACTGTATTTGGGGCTGCCCCCACATATAAAAACACGTTGGTTATTGATCTAAAGATTTATGAGTCACAGGCTAAATATAGCCCAAAGCTTAAATCCTGCTTGCTTTATTCTTGGAATTGACACAGGGGTTCTCCACGAGGGCAGCTGCACTCTTCTTTGTCCCCTGGTTTTTCAGAATGGGCTCCAGTAAAAGTCAGAGGAGTAGAATCATAGGACTGGAAGGGACCTTGAGAGGACATTTTGGCCAGTGCCCCACACTCAAGGCAGGACTAAGTATTATCTAGACCATCCCTGACAGGTGTTTATCTAATCTGCTCTTAAAAATCTCCAGTGATAAAAAAAACGAGGAGTCCTTGTGGCACCTTAGAGACTAACAAATTTATTTGGGCATAAGCTTTCGTGGACTAAATAAATTTGTTAGTCTCTAAGGTGCCACAAGGACTCCTCGTTGTTTTTGATGATACAGACTAACACGGCTACCACTCTGAATCCAGTGATAGAGATTCCACAACCTCCCTAGACTATCCTGTTCTTCCTCCCTCTCTTCCCCTGGCACTCAAGTCAACCCTGGAAGCTGATCCAGGAACATCAGGTCCTCCTCCCCAACTGTCTCTTCTCCTCCCCTCCACCCCAGACATGAACTCCACCTTAGTGACAGCAACAAACTTCCAGAAGAAACCTATGAAAGGCTCCAGCACACAAAAAGGAATTTCCAATAACAACCAGCCAGGGTGTAGGAAGATGGACCTTCCCACCTCTGATCTTTGTCACTCCCCCTCTGACATTTTCTGCTGACAGGACCAAGGCTCAGAGATAGCCATGCCTCTTCCCTCTGTCAACCAGATTCACTTTACAAAAATCGTCCCTCAACATAGTTTAATGCTACCATCAGATGCCTGGAAAGGAAGCTGAAAGGGGAGGTCAACTTTGCAACTTCCAGACCGCAGACACTCCATTTGCGCTGTTGACTCCAGCTCAGTATCACTCCAGCACCAGCTCAATCTATTTGTTAATCCAAGAGAAGATTCAGAGGTGACTTGATCATTGTCTGTAAATACCTACATGAGGAGAAGATTTTTCTGATAGTAGACTGCTCTTTAATCTCGAGGAAAAAAAGACCTAACAAGATCTAATTGCTGCAAACTGAAGCTATACTAATAGAGACTAGAGGTGCAATTTTTTTACCAGTGAGGGTAATCAATCATTGGAACTACTTAGGGATATAGTGGTTTCTTCATTACTTAATCTTTAAATTAAGATTGGATGTCTTTCTGAAAGATATGCTATAACTCAAAAGTTATTGGCAAAAATTCCTAGGTGATGTTCAGTAATCTGTGTTGCAAGAAGTCAGACTAGGTGATCATAAGGGTTAGAATCTCAGACACCCAAGGACCCTGGAGAAATACCTTCACTGCTGCTTAATGGTCTTGGACCAATAGGAGGTTTTGAACCCAGAAATGTCATTCCTAAAATCACATCTGCACTACTTGAGCTAGAGAACTAACTCCCTTAGCTAGCACCTGTAATAGCCTCATTGACCTTTTATGTGGATTAGTCATTAGCATGGAAAAAGGCCCATACTCTCCTAGTGTGGGTTACATGCGTCTCTTGCCTGTGAAAGCTCATTCAAAGTCTGAGGCTTTTCGTGAGTTAAGCCCACATATGGGGCATCACTTTTGTTACCAACCCCCTTTTATTCAACAGGGAGAGAAGCACCTACATTCTCCTTTCGTTAGTTACGCCTACACCAGGGATGAAGTTGGCCAAGTAGGCTATAAAAGAATATGCATGTTATAATGCATGCACCCTTTTTATATAAAAATTAAGTATATAATCACATAATGTGCAAAAAATTCCTAAGATTACATACACACTGAAATTACACACATACAACCCTATTTAAATAACTGTGATGTATTCCATAACTTCTGACAAAAAAGATGAAGTTACAATAATTGTCACTTTCCATTTTATATAATTTTACAAATAAAAATGAGAGATTTGCCATTAACTAGTATTGACAATATGCATACAGTACACACATTTGTCAATTTCATTAACCTTCCAAATTAGATATTCATAGTGTACTAATGGCAGCATAACACATCATTACAATATTCAATGCAATTTCATGGATATTATGTATAGGGAGAAATTTTAGACTCTCTTGTCCTTACAGCTGTTAAAAAACATTTTACTTTGCAAATAACCCATGAGGGATAGACAAATGCTAAATAGCTGAATCTGAATAGCATGAATTATGGTCCCCTGAATTCAGCCCTGCACCCCCAACTCCCAGAAAGGAACAGGGTGCTATTCTGTTTTTATTTATTAATTGGCTTTATGGAAGGAATGCAAATAATTTGTATTGAACACCAGAGCTGATTATAATATTCTACACTCGGAGCATCTTCAAGGTTAAACAGGTGGTCTAGTAGCTAGAACGTTGGATTAGGACTCAGGAGACCTGAATTAGATTCTTGTCATGGCCACAAACTCCTCTTATGGTTTTGGGCAAGTCACTCCATTTCTTAGGTCCCCACAATACTTCCCTACCTCACAGGGACATTGGGAGGATAAAATCCATTAATGATTGTGAAATAATCATATACTATAGTGACCTGGTGCCCATGTCCATGAAAGATCCCCAAACCTACATTCTTCTCTATATCTCCCACCAACGACTGCCTGATACCTGGCATGCACACATTATGTCTTGACTATCTTCACTCACTACACTGGCTTCCCATAGAACCTTACATGAAGTTTAAGGTCTCACTCCTTATTTTCAAAGCACTCTATGGCCAGACCCCAGGTATCTAAAAGATCATCTAAAGCTCCAGGACGAAGTCTTTCATCAACACATATGCTTCTCTTGCACAATGGAACGCCCAACAATAATAGTAAAGTTCACCCGTGCAGGAGACAAATTGTTCTCTGGGGAGCAGTCTGAGACCTATGGAATGAACTCTCCCATAGCCATCTCAAACCTCACCAACTTCCACTCCATTTCATTGGCCTTGCCTTCTTCAATATAAACAGCATAGCAACAGATGCATTAAAAACAAAAACAACTACTCAGCCAGGACACTCCATTGCATATGCTTCTTCCATTGGGAAGAGGATGAGAGAACAAACACCACATGATGGATGTGTAGTCATATGGCTTAATGAACTACTGGAAGATGCTCAGATGCTAGGATGAGGAGTGCAGTATAAAAACCTGAATAGAACAGAATGTCTGGGGTTCTTCCCTCTTTCCTCCAAGTCTTAGGGTTGGGCGGGAGTCTCTTTCACTTCTTTGGTAAAGATCAACTATTACTTCAGACAACTGCTACTGCAACAGCCCCCCTCAGTTTGTTTGCAGAGAAAACAACCATTTCTGCAGGTGGTATAACAGCTAGCCCTGTAAGTTCCTTTCTTCTGTTTTTTTAAACAGTTGGAAGTGGAGTACCTTATGGAATTCTAGACTTTCTATTCATGGTACATGCTTTGGATGGTCCAGCTACACAACAGTCAGCTTGTGTTAAGTTGAATCACTCCAGTTTGCTTTTCTCACTGTTGTTTTCATCGCCAAGGGCTGTCAAAACACATCGTCCTGCTTTCAGAGCACAGCCACGTACTGTGCCACGGAGAGATATAAAATGCAGCTGATAAAACTACATAGAAAAGTTCAGCTGTCTTCCTAATCTAGGAATTTTAAAAGTATTTTTTACAGTAAAAGCCAAGTTACCCAATGTCTAATGTTCAGTGTAAATGTGTGGTATCAGAGCTGGACTACTTTTTGTCCATATTTTGAACTGAAGCAGTTTTTATATTAAGTTAATTTGTCTTTTTCCCCTTTTCATGTAACATCTGCCTCACTTTTGCCAGCTTTATTTGGTTCTTCCAGTCTTTATTTCTTTCCCATTTGTATACTTCATAACATCTGGAATACGAGAAGATTGATCTTTTAGTGATCTCTCTTTTGGATCCATTGAGCTATCCAAGTTCTTTGCAAAAATCAGATTTTTTTTTGGGTAGGATAGAAGAGATAGCAATCAAAGACTACAAATAAAGCTGTCAGTCTTGCTATCATAACACAGATGTATTAAAAAATGAATGACTGTTCTCAGATAATAGGTGGTGGAAACTGATGTAATGTTCCGAACTGTTCAAATCTGGCCAGTATAGAACTATTTAATAACCAGGAAAAGAAACCCACTGTAAAATTAACAAAAAAAAATTTACTTGTTATGACTGCACCTCATTTGCATGTCACCAAAAGAGAACTAATAATCTTTGACACTGGAGAAATGGAATATTTTTGAATACTGTGTTGTGCCAATTTGACTTATTCGCATATATAAAGAATCTTGGTGTCCTTCGGGGAAAAAAAAAAAAAAGAAGTTCAGCCCCATCAGCAAGTGCCAGCAAATGCTATAAGCAGTGGATAGTGGGTGGGTGGTGTAAAAAGGTTTCATAACCGCTAACAGCAACCTTGTTGTGAACTAAACAGCTATGAGCAAAACACAGGTGTGCTAACACAACAAGAGCTATTCATGTCTTCCCACAGTGCGCTGGCCAGGTTTGAAGAGCCATAGATAACCACATAAAGCATCAGAGATGGGAAGGGCTGCTAGTGAAATGTCCACTAGAAGTGTAAACACCAGACACCACACAGACACACATTTTTAGCACATTCTCCTCCCTGCTGAAATTGAAAAGAAACGAAAGCAAATGAAATGAAAAGAAAAAAGTCCTGAAAACAAATTCTATTGTGCCAAGCACAGAATATTATATTTGCAATGTTCCTTGGCTTGAATAATTAAGAAAAAAAATTCCTTGCATGGAAAAATATGCAGATAAAGTATATTGGAATCTGACATACTTCAAACATTCTGTGTTTATGCATAGTTTACACTGACACTTTCATTACCATTTTCTATCCAAGACAATTGTAAGTGAAGGAAATTAAAAACAAATGTCTGAATCAGGTGTGACACTGGCAGACCAGGTGCCAGCTCATGCCAAAGTCCCCAAGTCTCAGCTGAACACTAACAAATAAATAGCTGGAATCAGTCTGGCTCATCTCTGTTTTAGTGTTGTTAAGATAGGAATTCAAATTATAAGAATATATTTAGAGTTTAGACTTTATTGAATGCTTGTGAGCTGCTGCATGCATTATTTTCACTTATAACATCTGTATCCAATATAGGCAATATTTGAGCAGTTGTATTGTGAGCATCTGTGACTGTGTAGATCACCAGATAGAAGAGAGACATTAGCTAGTGAAAAGGGCTCAGTAGCAACAGAAAGTGTTGTGTCCTTCCCAACAGAAAAGCTCCATCAACCCCAAATGTACTATTATGGGTCGTTAAGAGAACAAAAGATGTTTATTGTTCTGCTTTTCACCCATCCCCATGAAGATGAGTAATGCAAGTGGATTCCTCCCATCAGATGAGTTTGCAGTTCACATGGCAAGAGAGAGAATTAAAAACCCCTAACAAGAAGGAACTGATTATCTATATGCTGCTTCTTGCACTCTGGAGGCAAAGGGTTTCTAGGCATAAGCAAGAGATCCCAAGCTGCATAGCCTGGGTTAGTCCTAAAGGATGTATAGAGATTGCTAAGAGGCTTCTATTGTCTTTTGAAATTTAGGATTGTAACTCATTTTTGTACATATGTTTATCAGTTTTAACCTTATAAATACCTCTTGAGTTTCCTTTTCCTATTTAATAAATCTTTATATAGTTTATTATAGGTTTGGCTACAAGTGTTGTCTTTGGTGTGAGATCTAATGTGCAACTGACCTGCGGTAAATGGCTGGTCCTTTGGAAATGGGAGTATCCTGAATATTGCTGTAATTCTTGGTCTAAAGGACCATCTGTCATAAAAGGAACATTCACCTGCATGGCCAGACAGACCAGAGTATCGAAGGGGACTGTCTGTGACTCCATATTAAAGCTGTTCTAGAGCCTGAGGAGTTTACACTTGATAATTGGTTGGTGAAATCAAAGTACAGAATTCACCACCAGTTTGGTGGATGTGCCCTGCTTCCTACCAGACTGCCCTGAGGTTGATACTCAAATTCTTGAGTCACTGAAGGCAGCATTGCATAAGACATGCAGAAGGATAACAGATTCTTGCTTCTCCTGGGGAACTTCCCTGATAATAAATGAGACATATTTCAATAAAGTATGTTTAAAAATTAAATTAGTTACCTTTAATATACTCTATATTAAGTGCCTCTTTTTTCAGCAAAAAAGTGTTTGATGCAGCAAAAGTGTTTTAAAAAGCTGCTTTAAAGGGTGATTCAGAGAAAGCAATCTGAAAAAGGAATGGGAGACAAGGAGCCCTGAGTTCCAATCCTGACTATGGAAATCCTGTTGGAGACATTTAAAACCGAACTCACTAGGCAAATACTGATGCAGACACTGCAGGAAAGAACAATCTTTCATTGGGAAAGGACTAGATGACCTAAGAGAGCTTTTTCATCTATAATTTCTATTACAAAAAAGCCAGTTATTCATTTAAAAAATACATAATTACATATTATTTTAATACCAGGGGCTTCATACTGATAACACATCAGAAATTAATATTAACATGTATTTAAATTAGTAGAATTGTAAAAGCAAGCTTTTATACAAGAAAAAATAGTAATGAAAATTAAACATATGATAATCATGATACTGACCAATAGCTGAACATTTAAAATCATACAAATTATTAAAAGATGAAATCTCAGATGACTATCTTTGACACACTAAAGCTCTGACTGACCCCAAGGATTTTGGTATCCCTTGTATTCATTTCTGCTTTTAAGCCAAAACCTAAATAAACAAAAGTAGTGAAGCTAAAGTTTGACATTAAGCTGTTGTGTTACTAGTAAAATTAATGATGAAATTACTCTTTCCAGATAGAATATCTTGCATTTCTTTAAAGACTCTTTGCTTAAGCAAAGTTGATAATCCTCTTTTTCTGAACACCCAATTTCAAAGGTATTTAAATATCGAACCACAAAGCTGCAGAACTTTGTTTTCAGCAGATATAGGACCCCAGTAAAACAGTTACTAATGTGAAACAGCAGCGATAAAGACACCCAGATGAGTTACTGCATACATTCTTTGTCTCCCAGCAGTGGAGACCTAGATGTGTATCTGTCCAACGTTCTGAGTGTGGCTGTTCCGCTCCTTATAGCAAGCAGCTAGTGGTCAGCATCACAGAACCACACTTAAGAAAATATCATGCACAGGGCTTGCTGTTTTTGTATTATGGCTAGTATCTGGGTCAAACTGAACATCCTCATCTCCCCACTCTACAAAAATAGATTAGATACTTTTATCACTGTTGTCATCACTCTTCACTAAAACAGCCTCAGCTGTCACAACAAAAAATAGCTCTAAGATCAACAATTTACATTTGTGTTTCTGATGCAGCTAATTCAAGTAAAATCCTATCTTTATTAAATTTAATGCAGCTGAACAGTGACAGACAGCTCTCTGTACATCCACAGAACAAATATAATAGTGTGACAGTGAAAGCTTCCACACATAGCCCCATCAACATACCATGACCCTGATCTGGAGGAAACACCTCTGGAGGCGAGCGGACAGATCAATCACCATGTCCATTCACTCCTTGGCCTCTCTCCTGAGATTCCCAACAATTAGTTGTCAAGTAGTGCCAGATGTGTTACAATTTGGACTGAGACCTCCAACTCATTGCACATAGTCCAACAGTCATCATGTAGAGTCATTCTCACCAAATAAGATTCTCCGGAAGGAAAATATTAAAGAATTAATTTTGTTTTTACCTAGCTGCTATTCTTAAATTGGTCTGGTCCAGTCATAGGTATTTGTTTAATGACACTCTCTTGTTTTATGAAGTAGATTTTAATTTAATCATTAGCAATTCAAGGCATACTCAAGCAAAATCGGAGTATAAAATGGCTAACAGTTTATCATTAAAAATGTCTTCCTTGTCACAGCCTAATTGATTAAAGGTGTTTTACAACTAGCTCAAAACTCCAAAAATCCCAGACCAAATTCCGATAAAACTCACTAATTTCCTTAGAGCAACTCCCTCTACCCAACAAACCCCCCCTTCTTTCCAACAAACCCCAGTATCTGATACTTGAAGTAGCTTTGAAAAAGAGTGCTCCCCCTTCTGCCTTGTAACAGTCCTTTACCACCTGAATTATAGCCATGCAGCCCTGTCTAATATCTTGCATTCTCCAAAGGGAGCCACCTAGTTACATGACAATTTGGGTGAAAATAATCCTGAAGTGATAGATTTCAGGATTCTAAGAAAAGGAAGGTGTAAGAGCAACAGAGAAAGGGCAATAGATTTCAAAGGACAGATTTTAACAAACTCAGAGAATTGTTAGATAAGATCCTATGGGAAGAAAATCAAAGGGATGAAGGAGTTCAGGAGAGCTAGCAGTTTCTCAAAGAAACAATATTAAGAGCACTACAGCAAACTATCCTGATCTGAAGGAATAATAGTAAGAGGCAATATGGCTCCATCAGGAGCTCTTTAATGACCTGAAAAATCAAAAAGGAATCCTACAAAAAGTAGAAACATCTACAAATTGTTTAGGATAAATACAAAAAAAAAAAATAGCACAAGGGACAAAGTCCAAAAGCTTATGGCACAAAATGAGTTACACCTAGCAAGGGACATAAAAGGCAACAAGAAGAGGTTTTATAAATACATTCGGGCACGAGACAGATGAAGGAAAATGCAGGGAAGGGAAGAAGAGCTAATAGCAAATGACATCAAGAAGGCCCAAGTGTTTAATGCCATTTTGCTTCAGTCTTCACTAAAAAAAAGTTGTGTGACCAAATGCTTAACACAATTAATATTAACAAGGAGGAAGGAACAAAAGCCAGAATAGGGAGAGAACAGGTTAAAGAATATTTACTAAGTTAGATGTATTCAAGTCAGCAGGGCCTGACAAAGTCCACCTAGGATACTTAAGAAGCTAACTGAAGCAATCTCAGAACCTATCCTTGCAACAAAGCCCGTTGCCAACTCTGTCCACATATCTATTCAGGGGATACCATCATAGGGCCTAATCACATCAGCCACACTATCAGAGGCTCGTTCACCTGCGCATCTACCAATGTGATATATGCCATCATGTGCCAGCAATGCCCCTCTGCCATGTACATTGGCCAAACTGGACAGTCTCTACGTAAAAGAATGAATGGACACAAATCAGAAGTCAAGAATTATAACATTCAAAAACCAGTTGGAGAACACTTCAATCTCTCTGGTCATTCGATCACAGACCTAAGAGTGGCTATACTTCAACAAAAAAGCTTCAAAAACAGACTCCAAGGAGAGACTGCTGAATGATACAATTAACTTAGGCTTGAATAGAGACTGGGAATGGATGAGTCATTACACAAAGTAAAACTATTTCCCCATGGTATTTCTCCCTCCCACCCCACCCCCCACTGTTCCTCTGATATTCTTGTTAACTGATGGAATTAGCCTACCTTGCTTGTCACCATGAAAGGTTTTCCTCCTTTCCCCCCCCCCCCCGCTGCTGGTGATGGCTTATCTTAAGTGATCACTCTCTTTACAGTGTGTATGATAAACCCATTGTTTCATGTTCTCTGTGTGTGTGTATATAAATCTCTCCTCTGTTTTTTCCACCAAATGCATCCGATGAAGTGAGCTGTAGCTCACGAAAGCTTATGCTCTAATAAATTTGTTAGTCTCTAAGGTGCCACAAGTACTCCTTTTCTTTTTGCGAATCTCAGAACTGTTAGCAATTATTTTTGAGAACTTATGGAGGGCTAGAGAAGGGCAAACATAGTATCTATCTTTTAAAAAAAGAACATAGAGGATCCAGGGAATTATAGACCAGTCAGCCTAACTTTGATACCTAGAAAGATACTAGAACAAATTATTAAACAATCAACTTATAAGCACCTAGAGGATAATAAGGTAAAAAGTAATAGCCTACATGGATTTGTCAAGAACAAATCATGCCAAACCAACCTAATTTCCTTCTTTTACAGGATTCCTGGCCAACTGGGAAGCAGTAGAGGTAATATGTCTTGATTTTAGTAATGCTTTTGACACAATATCACATGACATTTTCATAAGCAAACTGGTGAAAGGTGCTTTAGATCAGTGCTACTCAAAGTGGTGGTCTGCGGACTGGTGCCAGTCTGCAAGCCATCGGCTGCCAGTCTGCGCTCACATTGGGAAGAAAACTTGCCGGTCCCCCACATCAGATAGCTTGAGAAGCACTGGTCTAGATGACATTAGGATGAGGAGGGTGCATAGCTGGTTGAAACACAGTACTCAAAAAGAGTAGCTATACTGTCAAACTGGGATATTATATCTAGTGGGGTCACACAGAGGTCTTTTTTCATTAATAATTTGGATAATGGAGTGAAGAGTAGGCTTATAAAATGTATGAATGACAGCAACCGGAGGTTGTCGGGGAGGGAGATTTGCAAACACTTTGGAATTCAGGATTAGATTTCACAATGATGTTGGTGAACTGGAGAATTGGACTGAAATCAGTAAGATAAAATTCATTAAAGACAAGTGCAAAATACGACAAGAAAAAAAATCTTAATGCACAACTACAAAATGGGGAATAACTGGCTGACAAGAATGTAGGGGTTATAGTGGATCACCAATTGGAGATAAGTGAACAATGTGATGCAGTTGCAAAAAAAGCTAATATTCTGAGTTGCCTGAACAGGAGTATTGTATATAAAACATGGGAGGTGATTGACCCACTCTACTCGGCACTGTTGAGGCCTCAGCTGGAGTAATGTGTCCCGTTTTGGGCACCACTCTTTAAGATGTCAACAAACTGAAGATAGTACAGAGGAGAGCAACAAAAATGAGAAAAGGTTGAGAAAACCAGACCTACAAGGAAACGTTTACAAACTAGGCATGTTTAGTCTTGAGAAAAGAAGACTAAGAGGGACCTGATAACAGTCTTTAAATATGTTCAAGGTGGTTACAGAGGGAACAGCGATTAGTTGTTCTCTATGTCCGCTGAAGATAGGATCATCAGCTCAATCTGCTGCAAGGGAGATTTAGGTCAGATATGGAGGAAAAACATTCTAATTATAAAGTGTATGTAAGTACTAGAACAGGTTCCCAAATAAGGTTTTAAAATCCCCATCATTGGAGGTTTTTAGGAACGGGTTGGACAATCATTTGTCAGGGAGGGTCTAGGTATACTTGGTCCTGCCTCACTATGGGGGGATGGACTAGATGACCTCTCAAGGTCCCTTCCAGCCCTACATTGCTATGATTCTACAATGCACAGCCCATTTATCGAATACCCCACTCCTGAAAGGCTCATCTGGGGGTTGAGGGAGTTGCTGAGTCAATCTGGCATCAGGGACTGAATAAGTGACTACTCTCACTGATGTCTCCTCTTCATTGAGCCTGCAGACTGAAACATCCCAGACTATGTAAGCAGTTTGCAGGGGACTGTGATGTAAATGCTCAGTTGAACCCTATGCTGATGTTGGTACCTAGACTTTTGGCTGCCCTAACTTATCAAAAATATACCCATCCACCCAGATAAAGACACCAGATCCTTACCCCATATAAATCTATACAGCTTCATTGAAGTCAGTGAAGCACTTCCTGTTTACCCCAGTTAAGGATCTGACCCAAAATGTTTGTGACTAGGTCTGTTAAACCATTGGGCCAGATTTCCCCTTTACACTAATGTTATAATTTCAGTGTAGTTATATGACAGAAAACTAGTGTAAATAGAATGGAGAATCAGGCCCCAAAAGCTCATGTACCTTTAAGGCACAAACTTTAATGCTAACCTTCTGATCGTTAATCTTCCAATCAGTCTTTCAGAAATCCTATTTTTGTGCTTTTTCATGTGGAAATGAATGACTCGCTGTTCTTTTGTGTGATAATTTAGCTGAGTGACAATTATTACTTTGCAAAAAGAAAAGGAGTACTTGTGGCACCTTAGAGACTAATAAATTTATTAGAGCATAGGCTTTCGTGAGCTACAGCTCACTTAATGCATCCGATGAAGTGAGCTGTAGCTCACGAAAGCTTATGCTCTAATAAATTTGTTAGTCTCTAAGGTGCCACAAGTACTCCTTTTCTTTTTGCGAATACAGACTAACACGGCTGCTACTCTGAAACTGTAATTATTACTTTGTGTCCTCAGCTTTGGAAAGGGTAGAGTTGATTCAGTTCATTCCTTTGTTCCTCACTTCTGATTTATAAATTAGATATTTTTGTCCTTACAAACAGAGTGAAAGAAAAAAGATAAGATCATTAAACTCATTTAAATATTAATATAATCAATTCAGTACCAATTTCCAGCAAAGATGAAAACTTGCAACTATTATTATTTCTTCAAAATGGTTTGGTTCTTTCCTGATTTTGTATCATAGCCAAATTCTATCTTTTAACTTTTTTTCCATTTATCAGTGGGATTTGCATATGGGGATCAAGGAGAGAAGCTGGACATAGTGACTTCTCCAATAGAAGTAAAGATTACATTGCATAGAAATAGAAATCTCTAGTCTACAAGCAAAATTTCTTTTTATTCTAGAACTGTAATTTTAAGAATTCTTTAGAGAATTCCTTCAAATAGACTAGACCATCGATTAATATAAATATATGAAAGTCAATTTATGATTATTATACTGCCTTTAATAGCAAAGTAGTACATTAATGGCCTCGTATATTACACTTCCATAATTTATTATGCTCAGTTCCTTAGCAAGAGTATAGCTAATGCTATTGCAAAAACCTAAAGCCCAGTTAACACTAACATACACAATCATGCTAATTGTTTCTTAGATGTGGATTAGCTTCAAATGAGAAAAAGTGAAGAAATAACACCGACTGTAGAAAACAAAAAAAGTTATTTAAAGTTAATTGTATATAGCAATATTGCCAAAATTCTGTATGGGCTTTCGTCACAGTGAGACGTGAATAGCTGCTGTATTACACCTGTGCAATTCGCTTTTCAGATTCTTTTCCCACTGCCCACATGTTCAGTTTTACTCAACAACAAGCCCTATTGTACCTTATTTTCCTTTTGAAGTAAAGCCCATATTGGTGAGAACAATCACTAAGGTAACCCTTAGAAAAAAGCAACATGATTTGAACAGCTGTAGACAGTTATTTTTCAGAAATGTTAACAAAGGCCAAATGGAAAAATGGCAGTTCAGTAAAGAACTAGATAGCAAGTACTGCCCTAGCACAACTGTTACACAAGATGAGAGAGTTACAGAATAAGAAAGTAAACATTCCACTGTATTCTAGAAAAGATTTGAGAAGATACTTCTTCCCCCCCACACCCCAACACTTGAAAGTGGTAAACTCAGCTCCACTTAAATACAAAAAATCAACTTTGAAACAATGTTGCAGTTGTGAATTTAAATATACAAGTTCATCTTCTCAGCATGTCAGATTGTACCGACAGTGTAAAGTTATACATATTGCACTAGATCCTCAAGTGGTGTAAGTCAGCATTGCTCCATTGACTTAAAAATTACTGGTGGTGTTGCATTGTCATAATGCTCAGAAGAGCCCGAAAGCTAATACAGTGATTCACAAATTTGGGGGGGAACCATGCAACAAAACTCTTCCTTAAACAAAGAAATTTGGGAAAAACTCACAAGGGGAATCCTCATGGAGTGTTCCTAGCCATCCTTCTTGATCCCATCCTATGGGAATTTCTTCAGAAAGGATCCTCTATTACTCAATAAGGGACAATTTGCCATAGTCAGCTGAACAGTCTATGGATTATACCATATCTCTGAGATCCAAAGCAGAGCCCCAAAGAAATAAACACACAAGCATACATGGTGGATATGTTTCTAAGCTTTTAGTTAGAACACCATATGCAATAAAAAAAATCCATAGTTCTAGCTGTTAATACAAAATTTATAAACTATCGAAGGAGGAATTTTCAACCATTTCACTCCCACATTTATCTTTTCTTTTGAAAAAATTCACATTTTCAGGAATCACAGAGTGCTGCAGCTATAAAACAGAACACTCTTTTTTTGCTGCATCTAGTAAAGGATAAGTAAAACATGATGCACTAACTAACAACAACAACCAAAAAAAAAAAGATGTGTAAAAAAAGCTTGAAGCTCTATATTTGTGAAGACCGTAAAGTATAACTGAAACTGGTTTTGAAATTCAGCTATCAATAATTCTCCTTCTCACTGGAGCATCTCAGCATGTGAACACACACCCAAATAATACAAAATTCATATATTAAATATTAGTATAAATCCCACAAGTTTTTCACCAAATTTTATTAGAATTGACCCTTCAAAAACCAATCTCCAAACTCCAAAGTGTTGTTATTGCAGCAGATTTGTATATTTTTTATCTGTTTCAATCCAATTCCACCATAATTTCTCATTAAGAGAAAAGGATTAGCATATATGATGTGGCCAGGTGGTTACAGAACTTGACTGTATGAAATGTGATAGGCTGAATCCCATTTACACTAATTACATCCATAGCAGCATTGGCACATACAACTTCACGTGTGTTTTAGCTCTGAGCTTTAAAACATATTAGATGTTAATTTAGGACATCAGTGTCTTTATCTGGACTAAGCCAGAGCACTTTTTTCCCAAGCTCTTACCCATCCCAAGTTCTTACCCATCAGCAGCTCATTAGAAACTTCAACATGTGTTTTCATGTGCAAAGCTAGCGCTAGTTGACAAATGTAGGCTGCAAAACAAAAGAGAAATAAGATATGAATGGTCTGATTATTGGTCAAACAACATGTACAGTTACATAATACAATTCGCAAGTAATTATTTCACTCATTTCAAATATTTCATCATAAATTCTACCCAAGAAATGTTAACACCAATGACATAACTAAATTTGAAAGAGCTTTACAAATTTGATTATGTCATTGGTGTTAAAATTAATTAATTAATTGGAAGCACAGTCTGTTTTTCTACCATAGTGGCTTCTGAGCAGTCTTGATGGGGCCTTACTGCTGGGTGGACAGTTCTACCATATTTTTATGTTCATGTTCCTGCCATGACAGAAAAAGATTTTGAGTTAAGGTATTCACCCTTATAAAAAATACTGAGCAAGTTCTTGGAGAGTGTTTTTGCTAATATCTATTATTTGATAAGGCCCAAAAGGAGAAATAGTGCATGCCCCTAAGAGCTACCAGTCTATATTTTAAGCATGACACACAAGTGGAGGTGACAAAGAGTAAGGAGGACAGTGAGGCAAAAAAAGACTAGAGTTGTAGTAATACCATTATGTGACTGCTCATCTTAGGTACAGAAATATAAGGATTTTTCAGCTGAGATGTTTTAATTAAATGTATTAAAAATTAAGAAAAATGGAATGTCATGCAAATCCCATTGAAGTCCATGGAAACAGTCCAGTTGTCTACAGTGCTTTTTGGATCAGGCCTATAGTTAATATTCTTGGCTCACGTAAACCCTAATTCACAAAGCACTTAAGCCCATGCTTCAATCCCATTTAAGTCAATGGGCCTTAAGCATCTGTTCAAGTGCCTTACTGTATTGGGCCATAATATTGGCATCATGGAAGAGATGAATTTTTGGGAGGTATATAGGTGGAAGATTTGAACACTGGAAAACACTTACTGCAACACTGGAAGGCGCACTCTTTCTTGGGTAGCATTTATTAACACTCTGAAAATAAATCTCTTACCAAAATTCCATATCCACCCCCCTCCCAACTACAGTATTATCTGTCACCACTCCACAGATTTTATTTTGAAAACATCTTCACCTGATTAAGACAAGAGTCAGATGATCAGCCATAATTGACTGCAATAATGTAAGGAAGCAAATGGCTTAGCCCTTGATCGTTTCTATTATCTTGCAGCCCAATGTTGATCTTAGAAGTAGTAAGTCATTTTACCTATTTAGGGCATGAGATCTGCAATGTTGGTACCACCATGCTAGGCATCAGGTAACAAATATCAAAAGGAGAAAACAATTTTCATAATCTTGAAAAGATTTGAAAAAGTAGCACGATTGGCACTGACACAGAATATATTTTTTTCTGAACACCAGCATCATGGCTGTCCCCCTTTATGGAACAGAGTCATGGAAATCTACAAAATAAATCAATTAGAAGATTAATTCATTCCAAAGTAAATGCCCATGGAAGATCTTCAGCGTCCATTGTAAAGAATTTCTGATGCTGCAAGAAACTCTGAGAAGAACAACCCAATCTAAAGTATCAAACAGGGTAAGAAGGTGCTTATGAACATGTTTAGGACATACTTTAAGGATGCCATCCACATGACTTCCATGGCAAGTGAGAATATGGACACTAACTGGAAAGAGAAGAAGTGGGGCACCTAGAGAAACATTACACAGAACAATAGAGAAAGAAACCAGATACATCAACATGATACTCAAAAGCCTGAGCAGACCAGCACAAGACCGAAATAAATTATGGAAACTGATGGACACCCTATGACCCATAGCCATGGGAACTAGGGGTGCAGGGGGTGCTGCACCTGCCTCCAGCTGTGGCCCCAGCCTCAGCCCCCTTACCTCTGTTTGGGTCTTCCCCTCCCAGAGACACGTCCCTGCTCCCGGCCCCAGATCTGAGGGGGGGGGGGCACAGCCAGAGGTAAGGGGGCTAGCTTTCAGCATCCCCACTATTAAAAGTGTCCCAGTGCCACTGCTATGCCCTTGAGTGTGTGGGAGGATAAAGGAGAATGCTGCTTTTCTCCTGACTACCTCATGAGCAGCCTGGGCCCTAACTCCCCATAAAGGGGAGCTGCTCTGTTACAATCCCGGATAGTAATTGCATCAGAGTGCTGAGATCCACATAGTCTAATGAGGTTTGGGAGGAATTTATCATGAAGATGATTGGTTTGAAAATGGACACAAACAAGTTCTCTAGTGTTTGGCTTTGTTCATGACTTATGCTGCAAAGGACATTGCTCTTCCCAACTTCTAATCATAGAGTTAAGAAGAGGAAAAGAATAGGCCCCTCCTTGCTATTTTTGCCCACCTTAGGCTGCTGGTTTTGTGTTGTTTCTAAATACTAATCGTTTACAATATCTTTGTAAACAGCTGAAACAGCTGAAACCACAAAATTTAGATCTGGATCCAAATCTAGATTTTGAATACATCAAAGTTCAGATATGTTTGGATGTAGGATCTGCACTGTAGTGGCAAAAGAAGGAGTAAAAATATTTAAAAAAAACCATAATGAGTATTTAAAGATCATTTTAATCTACTCTTGAACCACTATACACCTTAATCACTGTCATACCGTTATTGTGTGGGGTCACTGGAGGGCACAATTAAGATTGTTTGGATGTCTTCATTGTGCCTTTCCATGACTTAACATGTTTTGATTTCTTTTAAGTGTAACCTGAGCTCTGAACTTCCAGGTCTTGAGGATAATTGCAACATACCTATAACGTATTTTACACTTAGGTTACCAATATGTTCAGTCAATCAACTCCATTGTAACATAGTTTTTTTGACTTGGAATGCATACATGTTTAATGCATATACTGCTGCTGGACTACTCCCCCTTTCTAGGCCTCCCCAGGCAGCCTAATGTTTAACTTGACAGTTCTCAAGATTTGTGTGTCCCACTGTGACAGGGTGCTGAGCAGCAAGACTGCAGAATCAGTCCCTGCCACGCCAGCCCCATTTAAGTGAATAAAGTGGCGCTGGCTGGAAAGAACCTGCCCTAATTGGGGAAAGAGAGCCAACTGCCAGCTCAATTAGCCCAGGGCTATATAAGATGCTGGGAAGAAGGAAGAGGGAGGGGTGGGACAGAGGAGAGTGAGGGAGTGAAGGCAGAGAGAAAGCCCCCTGGGTTCAGACACAAGGAACCCAGAGGTGTGTTTATTGTAGGGTGAGAAGATGGTGGGAACAAAGACTTGTAAATAAAAGCACCAGTGGTTTCAGAACCAGAGGGTCTCTGAGTGACTTTATCTGGGCCTAGCAGAGGCAGGAGCCCGGAGGGCCAGCTGTGCTTGGTTCCACCAACAAACAAAGATCAAAGTCATCTGTGCATGTGTACTCTTCACTCCATCTGAACACAGTGCTTGTCTTGTAATATACATACTGAGACACACTCACCCATGACAGTGTGTGGTAGCTGGGGCAAAAGTTGGCTCTGGTATGGTAACTACTGTTATATGCTCACTGTTAACACAGAACAATCATAGCTCAAGTTATTTGCCCTAAAATGGGGAAATAAAGGTTATTTGGGTTACAAAACAAAGCCTGTAACACTTAACTTTTTTTGCTATATTTCTCTGACTTCATTTTTCACCACAACCCCATTTTCTAAGATTTACCATAATAAAGCAACAGCCACATAACTCATGCTTCTAAGAAACATGCTGTTGAGAGGTTTCAGAGTAGCAGCCGTGTTAGTCTGTATTCACAAAAAGAAAAGGAGTACTTGTGGCACCTTAGAGACTAACAAATTTATGAGAGCATAAGCTTTCGTGAGCTACAGCTCACTTCATCGGATGCATCCGATGAAGTGAGCTGTAGCTCACGAAAGCTTATGCTCTCATAAATTTGTTAGTCTCTAAGGTGCCACAAGTACTCCTTTTCTTTATGCTGTTGAGAGCAACCCATTTTACAAATTGCCAATTAGTCATGTTTGAGTAACTACCACTACAAATTAGCTGGAGTAAAAAACAAAATGTAACAGCTTTGATTTGTTCATATTTAATCCTTAGGAACTTGATCCTGGGGAAACTGAGATGTTAAAAATACTTTGCATACTGATTTTAAATATGGAATCTGCCCAAAAAATTATACCCTCATAAAAAGGCAGGATGGTCACATGTGTTTGTGCATAGCATAGATGGCCACGCTTTAAAGATCCATGTGATGAGAGAGTCTCACACTGAAATGGCTTTCTAGGTCACATACATACTGTGCCATAGTTGAACCCCAAGGGATACTGCAGCTAGGCATAAAAGTTTTTCAGACACTACAATTAGGTTTAAATGGGCATATGGCAGAAGAAATCTGTTCACATGGTCGGCAGGTGGGGAAGGGAAAGAGAAGTTTATATCACAAGCAAAATTAAGAAAAATCAAGCTGACAGGCTATTACTAAACTAATAGAAAGGGTGACACAAATGGCAGAAGGATGAGCTTAGGGAAGCACTTGGATGGAACATGTAAACTCTGGGAGTACGGTCATGTTCCAGAGAGAGGGCTACAATGCAGATACAACCCTCACATGGAAATGAAACATCATCGTCTTAGGATCACTTACTCTTTGGCATTTTCCATGTTCTGTGCAGTATTTTAGGTACTAGGCTGTTTACATTTCTACAGGACTGTATTGATTACATTGGTCCCTGGCACATTTCTATAGGATTTTTCCATATCGGCACTTCTCTGATATGCATGATGAATGTTGTGGGAGGCCTTCTTTCAAGGTCTGCCTCCTCCTTCAGGGAGTACACATATATGAGTACTTCTGTGAAAGCTTTAAGCTATATGGGCCAAATCCCACTGAAATCAATTGGAGTCTTTCCATTGATTTTATGGACTCTGGATCAGGGTCTTTATCCTGACTTTCAAATATTTGTGAGTTAGGTTATTTTAAACTGTGCATTCTAATAACGTAAGTTTAATTATAGAGAAATTTATTTACAACCTTAACTGTATTTTAACAAAGTTTTTGTCTGGGACTTATAAACTATAATTTAGAGTTAACATATATAATTACCAAGGAAAACAGAATGAAATCCACTATTGTTAAACAACAAACAGCAATTCCAGTTAACAGGGGGACTAATAGACGTTCTAGAGATGTACAGTTCTAGAGATACAGTGGGGACCATTTTCTTATTATGAAATCTACTGTTCACTTGATGCTATGGTAGCTCTTTTGCACAGCTGAGAAGCATTTACACATTCTACATATGATTCTTATCCCAGAAATGTTGCCATACAAGGCTTTTGTATACAAGGGGTAGAAGTTTCAAAAGCACACTAGATGATTTAGGAGTCTAAGTCTCTTTGAACATCGCTTAGGCACTTTTGAAAATTTTACCCTAGAGAAGTTAGGTGTTGCAGTTACTGTTACAATCCTCTAATACATGTATAAAAAGTTTCATCCACCCAGAAAAATTCTTCCCACAGATACACAGGGATGTATACCATTGTTTTCATTGTACCTGTTCTGAGCAAGACTAAGCACCCACTACCATGTTACTCTGCATCATTGTAATGCGATGCTCCACCCAAAAACCTTGCTTACATGGATTTTTTTTCTTAAAATTACCCATGGGCCTCCCACCTGCCATGGGCCTCCCACCCATAATCGGTGCAAGCACAGAATTCCTCCAGCCTTGGGGCTGCAGCAGGGAGAGCAAGTTCCTCTGGCACTGGGGCTGCAGCAGTGACACAGAATTCCTCTGACCCCAGAGCCAGAAGAGCTCTATCTCTCTCCCCACCACAACGGTGGGGCTGGAGGAGCTCTGTAGCCCGCCACAGCCAAGTATTTGTGGATGCATTTATTCAGATGGCTCTATGGCGCATGGATTTTTGTTGAAATGGTGAATGTAGTGCTGATTATTTCTATGCATATGTTATATGTGGGTGTGTTGATATAGTTTAATGTGTATAATGTGTGTGTGTTTAACATTTCCTCTCCCCCAAAACGGTCAAATTTAAATTCCTGTGCATGCCCCTGCCAACAGTTACTACCTCCAGTCAATAAGTTCATGCACATTGTCTGCCAGCATTTTAACCAACATGTCATTTAAACTAGCCCTGAATAATGGTCAGCCAAATTGGTTAAAACTACCTGATCACAAATTTTCCACTGAAACATTTTTCCAAATAGAAACTGACAATTTTGTTGAACATAATCTTTCTGCAGGAAGTGTCAGGTCTTTGGCAACATAATTCAGGTTTTTATTGAAAAACCCCAAACTTTAAATTTGGTTTTGCTGAAAGTATTTGCTCCACCAGCCAAAATTTTTCAGATGCCAAAAAAAAAAAAGAAACAATTTCAAAAAGTTTCAGTTTTCATTGCTGAAAACTAGGGAAAAGATCAGTTCTTGGTTACGAAAACCTGAAAAATAATGTAATTTTTTTGACTAAAATGAAAAGTTTTTCCTTTACATTGTTTGCAGGAAATTCTTTCCTCCCCTTTCCTGACCTCCAACCAGTTCTAGTTTTGCACCAACAGCTGGGTGAGGGCTCCCACTGGTGGTAGCAACAGTGTGACATTTAAAAAAAAAAAAAGGCCTGTACAGTCGCAACTCACAGTGGTCTGCTGAACTGGGCCAGGAGACAGTAGTGCAGGTGGCCACACTAGGCATCTTCTTTCAGGTGCGCAGAGTGCATGCCAGCCCCATGCAACATTGCCTGAAAGCACTGCAGGGCCTGTCGATGGTACTTATCCCCCTGTGGCCAGCGTAACTCCCCAGAGCAGATGAATGACGTCAACAGTTTATAGTGTACACTTGTTCATAGTTTTGGTTTGCTGCTTTTTCTGCTTTGAAGGATTTTGTCCAGCACAAAGATCCATACATGTGCGGTGAGGGAAAGGGGCTACTCCACTTTCACAAAGGCCATGATGGAGTGTCAGGACCTACTGCTACAATCCCTAAGCACCAGGTGTTTACTCCAATGAGTACCACCAACATTGGGTGGCAGCACTGAAGAAAGGAAGGAGCTTGATTTTACCTTTCCTTCAATATTTTTAGATTTAATTATGTTGTATTTCCTCCTCTCTTGTTGTGTTAACATTCTGTATTTATCACTTCCTCTCCCAGGTAATGTTGCTATGCACAGAGCTCCTCTCAATTCAGAGCTGTGGGAATAGATTCATGGAGCCATGTGTGATTTGTATAGCACTGTGGGACCCTTCAGGGGGAAAGACATCATAGAAATGTAAGATCATTAGCGTTATAAAGATTGTGGCTGCTCTTTCTTAGAACAGAGACTTTAGATTTATATTATGTTTCTATGTCAGAAAGGAAATATGAGCCAAAGGTGGGAAAAAAGTCTGTTCCCTGAGGTCAGATTCACATTCCATACATTAAATATTGTATATTTATTAGGACGCTGTTTTTCTTTTCCACTTTTAATGCCTCATTTTTTTCTAGACTATCCCTATTAGATTCTGCTTCACTTTCTAAAGTTTAACCTTTTGTTAATTAGAGATCGGGGATATATCAGGGGTGTGTACAAGAATTTAAATTTGGCGGTGGAGGGGCACATTTAAACCACACATATTGTACGCAATAAAGTATATCAAATACACACACATACATCATATGCATAGAAATAAACAGCTGTACACTCACCATTTCAATGAAAATCCATGCGCCGTGGAAACATCCAAATAAATGCATCCACAAGTACTTGGCTGTGGTGTGGGCACAGAACTCCTCTGCCGATTACTGGAGCATGCCCCTACTTGTCCCCCCTTGGGCACACCCCTGGGGATATTACATTTTAAGTTTCCACAAGGTAATAAACATGAGCAAGATTCTTTTACATCAGAAACCCAGGTTCATGAGCAATCTCCTTTGGCTCCTTCAGTCACTGAGGAGACTAGGCCAGGTTGTGAAAATGACACAGTTACTCTCCACAATGGCATTGTCCTTACTGGCCTGCTTTTCAGCTCCTTCTATCAGCAGATCAGTAGAAGACCTATAAGCAGGGTCACAGATTGCATTTTCCTGGTCAAAAGGTAATTTGGGATGGTAGTTAACATGGGAGAAATGGGGAAGAAAGGAATGTGAGGAATCTAGAACATGTTGAACTTCTGATTTAAAGAGATGTCTCCCTTGCTCAAATAACTACACTATGAAAGGGTTCATCTGAGAGGGGAAAAAATACACAAGAAAAAATACACATTTATTTCTGAATTCTCTGAGTCAGATCCTCAGGTATTGTAAATAAGCATAGCTCCACTGATTTCACACATCATTTTGCACTAGCTAAGGATCTGGCTCACTTTTTGTTGTATTTAATTTACCTTTTTTTAAAAAATAAGTAAAAACGTATGGTTTTATCTTCATGACAGATTAGAATTACAATAGAATTACAAAAAGAAAAGGAGTACTTGTGGCACCTTAGAGACTAACAAATTTATTAGAGCATAAGCTTTTGTGAGCTACAGCTCACTTCTAATTGTAATGATTCCTCCCTTTTAGAATAGGTTTCAGCTTCATTCCATGATAAAAAAAATGTACTTTTCCATCAGGTACTTTCATTGCAGAATTACAGAAGTTGGTTAGTCAAATTCTGATGTCATTTACACCAGGGTTATTCCAGACTTTGTTTGAGCTACTCCAGAGTGACTCTATTGTAAATGACAAAAGAATTTGATTCAATATCCCTATGATCTGAGTCATACTCACATAACACGTACCTTTCTCCCCAGCACAATACCAAGTTTTCATATATTTGGTAATACTTTATATAAGCAGCCCCATATTTTTAAAAAAATATATATATTTATAATAAGAAAAATGTTCAAAGAGGGGTTTTTTTCCTAGAAAGAGAAAAGCACTCTACACGGTTCACACACATAGTGGGACTGCTGTTTTAAAATCTCTGCACCAATACTGTCCCTATAAAGGCAAAAATATGACTGACTCCAAAGTTGGATCTGGTCCTTTATTGCCAGATTATTATACCTTTAGGACTCACATTGAGGAGCAATTTAGAGTCTGATCCACTGAAGTCAATGGGGATCTTTCCTCTGATTTTAAGTGAGCTATGGATCAGGCTGTTACTCCACGAGTAGCCCCATTGACTTCAGTTGGGCTATTCATGGCATAAACTACTATTCAGTGGGAATCAGAGTATCATAATCTGGTCCTTAGTGTTTTTAGATGCATTCTTTCATAACTTGCAAAGCATAGAATCATAAAATCATAGAATCATAGAATATCAGGGTTGGAAGGGACCTCAGGAGGTCATCTAGTCCATCCCCCTACTCAAAGCAGGACCAATCCCCAACTAAATTATCCCAGCCAGGGCTTTGTCAAGCCTGACCTTAAAAACTTCTAAGGAAGGAGATTCCACCACCTCCCTAGGTAACGCATTCCAGTGCTTCACCACCCTCCTAGTGAAAAAGTTTTTCCTAATATCCAATTTAAACCTCTCCCACTGCAACCTGAGACCATTACTCCTCGTTCTGTCATCTGCTACCACTGAGAACAGTCTAGATCCATCCTCTTTGGAACCCCCTTTCAAGTAGTTGAAAGCAGCTATCAAATCCCCCCTCATCCTTCTCTTCCGCAGACTAAACAATCCCAGCTCCCTCAGCCTCTCCTCATAAGTCATGTGTTCTAGTCCCCTAATCATTTTTGTTGCCCTCCGCTGGACGTTTTTCAATTTTTCCACATCCTTCTTGTAGTGTGGGGCCCAAAACTGGACACAGTACTCTAGATGAGGCCTCACCAATGTCAAATAGAGGGGAACAATCACGTCCCTCGATCTGCTGGCAATGCCCCTACTTATACATCCCAAAATGCCATTGGCCTTCTTGGCAACAACGGCACACTGTTGACTCATATCCAGCTTCTCGTCCACTGTAACCCCTAAGTCCTTTCCTGCAGAACTGCTGCCTAGCCATTCGGTCCTTAGTCTGTAGCGGTGCATGGGATTCTTCCAACCTAAGTGCAGGACTCTGCACATGTCCTTGTTGAATCTCATAAGATTTCTTTTGGCCCAATCCTCTAATTTGTCTAGGGCCCTCTGTATCCTATCCCTACCCTCCAGCGTATCTATCTCTCCTCCCAGTTTAGTGTCATCTGCAAACTTGCCGATGGTGCAATCCACACCATCCTCCAGATCATTAATGAAGATATTGAACAAAACAGGCCCAAGGACCGACTTTTGGGGCACTCCACTTGATACCAGCTGCCAACTAGACATGGAGCATGCCCTAAAACATTTTAATGAAAATTTTTAAAGGATGATGCTGTAACAAGCTACCATAAAGCATGCTCAATAGATATAATGTAGATGTAAAAGTTTAAACAGTGAGAGTAATTAACCATTGGAACAGCTTACCAAGGGTCATGGTGGATTCTCCATCACTGACAATTTTTAAATCAAGATTGGATGTTTCCTGCAAGATCTACTCTAGGAATTACTTTGGGGAAATTCTATGGCTTGTGTTATATAAGAAGCCAGACTAGATGAGCACAATGGTCTCTTCTGGCCTTGGAATCTATGAATCTATGTTATTAAATAAAACAATGTATAATCTGTTATTTAAATTATTACAAAGCATTAAGTGTCATACTTAATAAACACTAACGCCAGGATGTATAAATGGAACTCTGATGGACACTTAGCAAAAATAATTTTAAAATGTATAACATATGTAGAGAGTATTCACTGGGTTTTTTCTGAAAAAAAAGCAGGAGAGCTGCTTGTGCCAGACACTGACACACTTCAAGTTTTCACAGTGCTGGGGTAGCTATACTTTAATACAGTATACTGTGTGCATAACCTTCTCACAGTGAAATATGGGCCAGAAATGTAGGAGAAAAAAAACAACAACCTAATCCAACGTATTTAGGAATTCTAGGCTGCTGGTTATTAAAGTGCCCTTCGTTCACCTGCTACATCCAAATCAAAAGGCCGTGATTGGCGTTTAGTCTTGTAAACTGGTATTGTGTGAGCAGTGGGCAGCTGGAGCCCTCAGAGAATCTTCACTTGTCAGAGATGAATCAATCATCTCGAAAGATGTCAGCATCTGCCCAAACTATTTTATATTAGAATAAATGGCAGATGGTGGTGTTTTTATATTTAATCAGTTCCACCAAATGCAGTTTCATCTCTTATAAAACTAAACCATCTGCAGCACGTAGGTGTATAAATCTAGCTAAATGTCCACTGCAGAACCTTTCCTCTTAAAGGTAAATTGTACATATGAACATTTATGGACGGTAAGTACAATAAATATCAAAAGCTTTAAAAAAAAACTGCTGTTTTCTTATAAATGTGTATATTACTAAAATATAAATATTTTATATCAGAGATCTATGCTTAATACCTATTTTAGATTCTTCTTATTTATGTAACTACTCACATTTGATAGCATGAAAATACTTTCTGTGAAAGAGATCATTCCCCCTTTTCTGTACAACTTTATGGACTTGGTCCCAGTTTTGTAAACACTGCACAGGAGTAGCATTACTCACATGCATAGACCTACAAAAATCAATCAGACAAAACACAAATAAAGTTACTCACATCCAGAACTGTTTGCAGGATCTGGCCCTTGAAATAGAAACTCTTCAGCATATCTTTACTTTGTCACGATTTCTCTATGCAGCCAGTTGGGCACATTGGCTAACTGGCATTCAAAAAAAAAATTGGACACCCACAACACTAATATAAGATATCTTTTAACGTACATTTGTGCAGCACCATCTGGGTGGGGTTCGACCAACTACAGGTTGGCGAGCTGATTTCAAATACAGACAGATGGAATTCTTTTTTTTAGTTTTTTCTTTTTTTCCTGTGTAGAGCAGACACACATCTTTGCACCAACTGCACTCATTGCATGTTTTTCCTTAACCAAGTAGCAGGCTATGTGAGTACATAGCAATCGGGGGAGTGAGTGGGAACTACTTTAACATACTGGACTCTGCTCAGGCTTATGCTACTAATGCAGCCACCTCTAATGTCTAAAAGTTCCCTCTCTCCCATGAAACATCTATTTTGAGTTGCAAAAAGACAAAATTACTAGTTCACAGCAAATTACTAAATGTATATCTAGTTATTCTGTATTTCTACAGCCTTGGAAGGTGACCTAAAAAACAAAAACCTGCTGTAGATTCGAAAAAAAAAACCTCTACTGTGTTATAAACCTGAAGTGTTATAAGAGTGATTAAGATTTTCCTTGCAGTGGTGACAAATATAGCATAAGGCTTGTGTGTGCTGTTAAACAGCTGTTGTATTTCTCCCCAGCAGCGGCTGCATTTGTGATTGATTAAGGAACACTGCAGACAGACAGAATACAGCAGATAGACAAAAATACTTAATGAATCTTCAGGTTGAAGGGTGCCCATAAAAATAAAACGATTTAAGTGAATTTCAGTATTGTTTAAAGGTTCCAGATGGACAACTTTGGAAACTGTAGGCACAAAACAGGTACAGGACAGACAGCAGCAGTGCAATAATCTTAATAATGTGCCTGAGCTCTGACCTGGAGGGGACACTTCTAAAGATGAGAGGCTACACGGGCCTATCCAATGCTTGGCCTCCCAGCTAAAAGTGTATTTTTTGTGATGTGAACACTTGTTCTTCAGCAATTTGGCTGAGACCATAAATAAATAAATGTATCTTCACAAGAAAATTAATAAGTAGAAAATAATGTTATGCATGGCATGCATGCACTGACAGAAGACTGCACTTTAAGGATTGGGCAACTTTCATCATTCTAGTTCTGCTGCTAACAAAAAAGATCTAAATGTATAGACCCAAAACAGAGCTTACTCTCAGTTAGCATAGCTTGCAGTGCCTAGCCTACAGTATTTAACCCCATTCCTATGGTTCTGGAGTCCAAGCATAGAATTTAGGAACCCGGTCCAAAATAACTACAAAAAACATAAATAAATAGACCAGGACCTGATGCAAATCCCTGGCTCTGAGCCCCAAATGTTGATAAGTTCAGAGCCAGTTCTGAACTTCGCAGCCAGTCTATTTTAATAATGAGCCAAACCAAAATGTTGGCTTTTGAGACCCCTGAGCTTCGTGGAACTTCCAATTCTGATTCAAACTTTAGGCCCCAGTTGTGGCCTACCCCACTGCTAACAGTGGGCCTGGTGCAAAGCCTAGCCCCTTGTCAGGGTTCCCTCCCAACTCTGAACTCTAGGGTACAGACATGAGGACCCGCATGAAAGACCCCCAAGCTTATTTCTACCAGCTTAGGTTAAAACTTCCCCAAGGCACAAATTCTTTGTCCTTGGAGGGTATACTGCCACCACCAAGTGATTTAACAATCAAACAAACGATTTAACAAGGGAGAGGACCACTTGGAGTTCCTATTCTCCCAAAATATCCCCGCAAGCCCTTACACCTGCTTTCCTGGGGAAGCTTGAGAATAAACAAGATGAGCACAGACCAACCTTGGGTTTTTTTAGGACACTAAAAAAACCCCAATCAGATTCTAAAAGAAACAGAACTTTATTATAAAGAAAAAAGATAAAAAAAGCACCTCTGTAAAATCAGAATGGAAGATAATTTTACAGGGCAATCAGATTTAAAAACACAGAGGATTTCTCTCTGGGCCAAACTTTAAAGTTACAAAAAGAAAACCAGGAATACACCTTCCTCTCAGCACAGAGAAAATCACAAGCCAAAACAAAAATAAGCTAACGCATTCCCTTGCTAGTACTTACTAATTCTAATGGAGTTGAATTGCTTGCTTCTTTGATCTGTGTCCAGCAAGCACATAGAAAAGACAGACCAAAACCTCCCCCCCCACCCCAGATTTGAAAGTATCTTGTCCCCTTTTGGTCCTGGTGCCAACCAGGTTACCTGAGCTTCTTAATCCTTTACAGGTAAAAGGATTTTGTGCCTGTGGCCAGGAGGGATTTTATAGTACTGTATACAGGAAGGTAGTTACCCTTCCCTTTATATTTATGACACCCCTGGTCTGTAGATACCCCACAACAAAGTGAATGGAGAAGGAATAGTGACTGGCAGGGGATGAGAGGATCCCTGTCTCTGGCTCATCCTCCTACCTGCTGGCCAAAGTACCTGCCCCATAAAATTTTGACGGAGGAAGTAACTACTCCTTGTAAAGGGCTGGCAACTCTCTCTCCCATTTGAAACAAGACGGGAACAGAAGAAGAGTCAATTCCCTTGAGGGACTTCTTTGGGACAGTGCAGTTATTCATCACCCTTTACTCAAGGCTGAGCCTAAAGGCTCCAACTAGCCATTGTGATTGAGCACCAACAGCTAGTTGTAGATGCCGTTACTTAAGCTAAGGTTAACATCTAGGTTAACAAAGTGGTTTCAGTTTACAGTGGTTCATGGAAAGCTTGTCTTCAGTTTCAACCCAAGGTTGTTCACAAACCATCAAGCTGAGTTTCAGTTTGAGTTTCAGGGTCAAACAAGGCCCTAGACTCAAACAGTAACTCAGCTGAAACTGCTGAGTTTCCCCTGATAGCAACACAAAAGCGAAAACTGACCCAAGCTCACATTTTTAGCAGACTGGAGTTATAACCAGAGGCAACTTGGTAGATTCCACTGAGTCACCGTTCACATTTTGGGTCTTGTGTTCGCTCCTGCACGAGCCCTTTTTAAAAAACAAAAAAACCCCTCCATTTTAAATAACTCTGTATTGTATCATACTTGCATAATGGCTGTATGTGGGACTGTGATGGGATGTTCACCCCATACCGCTCCTGAAGTGATTAAGGTGGCTCAGGAAGGGCTAATTAACCTAGTAGGCTGCACCTGTGGGGATACATAGGCTTGACTGAGATGCTCTAATTGAAGATGAAGCCCATTTGGGCTGGAGCAGGCAGGGGCTTGTAAAGCCAGGAAGTGAGAGCAGATGGGTGCTGTGGGCCTAGTGAAAAAAGGAGGAGGAAATCCAGGGGAGAGCAGAAGCCCTGGGATCCTGACCATGGGGGAAAGGGTTTATGCAGAGGGTAGTGGAGAAGGAAGCTTGCAGAGTGTGGAGTAGAAAGAAGCCCAGGGAAATGGCAGCAAGGATTGAGATGATGCAGACCTTGGCTGCTAATTGTAAGGTCTCTGGACTGGAACTCAGAGTAGTGTGTGGTCCCAGGTTTCCTATTGGCTATTGGGAAAGTGGCACAGGCTTGAATTGGAAGACTGTCTCAAAAGGCACATGGACAGCTGGTCCGCTGAGACTCTGTTATTCTAGAAAGGGAAAACTACATAGTGACCTGACTGGAGGGCCAAGCCACGAAGAGGAAGCACTGCAATCCCTAAAGAGCCAGAGAGGCTGTGTTATGAGCAACTGAAAGAAGGGGGCATCAGACCCGGCAGAGCTAATCCCCAGATGCAGTCACCAGAGGGTGCCCCATCAGTGGGTGTATCCCATGACAGGGACATTATCACCTAAGAACAAGTAATTATTTACATGGTTTATAAAAAGTCTCTGCTTAGAGAATCAAAACAAATAGTTACCCAGAATTGTCACCCAGTTTACATTTTTCTTCCAGAATCGAACAAGTGCTTCTGCAACTATTGCAATATGTGTCTGCTTTTGCTACCTGGAAGGAATTGCTGAAATTATTTTTTACTGTGAATGGTGCTTTTAAGTATCTGATCTAGCTACTGCCCCCAGAGCTTTCAAAATTAGATATTTAAATTCCTCTGTTTTGGTTTTCAGGGGGCTTCAGCAGCTTGCAAAATATGGTCATTGTTATTAAAAAACACTTTCTGTATATAGCACTGTAAATTTATGTGGGACTTTAAATCCCAAACGACATGTTCTCTAACCCTAAAAATGCTATAATTAAAGCTGGGCCAGTAATGGATTTTTCATTTTGCTGGTGATTCTGGAAAAACAGAAAATATGTTTTGGGGTAAACCCAAAACCAATTTCTTTCATAATTTTCAACAAATCAAAAAGTAAAATTCATTTTTATGTGAAACTAAACATTTTGTTTTCATTTCAGTCATTTTTAAATAAAAGTGAAGGAAATTTCTAAACGAAAAGTCATTTTGAAAATGTCAAAACAAAACACTGATTTTTTTTTCAGTAATGTTCTTTGGTGTGTTGTTTTTTTTTTTTTTCAACCAAAACAATTTGATGAAATGGATATGAATTCACACAATTCTTTGGTGCTCCAAATCTGCAGTTCTGGCCAAAAAACTGGTGTAAAACATTTCATTCAGCTCTACTTCTAATACAAGATATCAAAGACAAGGCAAAAGTTCAGAAAAGCAAAGGTGTGCACAGAATTATTGGTGTGAAAATGTAGAAAAGATTCCTGGATGGAGACTGATCCATACATAGAGGTAGCATGGCAAATGGCAGAAATCTGAAAGTGAAGAAGGACACAAGGGGGAAAGTAAAGTAGGTATAGTCAAGTTTGAAGGTGAGGCCAAGAAAGCATTAGTTTGATGCAGAAAAACAGGGAGCCATTGAATTGAGAAAAAGCAAAACTACTACTAGATCACTTCATCAACCAGCCTGACAAATAGCTATACAATTCACAGCTTATATTGCAGGCTAACAAATTCCTAACTGTACCAACTATGCAAAAAGTTTAAAATACGCATCAACTGAGAATTCTGTTTTGTTTATGGAACAGTGCAGTGTGGCAGGAGAGGTCTCTCGTCTTCTGGCATTGCCTTTGTATGACATTCAGTGTGCTAGTGGTATTGTCCTTGTTTAAAATGTAATGCGCTTTATGCAGCTATGTGAGGGACACAGATGCAAAAATAACCTCTGAGTTCTGCTCTGCAGGCTAATGGAGACCAGGTGCATTGTGGTCATGAACAACTTTGCCACTGGGGAGGGGAAAGAAGAGTGTGCCAACTGCTTCACTCCAACAGTATTGCTTCCCAGCCTATTTATAGTGCTGAATTAACAGTCTTGTAGGGCAAATGTTTTGTCTGCCCAGTTGGAAGAAGACAACTGGCAACTGAGAGGGAAGAGATAGCAGGAGTAATAAGAATCATAATTCAATAATACATATATTTGGTTATAATGAAAATGTAAGTCCCTTGTAAAACATACTTAGGAAAATGCAGCAAACATGGCAGGATAATGCCATAATCAGAGCTCAGAAACAATGCCAAAACATGCAGTTTTATCAGTCGAAGGGCAAATGATCTCCTCTGAAGATATTGGAGCTCCTCTGGATTTACACCAGTATAAATGAGAGCAGGCTCTGGCCCAAGATATCAATGTGAATAACTACTTCCTCATGCCTACATAGTTTTTCAAAATGCTTTGCAATGGACAAACAGAACGTGGAGTTCTCTCTTAATATTCTTACCAAAAAGAACACAGACAAAGCTAGGCTGGAGATGGAAGGTGTAATTTCCAATTTTAACAGACATACCCATGCCAGCTCTGATGGAGCTAGTATGCTAAAAATAGAAGTGTAGCTGCCGAGCACGAGCAGCAGGAGGGGCTAGCTGCCAAAATACATACCTAATTTCTCAGATGGGATTGTACAGCTCGTCCCTCCCACCACTACTCATGCTGCTGTGGCTACACTTCCACCTCCAAAGCAGACATACCCTGTGATTAGCATCTGTCTTTAAGATTATGGATATAATCCTGCAAAGGAAGCAGCGGACACTCTATCTCTTGAGACTTTAAAACTGAACACGACATAACGCCGACAGACCCCAGTCACCAGCAGGCAGGTTCGAACCTGGGACCTCTGGAGCTTAGTGCATGATCCTCTACTGCATGAGTTAAAAGCCAACTGGCTGTTAACTAAGGCTGTAGAGCATACTCATTTTATATTTCTCTCTTGCTCTCTCTAAGCGGTCTCGGTGCCACTAGATGGGATAGAACACCACATCTAGAAAGTGTGTGGGTTACAAAAGCACTAAAGAATGTGCTGTAGGAAAAAATTCTGCATCGCCAGAAGGTGAGTTGGACAAACTAATATGTCATTGCTCTAATTTCTGAGATTTTTAAACAAATCATAAACAGTTGAGGAAATCAAGAATTAAAAATAAGATGACTTTAAAAGACAAGATACTACAAACTAGCAGAAGAGAATACTCTTGTACATAATGCGCAACTGGCCTGTGACTCTGCCATAAGATATCATCAAGCCCAAGGGACTAATGGGAAATTAAAAAGAATGTCATCTACAGTTACACTAGATTAAAATAACAATTTATAAGGGATATCAACCTTCATGCATCAGGACCTAAATTTAGCAGCCTGGGATTAGGGAGAAACTTCCCCATTGTCATGTTATTGCAGAGTTGCCCATTACAATGTTTTAGTTCTTC
This sequence comes from Dermochelys coriacea, assembly GCF_009764565.3. Lineage (NCBI taxonomy): Eukaryota > Metazoa > Chordata > Testudines > Dermochelyidae > Dermochelys > Dermochelys coriacea. The sequence continues at coordinate 32,744,295 of NC_050070.1, read as the reverse complement.
CTCTGCTACTAGCAACTTTTGAAGACAGGACAACAAACCAAATGGACCAGTAGTCTGATTCAGGATATTAATTCCTATTATCCTGTGAAACAATATTGTTGGATTGAGCTACTTCTAAAACAGAGTACACTTGAAACCTGGATATCAACATTAAATCAAAAAATGTTTGAAATTCAGGGGTCATCTACCTATTTTATGGTGAGGTAGCCAAGTCGCATCAAGAAGCTGCAATTTGTGAGACATTCCCCTCAGTGTACATTTTGGAGAATAGATAAGGTAGACTGGGTTTTTCAGCATACAGTGCCAATGAGATGGTGAAAAGAAAAGGAGTACTTGTGGCACCTTAGAGACTAACAAATTTATTTGAGCATAAGCTCACGAAAGCTTATACTCAAATAAATTTGTTAGTCTCTAAGGTGCCAAAAGTACTCCTTTTCTTTTTGTGAATACAGACTAACACGGCTGCTACTCTGAAACCTATGAGATGGTGCTGTTTCTGGTCTGTAGACTTTAACTTCAACATTAACTCTGAATTTTCAAGCTTCCAAATATTTGCTTTTTTAATAACTCCAGTGTTCTGAAATTGTTTCTGTTTAATTTATATCTTAATTAGAACTGTAATGGTAGCTTAGCAAAGGTCCCTAAAATCCCCTGCTATCTATTTTATCTAGTTAGTAGTAGTAGTAGTTTCCAGTAATGCCCACTATGTACCAGACCCTTTCCTAATACAGATGAAAAAATACCACACTAAAATTCATGCAGTCAGACTGCTGCACAGCCCACATGGCGCCCCATTGATTCAGGCCCCAATTCCAGAAAGCACATAAACACATGCTTAACTTTAACCCCCATTTCTGTGGGACTGAAGTATGGGCTTAAAGAGAAAGCACCTGTTAAAGTGCTCTGCTGAATAGGGCTGGCCCTATGCACATACTAATGTGCTTTGCTGAATCAGGGTCCAAGTGCTGATTAAATAGGAAATCTAATTCTTAACACAGGAAAGTGGAGTAAAATCTTAGAAGACGCTTACTTTTTTAACAGATTTTAATCTCTGATAGGCAGTGCATAACACGGCAGCTGAAAAAAATCTAGCATGCATAGTAAACTGGTTTGCATGTACATGAGTCACTCCCTGCTACCACACAGACTATCAGATCTGTGCACATGTTGATTGGTTCCACTCAGCAGCTGATCTACTGAATCTGATCCTATAGCTTGCTATATGGAGGTTATGGCTTTGGAACCAAAGCTCATGAGTTCTATTTGCTATACAACCTGCATAGTGTCTGTGTATATGTGCTAACACTGATCATTACATATTCATAAGCAGAGTAGTAGATATTTTGAAATAGGCTGCCGCATGCATGGTCCAGCTGAGATTAAAATGGTCATTAGTATAAATATGGGACATTTTCTTCATCAATCACAGAACACAAGAGACCAAATTCTGCTTTGATTTTAACCTAGTGCAATGCCAGTCAGCTTCAGTGCAATTACTCAGAGAGAAAATCAGAACAAAATTTGTTTCAAGATTTGTATTCAGAATTCAACACAGCAGCCCTGCAACAGGAAAAAACTGCAGGTCTCCCCTGTAATCTAGACTAGCACTCCTCCGATCACCAAAATGCCTATATACTGCCTACCATAAGTACACTATATGCTTTCACCTCTCCTATATCCTCAATTTGAGGAGGGAAATTACTTCTCATTCCATCACCTATGTCTGGATGATGAAACCTATTATTATATCACTCCTCACACAGTCTTCTCTACACTCTAAACCAGGTGTATCAGAAAAAGTCAAAATGTAATACAATATAAAAATATTGTATACACAGAATGCTCAGACATGCTCACAATCTCTTCTCTCTAAACAGGAGATTTGCAGACTTTGGAGTGGACAGCCTTCATGTTTTTTCTATGCAAAATATTTGTGCCTTTTCTATATAATTAATCAATAGGTCATTAGAGACATGTAAATGTCTCTTTGGTTGCTTTTTCTTTTCTTATATTTTTTCCACCTCTGCTGTTGTAACATTCTCATGTAATTAAAAATTCTTAAGTGTGATCCTCATTCCTGTTCCAGGTTGCCATAAAAGGGCCCTTTAAGCCCTGGTTTTGGAGTGGGAGAGGATTCCTCTGTAGAAGGCTCTGGGGAGCAGCCATCAGACTGCATTCCAAGGACCCTCACAAGTCTTTGTATAGGTGGTGTGCTTGGGGTGGAGCTGGAAGTGAGAGGGATGCATCAGAATGGGGGGTTCTACACAGCGCTGCAACCTAGGGAGGCTGCCATAGCTTAGACAGACTTCTCAGTGCTATCAAAATTAACCTTGGGGCCCCAGAGCAGCCTAGGATTGAGAGGGAGAAAAAGTGCCTTAAGGCCACTTTAACTCCTTCCTCCCATGAGTTTTGTGCTGCCATTTTTAATATCCATACATCCTTGACCTTTATTAGTAAAGGGACATTATCAACTTGAAATACAGTTAGTTTCAAATAATGAACGACACTGGAGGTCTCTCACCTGAACTGATGTTCTGGCACCTTTGTCTTGTATGTGTCTTATTTAGATTGTAAGCTCTTTTGCGCCAGGAACATGTCTCATCTATGTTTATACAATGCCCACTAAATGTATAGCACTATAAATGTTTTAGAATAATAAGAACAAATCACTTTTTGACTGCATTGTTGATACTGTTTTCATACGGGCAATTGATATTAATGCCTTTGGCCTTAGCTGATATCTATAAGTATGAACAAAGGACTCTCTTGGTTGTCTCTATATCAGACCCTCAAAAAGATCCTGAAAATTTCTTTGTCTTCATGTAATATTTGCATTTTGGACACTGAAGTCATTCACGTATGAGAAATGATAGCATGTGAATGTCCTAAACATTGCAAAAATGGGTTGGACCCCCTGGGTTACAGAGAAGATGCTCACTTATCCATAAGTAGGTTTGGAAGGATTAATTTTTATCAGTAAATGTTGATAAACACCAAGCTCACAATACAGATACACACAAACCAATGAAAAAATGTTTAACTCAATAATAATCAAAATGTAGAAATAGCTAAAGAAAGAAAAATGCCACTGGATCACAAGTATATATTCTGCACTTGTTCCATGCATGCAAAATGAGTACAAAAATATATAGTGAATATCAGCACTGCAAAATCTGGAATGCTGGTCAAAAGAGATAATTTTGCTCTTAATCTGTTACCTTTAAAATCTCTATTAGATAATCATAGAGCATTTTCCATATTTAACTGAAAATGGACACAGACTGTGACAGACTTTCCCCTTCCATCTAGGGATGCGTTTTCCTCTTAATGTGCAAATGATTTCTATATGCCTATGTCCCAGCAGTTTCCCATGCAATTAATTGTTTTATCCACCCATCACCCTTGGATTAGGCTTCCAAATAATTACATTTATAATCCTGAGAAAACCTAGTGATGTTAAAACCAAATTCTGCCCTTGATGACATACAAGTGCACCTCCACCTATTTAGCAATCTAGCCAAAAAATTCCTGATCATAAGTACAGCAATTCTAATGACTACCTCATAACATACATTCCAAAAATATATTTTAAAATGTACTTGAGTTGCTAGATTTATGGCACTGTATATAGAAGCTGGTAGCATTCATTAAATAATGCATCAGATATCTATTTTGTGAATGTACCACTGATAGTCAATCTGATTCTCTAATATTCTTTGGATGCAATGTACTGGATTTTTTCATCATTCCCTCTGCATGTAAATTGATCTACTGCACTGAAGCAGTACTATTTAAAACAAAAGGGTTTGATTTATAGCCAGTCTCTACCCTCATAAATCACACCTGCAGTGTAGTGCTCTGGGCTCCCTGTGTTCTGCCAGCATTTACCTTTTATAAATGATTTGGGTTTACCTCCCATTGTGATGGAGCCTAATACAATCCCATTCTTCTCTCCCAGCATTCACTCTTGCTGTTGCTCATTATTCCCACTGGGAATTCAGACCTAGTTTTTGCAAGCATGTCAGTTTTGGGGTGGGTTTTTTTAAAGTAAGGAATGATGAATTAAAAATGTGCTTGTATGCTGTAGCTCTTTCTATCCCTAGACAGATTATGCTGTGGAATTTTTCCTCCCCGTTGACTATGCATACATTAAAGTTTCTATTTGCTTCACTAATGATTTGGAACTTAAATGGGACAGCAGCTTGAAATGTCCAAGTCTTAAAGTATTTGACCTTCAAGGTAGCCCAGAGATGTTCATCAGGTAAGGTTATTTCGTTTTTAAGAAGTTGGTATTCTCAACTTTTTAAATTATATATTTTCTAATGTAAGTATTTGACACCTGTAGTTACTGGGTCCTAGGATTTTCCACTTCAGTCCTCATAATCCAATCTTTGGAAGTGTCCAAAAGGGTTTATATAACCAAAAATTATTAATGATTAAAATTTATATTGCAGTAGTGCCTAGAAGCCTCAGTTAAGTTGGGACCCTTTTATTGTAAGTGCTTTGCAAACATAGTAAGACAGGCCTTGCCTCAAAAAACTGACTGACTAAGGCCCTGATTCATGAAAGCATCCCTAGTTCAGGGCAGCATCTAACTGAGGTCAACCTGAGTTAAGCTCAGGCTTAAAGTTAAGAACATGATTCAGTGTTGTCCTACATCTGGGCCTAAAAGACAAGGCACACAGGTGCTTCAAACAAGTAAGTGAGTGGGAATGAAATGAAACAACAAATACAGGATGTCTTGGTACAGACTGGCTCTGTATGCCCTTCTTAGCCAACCAGTAGCAGTAATCTCAGTTTGGCACCTGCCGAGGAAATAGCATTATTATTATAACCAGCAATGAGTCCAAGCCAGAAAATTACAAGATTTCAGTCACAAATGTTAATGTTCAATGCTGTTCAGATTCAGTTTCGGAGTTCAATCCTGCAAGCCTGCAGGGCTGCACCCTTTGTTTGACTCTTTCTAAAGATGAGACTGTTGTGAAATTTGAACTGAATTGACGTTTAGAGGTCTTGATCCTGTACTCATTTACACCTCTGTAAATCAGTAACATAACTGAAGTTATTGAAGGTAAATTGGCATAGAACCAGTGTAAATGGAGATTGAAATCAGTTCCCCAGTCTTTGGAGAAACATGTGTACAACAAAGATTGTCCATTGTCGGAGACTTGATTAAAATAAGTATTTGTGAAAAGGAAGATCTTAAATAGTGTTAAAATATCAGCAGTACCATACTTCCACTGAAATGAGCAGCTCAAGTTTTTAGTATCCACTTTATATCTCCAGTCTCCTGCTGTATATGATTTGGGCAGGAATGAGGTGAAATTGGAATGCAGTGTTGCTGTCTAGTGTAAAAATAATATAACTGATTAAGTGCCTCCAAAGAACTTAAGTGAAGTTTGATGTTCCTTCAAAATAACTTAATTCTCTATTGGCACCAGCACTGCAAAACCAGAATTTCAGCATAAGAACATAAGAAAGGCCACACTGGGTCAAACCAAAGGTCCATCTAGACCAGTACCCTGTCTTCTGACAGTGGCCAATGCCAGGTGCTTCAGAGGGAATGAACAGAACAGGTAATCACCAAGTGATCCATCTCCTGTCGCCCATTCTCAGCTTCTGGAATACAGAGTCTATGGACACCATCCGTGTCCACCTGGCTAATAGCCATTGATGGACCTATCCTCCAGGAACTACAGAGCTCAAAACATTTAGAAATCAGGCTCTAATTATTTAGAAACAAATATTGAATTTAAAATATCTACATTTAGTCATATCAGTTACAGGTTGGTTGGTTTTGTAACCAGATTTTGTTAGAGCAAGGGGCAGAGTGAATCACTCACATATTGTACTCCATCTGACTATTTTTTACCACATTCAAATGTCACAGGATGGACTACGCCCTTTAACAGGGATCTGGTCCAGTCCATCTGTGCTTCAGTTTAGTTTATTAACTAAGTTCAAAATAAACACAGAGGGGTCTTCCACCCCAGCCTCAAGTGGGCACCATCCCACCTGTGGGATATGTGTCTTCAGAATTCCACTCTGGACACAGCTTTTCAGCCCATCCCAGGCTCTGCTCAGTCTCTCACTTCAGCCCATCCTGGGCTCCTTTGCATCCCACTCCGCTCTCTTTGGAGAAGCCACTTCCAGGCCTTTCTCCCTCAAGTCTTCCACAGGCTTCTGCCTGCCTTGTGCTCTCCTCTCCAGCCAGCATCCTACTGCTGGGCTTCTTTCCTCTTAAAATCAATTATGCACAGGTGTAATAGAGTCGGGCTACTGGAACAGGGTTGACTGGTCCAAAGAGTCTGGCTCTTAAAGGGGCAGGTCACCCTGTTACAATAAGACATAGCCTCCTTGCAGATTGAGTGTCTATGTCCCTGGATGATTTGTCTTGATCATTGATGCAGAAGACATAGCTGCAAAAATATTATTACATGAATCCCTTTCCTTGTTTCAGTTTTTACTGTTTTACCTGCAAGTCCTTTTACCACTGGGTTTCACTGACTGAGTGCAAATTGTGCATACTCCAGTACATATGCATGGGGCTAAAAACTGAGAACTCCTGTCTAGCCCTATGAAAGAATGTACTTAATGGCCTTTTGTAAGCCCTTTACACTGATTTGCTTCATGAAGCACCTTATGAGTTTGTCATGAGAAGGGGCCTAGAAGTGTGCACTCTATCCTGACAGAGTTTTATATGCAAATGTATGTGGTACAGCGTTGTTATAACATATCATGCAGTCTTATATATTGGTTTCAAACTACAGTCTTAAAACACCACCTTTCCTGTAGGAAGGAAATGTATTTTTTATACAGGTTCTCAATATTGCTTCTTGGAATTCATCATGCAAGATAGGATAACCCCTGTAGGACAAGGAAAATTTTACTTGTATGTGCAGTATGTATTCCTTCATCAAGGTAAGTCAGTTCAGACTGAACCTAGAGCTTGAATTAAATATGAGTAAATGTGCATGTACTATTATCTGTATACACACACAAAGACATTTAAAATGCATGAAAACTAATCTCAGTGCAGATATTTTGCAGGTCACACTATTTAGTATATAATGTGATGTAGACATTATCATCTATTCATATGGAAAGCTGACAAATCTCATCAATCCTCTATCATAAGAGATCTTTTTGTATGCTCTTATAGCCAAATTTTAAAAAGGAGTCACTAAACCTGTGGCACATGCACAACTTTGTGTAGACAAAGCCTGTATTTGCATGCATGAGTTAGGTAGTTGGAATCACAATTAGCTGATTGTACACACAAACTTGGGTTCTGTATGAACCTCAAAGATGATGCAAATCTACCCTATGTACTGAAAAATTGATCCTCTGTGGTTTCTTCAATTCTAATATTTTTAGACAGATGTTTTCTGAGTTCACATCAAAACACCAATGAACATTTTTGCAACCTGCTATGTCATTATGATCCAAATGCCTGCCCAAAGAATCTAGTCTCATGTGATATGAATCTTAAAACATTTGTTTCTAAGTATCCAGAGCTAGTAAGGGAGGAGGAGCAGTTTCTCCAATAGTTCATCCACTCCTGGGAGGAATTAGTAAAGAAAAATGATGAACCAAACTTAGGAAAGGAGTATCTGAGAGCCATTATTAAGCAATCATGAACACTGAGGAAGGTAATTCCTGGCAGTTAACAACTAGCTGGAGGAATCATTAACTCAAAGAAAATTCCAACCTAGATTGCAATCTGATCCAGCAAATGCTTACTCACATTAACAATCCTTACTTATGCGAATAGTCCCACCGACTTCAGTGGGAATACTAATGTTTGTAGGCTTATTTGTAGGAACAACATGAATTCATTTGAGTAACATCCATGTTGTGTAAGTAAGGGTTGCAGACTACAGCATATCAGTTGTGACTTCATTATGTTAATAAAGTACTTTAAGATGAAAAGCATTACAGACATGCTTAATTTTGTGCAATTATCCTATGTGTTGCAAAGTTAAAATTATATTTTTGCATGGATATAGAGATCTGGTGCAAGTAGTGGTCTTGCCTTAGCTGTCAAAGCACAGCTGAGTAACCAATAGGAAATCTGGATTTCATTCTCAACATTCCATGAGGTTTATAACTTTCATTAACTCAGTTTGTTCTCCCAGCAATGCCAGTTGGCATGCATGTGTTGTTCTCTTGTTTTCAAGAAAGATTTCTTCCCCCTTTTTACCCTTGCACTTGCTCCAGTAACAATTATATAAGCTCCATCTCTGGCAGCCATCTCTGATACCCCAGCTGCTTTTCTCCCAGTGAGTCCCCCAAATGCAAATCATTGTCAACTCCATGATGTCCTGTATCACTTAAATGGGACTACAATGCACCAATTATCTCTCTCCCCGCGCTACACCGCTGCCCCGCCATGATGGTTTCAGTAGAGCTAGGAAGGAAACAGTTTTATTGTCCTATGAGAATTTTTGAGATTTAATTTTTTTCCCATCCCCAATCAGGATGAAAAGCTGAGAGATGAACATTTTTACAAACCAAAAGTCCACCCAGATTATCAGATCGTCAGTCAAAATGTTTTGATTCAATTTTGATCATTTTTACTTTTATTTATTTATTTGAAAATAACAAATTTCCAAATAAAGTCATTTCAAACTGAAAAACAGAACTTTTCATTTTGAAATTGTCAACCCAGGACATTTTGACAAGTCTGCAACTTTTTTTTCAATTTTTTACAAAAATGGGTAATTCATCTATACCTACCCGTTCCCACAAAGAGTCTTAGTTTTGACAAACTAACATGTTCCAACAAAAATATTTTGTCCAAAAACATTCCCTGTGAGCTGTAGTTTTGAGTTTATTTTGCTTTGCTGATACATAGAATCACATTTGGCCAGTCATATACTAAAGATCAATTCTTAGAATTAAGGAAAAGCTATTATCAACCAAAATAACACACAAACGCTCACCGCTAAAACCCCAGTTTGTGAATCCTCCATTTAAAATGTCTCTACCACAAGAGAAATGAGAGTTATTATTTACACTGTTATCTATCCTACCTCTATTCTAAAGAGCATGTTGGTGAGTAAGTATCCAATGTTGCAGGCAGTAGCTACTTCAGCTCTCATTGTCTTTGATGCAGGTGATCTGTGCATCATTCAGGATTGGACCAAAAGAAAGTCATTACAAAAGCTCTTGACAAAGAGAGCAATCATGGAAGAAAAAGAGCCTGTACAAAAAAATAATTTTCTTTAGATGAAAAGGGGGTGGGGAAGGGCAATCTATTTCTCTTGGGGTCAGTAATGGAAGACAGAGCTTTTCACCTCCAGGTCATCAGTTCAAATCTGGCTCAGGTTGGCAGTGATTAAAAGTGATAAGAGTCTACAAAATTTGAAGGATGTAAACATCATCAAATAAGATTGATTATTTTAGGTAGTATAAGAAAAGAAGGTTTAACTAGGAGCAATAGAATGAAATTAACGTTAGCTTGCAAAGTATCTCCCAAAGTAGGTGGAGGAAGCATGTTTTTAGACACATTCAAAATTACATAAGACAAAATGCTGCTAAAAAGAAATTCTTTATGAGCAGTGAGATGGATGAGTGATCTAACTACTCTATTCTGTGGGATGAATTCAGACCTAGTGGTTAACAGTCCACTAATTTCTTATGGAATGCCTTTCCTAGACTAACCTATAAGGCCACTGCTCCCCTTCCTTCAGATATTCCTCTAAAGCCACCTCTGCCGTAAACCCTACAAGAAATGTACCAATTGTAATGGCTATGTTGAGGACTGTTGGAGAGGGCTGATATTATTTTTAAAAATTTTTGGATGATTCAGATTAATCACGTTGTACACACAGATAGCCGAAGTGAGCTGTAGCTCACGAAAGCTTATGCTCTAATAAATTTGTTAGTCTCTAAGGTGCCACAAGTACTCCTTTTCTTTTTGCGAATACAGACTAACATGGCTGCTACTCTGAAACCCATGTAACAGTGATTTTACTACCATTAACCCATCCTACTCTATGTTATCCATTCACTTATTGTCTTGTTTCAAATTTCACTGAAAATTCTTTAGAGCTGGGTCTGTGGATCCTATGTACACACTAGCACACAAGGGGCTCTGACCTTGACTGGACCTTCAAGACACTACTGCAGTACTACTAATACTAATCAATGTCAGTGGAATTTCAAAAAAGAAAAGGAGTACTTGTGGCACCTTAGAGACTAACAAATTTATTTAAGCATAAGCTTTCGTGAGCTACACTCCTTTTCTTTTTTGCGAATACAGACTAACACGGCTGCTACTCTGAAACCTGTTATAGTGGAATTTCAGCACCACTAGGAGAGAATCTGGCCCAGTGATTTAATTAATGTGATTGCCATCTATCTGATGCATTGTGGGGACTGTGACAGGATCATCAGGCCTACTCTGCCCTTACTAGAGGCATTGGCACCCTGACACCCCCTTATTCAAGGAAAACTACTGGCCTACCAACAAGATTTAGTCCTAAAAGGGCCAGGAGAAGACCAATCAGCAGCCAACAGGCCAGTTAAGAAGGCTTATTTGCTTCTTCTCAGGGGCGGGGTAGGGTGAGACTAAGACAGAGGAGATGTTCCCCCAAGGCCAGGTCAAGGCCTTGCCCTCAAGCACTGCAACTAAACCCTTGCCTTTGAGTTTTGTTTGTTTGTTGAAAGTTGCAGGCAGCCAAATTCTGAGCTTTATCTTTATTTAACTCTTTGGAGACTCAAACTGAGCTTACTTCGAGCTGGTGGCCAGACTTGTGGATTAAGGCAGGGAGCACCTGCAGCACCACGCTGAGCCCTGCAAGGAGTGCTACAGGGCAGTCCCATCTGTAACAGGGACCTATATGAAATGAATTGGTGCTACATGTCTCAAGTAGTAAGTCAATTTAGAAGCCTTGTTGACGGTCTCACTTGACAGGACATGGGCTAAACCATCACACAGATTGACTTAATAGCCTCACACCACTAGAGGTGGTCCTTTCATGTCAGGGTGGAGACATATTAGGAGAAGATAAGAGCAGCATGAGTGAGCTTGAACCAGAGCCCCCATTCTGTGACCACTCATTTCTTTGAAGTCAAATGATGTTCACATGGCATTTTTCATATGTAGCAACTGAACATTTTAAAAAACGCTTTTAGTTGTTAGTTGTAAAGATGCTCTTTCAAACAGCCACAAAATAAAGATTTTGGCAATAGAAAACCACAAAACAACAATTAGACAGAGCAGCTGTTGAGTGGGTTGCGTAGTAGAGTTACAACATATAGAGAAATTTTCCTCATCTGGATCTCAGCCTACTGAATATGCCTAAACAATAACACACAGGGTCCAATTCTTCACTCCCTTGCACCTTGGGTCACCATTGACACCTTTGCAAAGATAGTTTAAGACACTGTTATTCTGTTTTAGAAGCATGTTGTGGCCACGTTGCACTGGTGTGAATGGCAATCCAAGGTGCATATCAGTGGAGAGTTAGGCCCCCAGTATGCCATGCACACCCCACAAGCACTATTGCGCAGATAGTTCTAAATTTAGAATTCAGGAGTGAAAAATATTTGCACTTTGCCTACCACCACACACCCTTCCATACCCTGAGTGATATCCTTTAGCATTTTCATTATTTCTTTGAGTCCTAGGTACAAGTGTGAATGAGCATATTAACGTCTCATATCCAGAAGCCTTATTTACATCTAGAAAAAGAGCTCTGTACCTTTGAAACTGATAAAACTGACTGAAGTGGCTTTGTTAAAAAGTCAGCCACGTTCTTCAGCACAGTTGAGGTTTGTTTCTTTTTAACACAGATGTGACATAGCTGAGTAGATTCCCTGGAGACTCCACAGATATTTTTAATAGTGACAAGTGCCCACCCCAAGCATAGCTTCTAATCTGTTCAGACCTCCTCAAATATTAAGTAGAGTCTTTTCGACTAATTCAGTAAAAAAAAAAAAACAACAACAGTAGCTTTGACACCACCACCAGCATTGCTGCAGTACCTGTCTCCCTTTCTATGGTATGTCAGCTGTACAAGCTAATGACGCAATCCTGCTCCCTTTGAAATCAAAGGGAGCAGAACAAGGCCAAATGGGTCATATACGGCCCTCAATCTGGGGCATGCAATTCCAATAAAAGCTACACATTTATATCAGGCGTACTATACGGCATCTAGTTTAATAGGAACAGTAATGGAGAGATAATTCATCCTGAGCACATTATTATGGCTTTTATTAAGGATAAGACAGCCATCTTCACAATGGTTATCCCCTTAGAAATGGTAAATTAAAGGGCAGTTCAGGCAACCTGGAAAGTACTGAAGTCCTAAAGAATCAACCGCTGGGGGGAAAGAGAGAACTGTCAAAATAAAAGACCAATATATCAACATGCAACCTATAAGAGGGTCAGTTGTGGACATCATCATCAATAGGTAAAGTAAATGAAAAAGCTATGTCTGTGCAATGTTATGATTGAAATTTTACATGAACACAAAGTCAGGCAGTCCAAAGTTATTGTTCTCACAGCCCATTTTTGCACATGTAGTACTTTGTATCATATCTGATGCTTTAAAACAAGTTCAGGGTGGCAAAGTTATGGTTAATGTGGAAAATATATAATTTTGATTTTTCTGACTGTTGTCCAGGTATAAGGTCAGCCAGAATGTTATATTAACACAAAATTAGTTTTGGGGATGGTTTTGTGGTGGTTAAATTAAATTTTCTTGGATTGAGAAATTATACAAAAGAAAAGAGAACAATTACGGTGCATTGTTTGATCATGATTACTCATTCAAATAAATGCCTCATTAGGTCACATGTTCATCTCGAATTTCATGTGTACGAGTTTATGTAACCCAGGGCCTTGTGTTTCCTACTATTAGCATACAAAGTCTGAAATTAGAGCTGTGCTATCCCAGTAGAAAAAAAAAACAATAGACATGCTAGGACCTTTCTAATGCCATTTTAAAGGCAGTGGGGATTCGGGGTAATCTGTCACACATTAATAGCTTGGGAGAGTGTGAAGAATCAAGGGCTGGGTACAACTATCCCGATTTATACACATTGACCCCAATGAGCTCTGAAGCACGGAACTGACTACAGCTATCTGCTCAATGTTAACTGGAATCCTGAGTGGCCCTCTTCAGCAACTCCAAATCATTCAACCACTCAGCTACTGTGGAGCTACTCCATGCCCACTTCTGCACTGACCTGACCATCCTCAGAACCCAATATGCAACTACCATGATGACTGGGTCCATATAAGAGAAACAGATTGATAGACAATGGGTAGGATAAGGCCCTTTCTCTCACATGCACTACGGTCAATTAAAGGAAGTAACAGACTGTGCATGCAATTATATAAAAGTCTATAACAGGGATAAGGACCTTTGGCTCGTGGCCTGTCAGGGGAATCTGCTGGTGGGCCAGGAAGGTTTGTTTACCTCAGCGTCCATCGGTTCGGCCAATTGTAGCTCCCACTGGCTGTGATTCGCCACTCCAGGCCAATGGGGGCTGTGGGAAGCGGTGGCCAGCACATCCCTCAGCCCAGTGGGAGCTGCGATCGGTGAACCTACGGACGCTGCAGGTAAACAAACCGTCCTGGCCCACCAGCAGATTTCCCTGACAGGCCACATGCCAAAGGTTGCCGATCCCTGGTCTATAACCAAGCAAAAAGAAGAGAGAATTGTGTTAGTCTGCCCACTGGAGGCCTACACCAATGTCTACTGAAGTCAACATCAGTCTTTCCATTTACTCTAACTGGCATCGTATCAGGACCTACACATAGCAAAGACGCAAGAAAAAAAGTGTTGAACTGTCACATGAGATACCCAGTTGTATGACACTGCTTTTAAACTCTAGGGTATTATGACTTCATGCTTTTATTGGCATTAAAGTATTAAATTAGGTTTATATTATTGAAGCTTTATTTTGAGAAGCTTAATATCTTTAACTGTGAGGAAAGTCGTACTTTTTTAGGGAAGGGGAAGGAAATAAGAACTGCATCTGAAGTATTCCGGAAACAATTTTGTTCAGTTCTTGGCACTACATTTGATATGATTATAAATTAAGTATTCTGATATTTGATAAAATATTAATAAGTTTAATATCATAATTATGTAAGCATGTACATAAACTCCATTCCCATATATTGGCAAGAAGCAGAACATTATTCAGCCTAATACCAAGTGGCAGTAAAATATTGTAAACATGGTCTATGAAAACAAGTTAGAGCAGCAGGAAAATGTCTTACTAATTTCCATTCTGCTAGCAGCATCTCTCAACATTCTAGACATCTGGCTGCTCCCATTCACTCTGCAGCTCACAGAGACAGTTCAAGGATTTGTCATCATGTGCCCTGGCCACACCCCTTTTACTGCCAGTTGCCACCAGATGGGTTATTGCAAAATTGTGAAAAGACTTAACAATATTATTAGCAAATACACCAGAGTTAATGAAGTAACTATACACAACACACAAAACAGCCACATGATAATGATCCCACTTAATAGCGCGCCTTTGGCTTATGAGCCATCTAGAGTGGATAGAATAGTGGGAGATGCCGTTGACCAAGGGACTGCTTTGCATATCTCCAAGGTGAATGCACTTGCTTGCTCTGCCCATGAGTTTGCTAGGGATCTCAAAGTGCACCTTGATCTCTTCATGGAGCATAATTCATAGCCTAGGCCATCTAGCAATGGAGGACCTGGAAAGTCCAAGTGCTTGGCATTTTGGATGGCAGGACAAGAACAGGACTCCTGACTGTCTCCTTACATCTAAGGTGTGCCACATCTATTCAGTCAGATGTTGTGGTCTTAGGCAGGATGAGGGAAGAAAAACCTCTTGAGAAACATGAAAGGAAGAAAAGGAGTACTTGTGGCACCTTAGAGACTAACAAATTCATTAGATCATAAGCTTTTGTGAGCTACAGCTCACTTCATCGGATGCTGTCACGAAAGCTTATGCTCTAATAAATTTGTTAGTCTCTAAGGTGCCACAAATACTCCTTTTCTTTTTGCGAATACAGACTAACACGGCTGCTACTCTGAAACATGAAAGGAAGAGTTCACCTTAAGAAGTTGGAGTTATGAGTGCTACCTTGTCTTCATGGAACATGCAGTAAGGCTCCTGCATAGATAAAGCTGCCAGCTCCAACCCTTGCCCGGTGGACATGATGACTGTCAGAGAGCAAGCGTTGACGGACACGTTGAATTCTGACACTGAAGTAAAAGAAATTGCTTGTCAAGGCTCTCAAAGCAAGCAGTTGGTCCCATTTTGGAAAGAGTGGTCTACCCACCTGCCTGGCGAGCCAGACAGTTCTAAGAAACCTGATTACCTGTGGGTTTTCTGCCTGGGAGACCCTGGGGGAACCTGTCACACATGCCCTGTGGTAAATAGGAAATGCCCACAGCTAGCCTTTCTGTGACAACAAAGGAGCAATTAATACTGCCAAGACAGAGTTACATTAATTGGCCAGACAGGTGCTGATGGCCCATTAAGAATAATTCACTCTCCCAATGGCCCTTCCAGAGATTCCTCAGAGGGTACGTGCATGATGGGAGCAGTCTAAGTCCTGTGACACAGCAAGGAACTTTCTAGTAGCTGGAACAAGGTATAAAAGAGGGACAGTGACATCACCACTTGGCCTCTCTCCTCCCACATCTCAACACCTGGAAGATTGTTTGGAAGACAAAGAGTTTGAAATGGAGAGATTGGTCCCAGGCTGAGAAGAGAATTCAGCCTGTATATCAATCACTGCAAACTGCCGGGAACATCCAGTGGGGTGAGAAATCAAACCTTACTTAGTTTGTTAAAGTTTAGAATTTAGACTGTGATTCTATTTTTATTTCTTATGTAACAAACTTTGACCTCCATGCCTAACACTTATAATCACTTAAAATCTATTTTCTGTAGTTAATAAACCTATTTTAATGTTTTATCCTTACCAGTGAGCTTGTCTAAAGTGCTTGGGAAATCTGCTCAGATTACAAAGACTGGTGCATGTCTCCTATCCTTGACGAAGGAGTGAACTAATTAATGAGCTTTCACTGTTCAAGAAAATGTTTTGAGCAGTATAAGATGTCACTGGGGGCCAAGGTTTTGGGGCTGGGAGAATTGGCTGGAGTCTCCCGGTATATACTTCATGAGTGACTTTGAGAGCATTCATGCAACTCACCTGGGTTTGTGTCTTCACATGTTGATGGCTGAGTGATCACAGCACCGGGAGGGGGTTGCTGCTTGTCACTAGCATAGCATTGTGAGAGACAGCCCAGGCTGAAGAGTTTAAGGGGACTCAGTGGTTCCACAGCCTAGGCTGTACACCGGGGGATGTGACATGTAGACTCCACTCCATTCTACATCTGGTCTCCCATATGCAACATTACCAGCAAGTGAGATCTGATCCAGTATGTAATATCTCATCTTCTGGATATGGGAGTGCTAGACAGCATTCCCTCTGAAGAAAAGTTCTTAGGGTTCTACTCCATCTTCTTTGTTGTTCAGAAATGCACAGGGGCAATCAGAGCCATTCTTGACCTCAAAAGGTTCAACTGTATGAAGAAAATGAGATTTTGAATTGAGACTCTGACCTCTTGGTGTCATTCCTGTTGCAAATGGACTTCCTGACTTCAGTGGATCTTGCAGATGCTTACCTCCATATTCCCATCTTACTACCACTGAGTGTTACCACTACCTTCTGAGATTTGTTTGCAGCAGGAAGCACTATCAGTACCTGAAGGATAAATATGAAATTTAAGAATTAAGTTTGGCTAAGAAAATATATATGTGTTGTAAAGAAAGCCCCTGACTAACAAGTAAAAGGAAGGCCTTGAATATAAGAAGTTCTAAGGCTGGAAGAAATGATGTAGGGTGGATGTCTACTTCAAAGAATAACTAATGAGATAAGGGAAAGTTTCTAAAAAGAAAACCTCTGACTGATAAGGGTGACAGCAGATGATTTTAAATAAGACAAAAACAAAATCAGTCTTAAAATGAGCTCTTCCCTAACATGGCTCTTCCCCAACTCACACACCAGTGTTAAAGCCTATGTTAATCCGGGAGCACTGGAAAATAGTTGGGCAGCATGAAGGAGGGGAGGAAAGGCCTTGTGAAGAAAGGTGGTTGTAAATCTTATCTGGATTAAGATTGGAAATAAGGGTGAATTGTCTTGCATTGCTTTTTAGCTGAAGTCAGTCATTGGCAATGACATCACTTGTTTGTTAAAGGGCACAAAAGTAAACTCTAAAAGGGTTCATTGCTAATACTTGCCTGAAGATATTGGAGCCAACCAATATGGGTTTTAAGCACCTCTGGGTTTAATCCATTTGTAAGTATCAAATCAAATGTTTATAAATATTTTGTTACTCTAATGGGTGTAGTAAATTGCTTATTAGTTAGGCTTTTTAGGCACGTTTAGAGCAATTGTATAAATACCATTTGGCCTTTGGATTTAATAAAGGAATTTATGGCTAAATTTGTGTTTGGTGGATTTCAATATCAATATTAATAATTTCAACTATTATTAATAATTCCAACAGTACCTAACACTCCCATTTGGCCTGTTCTCCAACCCCAGGGTCTTTACACGATGATGACGGTGATCATAGCCAGTCTTTCATGTCGCAGTTTATCCACCTGTACCCCTTCCTAGATGACATCCTGTTCAGAGTTCCATCCCAGGTTGCAAAACACAGAGTCATGACTTAAATGCTGAATCTCCTGCAAGCACATTGCTACTTCATCGATGCCAGGAAAAGTTCCTTGATTCCATGGACCTGAATAACTCACCTGGGAGGAGGCACCTCGACAACAAAGATTTACCCATCACTGGAAAGATTTCAGGTAATCCATGATATTATCACTGTGTTCTGGAGCTTAAGACTTACCACAGGGCTATGTCGTCAACTGCTAGGCCCTGGTGCTGTGTATAGGGATCACACATAAGACATCTTCAAGTCTTCATCCTAAGGGTGTGGGATCACTCCCTGGAATGAAAGATCAAGTGTGGGCCTTGATGCAGGTACTCAATTCCCTAAAATGGTGGTCAACCCAAGGCAACATCTGCAGAGGCATGTCCATAGGCCTTCCAGACCCCCGAGTTCTCACAACTGGGGAGCACATTTGGGATCTGAATGGATCAAGGCCTCTGGAGCACAGAAGAAAGAGCTCACAACATATAACTTCTAGAGCTGAAACAGGTCAAACTGGCCCTGTGACAGTTCCAGACCTTTCTAGAAGGGGAGCCATTTCCTGGTTCAGTCAGACAACATGACTACAGTTGCATGTGTGAACAACCTAGAGGGAATGAGGATCCCAGCACTTCATGTGAAAGCAATGGAAATAATGATGTGGACAGAGCAATTTCTCCTTTGTCTCAGAGTGATTCACTTAAAATGGGACTTGAACCAAAAAGTGGACTGGCTCAGCGGGCACATGGTCAACAACTCTGAGTGGTGCCTGAATCAGGAGGATTTTGACTTAATTGTGTAGACATTCAGTCTCCCTTCAACCAACCTGTCATGAATCATATGAAAATACTTCACCAGGGAGACATACCCAAATATCATCTGGGGACAGATGCCTTATCACAAAGATGGCCACAGGATCTCCTCTGTGCCTTTCCTTTCCTAGGGAAGGTGGTCCAGAAAATTCACTGAGAGAAGGCCACAGTAACACTGATAACTTTCCACTGGCCAAGGAGACCTTGATTTTCAGAGCTGGTAAAACTGAAATTGGAGCCTCTGCTTCAGTTTCCATGGAGACTGTGCAATTCCTCACAAGGTCCTTTTCTCCATCAGGACCAAAACTGGCTTCCAGTAACAGCCTGTCTGTTGAGAGGAAAGTACTAGTATTTCTGGCTTGTTCTCCAAAGTCATCAGGACTTTATTTTCATAGAGGAGAGTATCAACACTAAAAGTGTATTTCTCTATTTGGGCCAGAGTCAGCAGCTGGTGCCAAGAGTATGGTGTTGATCCTAGAAAGCCAGGAATTTCAACCATTTTGGATTTTTCCAAGATGGCATCAACAAAGGTCTTCTGCCCAGCACCATCGTGTGTCAGGTGTCTGCTCTTCATAGTACTCTGTTTGCAGCATGTGTGAGCTCTCTGATCCACCAGCCTGAGCTCCCTCTGACACTGGGCTGCTGTGACAAGTTGAAAAACCCTCCAAGCTTGCACTTTCACCAGCATTCACACAGGTAGGAACACACACAGCTGCAGGCACATGCAGGGTCTCTAACTGCCAACCTCCCAGCCTAGGACCCCAGAGCAGTACCATCCTGGACTGGTCAAATCTGGCCAGTATATGGATTTAACACCGGTCCACCTCTCCCTCAATGTGAAGAGAACCATGCACACTTGTGGTAACCAAGCTGAGATTTTCCCCAGACACCTTAGTCAAATGCACACTGGTTTGGATTAAAATAAATTTATTTTATTAACTACAAAAGGATAGATTTTAAGTGATTACAAGTGATAAACAGATCAAAGCAGATTACCTAGAAAACAAACAAAACCGCAAACTGAGCTCAACATACTAAATAGGTAGGATATGAATTAGCAAATTCTCACCCTGAGTGATAAACAGACTGGAAGATTCTTAAAACACAAGCTGCCTTGGGTTTCCCAGGTTTTCATACACAGGCTAGAAATCCCTTACCTGAGGAACAAAGACTGAACTGGGGGAAGTGATGGTCCCAGACCGTATCCAGGTGTGTTTCCAGAGTGAGGTCCCCACATGATGTCATTTCCTCCCTTTTATATCTTCTTCCCACTTGCTGGAAAGCTCTTTTGCTGTGACCTGGGTCAAGCAGTTCCCATTGTGTATTGCTATCCCTGGGAGGTTTCTATGGTACACAGTTCCAGGGGTAATCCTTGTGCTTTTGTGCGTTTCCTCATTAAGCCATTAACATTGTTTGGCCTTTTTACTGTTGTACCAGAAAGTCTGCTTATGGGTGTTTTCAACCTCACAACATGTTTCAGTAACACATACATCACCAAACTTCATAACTTCACATACAAAAATAGCACATACAATTCAATGAGATCTTAATGTCCAGTAGATCAAGACTTTTAGAATGATAACTTACAAGGCATACTTTGTACAAAACATATCCCTAATTACATGACCATGATGAATATTGGGGTGCACAGCATTGTACAAAACATATCAATCATATCACAGTGGTGAATGTGGGGGTTCCAGGGTGCTTTTTGAGGTACAGTGTCACACCACAGCTCAACGAATTATCCCTGGCTCACTATCTCCCTTACCTCATTTGTTCATGATTGATGCAAACCATTCCTGCAGGAAATGGGAAATTCTGCCTCCTAGCTTTAGTTCTGGGTGGAAGCTTCTGTGGTCTTTGCCATAAAGTGGATTGCAGTGGGAAGAGGGAAGACAGCTCCCCAGGGAGCTGAACCTGAACCTCACCTCCTCTGGAGAATCTGTTGTCCCTTTGCTGGTATCTCTGTGAGGACAAGAGCTGAAAGGAGCACCTCTGTCTGAAGGCAGGCCTGTATTCCCTCCTCAGAGCACTTAGTGATGATGGGAGGGAGTACTTAGATTTTGTTGCTTTGTCAGCCACCACCTTGTCTAGTTTTTCTCCAAAAAGGAGGGAACCTGTAAACTATGATTCTTTTCCCAGTGCACTCAGGACTGACTTTAACATGGGGATGGAAGGATTTGTGGCCCCACAAGTCTCCCCAGTTTGGTCTCCCAAGAGTACTTTGGGACCTCCCCCAGAGCCGGCTGGCTAGAGCCTTCCTTGTCTTTGCTACTCTGCTCTGTGCTTCTCTGTCCCTACTCTGCTCTGTGCTTCCTGATCCATTTTTCCCATGGTGGAATCACAGTTGTTTTGGACCCCTCATAGCCTTGAGATGTAACAGAGTTAGGTTTGCCTGGATGGGTGAAAACTGGGCACAACTTGCTGTCTGCTGAGCCCAGGAAGGCTGCCTCATTGCTTGGATTTGATCTCTTGCTCTCTTGACTGTTCTGCCCTGCCTATAGAGGGGCAGAAGTGCCAGCAGGGAGTTGCTGGGTAAATAAAATCATCAGGGTGCTTAAGACCATGGCAGGGCAGCGGAAAGAAGCCTGCAACAAAAAAGCTATTTACCACAGCCTGAAAGAAAAAGGAAAAAAAACACAAGAGAAGAAATAAAAGGCGCAGGAGCAGTGTAACCACAAACTGACCCGCTGCCACAGAGGCAAAGAATCTGGTGGCAAGCAAGAGCAAAGATAGCCAGGGTCTGGAGAACCAATCCTGTGATCCACTTCTGTGAGCTGCAGAGTGGAGGGGAGCAGCCAGACATCTCCAGCATTAAGAAAAGGAGTACTTGTGGCACCTTAGAGACTAACAAATTTATTTGAGCATAAGCTTTCGTGAGCTACAGCTCGCTTCATCGGATGCATCCGATGAAGCGAGCTGTAGCTCACGAAAGCTTATGCTCAAATAAATTTGTTAGTCTCTAAGGTGCCACAAGTACTCCTTTTCTTTTTGCGAATACAGACTAACACGGCTGCTACTCTGAAATCTGTCTCCAGCATTGTGGGAGATGCTGGGCTGCAGATTGTATAATGCTATCTATTTCATTGTGTCATTTAAGCTAGCAAGCATCTGGCCTCTTTCTGTCCTCCCCCACTTTTTTAAAAATGTGTTTACTGAGGTATAGATGTCCTTGGTTAAGTAATGTTATATGACCGACAAACCAACTAGGCAATCGATCAGCTAAGTGTTAAAATATTTACTACCTGTATGCACAGAAGTATCCTTGTGCAATGTGTGTAGTTAAGTGGGAGTGGCATGCAATACAGGTGATGCCATCCAGTATAGTTAGCCATCCAGAAAAGCTAGACTCCAAATGAAATGAACCAGCCTTACTTCTGGTTATCTTTACTGTGTGACTGCAGGATAAGCTAATTTGTGCCTGCAAACCAACTCTAATTGCCTCCTCTTTTAGGTCTTCAAAAAGCCAGACTATCAGGGGCAACAGGAGGGAAGAATATTGTAGATCAGATACATTCTTCTGATTTTTCTCTCTCCTTTCAAAAGGAGTTTTGCCTAGTTGATGTCAGTGGCAGTATTGCCTAAATAGAGACAATAGGATCTGGCCTGAAATTGGCCTAAGTGATAATTAATTTTTAGCAGGCAAAGCTTATGCAGGACATTAAAGAAGCACACAGGTCATGCCTCACCAAGGATTTTGATTCCATGCAGAATAATTCATTATTTATATAGTGTCCCATCCTACAGACACACACCCGCTGAAGTCAAAAGCAAAATTCCCATTTATTTAATAGAGAATGCAATTGGGTTGCAGATTTGCACAATGCTTTACAAGCATCTATAAGGACAAAGACCTCTCAGCATAAGATATAAAAGGGATCTGTGAAAAGATCAGGCTGAAGCTCTGGGGCAAACAGTGCCAGGCCAAGCAGGGGTTTAAATGAGGAAAGGGGAATGGCTTGGCACATAAGAAGGTGACTACTCCTAATATAAGAGTCTGCATGAAAAAGTACCACAAGGAGCTTCTGTGCCAACCACAGTCGGCTTACTCTGTGCTCACCCTGTCAGGGACATTCCAGGATGGTTCAGGGAGGAAGGGCATGTCAATGTATTCCCATAGAGTCCCTGTGACCAAGTTATTGCTTGACTATGCAGGGCTCATAAACCAGCCCCTGACAGCACCAGTATTGAGTGCATGCAAGATGCCTCTCCTTTGTCCTTGCGCCAATCTCAGAACTGGCACTGATGTGCTCCAAAGTTTGGATTTTGGATAGGAGACAGCTCTAAGGTGGGAGAGAACCAGGCAAGGCCTACAGCATGACTGAGAATAGCAGGAAACAGGATTTAGGTCCTGAAGATAAGCTACTGGGATCACACACTCTCGAGTCCATTTTTTCAGACATTTATATATGAAATGTCCATCTCTGTAGTCTTTAAAACAGTGATGCCTTCTGCAAGCTGTCATTTAGAAGGGCCAAAATCCCTATTTTTGTAATTACATAAGCTTGACGACAGAGGCACTAATCTTTGTTGTACTGATTTCTCTAGTAGAATATTATTTTGGAAAGATTTCATCTCTCTTTTGTCGGAATTTCACCAGAGCCAATTAGTGCAATACTTGTTATAGTTCATTTAGTGGGAAAAACTAATTCAACACATGTCACTTCAAAACTATGCAACATAACATGAAATTAAATGACCTCTGTTCTGGCACACAGCAACTGAGTTAGAGTCTCACTGAATCTAAACCTTATTTGTACTGAATGCCACTTAGGCTGGTATTATTGCTTTAATGTGCATAGATAGTGTTCAGTCTATGAGCAACTGTGGGTTTTTATCATTTGCAACCCTAACTGCATGTACTGATACAGCTGGGGCTGGGAAAAAGCTGTAACAAATGTATGAAACCAGCTGGTTTTATTTGGTTTCTTAAATGCAGTTGTAGGAGCTACTGTATGGGGCAGAAAATATTTTTATTCATATTTTCAACAACTCT
Organism: Dermochelys coriacea; assembly: GCF_009764565.3. NCBI lineage: Eukaryota > Metazoa > Chordata > Testudines > Dermochelyidae > Dermochelys > Dermochelys coriacea. The sequence goes on along the minus strand of NC_050070.1, from coordinate 32,720,809 downwards.
GAGGTCTAAAGATAAATAACCATTGGTTTGAGGCAACTGATTCATTTAATTTTGCAAATGCGACCAAACAAAAGTGGAAGCTTTGGCCAAATTTTTCAAAAGTGGCCTCCAAATCTGGGGTACCTCAGTGTCTGGGTGCCCAACCTAACACTTAAATCTTGGGCCTAGATTACTTCTAGCTGTCCATCTGGATTCTCATACCACATCCATAAGAGTGGTAGCTGAATGTGCCGATCACTGTAGTATTTAAGAAAACAAATTCCTAATGCCGAGTTAATATTAACAGGTGTGCAGGATTGTATCAGAGAGCAGCACGCTGCAACATGCTCTGCCAAAGACTGCACAGACCTAGTGTATATCAAGTTTCTTGATATCTAAAATCCCAGTTTCAGAACTCAGGCTAGACAAACAAGAGTTAAATTTCCATCCTTTCCCCAAGGTTGCTCAACAGCTTTGAACATCATATGGATGCTGTGGATCACTAAGTTTCTGTCCCTTGGAACTTTTACACACATTCAGCCATTCCCCTCTCTCATCAGGGGACTCTTCCAGAAGAGGCACAGAACTCCTAGACAAAGACATGACCGATTCTTAGACCTGTTAGAAGGAAGGGTCTGTCACTATAGCAGATGCAGTATTTCAAAATTTCCAACTGAGGCACTTCTCTTGAGGTCTAAAAAAACAAAAGGCATTTTGTAATGGACCACTTTGAAATCAAATTAGTAATGTTTCAAGGCGTGACCCGTAAAAAAGGCTGCTGTCCAGAATACACACGTGTTTGACAGATACATCTTCCACCTAACTGGCCTCCTCAAGAATACAAATGGAATCAAGCTGTGTGAACAGGGCTTCCAAAAGACAGACGTGATATCAGGATACATGGCAAATCGCTTTGTCTCAATGGATAGAAAGGAAATAATGCTAGATATAGTGCACTGTATGGGTCATACCTAACTACAGCTGATGAGCCAGATTCTGATACTTCATTGGGCCTACCTGCAGAGGTAGATGCTATTCAGTATTCATAAAGGCCAACACAATCTAGTGCTAAGTAAATTGTATTAGATTGTGTCAAATCTTGAAGCACTTAAAAAAGACCTGCGCTCCTTTTCACACACATCTGTACACTGTTAAATGCTGGAAGTTATTGTGGGGAATGCATTTACATCCTCAATGTCAGCACAGGTGTCTTGATGGGGCTGAGAGGCTAGAGACATTAGACACTAACTTATTTTTAAATAACTGACTAGTTATTTGTTACTGGCAGGATTTAGCATGGTGGCCAGATGCTATAAGATGCAAGCTGTACATTTGCTTTCAAAATGGCTTATAAAAAGCTCCGTAGACATGGCCCCATGTGCTGCTGATTCAGACACAAGGGGGTTTAATGGTGAAAAAGAACTATTTTAAATGTTATGAGAGGGAGATACAGACATGCTTTTAAGCTTGCCAGGATATATTTGTGTACCTTCCAAAAAGCTGATTAAATCTTCCACCCTTCTGCTACGTACAGTGCTCCCCTCAACAGATCAGCAGCAATGCTGTGAAGGCTGGCCATCTCCCTGGACCTCTGATGAGCTGCATATAGAAGTTGGCCTCTCCAACCACTGTAGAACCCTGATTGTCTGCAGACCTGGCAAGAAATCCCACCCCTACTTTCAGCTTTCCTGCAATTGGAGAAAGGACTGCATGTGCTGCTAGAGAAAGCACATGCTCCTGCTGCAGGGACAGCAAAACCAAACAGAGCCTGAGCTGAAGATTGGGGGACAGGTCCAAGAATCAGTCTGAGCATATGGCCCTATGAGCCTGTATCACACACAAGAATTAGCAGCTGCAGAAAAGGAAGGAGATACCTTAGTCTAGGAACCGGCTGGAGGGGCATCAAGATGGTTTGTGACTGATGAAGATAGAGCTCCTTTTAGGCATATTGGATTTCTATCATGCTCCCATTGACTGTTGTCTTCAATTATGATGGACTTTGGTTCATGCTAATAAAGGTGTTGGAACTGATGTGTGCCGTGGAGTGTTTCCTGGGTGAATTCCTTCATCCCCAAAGGTTGTAAGAATTTAGCATCACCTAGCACAGAGGGGCACCCGCACCAGACCTGCCAAAGGCTGTTCAGGATTCTACACCATAGCAAAGATCTGGTCGCTGTTTAAGTAGTTAAAGAAAAAAGCTTTTTCATAAGCTCAGACTGTCAACCATTGTATAATTTATTGGTTATACAAATGAGGTTATATCTCATCATCCTTAGAGGCAGTTCAACAATTTACTTGATTACTTGAAAGCCCCCAAAGATCATTGGTTGATGTCATTGGTGATTTTCATGTTGTTTTTCCAGTAAGGTATTTTTAGATTTGATAGCGCTAGAGAATGAAATCCACAAGGAATAGGCATAGCATGACCAGCTGCAGAGCAAGCTTCTCCACACCACCAACCATGCCTTACATCTGACCTGGAGGAACAAACCTGCAGGGTCAGTTGGTTTATTCTCCATTCTCATGCAATTCCCTCTGTTTAGACTGCCAAGAAGGATACCAGTTAGTGCCATTTGTTATGCTTGCTTTTGTGTTATCAGCATCTGTCCACTAGAATACTGTACTGAGAAAACCAAATCATTTCACCTAGGCCATCAACAACTGTGACACACTGTCAACCTGAGCTGAATTTGAACCAATAACTTAAAGGAGAAAACCAATTGTAGGATACAGAGCTTAACTCTTGGAGAGGCTTAAAATATTCTCCATTATTCCCTTGACAACTATAAAGATAAATATGTACTTATTCAAGTTTTATTTTTGCAGGTAACAAGCTCATCAGTGTAGAAATTAAGGGTCTAATTGGCCTCTACCTATAGGTATGAAAGACATGAAAGTAGCATACACCAGCTGCAATGAGCCAAAAATTTGCTGGGCGTTGATTCTACAGTGCATCCTAACAGCATTCTTCAACTCTGCAGAAGCTTTTCCATGTGAATGCCATGTATTTTGGACACTTGGGGTTTTGGGGCTGTGAACTGGAGTGAAAGAGCCTGGTGTGGGAATAGCTGTTCTGGACAGCATGATCCCGACAAACCTGCAGGGAAATTCATGCAGGAATTACTAGTGATCCTCTCAGGATTTACTCCCCACAGGATTCTACTTTACACTATGTTGGAGGCATACATCCTCACTGGCCATGATTAGAGCTGCACAGAGACAAAAAGTTTGCATGAGGCCCCTTTGCATGAAGCCTCAGCCCTCTACAAATTCACCAAGATCTCTGGGATTTACCATAGATGGGAGGACATTCACAATTTACAAAAGATAAAGATCTGGCCCCCTATTCTTATGATTTGTCTGTATTTTCTCATCCACTAACTAGGGGTGAAGGGTCTGATGTATATAGCTAGGAACATGTTATATCTTTTTTCTGTGCACTGCCCCTTTAAATTCCTAGAAGTTGATGGTGAACCTGTTTAACAGGTGAGACCTACCTTGGCAGTGTTTACTGGTTTCAGGATGGCGGGAGACCAATCAAGAGATTCGTCTCCCTACCTGCATCTGTCATCAGGGTTTAAGATTGCCTGAAATAAAAACCAACAAGGGAGCGTAGGAGTAAAACACAAGTATGTTTATTAGACCAACAACAGTCAAACAACATAAGTAAACAGGATATGCTATAAAGGAATCCCAACACAGGTAAGCAAGGTACATAGGTAAAGGTGACATTATAACTATACTGCCTGTGACCAAAAAGGGTTTACTCCCTTCCCAAGACAGGTCCCACATAAAGGGTATGGAGGACTTAAAAGGTCTCTACCATTTCTTGCAGCTTGCCTCTGGAACCTCACGATGCAGACTGAATCCAGAACCGACCAGGTGACTCAGCAGAGTGAGGAGTGGACCTCAGACAACAGGTAGGTAATAACTCTGCTTGATGCTGGTAATTCTTCTTTCTCCTTCCCTGCAACGTCATGGGTACAAGTAAGATCCAGGTGAGAGGGTGGGAGCTAGAAGCTCATCCTTGCGTGCAATTGTGTTAAACCCTCCCATGACCCCAAAGCACGATTCTCTGGCCTAAACTCCTGCGTAGAACACACTGCTGTGGTCCAGCACTCTGCCACTCAGATGGGCAGCCCAGTCCTTCTCATGTGCTAGCCCTTATATGCACTGCTGTTACTGAGTAGATTACATGTCAGATGATTACTTGGTTCCCTGCCTTTTCTGTAGAAAGGTGGAGGGGAATTTTATGGGTTAATTGTTATGCCTCACCACTGATCACATCCAACCAGCAGATTTATAGGTTCTTGTCCAATTCAGACTGCAGGGTCCAAGAACTCAGAGTGTTCTATATCGGGAGAGGACTTTTGAGGTACTTGACAGAAACACTTACACTGAGGACAATACCAAATTGATAAAAACTTTATTGAGATTAACAAAAGAATAATAAATGCTATGAAACTTATAACTGAAAAACAGTAAAAGAATTCCAAAACTCCTGGTGGTAACCTTCCTATTATAAGTACCTTAACTTAACATACTCACACCCTTCCTTGAGGAGCCGATAACAGGAGGTGAAGGACCAGCCTTACTCCTGGCATGCCCAATAACACAATAGTGCTAGCTTCCCCAGTAGTTAGGAATGCTGAGTAGTTATACTATACTACACAAGCTGAGCTGATAGCGTGACAGAAGATAGAATGATAGGTCTTTCCTTTTTTTGTTCTCCTATATTCTATAGACTAAAGCTCTCTTCCTTACAAGGTATTTTATAGGATCCTGACACTATGTAATTCAGGTCCAACCTCCTATACCCAAATCTTATTTCCATACCCATACATTTCTTAGGGTATCCTTATCCTCTAGGTTAGTGGATTATGACACTTATTCTCTATATATTACTAAGGATTATCTCACTCCAAAAACTGCCAACCGGGGCTCTCTTGGTGACTTCCAGGTTTGTGGTATACCCTGCGGTTACCAACTGGTTGCAGACGCTGGATAAACCTGTTCAGTGTTGTGTATAGTTTCTCTCTTTGGTTCCCAAAGTTCAGGGACCATTCCTATCTGTGCCAAAGATTACCAGCTTTTATGCTAATTTACTCTTAACTGATTATACTTTTAGCTATTTAGCGGATCTTACTGGATACTGGCCAGTAGGCTTCTTGCATTTCAGCAAAACTTATTCTATGTATAATTATTAGGAAACACATATCATATGCCTCAACACATCTTAAATTCATCAGAATTAATAAGATAAAATATAAGAATAAAATGGATTAATTCAGAAAGAGAAACATATTATTTGATACAGCTGGCTGGATTAATAGGGTATAATAGCTAGCAAAGTAATCCTATGGGCTACAACTATACCCGAGGAGTGGGAAGAAAGGCAGCCAAGATGAATTCCTAGTGGCTGTTGCCAGAATTTCAAGATGGCATGAGGGTATTAATGCCAAAAGAGAAATTTTCCCCCTATAGTCCCTTCCTTGTCAGCAAGGATTCCCTTTTAAACACCGGGATCTCATGCTGACAGACCTCGCTGACACCCAGGTAGGGTGGCACTCCTGGATTTCTTGTCTACCTTCCTGAAATTGTTGCGAGCCCACCTGTAATGTGACAAATGTAATAAAAACATAACAAATCGCAATGAAAACAAGATCGTAGAAGGATGTACCAATAAGTGCCAGGATTCAGCAACCGTGGTGGAGTCAGCAAACAGAGATTTCCACCAATTATTTATAGCCACTGTCCTCTGCACTCTTTTGAGGACTGCTTCTATTTGTTCTGATAAGTGGTGAACAGTGAGCATAGCTGATTTACCTCATTCTACCACCTCATCAACATGCTTGGTGAGGTCTGGGTGCTCCACCAGTTGGCTGATGAGAGAGATGTTTAGTCCCAGACTCACTGGTTCGACATGATCATACAAACAGTATGCAGTTCAAATGGCTCTAGATGTCATCCTTTCCGATTGAAACCTAACATCTCATCCCTCTATGATTAAGACAAAACATAAACACAAGTTAGGGTGGATGTTATTATTTATAGCATAAAAGGTATTTACAATAAATGTTTTGCAAGAACTCCCGAGACATACACAATGATCATTAATGACCGCTATCTGGGAATAAGAAACAGGTTGAGGCTGCAATTCATAATGGCATTTGCCTTCATTGATATTTAAGCAAATGTACACACCTAAGAATACCCCGGTTGGGCTTCCACTGACGTAAATCTATATCTAATGTATGATACTCTATCCCCTCCTGAACTATCCACTTCAGCATATCTGTGGGCATCAGGGTGGTGCCATTGACATTAATACCAAGAGGAAGCACCTCTACAAAAGCATCCCTCTCTCTTGGAGTCTGCGTCCAATTAAGTATTCAATAAGGAGTAATCAAACCATAATTATCAGTCTGCTGTGCAATTTATTATCAATGTTTCCACAACAACAAGAAGAGTCTCTCAAACTGCATCTACAGACGTAACTGGTGTTGCACATCTAATTTTAGAATCAGAAGTCTGACACTGAATGTCCTGCTCTATTAAATTGGTTACACAGAGCTTTTAAAAAAACCCAAAAAACCCAAGATTACATGTTAAAACAAGTTTTGAAGCCTGGAGCCAGCCATTGACTCCACATCAGAACATATAAAAGAGTAATGCTAGCAACACATTATCCATAACAATCAGATCTTGAACACCAGCTTTCAAATAATTGAATAGAACAAAAAGTGGAAATACTGTTGGTGGAAATACAATGTAGACCTTTACTTTCCGCATGCTCCTCCCATCCCTGTAAGTATTCTTCCTGATCTTGAAGTGATTACTGAAGCAAAACTCCCTTTGGAGTCAAGGAGAACTTTGCCTGAGTTCGTGCTGCAGAGTTAAGCCTTGCCCATTAGTGTATTACTTTTGTTATGAAGCACTATTTCCCTAGAGAATGACAGCTCTCTTGAATCAAGACACCATAACATCTTCACAGCTTTGAACTCTCCCAGTTCATCCACTACCCATATTGGCCCACCACCCAATTTGCTCCTTGTGTTTTGGAAAATGTGTCACTTACCCGCCCCCTCACAATTTCAGCTCTGTCCCCAAGAGTTTACAATCTAGAGAAGACAGACACACAGAGCATACCCTTGAACAACTATATTTGTCTGTCTAGGACACTAGGGACTGTAAAAAACAGCATATTGCAACTAGGGATAAGTAACGCTTTTCTTACCAAAGTTCCTACTGCCAGGCCCTTGACCACCTTAGCCATACAGCCTACCAAAGCCCTAGCTCACTGGCTTGAGTTATAAACCCACCAGCACTCTAACCTCATAAAGAGAGTTAGAATAGCACCAGCTGCACTATCAAGGGGATAATATAGCATTAGATATAGCAAACATCACACAAGTTTCAATAAGTTACACAACCAACTGCAACCACCCTGGGAGGAGAGCAAAGTCAAGAGGGGCCCCAGCACCATTCAAAATTCCTTCTGAAGGGGTTTTTTGTCCCACCCTGCCAGTAGCATCTTAGGGCAACCAAAAGATAGTCAGCCAGAAAGCTTGGCCATAATTGGCTGGCAGGGTCTGAAGCCTTACAGGTCTGCCCACCACTCTGGACTGAGGGTAAGCCACTCAGGATGGATAATCAGGGTGTCCAACATTTTTTAATAGGTAACCTGCCCACACTCGATTATTCACCTAGACCAAACACAAAGCTCAGTTTCAAAATCCATTCTCAGAAACCTGTGAACAGCAAGGCGGTGCATTCAGATTTTCACAAAAGAGGAAAGAAACATGGCTCGAAGAGATAATCCAGCAACATGGACAGTGATTTTTTTTTAGTTTTTATCTCCCATTGCCTCACCGAATAGCAGTAAGACCATTTTGCTGGTATTATTTTTAACCTTATCACACTGATAAGGCCTCAACTGTAGTATTGTGTTCAGTTCTGGGCACCATATTTCTCCAATTTGTCCACATCTTTCCTGAAAGTCCAGAGGATAGCAACAAAATTTATTAAAGGTTTAGAAAATATGACCTATGAGGAAAAATTGAAAAAAATTGGGTTTGTTTAGCCTGCAGAAGAGAAGACTGATGGGAGACATGGTAACAGTTTTCAAGTACACAAAAGGTTGTTACAAGAAGGAGGGAGAAAAATTGTTCTCATTAACCATTGAGGATAGGACAAAAAGCAATGGGCTTAAATTGCAGCAAAGATGTTTAGGTTAGATATTAGGAAAAACTTCCTGTCAGGGTGGTTAAGCACTGGAATAAATTGCCTAGGGAGGTTGTGAAATCTCTGTCATTGGAGATTTTTAAGAGCAGGTTAGACAAACACACGTCAGGGATGGTCTAGATAATACTTAGTCCTGCCTTGAATGCAGGGGACTGGACTAGAAGACCGCTTGAGGTCCCTTCCAGTCCTATGATTCTTATGGAGGATGAGCTGTCAAAATGCATATAAATAAAGGCTATAACTCTATCTCAGTGTTCTGGTGACAGAAACAGCCCTTCTGAGGTTTATTTTGTCATGGGAGCCAGTCATTAGAATTACCCCTTTATTATGTAGTGTAGGGAATATTTTCTCTCTTAGGATTTGACATTGCACCATTGCATATCACCTCTTCACAGTTCTCTCTCTCTCCCCCTCACTGCATAACAATAAAGCAGCATGTAAGTTAGATCTTTAAATAACATATAGCTAAAGACCTAAGTTTAAGTTTTGTTAAGATTTATAAATAATTTTTTTTCAGAATCAACTATGAATGCAAATGCTTTCAATAATTAATAAAGTCAGTGAAAATAGGGCTTGGGGATTTCAACAGTAAACAAAGAGCAAATAGATGCTTTTATTCAGAACATATCTTTTACATTAAGAGATCAACACAGCAAGAAGAAAAAAGTGGAATGTCGCAAGAAGAGAGCACAGAGTGAAAGATTTTGCCAAGCCACAAACCCTAGGAACAAAATGGTTGCTGAACTCTTCAAAACAAGAATAATGCTTAGGAGCCATACTCACAAAACCAAAACAAACAGTTTCATAGCTTGATCCCACCACACCCTGCCATGTTGGAAAACCAAAGACAATAGCAGTGTCATATTAGGGTATGTCTACCTTGCACACTCCTTATGGTGGCATTTAGAGTGCATATACTGCACGCCCCTCTAGCATGGGTATAAACAGCAGTGTAGATGGTGAGGCACTGCTTAGGTGCATAAAGATATCCTAAGGTTCTGATGTAAGTTCCCTGCACGGCTCTCTACACACCCAAGCAGGGAGCACACTCTCCCATCTACACTGCTATTTTTAGGAGAGCAGTATCCCACAGCTTCCCTGGAAAGACTCTGACAGCGAGAAAAGGTTCTGGCAAGGGGAGGCAGTGTGAAAGTCTCCATCAGCTGTCTACTTCCAGAGCCCTTCCCTGTTGCCTCACCCCTGCCAGAGCCTTTCACTGCCACATGTAGCTATACACCACAGCATGGACAAAGCCTGTTTTTCATTGCAGCATGTAGCTACCCTCACCCTATGTGCTGCTGCTAGTGGTGTGAAAGGGATGTCTACATTGAATGTGTGAGATGCAGGAACTGAAAACTAACTAAACACAGCAGTCTAGTCTTGTTTTCTAATCTGCGAGAAGTGCACATACAAACTAACAGAAAACATTGAAAAGCAAAATTAGATGTGCAAGAGCCTTTCCATTTGATAATTGTTCTAACGCGTTATTAATAACACAAGCAAGGGCATTTTTTAAATAGATTTTTATCTTAACGTGTCTCTTTAAGGTTTTGAGAAGGCGCCATAATAGCTGTGTTTTTTGGTCCTGATGGGTATTTTTGGTACTACTTGCTAAATCCATATTTGGAGCTGAGGCAGCTTGAGCAGGGTGAAAAACAGTTCCATTCTGGAGTGGGAAATTCCATGAGATAAAACATTCTTGCATTTTGTCCAGTAGAAATACTGTATTGCCACTGAAAATACCATACTAGTCAGCTTGCTTATGATGTTTACATTAGAAATAAATACCACAGAATGCTTTCTGACTCTCTCAAGGTGGGTGCAGGCTGGCAACAACATAAACAAAAATATATCTAAAAGCAGTCCCTTTTGTTAACAGTGAAACCTTAAGATATAAACAGTCTATCTCCCTCCTCTATATATTATGAACGCATTGAAGGAAAATCTTCCTGCCATCCAAAACTTTGGACTGAACACAGGCAGGAGGGATCCCTCCATACTTTCAGAGAGGAAACCTACCCAGCAAAATCGGGCTTTGCTTTGGAAAACTTTAATCACAATCAGTCAGACCCACCCACATCTGCTTCCAGGCTTCCATTGCAGGTGCAGGTTTTAACATCTGTGATCTGATTCTTTTGGGATTCCCTCCCCACCTACCATGTGCTTAGTAAACATGGCACAGAAGTTGTTTCAATGCTTTTATTTGGAAAAACAAGAGCAAACATGGACGTTCATTTGGAACTGATGATCAGGTGATTTTGAATAGGATAGAAATCATGAATACCAACTCTTTCAGAGATGTTATGTAAGGTGATATAAGTGAGAATCTCTTATTCTAAATTAGGTTCCCTCAAACCTACTTTCAACCACTCACCCAGGGTTGAGTGTAAGTTGGTGTCATTTACATGCTGAGGAGCTAGAAAAAAGGTGAGAAAGGATGGTCTTGTGGTAGGGAAGACACTAAACCAGGCCTTGAAATATCTGAGTTCTGTTCTACCATAGCTTTCCTGCGTGATGCTGGGCAAGTTATACACATTCTTTTTGCCTCAGCTTCAAATGATAAAAGGTTTACAAAACCTCAGCTTTGAGAAAAGGTTTTAAAAAATGGCCATGTTTAGTCATGAGAAGAAAAAAAAGACTGAGGGGGACGTGATAACTAAGGCTAAGTTTTTGTCACAGATATTTTTAGTAAAAGTTGTGCACAGGTCACAGGAAATAAACAAAAATTCACGGCAGCCTGTGACCTGTCCCTGACTTTCATTAAAAATATCCGTGACAAAAGGGGTAAGTGGGTTCAGCACCCACTGCTGATGGGGCTCCGGGTCCCTCACCAATACAGTGCCAGCCCCTGTGGCTGGGGAGCTGTGCAGGGTCCTCCGGCCCACCCGCCCCCATCCCACCAAGGCTGGGCAGCTGCAGGGTCTGCCCGCCACAGCTGGCGAGCTGCGGGGTCCCCCCACCATGTTGGAGGCTGGGAGCTGCAAGGGTGGGCCTGGCTGGGAACTCTAGCCCCAGGACAGAAAATGTCATGGAGGTCAATGGAAGTCCTGGATTCTGTGACTTCTGTGACATAATCGTAGCCTTATTGTTAACAGTCTTCAGATTTGTTAAGGGCTGTTTAAAGAGGACCGTGATCAATTGTTCTCCATGTCAGCTGAAGGTAGGACAAGAAGTAATGAGCTTAATCTACAGCAAGGGAAGGAATATGTAGGTTAGATATTAAGAAAAAACTTTCCCCTATAAGGGCAGTTAAACTCTGGAATTGGCTTCCAAGTGAGGTTGTGGAATCCCCGTCATTGGAAGAACAGGTTGGATGTAACACCTGTCAGGGATGGTCTAGGTTTACTTGGTCCTGCCCCAGTGCAGGGAGCTGCACTTGACTTCTTGAGGTCATTTCCAGACCTACATTTCTACAATTGTATCACGTCTATAAAATGGAGATAATCATACTTCCTTCCTCACAGGGACATTGCCTGGATAAATGAATATATCTGAAGCGTTCAGATACTAGAGTAATGAGTAACATAGCAAACCCTACAAAAAGTAAATAAGATGTATGTTAAATTAATGGGGGGAGGGGTTAATGTAGCTTGCGGTCAGTTTAAAGGTGTTTTTACATCGCCAGAGTAGCGTAAAAGAGTCTTAGCATAAATAAGAATCAGCCCTATTTATATGCACCTCTGAATTTAACCCTTTATCTTGGGTTATTGCTTGTCAGCTGGCAAAATGTAAGTGTGGGGAAGTGTTGGCAAACATACCTACATTTTGTCAAACCAACAGATGCCCTAATTGTTAGACAGTGGCCTGGGGGGTGAGACATGATGCTACAGGAGATGCACAAGAGTAGGAGGGGATCAATTTGGTGGCCATAGCACCTGATATCATTACTGGTGTTATAAGCCCATCAGTTCTTTCACACATGTTATTCTCCAGACCTGCTAACTTATACTCCCTTCTCCAGTGGGAACCACCTTTGCCTTTAGCTTCTCCCCTGGATTCCATGGTACTTTTGCTGCAGAAAGGTTTGTGAAGTTCTGCCTAAGATATTGCCTAAATCACCTTCCTTTTGCCTTGTGATTTTAACTGTTGTGGTTTAGTTCAACACAGAGATATCAACCCTAAATTTAAAAAATGCAACATTTACAGTCACATGGTTGGAAAAGGCAGATTACACACAGAGCAAAAAATGAGCAGGGCAAAAGAAGATTGTACAAGTATAACTCCCCAAGGCATTCCAGACCAGACCCATGTTCCAATGCACCCCATTAAGAAATGTGGAAAAATTATAGTGTAAAACTATCCCTGAAATGATGGCATGTATTCAGTTGTAGAGCAAAGGCTCTGCACTTGGTTCTAGCTTTCTAGGAAAGAGGGAGCATTTTTGATGATGTAGAAACTGTAAAAAGGGTGACGTATGCCACAAACATCTCAAACACACTGAAGTTTTCAAAATGGTTTCAAACATTTCTTCACAATGTGACAGTCTTTGAATGAGACTCAGCATATTGACCCAGATCCTCAAAGGAATGTAGGCGCCTAACTCCCATTGAGATTCACTCTCTTGGAAATCAATGGCAGTTAGGTACCTACATTCCTTTGAGGATCTGGGCCATTGCTCACAAGCCACGACCAATCTCTGCAGCAAGACTAATATTTTGGGGGAGATATACACTCTGTCTCCCCCAAAAGAATGATTCTGATCCCATTGAGGCCAATGGCAAAACTCCAATGGCCTTCAGTGATGCAGGGTCTGGGCCCTATTACTCGCCAGCCAAGCTATGAAAGTCTCAGTAAGAAAGCAAATTCCTTCACTGATACGAAGATCTTTAGAAAACATGCTATGAGCAATACCCACTGTGTTGTCATTTAAGAATGTTTATGATAGGGCCTCTTAAAAGCAACATCAATAAGTAAAAGGGGAGACAGTCTCTGAGAACATCTGTAGTGGTTCACCCCTCAAAATGCATGTGGGGTAGCAAGAGGAAGGGCAGAAGGGTGATAAGTTCAGGGTTCCCCAAAAAACAAAAGGCAAGTTCTTCTGAAAAGACCTTATGTGCAAGCTGATATTCTACTAAGCTTCCGGTTTTTCCCCTCTGGTGGTTACACTCCAGGTTACGTACTCATTCCTTATCAGTGAAGACAGACAATTAAATATGGGAAGAGCTGTCAAACAAATGGCCTGAGTTCTTATGAAACCATTTCACCATTCTTCCACAAACAGGAAAATATTTAGCAAGAGGTGTGCAAACTTGTTACAGATGTCACAGTGTGATTGAAAGGTGGGTGTTGTCTGTTAAAAACAGATCTAGGAACATGGATTCAGCTGCATAACCAATTCACTTTTTATTTTAATACATCGATCAAGGATTTTTTTCTCTGACTGGAGAATGTTCACTAGTTTTATTCTTAAACCTATTTTTCTATTCACACTTCCATGAAAGGGGAGTGTTACCTTCAGTCCCATACTCTCATTACCGTTAGAAGCCACTTATTGAACCCAGCCATCCACTAAGTAAAACCTCTTGGCCCTGTGCCTTTGATCAAGTACCTGCCCTCTCCTCCATCATACACCAATTTTTCCCCTTTGCCCAGAAGACAGATGATTTATTTATTTTTTTGCTTGCCTTTGAGAATGGACCACAAATGAATTGCCCAGAAACTGTTTAAGACCAAAGTTATCATGAATAAAACAAAGTTTATCAGAAGATAAATTAAAAAAAGCAAATGGTGGAAATCATACCTCAGTGTCAGACTGTACCCAACCTTGCCAAGATAGACCAAAACATGTGAATCATAGAAAATAAATCAGAGAATAAAACACTCAACTTTAAAAATCATCTGATAGGGTCAGTTTCTCAGAGCCTCTCAATTAGCCTCTCAGAGCTTCAGTTCTGTGGTATAAGAGAACCCACAAGTCAGGAAGCCTGTTGATTATACTTTCCAGTTGATGTGTTTAGAACCTACATTACCATAACAGCCATGGAACCATATGTTACATTAGTCTGAGAGTTGAAATTCACCCTTGTATTATGCATCACTTAAGTCCCACTTAAGCTTTATTTTGAGGTCTTACATGGGATTTAAGCAGTGCATAGACCTTGTAGTGGCCCTGTGTGCTGGTGTGAATTTCACTCAGGGAGAATGTTTCCTCTGATGCAGTACTTAGGATATGAGTTAATTTCTCTAATTTCTAACACAATAACCATTATACACAATTGCTAATAAAAGCTACTCTCGAGATCAGCAATCTAATCTAATATTTTCAGTTTCGTCTCATGTACTTCTTGGCCTTCCATAAACTCCTTTGATCCTGCATACATGCATCTCTTTGCACACACTTTGGTCAGAATAAGTTCACCTCAGGTTAATAGCCTGGTCACCCTTTGGGGATGTTGGCCGCGTTGGTTTTGTATGTTTCCGTTCCTAAATTTCAATTTATCATATTTGTCAGTAATTTCATAGTTCTCAAAAATGTCAAGCTATACTGAGTATGATTTCTCTTAGGCATTCTCCACTCTGTCGCAACCAGGAAAAATGACACATGCACACAAGTCAAATTTCAAAGCTTCCTTATGCATTGGCTGCTTGGGACCATACACAGCACCTTTTGGTGTTGTCTGGGGGGCTGCTAATTTAAGGCAGGATTAATTTCTGCTTGTAGCCCAGGAATGCCATACAGGTGTTCACTATACACACTGAAAAAGTCAGCCACATAGTTCAAGATCCAGAATACAATACCCTTTGCCCCAAATAGATCTCAATCAGGACGTAGTGTTAAGCTACAGCCTGCATTCTGGGGTAAGGCAGAGGGGCTACTCTAAATTAGGAATCCCTGGAAGAATTCTGATTGAGGGCAGCTTCCCCATCTTTCAGACTAGTGTCAGTTTGGCCCTTTCTGCAAGGTTTTTACACCTTTTTCTGTTTCATCCATGACAGGACACTGTCAGGGACAGCATGTGAGATTAGATGGCCTGGGCTGTTGGTCTTTTCCAGTATGGCAAATCTTATGTAAATTGTTTTCCTTTTATTCTGCTCTCAGACATTACAACTACCTGAACCTTTAGGAACTATTTCAGTAACCAGTTCCTCCTGCTCCACCCAGGACAAATTAACATCAATAAACATGGATTCTTTTAAAGCAACATTTTAGGCAGGCAAGTTCTCTTAGGGAGGTGTCTCTCTACCTGATTTCACACGAGCTATGCTTCAGATTTCAATCTATTAACTTTTAATATTATTCACACTGATTTTGCACGTTTGAAAAGTGCCTGGCCCACACCCCCTTGGAAGAAAGTTTTCTCTTTAACCATAGAATAGGTGCACCACCACCACCAGCAGCAGCAAAAACTTCCTCATGCTGCTCCAAAACCGTGTGCTCCAATCCTCACCTCCAGGGCAAAGAGACACGTTCTGGCTGCAAGCCCATCCAAAGCCTTGCTCTTTCCGCTGAGATGGCTAACTGTACCAGCTAGTGTCTTCTGTGGTGGGGATTTTTTTGACATAAACAACTCTCCACTGGGAACTACCCTGAGACCAAACTCATTTCTCACAGGCCACCGAACAGCTGTCACTTGGTAACCAGTTTTGGTAACTACCAAGCTAGATGTTTAGCTTAGAGCTGAGAAAGTTCCAAATCCCACTAGTAACCCCTATGCCTTATAGGCATGCCTGCAAGCAGTTCCTGAAAGAAAGAAAGAAAGAAAGAAAGAAAGAAAGAAAGAAAGAAAGAAAGAAAGAAAGAAAGAAAGAAAGAAAGAAAGAAAGAAAGAAAGAAAGAAAGAAAGAAGTCATGTAACAGGAAGTGGCTTTAGAGGCAAAAGGAAGCCTTCCTCATTTACCAGAAGGAGTTCCTCTTTCTGCTGAGCTCCTCTGCAGGGTCAGTTTGGACTATCAGAATAGTGTAAACAATGCAATCCCACCTGTCAGTAATGGAGAAAGCTGGGGTACTTGCTTTCCATATCCCTTTGCCACAGCTTTGCTGCTTGATCTCCTTAGGCAGTTTACAATCTCCTATCACCTAACCTCAGCTTCTATTTAAAACACAAAAACTCCTACACTTCCGAAGTTCCCACCTCACCACGTTTCCCTGCCTCCTCCCCCAGCCTCACTATACTCACATTCACAGTAAATAGTAGTGTGTGTGCTTCACATCTGTTACAACCAATCCCGTTATGTACTTCGACCCTGCCCCCACATTTTACACTGTAATCCTGCCCATCCATGATATGGTACTTTGTATATGAACAGAAACTTTACTGATGATGGAGAAGTTCATAACCTCAATGGGTGGCTTGTTAGATTAAGTAGAAACAACTAGCCACTAGTGTGGCTAGGAAAGAAAGCCCAGGGTAGAATTCCAAGGAATGAAAGCTACACTTAAAAAAAAAATTTTGGCAAGAAGAGAAAAGATTTCCCTTCACACTGATAGTAGTAGTGAGGTAGAAGATGTTTTATGAAGGGATAAATCAGGTGCACCTGCTGATGTCACAAAGCTAGTTTTGCCCAGCTCCCTCCATGAATCATTTGTTTCAGACTTGATAAAAAGATGCAAGTAGCATCAAAATCAGGTATTTCTGGTTTGGTACCTTGGCGGACAGGATATGGCCCAGATCCAGACAATCAACATTTTTCACATTAAATAAGCCTGGAGCATATACAAGGCAGAACAAAGCAATTTGCAGGTGTCTCTATCTAGTCTTTAGGTCTGATCAATACACCTGTTTACTTATTTGTTAGCACATGTAGGTCTAAACCATGAGGTTTTTGGCTGCTGCATTGTTTCATTCTTACAATAGTTTGCACAGCTGGACACAGTATTCGGTATGTGTATTTGAGGTACAAGTCCCGATCACCTTCCCCTGCAAACATACTTGAGGAGGCTACATTCTTAAGAATCTGCACAAGCAGTTTCTTTATGCAATTTCTTCTGATGAGAATGCAGAGTCTTTGATAAAGGTGTGGATATATATAGAAAACCAATCAATATCAACCTGTCCATCAGATCAATGGCTTTAAAAATACTAATTTCTGAACACACAGAATCATAGGGTTAGAAGGGACCGCAAAGGTCATCTAGCCAAGATAAAGGAACAGACATTTGAACATGCATTTCTACGTGTGCCCAACATATTGCCCAATCTATTTCCCAACCTAAAACAACATGTTTCTTAACATAGATTGCAAGTCATATCGCCCTGGGATGCAACTTGCAATCTGCCCATATCTAACACTGCACTGAAAAAAATATGAGTCTCAGACCCTAAAACTGGATGACCTGACTGTGCCAGAGGGCATGCTGACCCATTTTCTACTTAGGGATGTGGCTTTGAGTCTTTTACAGTGTGGCATACATTTGAAGACTCTAGTGCAGATCCATGCAGTTTGTTGCAGGGCTCTCTTAGGTGACAAGAGAAAAATAAGTGTTTGCTTTCCAATGCAAAGAACCCATAGTTAATGTCAAAACTAGCATTCAATTTTCAGCCTGGTCTTTCTTCATCTCCCTCCTTCCCACAAAAAACTAATCCCCTTGAAATTTCATATGCTACCTCTCATTCCTATGTAGAGTTTCCCTGTCCTGAGAACTTTGATCAAATTTAGACAAGGATTTTTTTTAGCTATAATGTCTCCAAAAATTCATAACATTTATTTTAGACACCATGGCTGTTGAATTAGGTCTATGGGCACCAAACAACCTGTAAATCTAACATCTTAGACATATTTATCTATTTTGCTCTTTCAAAGTTTCTATTCACCTTACAGGTAAATGGCCTGCACCAGCATAATAAAGACATCCCATTATTTTGTTTTGAGTTAGGTTAAGGGGAAAAAACACACCCTGGTAAACAGAGGTAGGGAGAAGGAATTATTGGAAAAGAGGGTTGTATTTGTAAAATGCCCAAAAGCAAAAGTATTAATAAAAAATGAATTAAAAAGACTAATACAATAGAAACTACAGCATTGCTGCTCCACTTTAAACAATATTATTTTCATGACTAATTATCTCACAATTAGCAACATTTTTCCTTGATGAACTCTGTGCTGCCTCTTCTTAAGGAAAGTGCTGCAAGGTAATACAGCAGTTCCATGACAACTCAAATAGGACCCATTCAATTTTCACAAAAAAAGGTTGCCAGGAGCAATTAGTACTTTATTAATATGATATAAAATGCTAATTTGCGATATATCCCAAGTGACTCAAAATTCCTTTCCACCCATATGTGCAAATAATAGTTAATATGGTACAGTGTGTGTGAATCAGGTTCATGGTGCATTCGCAGGAATCCCTGCATCAGTTTCTAATAGCTATTAGTTAATATGAACAGTAGCCCATATTTATCCTATGACTGCAGTGTTTAACGATAAAAGGATCTGTTGGAAGCAATATCTCAATTCCACCCATGTAGAGGTTCTCTCTGCCTCGCTGTCCAGGGTGAAGTATTAGAAACTGACTTCCAATCTAATTTTTAAAGCAGATTGAAATGAAGTGCTGCTAGTGCTCAGACTGGCCATTCAGCATTCTGCGAGGCAAAATCATTCCCTGTGAATTGCACAGCACTGCACTCTTGCACTCACTGGCAGCTTCTAATGATCAAAGCATTTGACTTAAATAATTGATTTATTTATACCAGTAAAGAAGCTCCGGGGGGTTGTGAATATTATGCGATATAATCACACCACTAGGGAATTAGAGACACTCAGATGTGCCTTGTGCCTGCTAATGCCCTGTGGATATGATTAGAATATCATACATCAAAGGAATTTGCTCTAAAATATTTCATACCATAAATTAATAAAATACTGTATTTAAATAATTTTACTGATTTGACGGGACAGTTTCAATGAGATGCAAGATGCTCTGTGCATGGCAACAGCGATATGGTATTCAGAAATGGGTTAATCTAGGAAAGTACAGAAGACCTAACCATGCCCTGTTAATACCCAGTTGCCAGCATCCATCATTTCAAAAATCACTGCCTCAGTTAAGGACTGTTTCCATAGACTGTGACTGAAAGCCATCCAGTCTGTATTGTCTGATGGAGCAATGTTGCTCCTTCAAACAATCCTTTTGGGAAAAGAGATCCCTAGACAGCAAGGCCTTCTGGCATAGTGGCAGGCTAAGAAAGGTAAAAATACCTTCCTACTAGATGTCTGTTCAAGTGTGAAAGTATCCAGACTCATCTGTTCATTCTATTTCTAGTATATAAAAGCAATAAATCTATCTTGGATAGTGATATAGCTCCCCACCACCATAGTATTTGAGCACGTCACAACCTTTAATGTGTGTATTCTCACAACACTCCTGTGAGGTAGGGAAGTGCTCTTATTCCCATTTTATAGATGTGGAACTGAGGCACAGAGAGATTAAGTGACTTGCCTAAGCTCACACAGGAAGTCTGTGGCCCAGCAGTGGATTGAACCCATGTTTCAACTCCCAGGCTAGCACCCTAACCACTGGTCCATCCTTTCTTCCCATCGAGACACCAAGTTCTGGTTAAGGCTGTCTGCAGGGAGAGGTTTTTAACACTGGCGAACGATGTGTTATTTGAATTCATGTCTTCCTTAGGGGCAGTGTGGTGATGTCCTTGCCCCCAGGAACCTCCAGGAGGAACAGTGTATAAAGAAACATTTTCCTGCCCCTGCTCATGAATGTGGAGGGGTGCAGATACCGCAGTGCTAGGAACCACACAAGGCCAGCAGGGACCACCAGATTATCTAGTCCAGAGGTGGGCAAACTATGGCCCATGGGACCCTCCTGCCCGGCCCCTGAGCTCCTGGTCTGGGAAGCTAGCTCCTATCCCCTCCCCTGCTGTTCCCCCTCCCCCGCAGCCTCAGCTCACTGTGCCACCAGCAGGGCTGCGAGCTCTTGCCGGGCAGTGCAGGTGCAGAGCCGCGGCCTGACCCTGTGCTCTGTGCTGTGCGGTGGTGTGGCTGGCTCCAGCCGGGCAGCACGACTGCCTGTCCTGGTGCTCTGGGCAGTGTGGTAAGGGGGCAGGGAGCAGAGTGGGGAGGATTGGATAGAGAGCAGGAGAGTTTGGGGTGGTGGTCAGGGGGCGGGGGTGTGGATAGGGTCAGAGTGGTCAGAGGGCGGGGAACAGGGAGGTTGAATGGGGGCAGTCATCCCAGGGAGGCAGTCAGGAATGAGAGGAGGGGTTGGATGGGGCGGCTGGGGGCAGTCAGAAGCGAGTGGTCCAGGGGCGATCAGGGGACAGGGAGCAGGTGAGGGTGCGGATGAGGCAGGAGTCCCAGAGAGGCTGTCAGGGGACGGGAGTTTGGATGGGGCACGAGTCTTGGGGGGTGGGGGGATCTCTTCCTGACCCCTGCAGGTGGCCCATTGTAAGCCTGAAGCATGAGATTTAGGAACATAAGATATAAAGCAGCAGTGAACCCCAGGGCCGCTGAATCCTGACCCCTACATCACAATCAACCCCATCATAAAAATCACACTCATAAAATTGTCCAGCTTTAAATAGTCTTACAACTAATTAAGTTATTCGCCCTTACAACTCTTAATGGGAGGGTCTTCCAGAACCCCACCCCTGTAATGGTTAGAAACCTTCTAATATCCAGCCTGAATTTGGTCATGGCAAGTTTATATCCAATTTTTCTTGTACCAACAAGATAGAGATATTGCAAGCTGCAACATTCCTTTGGAGGGTTCTCCCCTACTCTGGGCGATGTCTGTCCCCCTCTGTGGTCTACCAGCTCCATGAACGGTGTGAAGATGGAGAAGAAGTGGGTACCTTGGAGTGATTTCTGCCTCTGACTGCAATAGTACAGAGTAATATGGCACTCTTTGAGCACAGGACTGTAAATATGGCTGCTCCTTGAGTTGAGGAAAGCATGACTGGGTAAAGGCTCCTTGAGCCTAACTCCCTACTACCACACTTCCCTGCACAAGGCTAAGCATAATCCAGCCCATATTACTTTAATGCTTCTAAACAGCTGATGTTATTTAACATACAGAGGAAGACTGGAATATTGGAATTGTAGAAATGCATCCTGTATTGATGATGTTTAAACTAATTGTTCACACTCTAAGCAAGGAAAAGCAACAGAAAAAAATTGTTATGAATTCCTCCAAAAATGTCATCTCTATTATTAAAATAGGGAGGGGCATTTTTTCAAGGGAGTCATTTATCCCTATGGGAAGCGCCCTGAGAATCTGTCCTAAGTTCTTCCCACTTTGGGTATGTCTACTGTAACAAGGGGTGTGACTGCAGCATGTGTAGACATTAAGGAGCTAACTTTGATCTAGCTAGGCTGAAATAACTATATAGTGAAGTTGCGACAGCACAGGCAGCTAGATAATCGGTATAAGCCCACGTGCGTTCCTGGGTATGTACTCAAGTGGCTAACTTGTGTCTACATGTCTATATCTGCTGCAGTCATTCTCTGACTGGAGTGTAGCCATACCCTTAAACATCACTCCAGCCCTTGAAACTCAGTGAATTTGGCCTCAGAAGTACTGTGTATGCTTGCAGTGCTGATTATCAATACCTTACAGTACAAGGTGCTCAAAAGCTATATGCCATGTAGCACATTATAAAGTAATTATAGATGAATCTGTGTTGTGAGGGTCATATCTGAAATCAGCTCTGAATTCAAACTTTTCCAAGGTTCAGTTGTTCTGATTCAGCCAGTTAAAAAGAAAAGTTCACACCTTGAAATTTCAGGATCCAAATCCAGAACCAAACTTGCCTACAAAAAGAAAAGGAGTACTTGTGGCACCTTAGAGACTAACAAATTTATTAGAGCATAAGCTTTCGTGAGCTACAGCTCACTTCATCGCGAAAGCTTATGCTCTAATAAATTTGTTAGTCTCTAAGGTGCCACAAGTACTCCTTTTCTTTTTGCGAATACAGACTAACACGGCTGCTACTCTGAAACCTGTCAAACTTGCCTACAGTTTGTGATATAGAGGAAGAAGGGATCAGATCCAATGTTCCAGTTCAGGCCCAACTCTTAAATAACTAAATAAACAAAAATATATTGTTACTGCAGTGTGCTGAGTTTAATATTCATTATAAATTAGAGACTAGCTCTGGACACAAAATCCAGAACATGATTTCGAACTCTCCAAATGTCAGTGGCTGTCAGACCAGAGTCCCACTGGTTGTCCAATTTCGTAGACCCCATTAGTAAAGACCGTGGCCATTGTAAAATCCGGATATGAATCTAAGTTTGGATTATAAACAAGGGATGATAAATAGCACCAAACCCAACAGAAAGGCCCTCAGATGTACTGGTCATATTAGTTAAACCTTTAACTGTCTAGACTGTAGGCATCCCATGCTGATCAAAGAGCATTAGCATCACCAGGTCTCAGAGCAAGTTTCTTTGAACAGCTGTGATTTTATTTTCTGCATCAGCTGCAACCTATGAATAGTTCTCAAGGGTAAGAAGGACTAAAGCACATTACAGTAGCCCAGCCTAAGACACCAAAGGAGAGGATCACAGTGGCAGAGTATACAACTGGAAGAAAAGAGGGCAACTTTTGAATTCTCCAAAGATGAAAATAACTATTTCTGACAAGGGACAAAACCTGGACTTCTACATTCAGCTGGGCTCAAGGTCTAAAAAGATGCCAAGTTCTGAAACTTACCAACCTGCGTATACTAGAAATTTCCACAGCATCCATCAATGTAGTATCTATGCATTAGATAGGGATTGGTCCTGCTTTGAGCAAGGGGTTGGACTAGATGACCACCTGAGGTCCCTTCCAACCCTGATATTTTAGGATTACACAAGCTATTTATTTCTGCACAACAACATCCTGAGTGAATGTCATGGTTTTCTCTGCTTTTCAGAGATTCTAGGAAGCTTTACTTTACTTGGGGTATGTGTGTGCCTGGTTTTAAGAGGTGCTGGGCACAGCAGCTCCCGTTGCTTCAGTTACAGATGTAGGTGGACACCCCTTCTGAAAACCAGGCCATTATCCTTTTTAACCCTTCCGCTTATAGTGGAGAAGCTTTAGGGGGAAAAGAGTAGCAGCCGTGTTAGTCTGCATACGCAAAAAGAAAAAAGGAGTACTTGTGGCACCTTAGAGGCTAACAAATTTATTTGAGCATAAAATTTCGTGAGCTACAGCTCATTTCATCGGAATGCATCCAATGAAGTGAGCTGTAGCTCACGAAATCTTATGCTCAAATAAATTTGTTAGTCTCTAAGGTGCCACAAGTACTCCTTTTTTCTTTTTTAGGGGGAAAGTGTCCCTTGCAGCGTGTTCTAGAAGTCATAAAATTTTGTCACAAGTCTGTGGCAGTCTATGTGCTATAACATCACTATGAATGCTTTAGCTCCAACTGTCACATGCTTCATCTAAGCTCTGTTAGCTATTCTGTACTACCGGGTTGCATGCAACGGTGCAATCAGAAAGGCCAAAGCACAATTGGAGTTGCAGCTAGCAAGGGATGTGAAGGGTAACAAGAAGGGTTTCTACAGGTATGTTAACAGGAAGGTGGTCAGGGAAAGTGTGGGACCCTTAATGAACGAGGGAGGCAACCTAGTGACAGATGATGTGGAAAAAGCTGAAATACTCAATGCTTTTTTTGCCTCAGTCTTCACAGACAAGGTCAGCTCCCAGACTGCTGCACTAGGCAGCAAAGTTAGGGAGGAGGTGAGTAGCCCTCAGTAGTGAAAGAACAGGTTAAAGACTATTTAGAAAAGCTGGATATGCACAAGTCTATGGGTCTGGATCTAATGCATCCAAAGGTGCTGAGGGAGTTGGCTGATGTGATTGCAAAGCCATTGGCCATTGTCTTTGAAAACTTGTGGCGATCAGGGGAGGTCCCGGACAACTGGAAAAAGGTAAATATAGTGCCCATCTTTTAAAAAGGGAAGAAGGAGAATCTGTGGACCTACAGACCGGTCAGCCTCACCTCAGTCCCTGGAAAAATCATGCAGCAGGTCCTTAAGGAATCCATTTTGAAGCACTTGGAGGAAAAGAAGGTGATCAGGAACAGTGAACATGGATTCACCATGGGCAAGTCATGCCTGACCAACCTGAGTGATGAGATAACTGGCTCTGTGAATATGGGAAAAGCGGTGGCCGTGATATATCTTGACTTTAGCAAAGTCTCCCACAGTACGGTCTCCCCCAGTATTCTTACCAGCAAGTTAAAGAAGTATGGATTGGACGAATGGACTATAAGGTGGATAGAAAGTTGGCTAGCTCATTGGGCTCAACAGGTAGCGATCAATGGCTCAATGTCTACTTGGCAGATGGTATCTAACGGAGTGCCCCAGGGGTCTGTCCCAGGGTCGGTTTTGTTCAACATCTTTATTAATGATCTGGATGATGGGATGGATTGCACCCTCAGGAAGTTCACAAATGACACTAAACTGGGGGGAGAGGTAGATACGCTGGAAGGTAGGGATAGGGTCCAGGGTGACCTAGACAAATTGCAGGATTGGGCCAAAAGAAATCTGATGAGGTTCAACAAGGACAAGTGCAGAGTCCTGCACTTAAGAAGGAAGAATCCCATGCACCGCTACAGGCTGGGGCCTGACTGGCTAAGCAGCAGTTCTGCAGAAAAGGACCTGGGGATTAAAGTGGGTGAGAAGCTGGATATGAGTCAACAGTGTGCCCTTGTTGCAAAGAAGGCTAACGGCGTATTGGGCTGCATTAGTAGGATCATTGCCAGGAGATTGAGGGAAGTGATTATTCCCCTCTATTCGGCACTGGAATACTGTGTCCAGTTTTGGGCCCCCCACTACTGAAAGGATGTGGAGAAATTGGAGAGAGTCCAGCGGAAGGCAATGAAAATGATCAGGGGGCTGGGGCACATGACTTATGAGGAGAGGCTGAGGGAGCTAGACTTATTAAGTCTGCAGAAGAGAAGAGTGAGGGTGGATTTGATAGCAGCCTTCAACTACCTGAAGGGGGGTTCCAAAGAGGATGGAGCTTAGCTGTTCTCAAAGGTGGCAGATGACAGAACAAGGAGCAATGGTCTCAAGTTACAGTGCGGGAGGTCTAGGTTGGATATTAGGAAAAACTATTTCACTAGGAGGGTGGTGAAGCACTGAAATGGGTTAACTAGGAGGTGGTGGAATCTCCATCTTTAGAGGTTTTTAAGGCCCGTCTTGACATAGCCCTGGCTGGGATGATTTAGTTGGTGTTGGTCCAGCTTTGAGTAGGGGGTTAGACTAGATGACCTCCTGAGGTCTCTTCCAACCCTCATCTTCTATAATTCTATCTTAGTGGATCAGGGATGGAGATGTAGTCACTGATATAAACTGGATTCTGATGGCTTTGAAGAGCAGAACCAAGGTCTTAAATTTGTGCCAGATTGGAAACCAAGAGAGATTAGAGTACCAGTGATAGTGGCTCTTCTGACTAGGATGCAGGCTGCCATATTCTCTGTATTCTTTCCATCTTCTACCCTGATTACCATAATTCAGTCTGAAGATGATGACTACATAGATCACTATGGCCAGACCCTCACTTGGGAGGAAGAAGCAAAGTCAAAAATAGTCAACAGCAGAAAAAAGGCATGTATTACTACTGTTCCTGCCTGGGCATACAGGGTTAGTGATGAGTCCAGCAGGACCACAAGAATTGTATTCTTTAACAAACAGAGAGCAGATCTTTTCAGCAGGACAGGAGGTAAATGTCCCAGCTAGTTCTCCACAGTGTTTTCCCTGTTCTACTAGCCTGAAATTTGGTCTTGCCTAATTTCAGTTAGAGTCAGCTCTTCTTCATCCAGGCAATGATCTCTTGGCAGGCATTGTGCAATCTTAGTGATGGCAACTGCTTGCCTCTGTAGGAAATGAGATATACAGCTGTCATCAGCGTATTGTTAGCAAAGGAGCCCGTTAGCCCTATCAATAGATAAACGCTTCAGAACATTAAAAATAGTTAAGTGAACCACAGGCTACAAGAGAACCTGCCTACTCTTACTTGTCATTTGAAAGGAAATTCCCTCTCTTTGTATTAAGTTTAAAATGCCGTTCTTCTCTGAAGACTGATCAGTTTAAAATGGCACCTTCTTCCTGAGCAGGTCCGCTCCCTGAGCCAAAATTTTAAATTAGGACCTGAGGATAGGCCCCTAAATCCATTTAGTCATCTAAAAATAAGGTGCCTGATATTCCAAGGTGCAGAACATTTGCAGTAGTTGGTGCTCAGCAACTCAAAGTCAGGCAGTTTTAATTAACATGCCAAAATATGAAGTTATGTGCCTAACTTTATGCACTGAAGTTGGAAAATTTTAGTCTATATGCTGATCCTCTGGTCTGGCTGAGTTGCAATCAATACAGAACCAGGAAAGGGGGGGCGGGGAATGAAACATGGCTTTAGGCCATCTTGATCCTGGGTTTGATTCAGCCCCTGGTGCAATTTAGGTTGCTCTAAATTGTGACCAATTGCTAGCTCTCTCCCCCAAAGCTGTTTTGACAGCCATAGAATGCCTTGTGTGCTTAAGGTTGTAGCAAGAGTGGTATAGAACTATCATACTGGCTCTTCACTGCCTGTAGATTGTCCTTAACTGGCAGAATCTCCAGTAGCCAGTTAAGCTGGCTTTATGGTGTAGCTTTATGGAGTAGTGCTGAAGTGCGATAGCAGGGAAGGAGGGCAGTAATTGGACCTATATGGTTAACTTCACAACAGCCATACTGGGTGAGACCAAAGGTTCATGTAGCCCAGTATCCTGCCAATGCCAGGTGCTTCAGAGGGAATGAACAGAACAGGTAATAATTGAGTGATCCATCCTCTGTCAGCCATTCCCAACTTCTTTATATTCCTATTAGCCTTGTAAGGCAAATGGTGTTGAGAGCGCGAGCTGGATTTTATTCCGGTTGATGCACCATGAAATAATTACTAGAAATAACTAAATTACAGGACCAAATTCTCTCCCTAGTTATACCTGTGCAACTAAAGGAGGGATTTAATGACACAGTCAGAAAGACCACCACTTAAATGTCAGGCACTCCTCCCAGTGATTTCAAGAGAGGTTTTGCCACTGATTTCAAAGGGCGCACAATCAGGACTATAAACCTCACATTGAGTTTGCCTGGTAGAGCATTTTTAAATATACACTTTAGTAAACTTATAAACCAAATTTGCTCTGGAAACCATTTAGAGACAATAAATATGGAACTCAACAATGCTATTTTTACGGTCACTTTTCAGAGCAGAATCACATTTTTTAAATTATTTTCTACTTTTGATGAAGGACTTTGAAATGCATTTCAATGAAACATTTAAAAAAAAATCTAACTCATTAATTGAAAATCACCTTCCTTTGAATTGCCATATCTTGACAGCCCGGAAGCTGTCAGAGAAGGAACGTTAAAAGTATACATGTAATGCTGTTCCTTTTCCACAGCTCTTGTTCTTGTGTGACTAGATTTAGGCATAGAGCACTTTAAATGTAATCCATCAAGATTGCACATATAGCTAGCTATAATAGCAGTGCAGGTCACGTTGTACCCAACTATCTCAGCTTCTGTCATCCGAAAAGAACTGAGACATGGTGACACAATGTTCATTTGTTTTGGTGGCAGGATTTACACAACAGGGTTTAAAAATAATAATAATCTGCTAAAACATGTGAAAGTGAGTTAAGTAAAACCTGAATATATTCCCTTGTTTAAATACTAGTTATGTGGGCTGACAGCTGTTCCCAGTGGAGGGGTTTTAAAAACAACAAAAAAAAACCCCAACCACTGCTACAAAAGCATTGGTTGTTAAAACAAATGTCTGTTGATGGGACTCTTGGAGTAGAGTGTAGCCCAGCTATAGTTGCCCAAATACAGAGAAGACATTGTAAAGGAAATGTGGGGGGGGCGGGAAAAGAGGCAGAGGTGGGGAAAGGAAAACAAAACAGGGACAACCTCCCACAAAGGGGAGTATGAAACCTGTGAAAATAAGAATCCATCTTTTCCACCAGGCCTATTTTTAGAAAAAGCAGTTGGAAGAGATGTCATAAGGCTTCAAAAACATCAGATTGGTGATTACGGATACTCTATAATATGGTCTGTTCAGCACACAAGGAGACAAGATAGATGTTAAAAGTAAACATTAGGAGTAAGGTGGTTTCTATACACATAAATCTCCTCCTGCTTGGTGGGGGTGGGAGGGGTGAAGAAAGAAAAAAAAAAAGATAATAGGAGCCCTCACATGTTGCCAACTCTCACAATTTTATCACAAATCTTGCAATCTTGGTTGGTTTTCTTAAAGCCCTAGCTCCCGTAATCATGTCTTTGTCAGAATCTTCTCTTTCATTTTTAAAATAAAGTAATCTCTTGCCCTCAAAGTTGCAAAGAGAAGCTTGAAAACCCGAATCCTAACAGCCTGAAAATCAGAAGGTTAAAAATATATATTATTTGTAGAGATCTCCTTGTTTTTAAGCCAGTTGCCTGCTTTCTGAGGCCAGTCTAATGACTCCTTGAGGTTGGCAATATTGCCTCAATAAGGTATACAAAAGTCTGGCTTGATGGAAGAAAGAAGATGTGTCTCACTGCTGCTATACATTGTTATGCCCAGAAACTGAAACTGAAGGTAATAATAAAATATATTTAGAGCACACTTTTCATTTAAGAATTTCTAAGTATTTAAAATACATCAATCACTTAAGCCTCGGGACAACTCTATGTATTGATACTATTATCCCCCTTGTACAGAAGGGTAGAGAGGTTCAGTGATGTACCATGGGTAAGGCTATGGTTTGGTCACAGATTCCGTGACTTTCCAGGAACTCCATGACTTCTTCTGGGCAGGACTGCAGCAGCTGTCAGGCCCTGAGGCTGCTGCAGCAGCAATGGCCAATCAGCTGTTCCCAGGCCCTGCTGCCCGATCAGCTGTTCCCAGGGCCCCCAGGGCTGCCTGCTGGAACAGCTGACCAGCAGCCAGCCGCAGGGGTGAAGCGGCAGTAGTCAGCTCCTGCTGCAGGAGTGGCAGTGGGGCTAGAGCAGCTGCAAGCCCCAAGAGTGCTCTGTTTGTTCCCCCCTCCCCTCCCCCCCCAGGGAATTTTTAGTAAAAGTCAGAGACAGGTCACAGGCTTCCATTAATTTTTGTTTATTGCCCATGACCTGTCCGTGACTTTTACTAAAAATACCAGTGACAGAATTGTAGCCTTAACCCTGGGACATTGCAAGTTGCAGAGCTGAAACTAAAACCCAGAATAAGATACTGAATTCCAATCACCAGCTCTAACTCCTAGGCCACATTGTATCCATGTGACCATATAATGCTACCTAAATTGGTATTAACACAGGAACTAAAGGAAAACAACATTAAGAAAGAATGTGATACTAAAGTTTGTGAGGGAACAGTACTATGGACAACAGCATTGCCCTACATACCCTGCTGATCATCATTAGTGTCAAGGCTGATCCCACAGGGAGTGGCCTCCTTGCAGATTGAGCACTACTTTGATTGATCTCTAGCTAGCTCCTTAAGATGGTCTGTCTAGATGGTCAGTCTGTCTCCATCAGTGGAGATTTTATTGCACTACGGAAGCTTTTGGTGATCACTAAACCTGTGGTGGCATTCTTTTGAAAATATACTTCGTAATTCAGTTGTCTGTCATCCTAACAATATGTCCATACCCAGAAAGCTGCCAAAGGAAACCAGTGCTGATGGGGATACTTGGTGGGTTTGGCTACGAATATCCTTATTGCTTATCTTTTCCTGCCACTTAATATGGAGCAACTGATGACGACGAGCTGATGATGACGAGCATCAAAAATATCAGTCCGCTGCTCTTCAGCCTTCCTTGGCGCCTATATGTGACCGCTGTACAATAGAATTGGTATAACCATACTTCTAAGAATCCACAGATACATAGAAAGTGTGATGTCCCAATGTCTCCACAGAAGCTGCTGAAGGCCCTGGAACGTGGCAGAGGCAGCTGCTACACAAGCATCCACATCTTTTGAGCATCTTCCAGCAATGTCTAGGACACTTCCCAAGTATTTGACAGTTGCTACCTGCTCATGCTTTGACCAGAGAAGATAGTCTAATCAGCAGAGGCCTAGCTCTGTGGAGTACTTTCAGAGGCACTTCAGTGGGATTGTGGAAAAGGCAAGCATACCTCAGAGCCACTGCTCCTCAACTTCTCTGCTCCTTATCCAGATGCACTAAATTTAATTCCCATCCATGCACAGTGGTAAGGCAGAAGATCACACCCTGGGTAAGTAGTTAAATACATGGAATAAAATTACCAATAGTAATAGTTAATACAACTGCTGTTAAAAAAAAAGTACATCATCATATATGGAGGGGGAAATATTTGGGGACCTAGCTGCTAACATGGCATGCAAATACAGATCTAGAACACACTCATCACTGTAATTTTGTTGCATAGCACAGAATCTTCCAAAAACCAAGTGTGTGGTGCTGGACTTCAAAGATAGATGACAAAGCCTCCAACTGAGATACAAACACTTAACATAGTGCAGGAGAAGGAATATTTACAGGATGATTTAATACATTTTTCTATGGCTTCCAGTTTCATCAGTCAGCATTTCTGAGGTTAGCAATTGACAGTAACAAAACAGAATTATGCAAAGCTTGCTGGGGCATTGTTGTCTTCTATGGGCTCCAATCATATGCCCACAATGTGATTACTGCTGTACATACATAACAGATTGAAACCCTGCTACAAGGAACTTGCAATCTAAATATAAGGCAAGATATAGACAGGCAGGGGAGCACAAGGTAACAATGAGGTAAAACAGGCCAGCATTAAGCCAGTGGTCACAGCCCATCAGTTTCCTATCATGGCATTCCTATGGAAAAGGCATACAATTGGTTCTAATATAAGATATGTATCTGGTAAACAACTATAGTTAAGAGGTACAACATGGTCTCCTGGTTGCGAAGATCTGATATAACACTCTGATTTGAAAAACCCCTAGTTCCAAATAACACCCTTAACTAAACACACATAGCAATCAATATTTCTGATGGTGCTCCTCCCTTGACTTTGAAAGAATAGCATTAGGTTGGGATTCACAGATTCTCCCTCTCCCATTCCTGGTCTTTTGTTTTGTTAACTCTTACTTTCTGAAACTACAGAGGATGAGAAAGAGAGAAAAGACCCAGCTAGGATTTTAAACTCATGATCCCACCTGCAGCAACATGCCTGGAACTTGAAATAAGGAGCAAAACATGCAGGAGAGAAGAGAAGAGCTTGGAGGAGGCACCAGGAAGTCAGTCTGGGGCAGATGGCTAGAATGCCAGCTGCATTTGCAGCACCTCTTTAAACAGTTCTCTTAATAAAGAGCCAGTTTAGTTTTCAAAGCACAGAATTATTTCCCTGTTAATGCCCAGCACCTAGTTCTTGCATCACTATCACGCTTTCCTGAAATGGCAACTTTAATGAGTTTCACAGTAGATGTCCTGTTGCACAAACAAAGGTACATGAGCAACAGAGGACGAACAGGACACTTATACCACAGGCATAAGCCTCAATACGAACTTACTGCAGAACACTTGCCTTCTCTCCATGCAGGCTTTATTTGCTAGCTAATGAATGTGGGGATGCAAATAGAAAATCGCCTCACAGTTTATAAATGAGCTCAGCTGGAGTATTTTAAAATACAATGACAGGTTTCAGAGTAGCAGCCGTGTTAGTCTGTATTCGCAAAAAGAAAAGGAGTACTTGTGGCACCTTAGAGACTAACAAATTTATTAGAGCATAAGCTTTCATGAGCTACAGCTCACTTCATCGAAAATGCATCTGATGAAGTGAGCTGTAGCTCACGAAAGCTTATGCTCTAATAAATTTGTTAGTCTCTAAGGTGCCACAAGTACTCCTTTTCTTTTTTTAAAATACAATGGTACACTGCTCCTTTCCTCTGGCACCAGTATAGAGGAGCTAAAGCCAGTAGAATGGGGCAAGAAATTGGAAACAATGGACAGGGGAGGGAAGGGAAAAGAAAGCAGCATCTCTGCTGCTCTTTCCCTCCTCCCACTGAAGATACACAAGTCTGGTACAGGCACACAGAAGGGCCGGGGCTCTGTCAGTTGGGAGACACGTCAGGGTTGTAAGCAGCATGCACTAGTGAGCTCCTATGTGGAAATATTAAAAGCATCCCGCTGCATCCCCTGCCCCTTGAACAGGGAAGACAGAGCTCAGACACAGGAGTTGTCTAGTGACAACACAGCTGCTGAGGAGATGCTAGGACCAGACAAGAGGGAACTGGTATCTATGCTACAACTCCACAGTCCAAGATTTAGCACTATAGAGAAACCTTAAGACAGACAGAGGGTTAGATAAACTGCACAGGGTTTCCAGGCCACACACCCTCTTCTCAACACAAAGTTAGAAGCCCCTCCCTCTTAGAGAAGAGCAGAACAAGAAAGTAATACCACAAGGTGAACCCTGCTGAGGTCCCAGAAGCCTTCCCCTACCATGAGCTTTTCCTCAAGGGGGAGGACTAAAGCCAAAGCAAAAAATCAAGATCCTAATCACTGAGTCTTGTTCTCCTTTCTGAATGGTGTTTCCTCATTCTAGCATACACTGCCCAGCCTCCTGCTATCTCACATACAAGTAAGCTCAAGTTCTAAAAGCTCCACCTGTAATTGGTGCCAGCTGCAACCTTTCTGACACATACTAATTGCCAATAATGATTTAAGTGCAGTAAATTCACATGCAATTGTTTTAAATAAATGAATCTCTCACAGCTTTTCCCTGAGAAAAAACTGTTAATCTTTGCTACTGACTTATCAAATCCTCCAGTCACCTGTTTACCATCATTTTCATGAGCTGATAACGTGTTTATTAGAGCCATAATGTGCAGGTAGAAGTATAAAGGTCTCATTTGGTAGTTTGAGTTTCATATAATATATCTTTATGAGAAAGCTTAGTTTTGCTGTTGGGTTTGACTACAGCAGAGACCAAGGGCCAAAATAAGTGCCTCATATTCCTTTCAAATTAAAAGTGACCCTTAGTAATGTTAGTTAACCTTAGACAACTTCCCAGGGTGCCATTTGGACCTACATACCAGGTTGTTGGGGGGTGTTTCAATTAGGATATTGCCTCCAATAACAAATGTATCTGGTCTTAGTTAACTTTATTGTATTCCTCTTTTCATTTATGATGCTTCAAGAATTTTTTGTATTTCAGAAGAAGTTTCACAAGGTAATAAAGGCCTGGTTTGAGAGTTTTGCTTCCAATAGGATACTTTATGTTCCTATTGGAAATCCTCCCTGAGATAGTGCAGACATTGCATTTTTGACAGTTTGAACTTATTATTTCACTGGAAGATTTGATGTCTGTTCTGACAGGAAATATTTTTTTATTGTGACACAGTGAAGTTACTGCTGTTGGGAAATCAATGCACAGGACATATCAGTCCACCTTCACTAAGACCAAGAGTTATTCCCAGGTGGGCAGTAACATGGCAAGACGGGGTCTGGTGCAAATGAGTCACTTTTTAAAGCCATCTTCAATTGGCTTGATACTGCAAGGTGCTCAGTGCCCTCAACTCCCATTGAATCAATACACTGCATGATCAAGCCATAAATGAGTGATAACTAAGCCTAAGTATAGGAGACAAAATATTCTCCCTGGACATGAGAAAAGATGCAGTACAATACGGGGGAAAGAATCTTCCAGCCTAATTTATTTTGATACATTTTCCCTATTCCATTCTTTTGTAACACTACAGCATGTAAATGATAAAAGCTGCTCCCAAGATCCTCTTTTACTATCAGTAAAGCTGTATATTTGTCACCTTTATCACAAGAGTCATGGACTCAAAAGATTTTCATGTTTGTGTTATAAATATATATTGACTTTGGGGATCGGTGTGTTAGTAGGTCAGCGGCTGGGCAGATAACAAAGCACCTGTGTGAACCTGCAGGTAAATATTTGTATCAGGCAGTGGTTCTCAAACTTATTTGATTCGCCCGCCTCCTTCTTTTTGTCTGTAGTCATTTATGTGCTTCCTCCTCTCCACAAGTACATATACCGCCTCCCAGCTCTGAAGAAAGAGTGGAGAGCAGTAGCTGCTCGCTGGGTGCCCAACTCTGAAGGCAGCGTTGCCACCAGCAGCAGCACAGAAGGGTAGCAATGTGAAAAGTGATATTCATCAATATCACTTGTCACAACAGACTTAGCGCACCATTGCCACCTTTATTTCTGCGCTACTGCTGCTACCTTGGGGTTTACAACCAGAGCCCTGTGACCTCCAAGTGAGAGAACTGAGAATGGAGGGAGGAAGGAGAGCCCAAGCCCGGGCTGCCTCCTAGTGAGGGATTGGGGGTGGGAGAAAAGGGGAAAGAGAGCCCAAGCAGCAGGACTCCAACTGTCACCCTTATCCCCACCCCTTGGGTGTCCATGGCCCTTCTGCACCTGGGGTTGACAGCCAGACATCTTTAAAAAAAAAAAAAAAAAAAAAGCACACAGCTCACGTCTCCCTTGACAAATTTCAAGGTCAACCCCATAGTTTGAGAACTGCTGGAATAAGGTTTGGAACTTCCCTACAAGCTGCTCTGTGTGGAACTCCCTCTGAAATCAGTACCACGCAATTAAATAACATCACCAATAGTGCTGCATGGGGAGTATGTGTACAATCAGGCCCATTGAGACTGAAACAAGAAGCCCAAAAGACTTCACAGAGCATTAGTAGAGAATAGGGAATCAGTAACACATGTCACAATGGACCCTGAGGGAAATATAGGAAAACAAGTAGTCAAACAAGAAGTAGTGACAAGTTACACTCTGAATCTAAAGGAAACTTTTTGTTGGAGAAGAAGAAGAAGAAAGGAACCTGAACCTATAAAGGAGGAATATATAAAAAGAAGGGTCTGTATTCAAATCAAGAGGGTTCCCAGAATATGTTTAAGGTCTCATTCTGAAGTCCTTAGTTGGCCAAAATTCCCACAGACTTCACTGAGAGTTTAAGGACCACCAGATTTAGCTCTTGAGAACTTAATGTAGAGGCCTGCTTCTGGGAAGATAGGTTATTTACTATAAAACACAGATAACATTTCATAATTTATCCTGTGATTTCCATGAATTGTGACATTGATCCGATGACTCTTCCATAACTCATGCCCAAGCCTATCATGAAAAAACTAGAGCCCAAATTGTTCATGTCAGTACATGAGTACTGTGGGTGAAATTATAAATATAATGCTAACATGCAATGATATTGTGGGGGAGGAACACACTTTGACTACAAAGCTCCACTGAAGGCTTATTATTAGCCTCTTAAATAAATGTAAAAGCTGGTATTTGTTTATGTACATAGCTCTTTCCTACTTAACAGCCCAGTCCAGAGGGACAATGGGACAATTTATTGGTTGTTCCATGGCAAAAGCCAACTTCTCTTTTCCAAAGAAATGTGTAGAATATTTTCAGCAGACTGAATAATTGAACAGGCTGAACATTCTTAGGTGTTTTAAAATCTATAATATTCTCAAAGTCTGTTTTTGTGCCCAATAATCTCCTGAATCTACATTTTATATAAACTCTAGCCAATGCTGACCATGCCCAGACTAACACTTCTTGGAATAGGTTTCCCTACAGCTGAGAACTTTGCCAGTGTAAATAATGTAAAAGTTTGCTGATGCTATATATTCCAGATATCTTCCCAGATTTAACCATTTCAGGTAGTACCATGACCTGGAAGTTCAACAAATCTATGCTTACAGCTGGTCAAATTATTCATTGCAAATATTATATGTTGCTAATTTCCCCTTTTTTCTGTTTGTAGATTGTTTGTGACCCAATCTTGATGTCCACAAATGTATATATAACTATTCACCAAATAGTTCATGTAACACAGTTCAGCCTAGAGGTTGTTTAAGGACTATGCACCTCAGCTACTCACAATACATAACTGGTTACCTACATCATATGGTATTGCATCTGATCCTTGACTGAATGACTGAAACTTTTTAGAGAATAATCAATTGCAAACAACACATATCTGGCACAAATTTTCAGAAGAAAAATCATCCATGGCAAAATTTGAGACCATTTGGGGATTCGTGAACATTTCCAGAAATTCCCAGAAGCTATTCCAAGCCCTTGCCCTATAAAGACTTACAGGACTAGGCCCCTGAACATTGGGTTCACCCCAAGGAGACCTCCTTGCAGCAAGCAAAAAATCTAAGGTCTCCACAAACAACTTCAAAACAAACTCGTAGTTTTTGAGTGAGAAAACATTCACAAATCACTTTGCATTGTTCAACCTGCTTTACCGATCCACTTTGCCTAACAATCGAGACAGTGAAAAGTAACCTGGCAACAATAATCCAGGAAATGGGAGAGACTAGGGAGGCGAGAGTGGGGGGGCTATCTTGTGGTTCCAACAAGATTTAGTAGTTGTTTTGAATCACATCCAAAGCCGTTCCTAGGGATGGGGGCCCACATGCGGTGCCCCCCATTCAGTGGTCAATCTGCTGTGACTGGGAGCAGCAAGTACATTATTCTTGTTTTTGAAGAGGAAGAAGATGGAAAGGACAGAGCTGGTGTCAGGGAGCTAGCTTCAGCAGAGTCAGTCTCCTAGCAACACACTGGACACAGATGATTCTGGCAGGGGCTGTCTGATTGATTACACTTCCTGACTGGTGGAGGGGTGGAGCTAGCTACTATTTGACCCAGCAAGAGCCTAGAGCTTGTTGGCTACTCAACACATTGCAAGCCCGTAGCTGCACTTGGTACTGCTTCCTGTGCCAGCTCCTGCTCTTGTGCCTGCTTCAGCTGCTTCCCTTCTCCATCCTTGACATCTCTGGCTCTGCTTCCCAATCACATCTCAGGCACACCCACTGGCTTCGGCATTCAGCTTATGATCATTGGCTCTGCTCTTAACTACACCCTCCCAAGGTCCTCATCATTGACTCTAGCTTGGTTCTAGGCCTGGCTACCTCCATAGCTCCAGCCATTAGGCACAACCTCCTACATCCTGGTTATGTCCTTACCCCAGGTGGAAAGAGAAGAGGGTAGTGGTGGCCCTGTGAGGAGTGAGGTTTGAAGGACAAGAGTTTTCTGGTTGAGGGGAAAAAAGCAGGTGACTGAAGAAACAGCTATATCTACTAAGTAATTCTCCCACTGCCTACAAAAACATAAAACCAGCACTGGTCTTTGACGTTACCAGGTAAAATGCTGCAAGGAGGTGTCCCTGAAGTGAACCCAAATGTTCAGGGGTCCAGTCCTGAAAGCCTTCCTGGGGCAAGTTGGGGAGCTGCAACAAGTGCATAGTGTGGTGAAAAGCACACTGTGCTGACACCTTCTCCTACAGCCCCTTTCACATGTCCAAAGGGCCATGTTGGAGGAAATAGTGCCATTGCCCCAAGCATGCCTAGTCTCTGAGCCCTTCTCCACATTATGGAAATGGATTGCTCAGCAGCCATGGGAAATCTGGAACACTTGCTAGGTGTAGGAGTCCAGTTAAGGCCTACAAGCTCCAGCACCAACATCCCAAACTAGTGAGTGGCTCTGCACAGTACTGAGGAGCCCTTTCGCCCGCAGTCTCATGCCGCTAATGCCCTTTCCCTCCACAACCTGGTGGCCCTTCTAACACACTTCCCCCCACCTACGCACACGACCACGTCCAAGATTTGCTTAAACAAGTGGCTGTAGAATACAAAAGATGTAATAAAAGTGGGAGGATTGGCGATAAAGAAGGATCAGGAAACCAGGAGAAATCCAGGATTTCAAAGATATGCTGGGTTAACTGTCAGATAAAAATATCCTACCAACCAGTGGCAAGTTTCCCTATACCATTTACTATGTGAATTTTCCTCGAAAATAAACAATCATTAGCCCCACAGGATTTCTACATCAGTCACAGATATCTAATGATGTAATGTTTAAGAGAATTAACAGTGTGAAATAAACCCTTGATAACCATCTTTCCCAAGGATGGCTAAGTGTGAGTCAGAGTTTGTTTTAATAATCCTCACACACTAACATGGCATAGTCCATGTTGTACTGCAGTGATGCAACCACTGTGAGACAATGAGAGAGAGCTGTGAACTCCCACTGCTAAGGGAGGCTGGTCAAATGGAAGTAGTTAAAGAAAGAACACATGCTATGAAGGCGTGAATTTAGCAGGCTTGAGAGATTGGGCATTGCTCTTCAAACTAATATTATTATATCAATTTCAGCCACTTAGCACTGATCGCCTGTGTCAACAAGGCACTTCCTCTGTTCTGTATCTTGAGCCATCCTTGTGGCACCTGCCCTTCAGGGAGGAGTTATTGGATTAACCCAGCTTCCTCTTTATCTCAGTTTACTGACCAAAACCACTCTGCAGAGAAAGCTCCCTGAGTCAGTCCTGAGCTGCAGTTTCACTCATATGCAAAAACGCAGCTGTAGCATTGAACATGCAGAGCTGAAAAAAAAAAAAAACCATGACTTCATTGTGAGTAACCACCACAAGCAAAGCCGGGTGAAGTCACTGGGGATTTTTCTTTCCAGCACGCCCACACCTTTGGGACTCTTTCAGAGACTTGGACACCTGCGGGGCTGCCAGGAATGGGCAAACCTCTTTTGCTTGCTTTCCCTCAGCTGGGGGAAGAAGGCAGCTGACAGGACTTGTGTGCCAAACACGTTGAGACACGTTGGTTTTGCTACCTGTGCCAGGCCAGAAGAGAAAAAGCTGATGGAGACATTAGTAACCCTGCTTCAAAAATACCACTGCTGGCTCTGCTCCAGACTCCTGACCCTTACAACATAGCACTGTCAGATTGCTAAGAAAGCTGGTCAAGTCACTGAAGCAAGAGAGAGAAGTCCCCAGATTTCCTACTTTGTGCAATTCTATATAGTGTTAGCTAACCATAAACTCCCTGGGACTCCTCAAGGTTTTAATCTTAAAATGGGCAACCCCCCCCCCCCCAGATCTGTATATTTACTTTTAAAGCAAACATATTCAGTGGGCAAAGCCACCTGTTTAAAAAATGTTTTGTGACATAAAGCAGCCATTCAATCCAGAAGTGGGAATAAAACCTCAGGGCTGATTGCCCAGTTATTGAGAGGGAGTGAGATGCAGCTCATAATTAGTCTTCCCACAGAACAATCAGCTTCTTCAAGGTGAGCTGAGGATTTTAACTGAAGGATAAACAGGAAACTGTTAATGGTAGGATTAAAAGGTTAGATAAGAAAGCAGCTGCTGAAGTACCTTATACTTATCTACTTGGCTTTCACCTGTAGGTATTTTTCACTATATATTACCTACTACACATCTCTTTACTGAAAGCTATGTCTACAATACGGTTTATGTCGGCATAATTTAGGAGTGTGAATAAGGCCATGTCTATATGTACAGTGCTGCAGCAGCAGAGGTGTACCGATACAGCTGCATCCCTGCAGCACATCTGGTGAAGACGCTCTATGCTGACGGGAAAGAGCTCACAGCTGCGAGTGGCAGAAGCGATGTTGGTGGGAGAAGCTTGGTGTATCACGCCCCTGAGCAATGTAAGTTATGCCAACATAGGCTGTAATGTAGACATAGTCTAACTCATGCCCCAGAGCAACGTAAGTTATACTGACATAAGCACTAGTATGGTCAGCTCTGTGTTGGCAGAAGCGCTTCTCCCACTGAGATAGTTTCTGTCACTCGCAGGGGCTGGAATAGTTAAGCAGATGGGAGAACTGTCTCCCATCAGCTTAGAGTAGCTACATTAGTCCACTATAAACTCTCTAGTGTAGCTATGCCTTCACCCACCATATTACTTACACTAGGCTTCATGTGACAATCCTTTTGTTCAAATAATTTTAGACTCTTATTTCTACTTGGGGATAACATTAATATATTTTATATAGAGAAAAAGAGAAGGCCATTTCTCTTACCTGCAAATGGTATTTCTCCTGTGGTAAGGTCAATTTCTATCTACGTGGACTTGCATTCATGACACAAGCAAGCATTTAGATTTGAATCCCATGGATTCCCAAACTACATTTATAAATATATGCTTCATCAAGCCTTTAATATTTTACTTTCTATATGATGAACTTCCTTGCCCAGAAGCCTGGAAGATACAGATAGCAGCCAAGTGGCTTTTGGTCATGATACAGGGCAATCTCAAATCCATCAAGGACTAAAAAAAATTCAAAAATGACTGGTAACAAGAGTCTGAGGTCATCTTTTTAAAGTTTCCAAGTAATTAAGCCATTATAGACATGTAAGCACCTAGAGGGAAATTTCTGCAATTCCACAAGCATGGGTTTGACTTTCCCAGAAAGGTATGAGGAATTTCCTTTTTAGCAACCCAGCAACCTGGCCTTCATAGGAAGAGATTTCCAGCCCAGATGAAGGAACTGGCCTTAATGGGACTAGAGGTCCAGGCTCAGGAGTAAACCAAAGAGTTTGTCCTTGGACAGGGAAATTTGAGAAGCAAGAATCACTGGCTCTTTCCTACTGAAACTTTTTCAGTAAGAAAAGAGAATGACAAACATTGGGATAGAATGCATATAAGAAATTAACTTGAAACCAGATTGGGACCATGGATGCCCTGGAGTGGAAAAATGGACATAGACTTTGGGGTGGCAGGAGGAGGAGAAAGGGAGTAGGATGGAAGTAGTGAAAAGTAGGATAGAAGAATGGTGGCCCCATTTCCCAGGAGGCCCGAACCCAGCCAGCTTGTCTGAGCCTAACCAATTTAGCATTTGAAAGACAAGTGTGTCTGTCTCATAATTTTTTAGCTCCATGTAATTCTTATATACAACCAATGGCATCTCCATTTGTATGATACCTTTTGAACTCTGCATCTGATTAATTCCAAACTTTCAGGGAATGTCCTAAGTATCACTGGGCACATGTAACCCCTTGCATATGGTTAGCAGACCCAGCAGCTTCTGCAACCACATATGTAATTGTCTGTAGATCAAAAAACCGACTGATGGCAGCAATTAACAACTTTCTGCAGAACAATACCTCCATCTCAACTCTGCCCATCATCCCAATCCACATTAGAGTGTTGATACCCTGAATGATTTATCTCCTCCACAAAATTAAAAGAATTAAGAATGGTGGGAGGAAGGGGGAATGTGAGGGTGCAGACAAGGTCTCTGGTATGGGGTGGGAATGGGGGAGCCTGGCATGGGGGAGAATAGGTGGCAATAGCACTGGAGAGAGAAGAATGGGAGACTCACAGAACCATTGGTATAGGAGTATAATAGGAGATTCTGGTATGGGGAGGGGAAATGAGGGAATACACAGAGGCCAGGCATGAAGGAGTGAGTGAGCATTGCAAGGAATCCCTGAAATAGAGGGGGATGGGAGGGTGACACACAGGGAACTTGTGAAGGGGAACAGAGGAATGCAAGAGGAGCCCTGATGTGTGCAAAGAGCTCAGCCTGCAGAAGCAATGAAGTGCACGCCCACTAATGGTGAATTCCAATAAAGTTATGTCTCTTTAAAATTAGGAGAGAAATCTCCCACCACTATCCCTCCCCCCTCCCACCCAGTCTCACTTTGCTGGAAGAACATCTGCATGCTGCACTGTGACAGTGCAGGACGGTGGCCCTTCACCAGGAGGCCACAAGCTGATGACAGCACCAACTCTGTTGCAAGCAGCAGCAGAGAGCCTCCTTTGCAGGACCAGCAGTGAGGCATAGCCTGGCCAGCCATACCACCATCACAGCATACATGTTCTGCCCAGCTATGGCAGGACCCCAGAGGGAGCACAAAGAAGTGAGCAGCAAACTCCTTCCTGTTCCTGGAGAGGCTGAGCTCTTTCTAGCAGCTAGGTAGGATGAAAATACCAGGGCAAAACCTGGGGTTAGGGGGATCACAGCAGGGGAAGGTAGAGGGAGGTAATGTGAGGCTGGATTTTGCCACATGGTGGTGAAGAAAGACGGAGGGGAGAAGGAAGAAAGGAAAGGATTTTTCTGCATGGTGAGTGGAGGAAGCCTGAGGTGGTGCATGTAGAAAAGCATGAGAAGTATTAGGATGGGTGAGGGAGCTCGGTGTTTGCCTATGTGTATACATCTAAGGGCTTGTCTACACCATGGGGCAATGTGTCCCAGAGGAGTGTGAATTTTAATGAGCATCAACATTTTATGCACTAACTGGCCTGTGTAGACCCAGCTGGTGTGCACTAGATGTTTCTGAATGCTCATTAAAATATTAAAACTGTACAATGTTAATGCACACTAAGGAACTTTTAGTGCACACCAGCAGGGTCTACACAGGCCAGTTAGTGCATAAAAGTTTGATGCTTATTAGAATTCACACTCCTCTGGGACACATTGCCCCATGGTGTAGACAAACCCTAAGACATGA
The DNA here is from genome assembly GCF_009764565.3 of Dermochelys coriacea. NCBI lineage: Eukaryota > Metazoa > Chordata > Testudines > Dermochelyidae > Dermochelys > Dermochelys coriacea. The sequence goes on along the minus strand of NC_050070.1, from coordinate 32,678,404 downwards.
TGATTCACATTTTTGTTCTCTGTTTTATAAACTGAAAGTATCTGGCACTTTGTAGATGCTGTCTGTGGAGGTAATTGGTATTTCCCCCCCCCCTTTACTACTGTAGCCCCCAAGGAGATTACCTAGATTCCTGGGACCCTGTCTGCTGGCAGCTCAGGGAGAGGCGCAGTGGCCCTGGTAGGGAGGGGAGCCAAGGCAGACCCAGAGTCTGCCCAGCAGCCAATAGGGAGTGAGGCCCTCCCAGGGAGAAACCATTTTGGAGTCAGTCTGGAGCCAGCCAGGAAAAGGGCAGGACTGGCTGTGTGGGGAGCTGGTGAGTCCCAGGCCTGCATGCAGGGTTCCCCCTGAGAACAGGTCTCTAGGGACCTGACAGCAGATCCCTCGGCTGGGTTTTTCCTTCCCCATTGATGATTCCCAACTTGTAGCGTTGGCTGGAAAACTTCTCCAGCCAGGCTGAGTTCACCCTCCAGTTCCCTAGGTGAGACCAGTCACCACATGGTCAGCTCTGCTCTGGCTGCTAGTCCAGGGCTGCTGCCTGCGGGTCTGGAGGCTGGGCTAGGAGGTTACAGTCTGGATGTTAGTGTAGTGGTGTAACCTACACCTTGAGCCCTGCACCCCTTTTTGGTGAGGGGAAATCCTGGGACCGACGCAGCCTGATTCCTACCTGGGGAGGATCCCTGCCAGCAGAGAGCAGCCCCTTTGCAGTGATTGAGGCGTCCAGAGTCATCTTCGAACCTGAGGATCATTCATGGAGTTTGTGAGTGAACCATCTTTTAGTTAGGTAGGTAATTTGTTTTGGGGACCCCTACTCCCCGAACTGTGTCCTCAAGCCAGGGAGTAAGCTTTTGAGGATTTTATAACCTGCTGCATATTACACCTGTAGAGGGATTTACCACCTTCTCCCACTTGTGAGTCCTGTGGGCTGTACTGAACCCAGTGAGCCACACTGCTAAACCACTGCAAAGAAGAATTTTGTGGTTATAGGTCATCAAGGGCCCCAGCAAAGTACCAACGTGACACTAACTTTACATTGCTCCATCAGGTCATGGGTATTTTCAGTGTGGGCACCGGTGACCCTAAAAATAGTGTTTTACCCTGTTATGTTGTATTTGTCTCCTGTTTAATATAATTATTGTGTTGAATATATTGTATTTGTTTGTGTTATTTCTTAGAAGTGTCCAACTATCTGGCAAGTAAATGGGGATTACCCTGTAGTTAGAATTTTCTGCCCAAGCTTCCCTGGTGACCCTGCCAGGAAGGAGTGAGGTGGGTGGAGGCACTGCCAAATAATTTCGTAAGAAAAAAGATACACCCTGCTGATTGGGTGGCAGGATCCAAAAGAACCCAGACCTGTAAGTGGATTGGCATTAAAGGAGGTAACCAGCTGTAGAGGGGGTGCTACCATTTTAAAATAATAAATAAACACTATGTATATATATTTACACACACACACACACACAAGTTACTGCAGACTTTGTAAATGATCTTTCCATGCTGTGCAAACCATTCACTTTGCAAAGATCTGCAGGCAGTAAGGAAATAATCAAAATGAGTTTGACTTCTCTGCAATACGTAAACATTTCACCACAGCATCATCTTACAAGCCCTTGAAGGGAAATCTAATATGACACACATGAAATTTTTGAACAGCACCACTTTGCAGGAATAATCACATCTTCTCATTTTCGTTTAGAATAAACCTTTTTTTCAGCACTTAAGAATAAGAATAATTAATAAAAGGCAACTTGCAGTAAAGTGAAAACTGCATTGTCCATATGCATCATCTTATTATTCTGCTCATGTGCCAATATTACAACATGTTCAGTAAATACAGATTAAACCTTTTGCAAGTATTAATTACTGAGACGAAAGCAAAAATTTCACTTAAAGTCCATATTATTAAAATCTTATCATAATCTTCCACACTAAACTAATTGAGCACTCTTTTCAATAAACATAAGCACTCCAGGACAGGGACTGTGCCTGCTTTACTTGGAAAGTGCCTCGTATATTTTTGCCAGTAGCTCTATATAAACAATAGTTAATACTAAATAATGATGTGTTGATCTTCTGCATAGAGCTCAGCTGCTAAGGTAACGATTTTCAAACTCTTTCCTCTACGTAACCTTTTTAACCAAGGACTTTAATTAAACAGCCCTGTACGTTCCACAGAGCCATAGCACAGATGGTTTTTGATGTGCTTTGTTCAACCACAGAAGCTACAGTGTTGCAGGCTAACAGACAGGTAGGTTCCCTACTGGGTGGGACTTGGGCAAGCACATGCCACAGTCAAACTTGGGGGCTGATTCTCCTCTCATCCATCCCAAAAGGTGAAAGTTTGGGAAAGTTCTGAGTGTGTGAAAACAGAATATTATAATAGAAGTGGTTTTCCAGCGCTGCCACTAGAACAGTATTGACCACCCAAACAATATAAAATATCATAAAATAATACAATTTCAGTTCTTTATTGCCTTCTGGTTTTGCAGCTATTAGGTTTTGCCATTAGGTTTTTTGCTGTTTTTGCAGCCATTAGGTTTTGCAGTCGCAACCAACACTGCCACTAGAACAGTATTGACCACCCAAACAATGTAAAATAATACAGTTTCAGTTCTTTTTTTGCCTTCTAGTTTTTCAGCCATTAGGCTACAACCAGCTCACATTTTCAGACTTCTCTCTACAAACATAAGGACTAGAAATTTATTTCCTTTATTTACAAAAGTGCCTTGTTTGTTGCACTATATACAGTGAACGTTAGCAAACTTACAAAATGTCAGTCTACTGTACTTAAAGTCAATACTCCAGGCATGTCACACAAAGTGAAACAGCACAAAAATCTTATAAAGAAAATGTGAGTAAAATAAAAAAATGGGGGGGAAGAATTAGTTTAAGAACAAAATTCATCTTGTGTCCGTTTTCTGATTTGCCACCTCCACCTGTAAATCTCTCTCAATTTTGTGATCAAGCCTCATATCCACTGTAAAAGCCACGATTCTCGCATAGTCTCTGAAAAATGTCCACAGCACATAACTGTTCTGGAAGCGAAAACTGTTTGGCTTCTTCGTCTGATACACTATCCTCTTGTGACTTGTTACAGCCTTGACTGTCCGAAAGGAGTTCCGCATTGGCGAGGTCTCCACCTGGCTGTCAAACTCAACAATGGTCTCAAATTCCTCTGCTGTTAGACTGTAAGGGATGACAACATCAAGGTACACCTCAGTGTCCTCCAGCCTGACATTGTCAGTGGCTAAAACAAACCTGCCCTTTCAGAAGCCATTACATACAGTCTTTGGGAGACCTGCAGCCCTAGACTCCTTAGTGAGATGAAGTGCATCAATAATTGTTGGGTTTGGGCAACATCCACAGCTTTCAGTTGCAGGTAAGAATCAAGCGAGTCCATGATTCACACATTCAGGTGAGCCATCTGATTGATTATAGTAAAACCTCTCCACTAACAAGGTTGTCAAGAAGCAGCAAGTCTGTTGTCAATATCCAGACTAATATAACATTATATTGTTTTCACAATATAGAGCTGCACCAAAAAGAAAAGGAAGGAGCACTTGTTATCTTATGCACCTCAGATAGGCCACTGTTGGGGCCAGATTGTCTCTAGACCTTGTAAAAGGGCAGGAAGGGGAAGCAGCAGGAGACTAAACTGATGGAGATGGTACACGAAGAAGCTTGGAGGAGAATTGTACTTCCTTGAGGCACAGCCCCTCCTCAAACTTCACCCTGGGGCAAAAGGCTGTGCTGTGACTAAAGAATGCTAAACTATCCTATCAGGTTTTTAAAAACTTGAAAAATAGGATATAACCAGAAAATAGCACAAAAATAGAAGAGACACCGTTTTCCAGGTGCTCCGAAGCTCCCCCTCCCCTTCCCTCCCACATAAATCAAAAAAGGCTAACAGCAAAAAAAAATGTGATTGAGTTGTTTATGACCCACATTGTCAAATCTACTACAAACAATCAGAAAATATTCATTTTGACTTATGGGACTAGATATTATCCCGAGTGCATGATACAGCACTACAAAGAGTAAAAAACTACATTATCAGCCTGGGCTCTTTAACTCGCTTTAAGTCCTCAGTTTTATTGGAGATGTATTTTTTGTTCTCTAAGCATTTTATCCAGCCCATGATCAAAACCTCTTTAAGTGGGGAAAAAAGGGCTGTAGAAGACCCTCTAGCTAATTAACACAGTCATTTGAATTAGAATTCGGTAGGTAGTTAAAACAGCCACTTACAAACAGAGGTATGAAGAAATATTAAAATTAAACCATTTTACAAAGGATAGCAATGGGAGGTCTAGTTCTTCACAATACCTCATCTTAAAAATTAGATTGTTCAAGCAGGACTAATGGCACTGGATGATTTTCTTTACCTACAGTACTAACGGGGAGCAAAACTGGATGTAGAAAAAACGCTGGGAGTGGAAGGATAATTATTAACAGTTATTTTTCTACACCTATGCTAGTCAGTTTCCTTGTGTAGACAAGCTCTCTGATTTGTCTTTCCACACGCCTCTGAAAGTTGACGGAATTTCCTCCACAGGAACACTGAAATTCAGAAGCATGCTGGCTGTAATTGTCATTCTTACCAATTTTTCAGACAAGGAGAGACTCTTAGTTACAACTGTAAAGAGACAGGTAGGAAGAATTGAAATAGAAGACGACATATTAATTGTTCTCAGTCTGAGTCCTGCAGCTTAGCAAAGAAGGACAACAACAACTGTTTTTAAAAACCAACACCACAAATGTCTTATTGATGAAGGGATCTCTGTCTCTTCTGTTTTTGCCAAAGCTGAGGGTAATATACAGCAGAAGAGCTCTCTGTTTTGAGCTGCCTACTATGCAAGGCAACTGCTGAAAAAAAGATATTGATGAGAAAGGAAACTAGAACAAGAGTTGGCTGGGAAACAGAATTTCTGCTCCACACAGATTTTAGAGGTTTGGGGATTTTTTTCACCCAAAGTCAGTATGAAAAACTAAAAACTCCAAATTTTTCAGGAAACTAAAATTCTGCAATATTTTGTTTTGGACACACCAAAATGTTCTACAGGGACACTTCAGTGTTTCCAAAACCAAAATGTGTTAGCCAGGATCACCAGCTACCTGGATGCTACCCCAAAGCTAGGGAGACATAGGAGCCCTGGTGGGCTGCCATGGAGCCAGGACTGCACAGGCATGAAAGTCCCCCAGCGCTGGGAATGATTTTCTAACGGAAAATTGAAATTTTCTGGCAAAGCTGACATTTTCCCATGGAAATTTTGCAGAAAGTGATTATTCCATTGGAAAATCATTGAGACAGAAAATTCCCAACCAGCTCTACTAAACAGATTCTAATATAGAACCCGAGGTCTGTTTCATCTGTTCCAAATGGCTCCATTTTAGAATCTGTTTTGTGTCCTTTCTTTATCAACAATACATCTTACTCTGCACTCTGAGCTCACCTATTTCCTTTGTTAACTGACATTTATTTATAAACATGCCAATGGCATTCACCCCTGTAGTTTCTCAGCCGCACACAGGCCTTAATGAGTCAAGTTTCCAACATCCTGTGAAGCAAGAGTGCCTGAGGTGTACAGGGCACAGCTTGTGGCCACTCACAAATGGTAAACAAACTTCATTCCCTCCCTTCCAGTTTTCTTGTTTTAAGTGCTCTATTATTCATGGTTATTGGAGGCTCTGTTTATTGTTTTGTGATGAAGACAATATAACTGAACCTTAATTCCACAAGTACTGTGCTAATGGCCAGATCCTGCATCCTACTGAGCAGCTCCTTTTAGGTATTAGATACCCTCAGCTCCCACTGAAATCAATGGAAGCAGAAGTTGCTCAGCATTTTGAGGAAGTTGTTCAACACCTGCAATCCCCAGGGAAGTTGTGGATGCCAATTAGGTGCCCACATACCTTTTGAACCTCTAGATTTTGTGAGAGTTCTCCAGCTCTCTGGTCTGCCTCTAAAATCTCAGGGTGATCTCCCACAAAGAAAGGGGAGGGGCAAAAGCAGATAGATGAGTCCACAATAGCCCTGTGTTACATAGGGCCTGATTCAAAGACCATTAAAATCAATAGAAAAATTCCTATGGACTTATTTGGGCTTTGGATCAGGCCCTGAACGCAGAGTAATCGATTAATTCCATAATTTTAAAGAAATACTTTTCTTTCATGCAGGGCCGGCTCTAGGTTTTTTTTGCCGCTCCAAGAGTGAAACTGCCCAAGCAAAAAAAAAAAAAAAGGGTGGCCAGAATGCTGCCCCTGGAATTGTGCTACCCACATGCTTGCTTTTACTGGTGCCTAGAGGTCTGTAGGGCAAAGAGAAATTTTGGCCACATGGATGCAGGGAGTAACCATGATGAAAATCTCAGTCTTTTCAATTTCCTAGACAGGTGTGGGCTCTCTCGTCACTGCAGTATCTGAGCATCTCATGGTCTTCAGTGCATTTGTCATCACAACCCCCTCTGATAGAAGGAAATAGTAATACCCAAGTTTTACAGATGTTGAAGTGAGGCATTTAGAATTTTTGGGGCAGATTTTTAAAGGTTTGTAGGTGCCTAAATCTGGCCCTAAGTAACTTTCCAAAGGTCATAAATTATTAATTCAAACCAAGTCTCCCAAGTCCAAGACCAGGTCTTAAACCACTAGACCTGGTCAAATATTTTAAATAAAGTCTTTCATTGCCAAATAGCCATTATTTAAAAAAAAAATCCCACACAAAATATGTAACTTTCCAAAAAATTGTTTTTTTTTCCAAAAACTTGCATGACATTTTTATCAAAATCATCAAATTTTTTTCATTTACCAAAATTGAAATAATTTGAACAAAAATGTTCACAAAAACATTAAAAATGGGTCGTTATGAACCTTGTAAAATGGTAGCAACTTTGATGTTTCCAAATTTGTCATTTTTCCCCCCACCTTTTGATCTTCCATATTATGTATTGTCAGAATAAACTGTTACTGGCTGCTCATATCCCAAGAGTAAAGTACAGGCACCTAGAAACTATTATTGTTTCCAAGAGTAAAACTGTTCCTGCAAGTTAGAACCTACTACTACACCTCCTGGTTTTACAAATTACCGCTTCCATAGCGGTCCCACAAACCATATTATTTAGCAAGGTCCTCCCTCTCCCCCTCAAAAGAGATATCTAATTAACTCACAATTTTTGTGCTTTTTGAGCCTAACTCAAGGTGAGATACTGAGTAGCACTGGTTGAAAAAATGGGTTTTTCATCCATGGAAAATTTCAATATCAAAATATTTGTTTTTGAGTTTTAAAAAAAATCAATTTTCCATTGAAAAGCAGTTTTGATGAAAAAGAATTACCCAGCCCTAATGCTGGACACCCTCAACCCCACTACCTGACTGGGAATAAAGGCATTGCTCAATGCTACTGGGTTGGGCCTTCCATGGGCAACACAAGATGACATTTACAGCCAGATGAGTAATTCCAAATAGTGCAAAATCAAGCAAGCCAGTTGGCTGATGGTGTATGATGTCACTGATTTATAAAATGGGACAACTATATAACAGATGTTTAGGGTACACATCTGCTATGCACTCATATGTTCTATAAGGCATTGTAACATGTACCAGCTGGTGAAATCCAAGGAAAATGAGTGCTTTCTCCCCGTGTCTGAACTTTTATCTGGTCATCTGAACTATTTGGGGGGAGGGGAGAACCACACAGAAACCCATTACAATGACTGCTGGTGCATGAAATGAATGAGAAATGTTTGCAATTTAAAAGCAGTTTCACTTCCTGTCTGATACCACAAAGAATCTTTAATAAAGTTTACAGGGCTGCTATTTGTTTGACACATATATCCTATTTTGTCCATGTTAGGTTTCCTGAATGCTTATGTTAAAAGAAAACTGTTAGCTCCTGAAGACACTGAAAGTCAGTATTACCAGTAATGCTTTTATAGAGGGGAATGTAATAATGCTTCTACTAATAATAATACTTTGCACTTAATAAGTAAAGCATCTTTCATCCAAATATCTCTAAAGACTTTACAAATATTAATTACATTTTACAACTACTGAGATGATTTTTCATATGATTTTACAGGTGAGTAGACTGAAAGAGTGTGATTGTTCAACATCACACAAGTCAGGGTCAGAGCCAAGAATACAATCCTAGAATCCTAATTTACAGTATCCCACCATAACCATTAAACTGTACTGCCTAAACAACAGATTTAGCTCACAGCATTAATTAAATTCCAGAGCTGGTAGAACGCTAGAGAAAATGATTTGTGAATATTTCTGTGACTAAAAAGCTTATAGATCAATATTCTGCTATTTGATGGGATCTATTCCAATAATCAGACTGTTGCTGGGTATTCATAAAAATATTTGTGAATCCTGTAAGTCATGAATGATTGGGCTGGACAGTCCTATGAAATGAAAGTGATAAGAAAGTGTGTTAGCTGTTATCTACTATTAATTTTTGCTTTTTTTAAAGTATTTCAGTCAGAGAGCAGAACCACCACCAGGAGACTGAGGTAATTGGGCCACACAAACAATGACTAATGATTAGTCATAGCGAGGAGTTCATGAATAGTCTGTTGGCTAGAATCCCATCAAGTAATCAGTGTGGGGGGAGGCTAACTTCACAGTTTATAATTTGAACAACTCTGTTAAATTCAAAAGCAAATAAAATTCTGACCTACCAGAGGTGGGGCTACCAAAGGAGTATATGGATGAGTCATCTTGGGTTTTGTGTGAAAGTGAGGTCACCTATATGACACCTCTTTCAGGGTTCTTTTTGTGATCACTATGGGCTACATCTACGCTGGTGACTGGACAGGTAATTCTCCGGTGCTCCCAGTAATGAGCCTGAAGTGTCTCATGGCCCTTTCTCAACCATGCCAGCCTCATCATCCGACAGGATGCTGATGAGAATGAGGAGGCAGTGGGGACAAAAGAGAAGGTGGCCCTGGAAGACCTAGAGGAAGAGGATGAAGTTATCCTGCATGTCTACCCAGAGAAGATGGTTCCCCAAGTCCCTCCTGATGAGCCAGAGAAGGACTCAAAGGCTCAGTAGGAACCAGAATCCAAGGCTGGTAAATTAAAACCACTACCCTCTCCAGCAATATCCACTATTTCTCCAGGGTGGTTGGCAGGACTTGAAAGCCACCTTGCCTTCCCCCCCTTCCCAAACTGTCCCCAACCAAGACACAACTGTAAATTCTACATTTTATTGAATTACCACGAACCACTATAAAGCTTTTGGAAGAAGTTATGGAATAAATTATCAGTAAACTATCAGATTTCCCCTGGGCCTGTGAGTTTGTCAGCCAGCAGGCTGACAGCAAGGGAGGAGGTGGAAAGGCTTCATTACTGGACAGGACAGTTGCACAAGATTAATGGTTCTCGAAAGTTACAGGTCATTTCTGCTCCTTTCAAGATTACAAATTCACTACAGTAACCACCCTTCCCCCTACAAATGGGAGACAAACAAAAGGTGCAAGGGGTAGTATCAGGGCTGGTTAGGTACGGGAAGGAGAAGGGGAACCTTTGCTTCTCCAAGGAACAAGACAGCAGTCCTCCGTCAGTACAAGTGTGTTCAAAGCTTATGCTCTAATAAATTTGTTAGTCTCTAAGGTGCCACAAGTACTCCTTTTCTTTTTGCGAATACAGACTAACACGGCTGCTACTCTGAAACAAGTATTCTTGGCCTCTGATGTACAGTCTCCCTGCTCAGAGCCATACTGCACAAGACAGGACAAAGGAGGGAGTGGATAGGTGGGGGATCTGCTCCAGTGGCTGCACAAACACAACATGGTATCCTTTTGCAGTGGGGAGGCAAGTGGCTTGCGGTCTTGACTAGAAAGCTGTGACTCTCTTTCCCTGTTGTTCTTTGCTGGATGTCCTGATACTGCAGGAGCTGGCTTGAGGACAGGTAGGCATTTGCAGTAGTTTGCCTCTCTCTCTCTCTCTCCATGCAGACTCCGTCTGCTAGCTTAGAATATAATGTACTTCTGTTTGGATTGCCTCCCAGTAAGCATATGTCCGTAAATTTCCAGTGCAGCAAAAGCTTCAGCTGGTTCTTAAGGTTCAAATGTAGCACAAACTTGCTGCATCCACCTTCACAGCTCACCAACCCCCTCCTTTCAGCAGTAGGTAGAGGGTGACAAGCAGCACAAACATCTTTTTAGCATAGATTGCCGGATCCCCACCACACGACAGGAACGCCACCTCCCTTTTCCAGTCTCTTACTTTCAAAACTGCTATGTTCTCTGATTGATGGCCAGCCTTAAAAGAAGGCATTAGGAACTGTTCATGTTGTCCCTGAAATAAATGCACCCCCCAGAAGACATAACATTTTAAAGCTATTATTTCATGCTACCTGCCATTTTCAGAAGTGCTCCTTTCTCAAGGGTTGCAAAAGTTGTCTGAGAAAATAATAATGAAGCAGTCGCATTCCTGAAATGCTAAAAGGTATCCATAGTGTAGTCTTCAACATCAAAGTTATGTTATGTGTGGAGATTTCTTACCCACTTTGAAAGGAAAGAAAAAATAAACTCGATTACAGACCTAAAAGTCGCAATTATTCAACCAAAAAAACCTCAAAAACAGACTCTAACGAGAAACAGCAGAACTGGAATTAATCTGCAAACTGGACATCATTAAATTAGGCTTGAATAAAGACAGGAAGTGGATGAGTTATTACACTAACTAAAAACTATTTCCCCATGCTAATTTTCCCCCTACTGTTACTCACACCTTCTTGTCAACTGTTTGAAATGGGCCATCCTGATTATCACTACAAAAGTTTTTTTTCTCCTGCTGATAATAGCCCACCTTAATCGATTGGTCTTGTTAAGAGTTGGTATGGCAACCCCCATTTTTTCATGTTCTCTGGGGGGGGGGGTGTGTGTGTGTGTGTGTGTGTGTGTGTGTGTGTGTGTGTGTGTGTGTGTATATCTTCCTGCTGTATTTTCCACTGCATGCATCTGATGAAGTGGGCTTTAGCCCACGAAAGCTTATGCTCAAATAAATTTGTTAGTCTCCAAGGTGCCACAAGTACTCCTCGTTCTTTCAGAAAATACAGTGCTGCTCTTATAATTGACTTGGCAGGATCTTTGGCTGAGGAGGATGAACTTATTCTGCCCAGTGGCCAGGAGCAGCAGCCCCAGACAGTAGGGGCAGATAGAAAACACTTCAAGAACTGTCCATTGGCATCAATGGAAGGAGCCAGGAGCAGTTTGACTGTTGAGTGGGAGGAACGTTTTTTCCAGAGGCAGTAGTCAATAGTGATCTGGTTCCTGTAGCAGGACGCATGGAACAGGAGCTTGCCCAAAGGACTGGGAGCATGCCCTGTTGCAGTTCTTGGTATGAGTGATGGTGGAAAGGATTTGAGTCCCACTTGCCACAATAGCCACAGCCAGTGTGCAGGAACTGGCAGCTCCTCCTCATCCTTTAGCTATTACTCCTCCTGCACCTGCAACTCGGGGTCTGCTGCACCAGAGGATCCAACCCCTTCCAGTGACACAGTGAGGCTACTGGACACCAGGCACAACACCTTGCACCAGCTCTGGAAAGCCCCCCCTGTGACTGTGCAGGAGGGGAACGATGAGCCTAAGACTGTGCCTGAAGGCCAACAAGTGTCTGTTCCCAAGCCCTGTGCAGGAGATGCCCTCATTTGTCCTCCTCACCATTTGGGAGATCAAGGCCAAGGACACAGGGATGTAGGCATTAAAATTGTAAAGTTCTTCAGGGAGTGCGATCTATTCTGGTGTCTCTTGCCTTTAAAAATTTTTCAGAGTTATGCTACAATTACTGGTTTCAATAAATGTGATTTTGGTTTACTTGTGTGTAGACCCTTCATGTCAGCTGTGCTGAAAGGGTAAATATCTGTGTGCGTCTCCCCTTCAGCTTTGGACCCCACCAAGTAGTGCCTTGAGTCAGGTAACACCTCAGAGCAGAAAATTGCAAGCATCTCTCTATCTCTCCCAAATCCCTCCCCTCCCTCTCTATCCCTCCAGGTCTGGGTGAATATAATATAGGATGCCAGAGACAAGTGGAAAGCGCAATGTGCATGGAAATAACAGATTATTAAGTGGGGCAGAAAAAGAAAAGGGTGGTAAAGTTCCCTAGGGGCTTAACAGCACTGAGAACAGGAAAAAAAAGGGAAGTAGTTGTGCCACCATATACTGAAGAGCACTAAAATGGTTCCTCCTCAACCCCCACAAATTATAACCACTTTAGACAATGGGTTTACTCATGGTTAACAGTAGGCAAGTGCCCTTATCCCCACACACAATCACAGTTGCCAGAAACCAGCTGTAAAAGCACCCCACCCCTACAACCCTGTAGTCCTGTTCCGTTAAATGTTTGGACATTCTGTACTCTCCCCTCTCCAGTGAAAAGCATTGCTTTGGTTTTACTTTCTGTTTTGCTGCCAGAACAGTAAAGTCACTACAACAGACAACTGTGTTTCAATCAGCTCCCTCTGTCTCTCTCTCTTTCTCTGTGGGGTCTAAATCTAACATATTGGCGATGAGGATGGGATCCTGAAGGGACTGAACAGAGTTCAGTTCTATTTGGATTACATCTTTCTTACAGAAAAGGATCAAAGGGATCATCTTTGGACTTTGGAGGCAGTCTTGCATCATTTGGAAGACCATGGACCAAGAGTACATTGAGACATCTAATAGGCATCACAGAAACTTAATGAAGTGAGGATAAATCAATGGTACATGGTAATACCAGAGTACAAAATATGTAGGAATGACAGAGTAGGTCACTCTGGTGGGGGAGTGGCACTATCTGTGAAAGAAAGCATAGAACCAATTTCTTTGAAACCTGAAAATGAATCATACGGTACCATACAGTCTCTATGGATAGAAATTCCATGCTTGAACAGTAAGAGTATAGCAACAGGAATATATTACCATGCACCTTGTGGGGATGGTGACAGTGATTATGAAATGCTTAAGTAGACAAAGAGAGGCTACAAAGGCAGAATATGCAACAATAAGGGGTGCTTTCAGTTATCCTTATATGGACTGGATATATGTCATCTCAGGAAGAGATTCAGAGACAAAATTTCTAGACACATTAAATGACTGCTTCTTGGAGTAGCTAGACCTGGAACTCACAAGGGGAGAGGCAATTCCTGATTTAGTCCTTAATAGAACACAGGATCTGGTCCAAGAGATGAATATAGCTGAACCACTCAGTAATAGCAACCATAATGTAATTAAATTTAACATCCTTGTCAGGGGGAAATGCCAAAGAAAGCCACCACTGTAGCATTTAAAAAAGGGGGATTACACAAGAATGAGAAAGCTAGTTAAATGGATATTAAAAGGAACCATCACGAGGTGATATGCCTGCAATCTGTATGGAGACAATTTAAAAACACCACAATAGAGGCTCAAAATAAATGAAAACAGTAAGAGGACCCCCCCCCCAAAAAAACCCCGCCACCATCATGGCTAAACAGCTGAGTAAAGGAGGCAGTTAGAGGCAAAAAGGCATCCTTTAAAAATTAGAAGTCAAATCCTAGTGATGAAAATAGAAAGGACCACAAACTCTGGGAAGTCAAGTGCAAAAGGCAGGCCAAGAAAGAATTTGAATAGCAAGTACCTAAGGACACAAAAAATAACAGCAAAAAAATTTTTTTTCAAGTACATCAGAAGCAGGAAATCTGTCAAACAATCAGAGGGGCCAATGGACAATCAAGGTGCTAAAGGAGCACTCAAGACCAGGCTGTTGGAGAGAAGCTAAAGGAATTATTTGCTTTGGTCTTCACTGCAGAACCATTCTTTTTGGTGACAAATCCAAGGAACTGTTCCAGATTGAGACATCAGTAGAGGAGGCTTGGGGACAAATTGATGAATTAAACAGTAATAAGTCTCCAGAGACAGATGGTATTCCCCCAAGAGTTTAAAGGAACTCAAATATGAAATTGCAAAACTATGGAATGTAACCTGTTGCTTAAATCAGCTTCTGTACCAGGTGACTGGAGGGAATGTAATACCTATTTTTTAAAAAGATCCCAGAAGCAATCCTGGCAATTACAGGCCAGTAAGCCTAACTTCAATACCAAGAAAATTGGTTTAAACTATACTAAAGAACAAATTTATCAGATACATACGTAAACATGGTATATTGCGGAAAAAAGTCAACATAGCTTTTGTAAAAGCAAATTACACCTCACCAATCTACTAGAATTTTTTGAGGGAATCAACAAGCATGTGAATAAGGATAATCCAGTGGATACCATGTACATGGACTTTCAGAAAGCCTTTGACAAGGTCCCTCACCAAACACTCTGCAGCAGTCATAGGAAAAGAGAGAAGGTCATCTCATGCATCAGTATGTGGTTAAAACATATGAAACAAAGGATAGGACTAAATAGTCAGTTTTCACAATGGAGAAAGATAAATAGTGGAGTCCCCCAAGGATCTGTACTGGGATCTGTGCTGTTCAACATATTTATAAATGATCTGGAAAAAGGGGGTGAACAATGAGGTGGCAAAATTTGCTAACAATACAAAATTATTCAAGGTAGTTAAGTCCAAAGCTGACTGCGAAAAGTTAGGACCTCAGAAAACTGGGTGACAAAATGGCAGATGAAATTCAGTGTTGATAAATGCAAAGTAATGCACATTGGAAAAATAATCCCAACAGTACATACAAAATGAGAAGATCTAAATTAGCTGTTACCACTCAATGATCACTGATAGTGCCCTGAAAACATCCACTCAATGTTCAGCAGGAGTCAGAGCAGCTATCAGAATGCCATGAACCATCAGGAAAGGGATTAAAAATAAGACAGAAAAAATATCACAACTCCAAAATGTAAATCCATGATATGGCCACACATTGACTATTGCATGCAGTTCTGGTCTCCTCATCTCAAATAAGATATATTAGAATTGGAAAAGGTGCAGAAAGAACAATGAAAATGATTAGGGGGATTGAACAGTTTCCAGATTAGAAGAGATTAAAAAGACTAGGACTGTTCATTTTAGAAAAGAGAGAGGACTGTGGGGGGATATGACTGAGGTCTTTAAAATCATGAATGGTGTGGAGAAAGTGAATAGGGAAGTGTTATTTACCCCTTCACATAATGTAAGAATTAGGGGGTCACCCAATGAAATTAATAGGCAGCAGGTTAAAAAAGAAACAAAAGGAAGTACTACTTCACACAACGCACAGTCAATCTATGGAACTCGTTGCCAGATGATTCTGTGAAGACCAAAACTATACCTGGGTTCAAAAAAATAATTAGGTAAGTTCCTGAAAGATAGCCATTGATGGACCTATTACCCAAGATGATCAGAGATGTAACCCCATGCTCTAAATGCCTCTAAACCTTCAACTGCCAGAAGCCAGGATTGGATGGATTAGTCAAAATTGCTCTGTTCTGTTCACTCCCTTTGAAGCATCTGGCACTTGCCGCTGTTAGACAATGGGATATTGGGCTAGATGGACCATTGGTCTAAGCATAGCCATTCTTATGAGACAAATGTGAGACAAAATTTCAAATCTTCACTTGACTATCTTGGACATGAAGTTGATGCCATAGACTTAAGGAAGTCATCAGAGAAAGAGAAAGCAGTTCTTCAAGTGCCACCAGAGAATGTGTCAGATTACATTCACTTTTAGGACTACTTAACTACTATGGTAAATTTCTGCCTAATCTGGTGACAATATTGGCACCTTTGCATGAACTGTTATAAGCAAAGAAAAAAATGGAAATGGACTAACGAGTATGAGTGTGCATTTAAGGAAGCAAAGAAACTGCTGGCATCAGCCATAATTCTTATGCATGTTGATGCCTTGCTACCATTGCAATTAGCTTGTGATGCTCCACCATGAAGAGTCAGTGCTGTTCCTTCTGACATTTTTCATGATGGCATGGAAAAACCAACTGCCTTTGCTTCACAAACACTCACCATCCGTGAGAAGTACTAATAATGCTGAGCACCTCTTACTCTATCTTCAGAATTTAGATGTTCCATACATAGCTGTAGGGTGAACACTTTACCTTGTTGTTGGATTACCATCCTTGAATTTCAACTTTTGGACAAAACCATGGAATTCTGTAATTAGCTGCTGCTCATATGCAAAAATGGGCATTGCTACTTTCAACTCGTTCCTATACTATTCAATTCTGTAAAGGGACTCAGCATGAAAATGCTAATGGGCTGTCACGCCTGCCACACCCAAGCTCCTGTCAACCCAAAGACACTTTGGATGAAGTGTTCCATCTCCGTTTGATGGGCAGGTTACCCATCACTAGCACAGACATCAACAAAGAAACCACTAAGGATGATGTGCTTTCTCTGGTACCGTAAGATACAGTGCTGGATCACAAGAATCCCAGTTTACACAGTTTGTGTAACGACAACCTGAATGATCTGTGACTCAAGATTTCATCTCATGGGGAATGCAAGTGATCATTCCAAAATCACTTCAATCTCCAATTTTGGAAACTCTCCACAAAGGAAATTTTGGCATTGTGGGAGTGAAGGCTGTAGCCCAGAGTAATCTCTAATGGCCAGGGATCAACAAAGACATTGAGAGGAAGGTGCACTGCTGTACTACATGTCAGCAAATTCAGCATGATCCTGGCGCATCTCATCTACACCTTTGGTTGTGGCCTCAGACTCCTTGGACATGTGCTTACATGGACTTTGCCAGAACATCAAAAGGTTGGTTGTTTGGTTGTAGTTAGTGCCCATTCAAAATGGCCAGACGTTTTCAGAATGACTTCTATTACAGCTACCAAGACCACTTGATGTCTTTGTACCTTGGTTAGCCATTTGGTTTACCCTTGCAGTTGGTGAGTGACAACAAACCTCAATTCTGCTCTGAAGAATTTCAGAGGTTCCTAGGTTCAAATAGAATTCAGCAAATATGTTCTGCTCCATAGAATCCTGTTACAAATCAACAAGTGCAGACACTTAATGCTTTGTGCAGACAGACACTTAAGCATGCCTTAAACGCTAGCCAGTCTATTTTGAATCTTCAGCAGAAATGGGACAATTTCTTGCAGACAGACATGAGAAGCACATCCACTATTATCCAAGAGTCACCTACAACTCTTTTTTTGAAGCAATCTTTGCATACCTGTTTGGACCTGCTACATCCTGATGTTGCCTCATGTGTAGCCAAATTCCAAGCTATGCAAATTGATCAATGACATGAGACTAATCATCATACTTTTCAAGTAGGAAATTTAATGTGGACTCTCAACTACGGTTGTAGAGTGAAATGGGTATCAGGAGAACTTGTATAATGCACTGAACCTGTTACGTTCATGTTTAAACTATCCAATGGTACTTTATGGAAATGATATATGGACAATTTGCAGCCTCAAAAAAGAAACAGTCTGGGGATATTCCAGTAGGGCTTTCTGTTCCTCCGATCAAACCTCCTTCTATTACAACTCCTAATTTCAACCAGTGAGTGGAAGAAACTTTGGTTCCAGATCCAGCTGATTTCTTACCCCCAACTGTTCCTATTGTTCAGGACACTGCTGCACCATTATCAGCTTGTTATCCCAAAAGAGTGCAAAAACCAGTGATGTGCCTAATTTTAGAAATAGTTTAGTTAGTGAGTTGCTATTCCAGGGCAGAATAATCCCTTGCAATTTAAGAGTCTGTAGTTCACCCCCATTTTTTAATTAGGTTATATAGTGTTATATATTAGCTATATAAACAATATAGTATATATATTTGGCAAGTACGTGACATCCTATCCCTTTAAATTTTTGGGAATTCTGTACTCTCCCCTCCCCAGTGAAAAGCCTCTCTAGTTTTAGTTCCTGTTTTTCTGGGAGAGCAATAGTCTCCCCTAGAGACAGCTAGGTTTCAATCAGCTTCCTCTGTGTATCTCTCTGAGGGCTCCAAATATAACAAACCTCTTCATCAACCGTTTGCAAAGTCCTACAAGCATTGAGTAATCCCCCCTAAATTGTAGTCTGGCTAACAATTGTGAACATTAACAGAAAACAAAAGAAAAATAAGTGCAATTTAACTGGGCAGACACCCTTTGCACCTCAGAGACTAACAAATTTATTTGAGCATAAGCTTTCGTGAGCTACAGCTCACTTCAGCTGTAGCTCGAGAAAGCTTGTGCTCAAATAAATGTTAGTCTCTAAGGTGCCACAAGTCCTCCTTTTCTTTTTGATTAAGGTACTCGCTTGCTCCTTTCAATGGGTAAAGTATGGGGATGAGGGTGACATCAATGGCCCCCACACAGTTCAAAAACAAAAAACACTACACTCTCTGGAACCCAACTATAATTTCTAAAACGTTGGTTATGGTGACCACTCCTGGGTAGACAAGCGTGTTGATAGCTTCACAAACCTGCACTACCATGAGCCCAGCAGTGGACTTCCCCACCCCAAACTGATTTGCAACTCACCAGTAGTTGTCCAGTGTTGCCAGTTTCCAGAGGGCAAGTGCCACTGCTTCTGTGCATGTCTATGGAATCTAATGTTCTGTCACTGTAGGGCTGGAGCCAGCTCCTCACAGAGCTCTAGGAGCATCTGTTTTTTCATTCTGAAGTTCTTCAGCCACTGGTTGTCATCCCAAGTGGTTAGGACAACCTGTGCTCATTCTCCTGGTCCAGCAGTGGTGGTCCACCCATGGACATAAATTCACATCACCAGCAGTCTCCTACATCCCTGTGTCATGGGGCAACAGTGGATCAGTCACTGTCCTGGTCACCCGTCTTTGGTGTGTGAGAAAGGTCTGAGTCCATTCTCACCAGTTGCATACTGCAACACACACACGTCCTGCAAGAAGAAGGATCAGAAACATTGTTGGTCACGTGTTCAATGTCTTTCACCAAGTTGGGACAGAAGAGGCGGGTGAGTGGGAACTGATGTTGCCAATGTGTGAAGACAGCAGACAGTATCAACACGCAGTAAGGCAGTTTCTAGCATATGTCCTGTGACACACAGCACCCTGGGACACTGAAATGCTAACGCCCTGAAATGCTAACGCCTAACCATGCATACCAAAGAGCAGCAGTATGGAAGCAGGTATGTGTATATATAAAGCTTGTACATCCAGCTCAGCACACATGGACAGTCAGCATAGGTATTAGGTACATGTGCAAGCATATACATGAGTAAGTGCCCAAGTATTCATGCCAATGTAGATGTAGCCTATGTTTCTGATGCCCATCACAGTTGACAATCCAGGTAATCTGATGGTAAACCTGTGTTTGATGTCCATCACCATGATTTCTGAGCACCTTCCAGTAGTGCAACTGACTACTCTGCAGTTTTTTTTGCATCTTCCTCTGAGAAATCTGATAATGTCCACTGCTGGCGACAGGATACTGGACTAGATGGACCTCGGGTCTCCTATGCAATATGATAGGCATGTCTGAGGTGGTTGTCTCCTTCCTCTTCCCAAGGGAAAAATATCAAGTGGATTTTTAGTCTCAGGTTTTTTATTTTTGACCTTGAGCGGATCACTGCGGACTACGTGGCTCTGGGAAGAAGGATAAAGGAGTTGGAGGCGCAAGTGGTGTTCTCGTCCATCCTCCCCGTGGAAGGAAAAGGCCTGGGTAGGGACCGTCGAATCGTGGAGGTCAACGAATGGCTACGCAGGTGGTGTCGGAGAGAAGGCTTTGGATTCTTTGACCATGGGATGGTGTTCCATGAAGGAGGAGTGCTGGGCAGAGACGGGCTCCATCTTACGAAGAGAGGGAAGAACATCTTTGCCAGCAGGCTGGCTAACCTAGTGAGGAGGGCTTTAAACTAGGTTCACCGGGGGAAGGAGACCAAAGCCCTGAGGTAAGTGGGAAAGCGGGATACCGGGAGGAAGCACAGGCAGGAATGTCTGAGAGGGGAGGGCTCCTGCCTCATACTGGGAATGAGGGGCGATCAACAGGTTATCTCAAGTGCTTATATACAAATGCACAAAGCCTTGGAAACAAGCAGGGAGAACTGGAGGTCCTGGTGATGTCAAGGAATTATGACGTGATTGGAATAACAGAGACTTGGTGGGATAACTCACATGACTGGAGTACAGTCATGGATGGTTATAAACTGTTCAGGAAGGACAGGCAGGGCAGAAAAGGTGGGGGAGTAGCACTGTATGTAAGGGAGCAGTATGACTGCTCAGAGTTCCGGTATGAAACTGTGGAAAAACCTGAGTGTCTCTGGATTAAGTTTAGAAGTGTGTGCAACAAGAGTGATGTCATGGTGGGAGTCTGCTATAGACCACCGGACCAGGGGGATGAGGTGGATGAGGCTTTCTTCCGGCAACTCACGGAAGCTACTAGATCGCATGCCCTGATTCTCATGGGTGACTTTAATTTTCCTGATATCTGCTGGGAGAGCAATACAGCGGTGCATAGACAATCCAGGAAGTTTTTGGAAAGCGTAGGGGACAATTTGCTGGTGCAAGTGCTAGGGGAGCCAACTAGGGGGAGCGCTTTTCTTGACCTGCTGCTCACAAACCGGGTAGAATTAGTGGGGGAAGCAAAAGTGGATGGGAATCTGGGAGGCAGTGACCATGAGTTGGTTGAGTTCAGGATCCTGACGCAGGGAAGAAAGGTAAGCAGCAGGATACGGAC
This sequence comes from Dermochelys coriacea, assembly GCF_009764565.3. Lineage (NCBI taxonomy): Eukaryota > Metazoa > Chordata > Testudines > Dermochelyidae > Dermochelys > Dermochelys coriacea. The sequence goes on along the minus strand of NC_050070.1, from coordinate 32,657,845 downwards.
CCTGGACTTCAGGAAAGCAGACTTTGACTCCCTCAGGGAACAGATGGCCAGGATCCCCTGGGGGACTAACATGAAAGGGAAGGGAGTCCAGGAGAGCTGGCTGTATTTCAAGGAATCCCTGTTGAGGTTACAGGGACAAACCATCCCGATGAGTCGAAAGAATAGTAAATATGGCAGACGACCAGCTTGGCTTAATGGTGAAATCCTAGCGGATCTTAAACATAAAAAAGAAGCTTACAAGAAGTGGAAGGTTGGACATATGACCAGGGAAGAGTATAAAAATATTGCTCGGGCATGTAGGAAAGATATCAGGAGGGCCAAATCGCACCTGGAGCTGCAGCTAGCAAGAGATGTCAAGAGTAACAAGAAGGGTTTCTTCAGGTATGTTGGCAACAAGAAGAAAGCCAAGGAAAGTGTGGGCCCCTTACTGAATGAGGGAGGCAAGCTAGTGACAGAGGATGTGGAAAAAGCTAATGTACTCAATGCTTTTTTTGCCTCTGTTTTCACTAACAAGGTCAGCTCCCAGACTGCTGTGCTGGGCAACACAAAATGGGGAAGAGATGGCCAGCCCTCTGTAGAGATAGAGGTGGTTAGGGACTATTTAGAAAAGCTGGACGTGCACAAGTCCATGGGGCCGGACGAATTGCATCCGAGAGTGCTGAAGGAATTGGCGGCTGTGATTGCAGAGCCCTTGGCCATTATCTTTGAAAACTCGTGGCGAACGGGGGAAGTCCCGGATGACTGGAAAAAGGCTAATGTAGTGCCCATCTTTAAAAAAGGGAAGAAGGAGGATCCTGGGAACTACAGGCCGGTCAGCCTCACCTCAGTCCCTGGAAAAATCATGGAGCAGGTCCTCAAAGAATCAATCCTGAAGCACTTAGAGGAGAGGAAAGTGATCAGGAACAGTCAGCATGGATTCACCAAGGGAAGGTCATGCCTGACTAATCTAATCGCCTTTTATGATGAGATTACTGGTTCTGTGGATGAAGGGAAAGCAGTGGATGTATTGTTTCTTGACTTTAGCAAAGCTTTTGACACGGTCTCCCACAGCATTCTTGTCAGCAAGTTAAGGAAGTATGGGCTGGATGAATGCACTATAAGGTGGGTAGAAAGCTGGCTAGATTGTCGGGCTCAACGGGTAGTGATCAATGGCTCCATGTCTAGTTGGCAGCCGGTGTCAAGTGGAGTGCCCCAGGGGTCGGTCCTGGGGCCCGTTTTGTTCAATATCTTCATAAATGATCTGGAGGATGGTGTGGATTGCACTCTCAGCAAATTGCGGATGATACTAAACTGGGAGGAGTGGTAGATACGCTGGAGGGGAGGGATAGGATACAGAAGGACCTAGACAAATTGGAAGATTGGGCCAAAAGAAATCTAATGAGGTTCAATAAGGATAAGTGCAGGGTCCTGCACTTAGGATGGAAGAATCCAATGCACCGCTACAGACTAGGGACCGAATGGCTCGGCAGCAGTTCTGCGGAAAAGGACCTAGGGGTGACAGTGGACGAGAAGCTGGATATGAGTCAGCAGTGTGCCCTTGTTGCCAAGAAGGCCAATGGCATTTTGGGATGTATAAGTAGGGGCATAGCGAGCAGATCGAGGGACGTGATCGTTCCCCTCTATTCGACACTGGTGAGGCCTCATCTGGAGTACTGTGTCCAGTTTTGGGCCCCACACTACAGGAAGGATGTGGATAAATTGGAAAGAGTACAACGAAGGGCAACGAAAATGATTAGGGGTCTAGAGCACATGACTTATGAGGAGAGGCTGAGGGAGCTGGGATTGTTTAGTCTGCGGAAGAGAAGAATGAGGGGGGATTTGATAGCTGCTTTCAACTACCTGAAAGGGGGTTTCAAAGAGGATGGCTCTAGACTGTTCTCAATGGTAGCAGATGACAGAACGAGGAGTAATGGTCTCAAGTTGCAATGGGGGAGGTTTAGATTGGATATTAGGAAAAACTTTTTCACTAAGAGGGTGGTGAAACACTGGAATGCGTTACCTAGGGAGGTGATAGAATCTCCTTCCTTAGAGGTTTTTAAGGTCAGGCTTGACAAAGCCCTGGCTGGGATGATTTAACTGGGACTTGGTCCTGCTTTGAGCAGGGGGTTGGACTAGATGACCTTCTGGGGTCCCTTCCAACCCTGATATTCTATGATTCTATGATTCTATGATTTATGTATGAACCACTATAATAAGCTCAGTCCCTAGGCACTTTCCTGCTTGATGGCACAGATGGGACAAACGTCACAAGAAAAAGGTGCTCAGCAATGCCTATATACCTTTAATAATCTGGGCACCCAGAAGGGAAGGTCACACAGCAGGATGGTTTTGCCTCCAAGTAGCTGCCTCTAGCTCCTATGCAAACAATGCAATGCCCAGGGATAAGCCCAGAATGGGAGGAGCAGCTAGGGAATTCTCTGAGCATGTTCCTCCTCAGACACAGATTAAAACCAGATTCATTCATACTGCCCATCAGAGCCATTACAGTAACAGCCACAAAACCTATGGCTGAACTGCTGCTCACTAGCTATGCTGTAACTGAGGCTCCATTTAGAGACAAGGGAATCTTCAGGCCTGGGGTAAGGTTTTCATTAACCTCTGTCACTTTTTCTGATGTTGCCTTGCCTCCAGTCTATACCATACCTTGGCCTAGCAGCAGAGAGATTGTAGCCCTGCCTCACACATAAGCAAGATTTGGAGTATTTGGTTCCATACAGAAGGTAACCTAGGGACCTATAGCCCAGATTTTTAAAGGTATATAGGCATTGCTGAGCACAGTAAAGCCTAACTATCTTTTAAAATCTGGGACTAAGTGACTGGCCTAGGTGACATTAAAATGACAATGGGTGACACTAAAACTTAGTGCATTGCAGTATTTTGCTTCAATGAGGAATCTGTGCAACCCCCGATATGGAGAAACACTTCCAATCCGGTGGGAAATTTAACTACTGTGGGTGATAAACATCACTTAATGGTACTTGCTGCATCCAAGCTACGTACTGTAGCAGAAGCAATGACCAATTCATTCTAATTACTGTACATAAAAGATCAAACTATTTTTCCATCATTAAAAAAAGTATTCACCATCTATAACTGCCCCAAGGCTGCCTCAGTCTGATTTCATCTTTTCAAAATGTACCAGTTGTTTACCTTACCCAACCCCACATCATGCACTCAGACACATAGGTTTATTGTTGTAGGCTGGCAAAGAAGCAGCTGGGACCCAAACTAAATAGTCGGGCTACCAGGTAATAAGCTTCCTCCCCCACTCCAATCCCCCAGGCATGTGTATGCACACACTCCTAATGCAGGATCATATTTTTAAAGTGAACAACAGGGAAACAGTGGGATTGTCACGGTGAAGTGTTTGGGTGGGACGTATGGGAGGTTGGTGGGAGGCAGGAACAAAAAGGGTAGTCCCTCTCCCTTTCAGAGTGAGAAACTGGATAATTTACAGTAAAGCACAGGGTGAGGAATGATCACGTTTATTCCTCTGTGACCCCTTTACTCGTCTCTCCACTTCCTAATTTCTCCTGCTCCAATCTCTCTCTGACCCTACCATACCCTTCACCATCTCCCCCGCACCCACTCCCCCTCTACCAATTCACCTGTACTCTCACTCAGCAATTGAGTCTATTCCCCTGCATTCAAACTTGCTAACCTAGATTTTCTCCCAGCTTTACACCTCCCCAAATCCTTTCTGCTTCCTCAACCCAACCTCCACCTAGGACACGTCACACACATACCCCTATCCTCCCAGGCTGAGAACTTCTAACAAATCTCTCCACAGTTCAGAACCACCCACTCAACTCAGAACACACTTCCACTCAACAGCCAGGTTTAGAACCGAAGCACACGCGCACACACACACACACACACACACACACACACACACACACACACTCTCTCCCCCCCCCCTTTCTGGAAATATATTTGAGCCCAAACCTGGTTTCATTTAGAATGTGTATTGAGATGCTTCTCTTTAATCTATGCTTTTCATTATTCCTGGGCACTGGAATCGCTGGCATTCAGCCTATTGCTTAACTTTTTCTATGCCTGTGTCTTCCAGCGTCATGGAGCTGTGTGGGGAAAGCCAAGTTACCATGGTGATGGGCCCCTTATACATTAATAAAAGTATTTAATTACATTGTAAGTTTAAAGTAACAACCAGCATCCTAGTAATAATGATTGGTAAATGCCCCAGCTTCATTTTTATTAAGTCTACATCTTTCAGATTTTCTGTTGTTTTTATTACATTGCAAGGGACATTTAGTTGGTGTTAGGTTAATTTCTCCTTGATTCTCTTTTCACAGCAATAGAGCATTCACAGCATTTTTGTTTTGTTATATTGTTTGCTAAATTTTTATCCTTATCATGCACACAAATATGCTGTCCGCACACGCACGCACGCACACACACAAAGTCAGCAAGACTAACCACTCAAGTGTGACTAAAGTAATTTTGGAAATACCAGGGATAAACTGATATATGACCCACCTTCATCCCTCAGCATATAAACCAAAGTTGCTAAATAGTACATGTCAACCAACATACAACTCTCCAGTATTGTTCCCTTCTGGATCTTGATTTCAAAGACAGAAAAATAGGGAAATGTGGAAGTGGAAAAGGTAAACAAGTATAGTTATGAGCACAATGATAAATCCTCATGCAGTATATATAAAATTTTCAACCTTTTCTACTGTATAAAACCAGTACTCCTTATTGATTCAAACAGCAAAGGCAATCACAGTCTATTGATCCAGTTAGCATACCTGCAAATATGTGTGTGAGAGCACACACACCAATGAATTATATACATATTCTGGGAAACTAAAAGTAATTTATAATAGATCACCCTTCTTAACCTTATTGTAGCAATGCTCCCAATTGTCCTATAAATTTAATATATATCTTTCCTATAGAAATTAAGTCCACAGACTGATGACTTACTATTTGATGCATAAGAAATATTTTCATTTATCTACTGTCAATTTCACAGAATACCTCCCATCTTTTTATAGTATGAAACAATGAATAGCAGTTCCTTACATGTTTTTACTACATCATTGATTTTATATAACTGTATCATGCTTCTGTCACAGCTAACTTATTCCATGTTTTCTTCTCTCCCCTTATGCAGTCAAAGCCTTACCTTTAGTCATCTTCATTGACCTCTATTGAATTTTATTTCATACAAGTCTTGTGAGATGATCAAAACACTTTTTCAAAGTGCAGCAATACCATTAATTTATAGAACAAGATCCTGTTAATATTTTACTGTCTACCCTTTAGCTAAAAAGTACAATTATCTGCAAGTGTGCATTTTTAGACTTCATTTAAAATGAAAGGGTCAAATTGTGCGTTCACTTGTACCCATGACTTCAGTAAGATTGCAGTGGTATGGTTAAAGAGAGAATTTGGCCAGAGATGAGATTTTGTGCAGAAAGTTTAATTAACCAGAGATGGATCAAATCACTCTACCTTGTTATTTCTTATTATACTTTCAGCAAGTGAAATTCGCTGCTCAAAACTAGCTTCTGATTGTCTCACACAGAGGCAGCATCTCTAAAGAGACAACTTTTCCTTCTGTGTATTATCAATACTGTTCATACACACAGCATTTGTAGATCAGGTCCCGATTCTGATCTCACTTTTATACCAAGATAACTCCATTGACTTTGGTGAAGTTGCTTCCAATTTATATGAGGCTCTAAATGTCTATGATCAGTAAAGCTGAAATATTCTTATTTTCTTGGCACAGTGACCTTATATAGATCCCAATGGCCATAATACTGAACTCTGACAGTATCCTGTGCATAAACATTAGCACATTTTTCAAACAAATTGTGAAAGTGGTTTTGTTAATAGCAACATTTGGAAAACAGTCCTTTAGTGGATGAATTTCTTCACTTCCCAGAAAGCAAGAAAACAATTGTTTCCTGTAATTGGACAGTTTGATTAGAGGCAGGTGGTGCGGAGCTGAGGAAACTGGAGCCATGAAGCCAATTTTAGCGTCAAACACATTTCCTTTTGCTTTAGGATCCAAACAGCATAACATGTAAATTGCTTCCAACAAAAAAAGAGAAGAATGTAAATTTAGTTCCTATTTATTATCCCCAACTGGTACTTTATCCACAATAGAGGTTTACAGAATGCAATTAAGGTACATATTTGACATGGATGTTTAGCATACAATGTGTATAGAATCAAAGGAATATAAGCACATAGAAAGGGCAAAGAACTATTAGCTCATCAAGTCCATCTCCCTACAAAGGTAGGATTGAAGCAAACATAAGATCTGGTTTGGCAAAGTTCTCCTAAGGCAACTATTATTTGTATTACCATAGTGCTTAGGAGCCCTAGCTCTGGACTAGTACCCCATTGTGCTAGGCATTGGACATACATAAAACAAAAGTCAGTCCTTGCCTCAAAAAGCTTACATTCTAAGTATAAGACACAAGAAAACTGATGGATGCAGTCAGAGTACAAGGAAACGATGAGACAATATTGGCCAACATGATAGGCAGTGGTCTCAGCACACCAGCAGCCTACCCTTATTGAAGCAAGTAGTCCCCTGACAGAACTGGACTTTGACTTCAGTTGACTCTTGATGAGATTTCAGTGGTACAGACCTCAGTAAGCTTCTGGAATGACTTGTGTGAGTAAACGGTACAGGTTCTGACTCTTCCTGTCCCAATGCACATTAGTTCTCTATATCCAGACACCAAATCAACCCATGAGAAACAGTACATACAAATACAATATTTAGGGTCAGAGAGTGCTATGTCAAGCTGAATCTTGCTCTTCAACCAACTGAACAACTGATTGATGAATATCATTACAATTTTAAGTCGTCATTAAGTCCTGCCAGGAGATAACAGATTAGTTTGCCAGGTTATTTTCTACAGCTGATTTACAATAGATAGATATGCAAAACACTCTGCACTTAAGAAGAGAAGTAATTCACAGTCCATCTCATATTTGATTATTCAGATAATTTGAATAAAGTTTCTTAGGCAACCGAAAGATCAAAAGCACAGGAACAGATTGATTGCTGATGTTAGCCCTCTGATGAATTTGGCCTCATATTGTACTAAAACTAGAAGTGTCCATTGTAAGGAACAAACCTGAACAATGGAACTTTCTCCCACCAGTGACAATCAAGTATCTACAGCATACAGTGTCACCAAGAGATTTTGGGGCCTGATTTGCCACTGTCTTGTGTAGTCATTTAGACCTGCGCAAAGTGGATGTGAAAAACTACTATTCTGATTCAGTAAGGTAGAAATGACTTTAACCATTCTCTTGTTCCTGGTACTCTGTGCAAGATACACCAACTTAGTCTCTCCTACACTTTAGCAAAGGGGTGCAAGTAGAAAGGGGTTTAACTTGCACCACTTTACACATCACTCCTCAGCTGGGCCCATAGTGTGGGGAGAATGAAGTTGTCCAGGTTCATCTTCCTGTGGCTGTACTGTGACTGATTACATACACACATAGGGATGTAAGGCACTTCTGACTCCCCTACTTATGCTATGCACCCCTTGGTCCGGACTCAGTGGCAACCAAGACTATTCACCTCTTACTCTCTTCCTGTAACACAGGGATTCTCAAACTGGGAGTTGGGACCCCTCAGGGGGTCACGAGGTTATTACATGGGGGGTCGTGAGCTGTCAGTCTCCACCCCAAACCCTGCTTTGCCTCTAGCATTTATAATGGTGTTAAAAAGTGTTTTTAAATTTATAAGGGGGGGTTCATGCTCAGAGGCTTGCTCTGTGAAAGGTGTCACCAAGTACAAAAGTTTGAGAACCACTGAGTGGATAGAGTGTGAAAGCCAGTACAGAGAAGATAGTAATTTACTGCCAGTATAGGCCAACAGTAAACCACTAATCCCTGGGAGCCAGCTTGAAGCAGGGAAAGAACTGTGGCTCATAAGTGTATGTAACAAAGCCCCCAGGAGCTATGCTATGGCTGGTGCAACTTATGGTCAGAGTTCTGTCTAAATTGCACTGTAATCCTGAGCGTAAATCCCACTGGCCAGGGATGACATCTATGTTCTGCACACTGCCCAGCGCATAGTAAACAACAATGCTAGAATAGGCTTTCCCCATGCAGTGAAGTATTCAGACGCCTTGTAGAAAAGGTTCCTAAAGAAATGCAGGCTGACCAAATTAAAGTGTCAGCCCAGCACAAAGAAAAACAGTCGACCGATGTATAAAATACAACAGATAGTTTTCCAAAAAGTTAAAGCTGCACCAGTTAAAGCTGTCACAAGGCAGATTTAACCTACATTGTTGGCACTTACATATAATTCATGCATATTGAAACTTTGGCAACATTACAGTAGTAATATTTTCACAAGGGTGGCATAGCGTTAAATAATGTATTAAGGTACAGGGCACAAACGTGCTTTCCGTCAACATCAGCCACACATGCCTTGTTTTCAATTTATTCTTCTTCTTGAACAAAAGATTTATTGTGATCTGTACAAGGGAAACTTGCAGGACAAGTGACCTTCAGCGCCAGTAGTTCCATCTTTTGAGGGGATGGACATTTTCTTTATGTATTAAGTCTGATACTTAAAAACGAATGATCCCATATAAGCCCATCCAATCATTTGGATCAGGAGTGGTCCCTAGCATATTTCCTCCTCCAATATTTATTTTCTTCACTTATTACTGAGCAAGTCTCCCTAAATTTTTACAAATTTGGCTTAATGTACAATTTAGGGTATTGGACTGTGGGTTTGGTACATGGTGTCTTTATACCTTGTATGTCATAACAGCCAGCTCTTCCATTATACTTACAATGCTACCTTCTAAAAAATAGTAAAGCTTGGGGATAGAAGCGAGACCTCTTAGTATCTGGGAATTCCCTTGAGTCTCTAGATCAGTTCAATGCGAGATACTGCTAGACTTGTAAAGGATTTCACTCCCACCTTACAAGACCGTGATATTTTCTGGTACTCAGCAGTGTATCAACTTTGCACATTAATTCTTTATATGTCATAACAGCCAGCTCTTCCATAAGGTACAGTTAAATCATAGCCATACCTTCAGCCCATCACAGTTTTCATTACTTCCTTCAAAAATTAGAAAACCTACTGAATTCTATTTGCTAGGTATAATCTTTTTTCCTTGTGGAATTCATGCTGACGATGAATAATTAGATCACCAGGTTTAAGCTGTCCCGTCTCCATTCTGTTTCAGTTTTTCCTGTAGCAATGTATCTTTTCATACTACTTAGCTAGATGAGGAAAGAGCATACTTAGAAGTTGCTATATTAAGGTGATTTTTAAAAATGCAGTCCTTGTTGTTGGTCAGACATTTCTGAAATACACTAGACTTCAACTGTGATTACGACAGAACCAAACGGTTTATAACATTCCTCATGTCATTTGATTCTTGCCTAGATCACCATTAACTTTAGCTTCTCACCAATTCTCCTGCACCTCCTTGTTTTATTTTTTGTGTCATTTAGTTCAGAATTCTGGAACACTTCTTCCCTGGTTGTAGATTGTATCAGCCTTTGGAAATTAAGTTTTCAAACATTTTGATTTTGTGATCACCTGTTCAGGTCTGACCCTGATTTTCTGTAGTAATTTTCTTTTCTCCCCTGGGAAATTTGTCTGTTTCTGCCATCTGTTCCCCATCTCTCTTTCTGAAAATGGAGTGAAAGAGACAAAGCTTTTAGTAACATTTACCTCTTCTCAGATCACTCTCACAGGCCCAATGGGCCCTTTCAGTTGTCTCTTGTTCCAAATGCACTGACAGCAAATGTTACTAATTCAATTAAAAAGTGAACAAAGGTGTGAAAAGGTGTCAGATTATCAACCTTATCCATCCCCATCATACTTGGCATCTATTTATTTCAACCTCTTATGGACTTTTCCTTTCATTCTTCATCTATCTTTCACATTTAAATACTTTTTAAATTTCTTTCAGTACTGAAGTTTGATCTAACATTAGGACCATTAGAATGGAAGTCATGTTTCCTGGTTTTTATTATCATCTTTTCCTCTGACTTGCTGTTTGACCTTGGCTATCTCACTAAATCTTGTGCCTCAGTTTACCCACCTGTGACATGAATGCTGTCAGTTTAATTGACTATTAAAGCTGTGTATAATTATATAAAATGTAAAGTATTCTTATTTCTATTTCATACCTACTATTTTAAGCTGATATTTCACATACATTTATTAATTGCTTCATGTTTACCTCTGGGTTAATGTGTGTCTTATGAGAAATTGGATAGCAAGATCCGTTCTCACAATGAATAGTTAACATATACATTTAAGAAAACCTTAGTTTATTTGTGGACACTTTCCACTTCCCCATATATCTTTCACCTCATTGTATTGCTTCATGAAAGCAGAATTTGGTGGGGGTGGGGAAACTTAAAAAGAAACTGGAGTTTTAAAATGAATTGTAGATTTTGTAATTAAGGTACTACAAAGCCAAGAATTCATAGATTTTTATTCATTTTTTAGTGCTTCAGTAAACATGTTTGAATTAAACATTCATTCAAAGTGTTATCAACATTGTGATAATGCATGAAAACCAGAAAAAGGAGCAGGATCTCAATAAAAGTGGAGCTGATTAAGTTTATTTTGCCTGACAAAGCTGAGGGAAATATATAGTAAGCAAGCAAAGATAATATTAATTTTTAATAACTTATTTTAAAAAAATCTAACAAATTACCTAAAACTGTGGTCAATTTAAAAATCAATAGGTTTTGTTAAAACATTAAGCTTCCTTCATCTTCATCCATGTTAATGAGACTGTGTCAAGCTGAAATTGGAGTAGAAGTCGATTTCAGCTTGACACAGTCTCATTAACATAGGTAAAGATGAAGGAAGCTTAATGTTTTTTTTAAACAAACCTATCACCTCCCCACCCCAGAACAGGCAAGTCCTTTAGAAACTTAATTTGATCATTAACCATGGATACCTGAAATCTCCTCAGACACACATCCCTATGGCCTTTGTGTTACAGGAAGCAATGTGTGAAAGTCTTACTTTTTTAGCCCTATCCACATTCCTCACACACCCAAAGCGTTCCTTGACATCACTTGGAGTTTGGGGTATTCATGGAATGCAGGATCAGACCCAAGTGTAAGGAAGCAGACTGGCACCTTGTCAGCAGAGTTGTTGCTCAATCAATTGCTTCTGCTTAACATTTCAGAGTTTGCTAGTGGGATTGACATCTCTCACTCCTACTTTATTCTTGTTTATACACACTTTAAGTTATGTATCTCCTCAACTGAGAGAATTCCCCATACCAACTGAGCCCTGAATAAAATAAGAGCTTAATAAAGTTTAATTAAGGAATCAGTGGTCCCTTGCACTTCACATTCATGCAAAGATGTAAGGGTAGTGAGTGTAAGAATCCCACTTATATCATTTCATGGACTAAGTGCTGCCCTGTGCTGATAGCGGTCAACCCCAGGGCAGGGGGCTCCAGCCGTCAGCCCCCCCACACTGCCCCACTTAAGTCAGTGCAAGCGCTTCTGGTGTGGACATGCACCACCAGCAGAAGGAGGGTAGCATGGACATGAAAAATTGCAGTAATTACCGTGGTGACTGTACATCAATCTAACATAGCTGGACTTAATTTCGTAGTTGTATCCAAACCCAAGGGTTTGTCTACATCTGGAGAAGGGGTAAATGGAGACTCCAGGCCTGATACTCCCCACCCCTGAGAAGATGAAAAGAGATGGGGAGTGGAGGGAGCCATGGCTCAGGCCCAATACATCAACCAGGAGAGCTGAGCTGGCATAGGAATTTTGGAGGGATGGCAGGTTGGGATGAGGAGTAGCTGCAGGCCAGCTGCAAATTACTACTATTTTGGAGCAAGAGGGTAGCAGAGAGGGACTTGGAGTTCCATAAGCCACAATTCCTTTCCTGAGATGTTCCTAGTGCAGCACAGCAACATGCCACCCCTTACTACAGGCTGTGGCCTAAGGTACATCTACACAGCAGCTGGGAATTGTGATTTCCAGTTTGCGTAGACATAAAAGTGCTAGCCCTGCTTGAGCTAGCACATTAAAAATAACAGCGTGGCCACAGCAGCATGAGCTGCTAGTCACCTGAGTACAGCCCCAGCTAAGGTCCTAGGTACGTATTCAGGCAGCTGTCCAATAACTACAGCCCCATGGATATTTTTAGCATGCTAGTTCGAGCAGAGCTAGCACATGTATGTCTATCCAAGCTAGCAATTACACTTCCCAGCTGCTGTGTAGAAATACTTCTGGAAACAACATTAAACACTATGATATTTTAGCCACCCCATCACTCCTGAAAGGTATATAGATTACTTCTGCCCTTTATTTAGGTCTGGAAGCCTGACAACTCCCTATCCCTGCAGTAACAGTCCCCTCCAGGCAGTCCATGCCACTTAGTAGATTGTTTCATCTCTTGATTTTTGGCTTCTCTGGTAGGTTTCAGTTACCACCACACTGTGTAAATCCCCTCTGTGTGCATACGATTCCAATTCCCTTATTTTGTTTGAGGCACCTTAGAAGTGTCTCCCCAATGACTTTTGTGTTATTTTCTGGGATTTTGTGTCCATTTCCTGAAGGGGTTTTCCCCATGTAACATTCTCTTTCTCTTCTCTCTAGATCGCCATGCAAGTTTCACTGCTCATCACTATTTCCTCGTTTATGTGCTTCCCTTTCTGCCTCCCCCGTCTCAAGATCCAGTAGTTTAAGACAATCTCTCATATAGCTGACTCTTCTCAGTCCATATTTCACAGAAAATGATTTAGTGAGTGCTATTTTTCCTTCATCAGCCCACAGGCACCCACAGATAAGCATATTTAGTATCAGCAAACATCAGCATTGCTGCAGGAGTTCTCCTATCACATGCAATGAAACCACTCCACTTCAGGCTCTTACATCTGCCTGTGATAGGTACTATTTCACAGTTGCTGAGCAAAACAGAGCTTGCCTGGTCTGGATTCAGACCTTAGTTTCCTTTCTTCTCCAATCAATCAGACTTCACTGATGGTTGTTCTCAATATTTCTCCCTTTTTCAGGTGCCTGGTTTATCAACACAATTCAAAACAGCACAGATCTTCCACCCAGTCTTCCTAGCTGGCTCACCACTCATGGTACAGGTTCTTAGCCCTGTGCCTGCTTCAGGCATTCCCCCTAGCAGAGTCAGTCTCCCCTGAGCCTTCCTAGCTGACTCCTGTTCCCTGAAGGCTGTACTTCCCAGTTGCTCTGCCTGAGAGCAAAGGAGAGTCCACTGTGTGGAATAGCTTGTATAACCCTCTTAACCCTTTAAGTGTTTCCCTGAGCTCAGGCTGCCCTTTATATCTCCCAGCAGACCTGGTTCAGCATCACATGATCCCATCATGTGGCTCAGGTGGACTCATTTCCTTCACCTGGAGAACCTGGCTACACCTGATCCCCACACTCCTGATGGTATGTCTACACTGCAACTAGAAGTGAGCCTCCTAGCCTAGGTACACAGATTTGTGCTGTCAGGGCTCAAGCTACCACACTAAAAATAGCAGTGTGGACACTGCAGTTCAGGCTGGATCTCAGGCTCTCAAGCCCAACACCCAAGGCTGCAAAGCCTAAGCTCCACCTTGAAGTGCAACATCCACACTGCTGTTTTTTAGCTCAAGCCCCACTAGCACAAGTCTGTCTACCTGGGCTGGGAGGTTCACTTCTAGCAGCAGTGTAGACATACCCTTAAAGAGCTAGCTCCTCTTGTGATACTGAGTAACAGTCAGACCACAAACTGCCTTCATAGATAGTTTTATATGGATAAGAGAAAAGGGAATCCCTAAGCAGATATCTGAAATCCAAATTCAAAATGCCTGTGCACAGCAACCCAAAGTAACCCCTCAGTCAATATTTTAACCTTGATCCTGCTCCATTGATGACAAATGGCAAAACTCCTAGTGACTTCAGTCAGACAAAGAGTAGGCCCTATTTTTCTCACTTGGATCTTTATGCTCTTGAGTGATATGAGTAAACAGTGGCAAGTCTTCCCAGAACGCATGTATCAGGACTACTTTAAAAAAGAAAAAAATGAAATCCGTTCTCCAAATTCTTGAAAGAGTGTTCTGGTATACATTAACAATAAAAAGAAAAAAGGGTAACTCCCTTAAATTGTGGTTCTTGATGAGAAGAATTATTGTTTAGTGTTAATAGTGAAGTTAGAGTTCGCTATATTATTAGTATTAAGATACATCACTGTCACCACCACTTTCTCAATGCCCTGCCTAAAATGCAACTGTCATCTCCATTTGGGCTTATGCAATAACGTGACTGTTTGCCTTGTATGTATCTAGCCCGATCTTGACACTTCTTACCTCAAAACCGAACAAGCATACACATTTTTGTGCAGAATTTTGTACACCTGAATACAAAGGAAGCTGTGCTGCAATGTGGTATCCCTGGGTTGCTTTTCTTGCTGGAGTTTAATGAGCAAGGTCATCACAAACAATCCTGCCTCCTCCCACTCATTCTAGGGTGTGGAATTTTGATGTGGAGAAAACCAAGAGAATTCTGTTTTATTTTTCGCTTGAAACACAGGTCAACATAACAACAGGCCTTAGAAGCTGTCTGCAGCTTATGTGTCCACAGCACTTTATGGACATTTTGGGGCAAAGTTTCAATGAGTTGCCAATTATCGTGAGTCTCATGATACTTGATAGTTTTCTTTAAGCCCCTGCTCCTCAAGCCAGTCTCAGCTTTCAGTCAAAACATGTAAATTTCTAGCCCTCACGGTTGCAGAGAAAAGCCTGAAAAGTCATGAATTTTTGAAGTGACTCATGATTTTTTTTTTTTTTAAACATTTGGGGCTGGTAAGACTGTATCTTTCTACCTTTCATTTTTTGCACGTCACTTGGCACACAACTGTACACATGTTTTTGGGGTGCTAACACCCAGGTGGTAGCTTCTGTAGATGTAAATGTTATCACCTGTGTACACAGCTGTGGGTGCTCCTAAAGGATGAGTGCAGGATGAGTTTTGTTCATACAGAGCTGCATGTATACAAATGGATGTTCTTTTTTTGAAAATTTGACCTTTAATATTAAATCTGGGGGGGCTGCAAGCAGGTTTCAGGGGGTCCACCAAAATAACTCAGAGCAGGGCCAGCATTAGACTCACTGGGGACCAGGGCAAAAAGCTGAATCCCAAGAAATATGGGAAACAACTAATAAAAACAAACCACTCTCTAGGTCTCCCGGTGCATCTGTGGTTGACTATCAGAGAATAAACCTCATGTGGCAGGAAGTGTCTTTATATTTGTTTGCCATGCAGCTCCAAGCACATTAACAGCACCTAGCAACAATACAAAGAGTGCTGATGATAGGGTCCCCTCAGGAGGTGATGATGAAGGAATGTAAGGGAGAATGGGCACTATGTTCTAGTAAAGCGTAGCATAGGTGCTGACTTCATTGGTGTGCCAGGGCTGGAGCACCCATGGAAAAAAAAAGAGCAGGTGCTTAGCACCCAGTGTCAGCCAAGCTCTCCCCCCAGCACCTCCTGCCCACCAGAGGTCTCACTGATCAACTGTTCCATGGCATGCAGGAGGTGCTGGGAGGGAGAGGGGAACAGATTTGCTCGGGGAAGGGGTGAGAAAAGGTGGGGCGGGGCAGGGGTGGGGGGTTGAGCACTCCTGGGAAAAATTGGAAGCTGGTGCCTGTGAAGTATAGCACAGCAGCCACACTCCCCCAGCCCTCCTGCTTCAGGCAGCATCTCCCCAAGCTCCTCCTGGTGCAGCCTGGCTCTCCACCACCCCTAGTATAGAGCCTGTGGCTTAACAGCACAATAGAACCCATGTTCATCTCCATATTGTATAGCTAACTTTGGTGGCACCTAAAGAAATGATATCCCTAATTGGCGCACTGGCTATCTATCAGGCATAAACAATGCTGTTGATGAGGGTAGTTTTCAGATGAGTTGAGATAAATATGTTGTGTTTTACTTTGACTGTCACAGTTATTTCACACAAAACCCACAGTTCCTTTAACTAGTTCTAATATCTGCTGCTGACAGAGCTGAATGAACAACGAAAGAACTAACCCAAACAAACAGAAGAGATTTGGGATTTAGAAGCATTTCTTTTCATTATCATCGTTTTCCCACATCAAGGTCCACTTCAACCCCCCTCCCAGATCTGAGGATGTCCCAGTACTGTTTGGCCTTGCACATACCCACACTACAAAGCTCCATGGTTTATATGACCGTCACATTTCCAGCCAAGGTTGTGAAGAGGACATTCTCTGGAGTTTGCTCTGCGATGCCACTCATGAAAGTGTTACACCACTCTGGAAAGTGATCCTGTGAAAAAGGCATTCATAATTATTTAGCAGAGCTTGTCAAAAACAATTAGTTTTCATGGGGATTTTCAAAAAAATTGAATTTTTTTTTCCCTCAAAATTGCCTAGGAAAACTTGAGGGGTTTTGTTGAAAAAGCCTGGAAAAAAAAATGGTTTTCAGTAACCATTTCAGTTTTCAAAACCTATTCTCAGTTTAAAATTTCAGCTTTCAATAATTAAAAACCAAAAAGGTTTAGTTACTGGATTTTCATTGAAAGAAACAGAAAAATTAAACCAAATTGAAATTTTTGTTCAAAAAAATGTTTAAATGAAAAAATATCAATTATCTCAGTTATTTGGTCTCAGGGATTGTTCCTTTCAGGAAAGAAGGTGATTTCTCCATTATTTGCAGTGCATTGTCATTCTGGAAGTCTGGGCTCCGAGATCCTTCTACCAATGCAGGAGTGCCACTGGCCCTTAGACTGGAAAGCATAAGAAGGAACCACCATGAATTTACCATCACTTTCAGATTCCCTGCATGGGGAGCACAGACACTGGTTTCTCTCTGTACCCATAAGATACATGATGCCTCAGAGAGGGAAGAAATGAGCCTGACCTATAGTCCTGCCCGCCCACCAGCTCCAAAGCAGCCAAAAGGTACTACAGCAGCAGGCTCCATGCATCCAGGGCAACCTAATCCCACTTTGGCACAAAGCTGCCTTATTATGAATGAATTAATAATATTACTTTTATTATTATCATCATAATACCTAGTTCTTGTATAGTACTTTTTATTAGTACATCTCACAAAGAGGTAAGTATCATGATCATCCCATTTTACAGATGGGGAAACCTCAGCACAGAGACTTGCCAAAGGTAAGGCCAATGGCAAAACCAGAGATAGAATCCAGAGCTAGTCCAGTCCTCTATCCAGAAGGCCACATTATCTAGTCCACTATATTTACTTCAGTGGAGTTATTCCACATTCAGCCCTCTATAGGTATAATTAGAATGTTGCCTCATGTATCCTTTCAATTGGCTGCAGGACGAAATACCCTCCTAACTGATCATCCTACAATTAAATGCATTCTTCATCCTCTTCACTATACACCATTGTCAAATAAATAAGGTTAAAAATTAATGAATAAATGACTAAATTAAGTAAAAACTAATAGTGTCCTTCAACAAAAAGAAAACATTTGTGATTATAGAGTTTTGCTGGACATTTTTAAGATAACATCTTATTTGTACAATCTAGTTAAAATAAATGATTAGGGTAATCAATGCAATGATTTCAACAGTCAAGTACATTAGCATAATCACTCATGAAGCACTTATAGTTTATAAATGCATTAACAGCTACAAATTAAAGGAGAAACATATGCTCTTAAAGTATCTGCATAGTGGGTTTTTTTTTAAATCTGAAAACTTAGGCACTGTCAGCTTCTGCGATATGTACAGACCTGATCTTGTAACCCTTACTCAGCTGAGTAGCCCTTAGTAATGAACACACTCCCATTGTGATCAATGGGACTGTTCATGGGAGTAGGGTTTATTTGCACAGAGAAAGGTTTGCAGGATCAGGTCCCAAGTCTTTTTTTTTAATTGTTTGATTTATGATTTATTGAGATTTTATATTTTATGATTTTTTCAGCTGTTTGGTAGATTAAAGCATTTGCAGTTTGAGTACCTTGGTGAGGGATAGACTTGATTGTTCCATTTAGCCTGGCATTGCACAGCTGCAGATGCACAGCTGCACTTCACCAGAGGGAATAGGAGGGAGCCCTCTAATGCAAAGAGGCAGAACAGCTTCCAGGGTGCCTTGGTGCACTGGGGCGTGCACCACGCTCACTCCTCCTTCTTCCCAACCCCTGCAGTCTATTGGTGGTGAGTGTGTGCAGAGCCATGGCTCCACCTACTTTCATCCCCTCCTTGCCCTCCAAATGGAGCAGTGGTACAGTTTCACTAGTTTCTAGTAGTACTGCAGTTTCAATAAGGGTGACTGTGCACCACTGTGTCTAGCACAAAACCTCCTGAATACACTGTATTTTATCCCAAATCTGCACTGATAATTCACAGGAAAGGTGCAGTAACATAGCACTGGGCCAAATTCATCCCTTGTGTAGTTCCATCCGTGTTACTAGAGTTACACCTGTTCATTTAATTTATCTTACTAACCTGCTGGTCAAGCACTGTAATTTGCCAATAATGACAACAGTGAAAGTCCAAGCACTCTGACTCAGTCCCTTAGTAAAGTCAGTGTTATTTTCACTTCAATTTAGAGGCAACCCAGTCACTACTTACATACAGAGGCATTCAAAATACTTCCCCAGTTCTTAGAAAAAAAAAAAGTCGAAAGTCTTAAGCCATCTGAACTGAAAAAAAGAGGAAACCTCAATGTGAACAGCTATTATTTCTTCTCACATTTAGCTGCAGCTTAATGCATGAGCTGTATATATAACTAATGCAACACCCACCCAAGCAAAAAATACTTGCATGAGAAATTAAAGGCACGCCTCGTCAGAACTAATCCTCTTTTTTTAAGTTCCCTATGAATGCTTTTGTTGCCAAGATAAATTAACCCACTACACCACAGGTGATTCTGGCATTTTAAATTGTAATTATCATAAGTCTTACATAGATAATATCATTACTTCTTTATTACATCCACTAATAGGATGCAAAATCATAAGCCCAGTACAGTAAAAGTAAAATACAAGACAGTAAAGGGTAAAAGTTTGAAGATTGAATGTGAACAGCCTGGGTGCATTTATGTGTGTGCACAAGTGTAGACCAAACATCTGCACATGCATTTCTAATAGTCTGACACCTGCAGATAGTGTTAGAATTTCATCTGCTTTGTACAAGAGGAAATACCAGAAATCTGAGATTTCCCCTGGGGATTGAAGTTGGTGGGTGGGGGTCACTTGTTTCTTCTGCTTTTGCCCTTCAAATCCTAACTGTTCTTCTCAGCCTCAGCCTTGAAATTGATTCAAACAGTGGACATAACTAACCTCTGAATCAATCCAAACTTTAAAAATCTCTAAGTGGACACAGGTAGATTTCACCTGATAAGGGGGAGGGGGGAAAAAAAACACACAGAAAATAAGCATTGACACCTTTCAATCATTCACAGGTTAGGCCTCAGATGGAGTACTGTGTCAAATTTTGGTCACCAATGTATAGAAAGAATGTCGAGAAACCGGAAAGGATCCAGAGGCGAGCAACAAAGATGATCATAGGGATGGAATGCAAGCCATCAGAGCAAAGGCTGAAGGAACTGGGTATGCTTAGTTTGGAAAAGAGGAAAATAAGAGGGATATGATTGTGGTCTTCAGATACTTGAAAGGCTGCCATTAAAGAGATGGAGAAAAGCTGTTCTCTTTGCCACAGAGGGCAGGACAAGAGGCAATGGGTTCAAACTACAGTATAGCAGATTTAGATAAAATCTCAGGAAAAACTTCCTAACTGTAAGAACAGTAGGACAATGGAACAGACTGCCTTGGGAAGTTATGAAAGCTTCTTCACAGGAGGTTTTCTAAAGGAGGCTGGATAGTCATCCGTCTTTGATGGGTTAAACACTACAAATCCTGCATCTTGGCAGGGGGTTACACTAGATGACCCTTGGGGTCCCTTCTAACCCTACGGTTCTATTTTTCTCCATTAGAATAGAACGTCACCAGCTTCTGATCCTAGCACTAAATAGCACCAAACTTAAAAACAGTTGTATTTATTCTACTGGCGCAATCACTGATCAAACATAACTGGGGCTGATAATTTATTTGAATTTGCAGAAATTTTGAAAAACATTTTGGAGTTTCTACAAAATATTCTTGAAATTCAAAACACTTATTAGTCTCAGACACACTTCCACTATGATACTCCAACTAACCCTGGGCCTCCACTACTTATTATTGTCATCTAGAGGGAAGTCTCCTCATTTCTGCTGCATGCATATATATATAACATACACACAACATTGCAGTGAATGCAAGGTTCTACAGAACTGTTTTGCCCAGCTCTAATCACCCTTCCAAAGGAAAATTAACATCCTCTAACTAATTTTATGAGAATGTCATTTGACCATACAGTATTCCTGGGCCATGAAAGTTACATTTTCTTGCAACCTACATCATTGTGCATATGATACAAATAAGAATTAGAAACTGTATCTAAATGTCTACAATTAAAACAGATAGCTACTACTACTGCTATTTCGTTCCATCAATTTATTGGATTGCAAGTATCCTGACAGCCTCACTTTTTTTTTTAAAGTATCTAGAAAGCCCTATATGGTTTGGGTCTGGCTACATTTGAGGCCAGCTTTCTTCTTATGCACCTTCCTTGCAGTTCAGGACATATGGTCTGTTGCTAACAATCCTCAGTTTTGAACTCTGTGGGAGCTGGAGGCAGAGCATTCTCAGTGCAGTGTCCTCACTTCTGTAACCCTTATTCCCTGTTGGCCTGTTATCACCTACAATCTATGATCCCATAGATTTATGCATATGTTTTAACTTCACACATGTGAGGAATCCCCTTGAAGTCAATGGGACTGTTCTCATAAATTTGCAGAATTAGAGCCTGAGTTTGCTCACTTTCAGGAGAAATTGCAAGCCCTCTTCATGTTCTCAGCCTCTCTCGGGTTGGAAGAGGTCTATTTTAATTTAATTTTTCTACCTTTGTTACATTAGTGACTTGGGGAAGATTTTAAACTGTGTAAATGTGCCTAGAGATTCTGATGGAAGTGTATTTTAGGAATCCCAAAATAAAATAATGAAATTCAGCCAAATACTTAATTACCAACATGTGCATCTGTTGTCAAACCATACGTTAAATGAGCGGCATTGCTCATTAGTTCTGCTTTCAGTAACTACCAGCATGTGTGTCATCACTACCAAGAGTTTTTGAAGTCTGAATCATCTCCGGAAGGGACTGATTCTGTTACTAGCAGTGGCACTGTTAGCTAGAATGTTGATGGTGTAGCAGGTGTTTCCTCCACTTCTCTAAACCTTGATAGGTTCTGGCACAGCATCCATATTCTCTGCAGAGTAAAAACAATACATCACCCACAGACATGAAACGCTTTGCCAATAATTCAGGTACTTGGTACAATTGTTCCTAGTCCTTCTATTATCTAGGATACCGATTAATTATCTCTGTAAGTTTTGAAGTTATCCAGTCCAATCTCATTTATGGGACTATTCAACAAAACTTTTGCTATAGTAAAACAGAAAAGGGAATTGTGACCTAACCTGGCAAAATGTTCCCCTTGTTTCTCTAATCTGCTCCTGACTCAAAAGTCTATCTGAAATCTGCTTGTGAAGTCATTCAACAAGAAATACTTTTAAATTATTGGGCATCTAATGTTCTGAAATGAACTTGGAAAATGAGTATGCTCCATCTGCAGCACCCAAATTAAAGCTCAGTTTCTGGAGAGAATGAACACAGCTGTGTTAAAAGAAGAGTAATGAATTCTAGGTCAAAAGGAATATTTGTGAAGGAAGGAAGGATTTTTGTTCTCTCCATTGGAAAGGGCCCCAAATATGGTTCAAACAGTGAAGAAAACCTTGGCAGGGGGTTCTCTAAAAGCTGTATAGAACAATACTATCCAACCTGTCCAGGCTGGGTACCATGTATACCCTTTCCTTCAAGTCAAGGGGCCACGATCAGTACTTCGGGATGCAGTCTGTCCTTTTTGGTTCAGGCAGTGCAAAGGGAGCAAAAAAGTCACCCATGAGTCTTCTCAGGGGACTCCCCAGCAGTAGGGGAATTCCCAGCAGGTGTACAGCCAGCATAGCTAGTTTCTATGCCACACTTTCCTTCCCATCCCTCCTTGCACTGGTGGTTGAGGGGAGCATTTGGATCATACTTCACTCTGGTTATTCTCAGCTGGCATACAGTCTCTAGGGAACCAGATTGTTGCCATCTGATGCAAGCTAGGAGCAGCCCAGTAGCTGCTGTAACCCTGTAGAAGGACTGGGGAAGAGAACCAGGGAGCCATAACTAGTTGTTGGTTCTCCTTTTTACACCCAGTCCTAGCTGCCCTGCCTGGCTGTGCAGGAGAGGGGAAGCTGTCCTTTGCTAGGTGGTCAAGCACAGCCTGTCAAATTCCAATCTTACTCTTCTATGCCTCCCACAGCTAGGCAGGGAAGTAGGCAATATAGCAGTGTCATGACGTGACAACTCACTGGTGCGGCAGCTCCTGCTGGTTATCCTGGGAAATAACCCTCTGCAGGCTGGTGGCTCACCTGCTGCTAGCCGTGTCCCTCCCAGACTCCAGTGCCCCTTTACCTCAGGGCTCTGTCCCCAGAACTAACCCACAGTCTGGGTCTCCCCTCCCAGGGGAACCCCCACCCTCTAAACCCACCTTGCCTCAGCGGCTACTGCCAGTCATCATCTAGCCCCTGCTCACTGGGGCAGACTGCAGTCTATAATGGCCACTCACCATTGGCAAGGTGTTAGGACCTGCTGCCCTGGCCTACCCCTGGGCTGTATCTCTGCAGCCACAGTACCTCTGTAGGCCTTCAACAAGGCTTGCAGCCTGGGGGTTTACCAGGCTGGAGCTTCTCAGCTCCCTTGCCCTATTCCCCAGCACTGCTCCAGTTCAGGTACCTGCCTCTCAGGCAGCTAGTCCTTCCCACTCCAGGGCTAGAGTGAGACTTCTCCAGCTCCTGGCCCACAGCCCTCTTACCATGGCCAGCTGGGCCCTAATTGAGCTGGTCACACCTGTAGCTGCTGCCCCCATTGGCCTAGTTAGGTTGCCTTTCACAGCCACAGCCTTCTCCAGGGCTGCTTTTAACCCTTGTTTTCCAGGAGTGGGGTAGCTGCCCCACTACAAGCAGCCAGAACACTCTTCTGCTTTGCCTGTCATGCAGCAGTTGCCCAGCAGGAGAGCTACTGAGCCACCGCAGCAGGGAAGGGACAACCTCTTCTCAGTAAACTCTTGGCAAACACAAGAGCTGCCCCTGAGGCTACAGGGGTGATAGTTGAGGGGGGAGTGCCCCTACCTCCTCTGTACAGTAAAGTGGCTCAGCCAAACGCCACAGTTTAGAAACTGCAGGCCATGATCCCAGGACACATTTTCAATTCATAATCAAATACATGTTTTCTAATACAATGGACCCTCCGGGGGCCATATGGTAGAGCCTCAAGAGCCACATTTGACCTCCAGGACCACAAGTGTTGAGGTTCTCTCATCTAGCTCTTTTGTATATGGAGTAAGAACATGTTCAAGTGCCCCCTGCTAAGCTGTCTCCTTTCTTCCATCTGCAGTCTAAAATCTTGGCTACGTTAAATGCCCCTTTTCTGTTTGATATGTACATAGGTCAACAGCATCAGCATACATCTTGCCAAAATGTACCATCGGACCAAATGCCATAGAAACCCATTCACGGTGCATCAATGCTGTACTTTTACTTCCCCAATCATGAAAAACCTCCTGCACCACCAGCAACAAGTAACTATTTCACTGGTGATGTTATCTTCCCTAACTGCCTCATGTGTGGACTCCCTTCTTGGATGACATACCAGGGACTGACTGAACCAGCGACTCCAGAGCTAAAAGCATAAGAGGTACTGTTTGAGGTAAAGAGTCCAAGACTCCATAGCTGGAAACTGTAACAACTCATATCCTTTGTGGATCAGGCATAGAGTGGAACAGGTGGGTTACACTCACATGACCATGTTTAATAGAGTCTCTCCAGTCTTTTCTTCGACTCTCCCCACAACCATTCTGAGTGTCCCTATCTTTTCAAAATGGGTCAAATCTTTCTCCTCACTTCAATATTTCCCTGAGTTGTTCTTCTCGAGAACATTCTTAGGCTTTCCAATTATTTCTGGAAACATTTGTGAAGTTTATCTAAAGTGTGACAAGCTTTTTTGGAAGTGAGGGGAGAAGGAATGAACCGCTCACGCAGTCAGCTCTGGCAAGCTTGGGCAGCTCTAGCTGAACTTGTAAGACATCTGCCAAGAACAAAGTCTAAATAAGACTACCAGAAACATCTTAACATTATTTATATTAATACTTTTGGAATACTCACACACACAAAAAACTCCTTTAAAAACAAAGCAATAAAGGGAAACTGGTATGAAATTGCATGATCTAAGCCAGAGTTACACTCAGCACTGTGACAGGTAAGTGGCTAAATCAGTGATGGTCTAACGCAGTTTATATCCAGTGCATATGTTTATAGCAATATTGTCCTCAAAACAAAGATTGTGACCATCTCTAGCCTCTGAACCTTCTCCATCTTGTTCTCCCCTACAGGAGCCAGGTACAATCAGAGTCTCTGCTTTTGGAGAAAAACAAACTGTTCCCTCTCTGCATCTCAGAGGGAGAATCACCCCAACGAGGATGAGGCAGGACCCTGCTCCACTCCCATCTCTTCCCTCCCTCACTGTTCTGTTCAGCCAGCCAGCCCCAGAGAAGGAAGCAGTCTGCACATTTTCCTTGCATGCTGAGAAGCAGATTGCAGAGCTGCACCATCCCCAGCACATGCCAGTGACTTAATGCCACGATCGAGCACCAAGTGCTCTTAATATTTTCACCTTATGCCCCTTAAACCTGATTCTCATCTGTGGTGATTAGACATTTCCTGTGCATTTATTGGACTATAGCCTTCAAAACAACACACCCTGAGGAACACTGTGAGAATCAAAGCTGAGTAAGTTCCTGACGCCCTTCCTTCATTACCCCTTCTCAGAGCTCAAAGGTTGTTCCAGCTCTCTGGGACAGCCTACATGAAATTCCCAAACAGTCTAAAATCCCTGGTTTCTAGTAAAATAAGATTTACACAGAATAGAGAAAAACAAAATAAGTTGATATAATTAATTTAGGTTTACATTTTAAAAGGGAATCCAGCCATTTGGGTGAGTTACAGTGCAGCTATTCCTAGATGTGACAGGGCAACAACTCACCGCTGCGGCATCTCCTGCTGGTTGTCCAGGGAATTAGCTCTTTTCAGCCAGGAGCGCTCTCTGCCAGTCGGTGTCTTGCCTGCCGCTGGCCCTTTGCCCCTCCAAGCCCCAGAGCCCTTCTAGATTAGGGTTCTGCCCCCTAGCAGTACCCCCTCAGTCTGGGTCTCCCCTCCCAGGGGAACCCCCAACCCCCTACCTCTCCCTTGCCTCAGTAGCTACTGTCAGTCATCATCTAGCCCCCGCTCCCTGGGGGAGACTGCAGTACACCACTCATCATCGGCAAGGGGGGTCAGACCAGCTGCCTCTGTCTAGGTCTGGGCTGCTCCTCTGCAGCCTTAGTACTCTTGTGTGGGCCTTTACCTTGGCCTACAGCCTGGGGCTCTGCTAGGCTGGAGCTCCCTCTGCTCTTCCCCAGCATTGCTCTGCCCTAGGTACCCTCCTCAGATTCCCAGGCAGCCAGATCCTCCTCTCTCCATGTAGCTAGAGTGTCTCTCTCAGCTCCTGGCTAACAGCCCTCTTATAGGGTCAACTGTGGCCTGATTGGGGCATGGCCCCACCTGTGGCTACTTCTCCCAATCAGCCTAGCTTTCCTCTGGCCACAGCCCTCTCTTAGGGCTGTTTTAAGCCTTTCGAGGCGTAGTGGGCTGACCACCCCGCCACACTAGAGAATACATCTTCTCTGTCCCCATCCATTCATGACTGCATAGGCTGCCTCAGACAAAGAGCTTTGATTTCCGTTTTTTCCCAATCCCACGTTCTGCTCTTTTTTTCTAGCCTCATGACCAAGCAGTTTCACGTTAGTTGTCCTACCTGGAGATGTCAACTTGATGCCAAAGTTGTCTGCCTCACATTCTCTTAATTCTATTCTCTCTTCTTTTATGCCTCTCTAGGCTATGTGGAACACAGGGCTTTCACCACTACCTTTCATCTTTGCCAGTCTTCTGTTATAGTCTTCGCTTCTCTCCAGCTCATTTTGTTAGCTTTCAGTTTTGTTACTACTGTACTTTTCCACCTCATTGCCTCTTGCTCTGGGGGTTCTAGTCAAACACCTGTCTTATATTATTCAGGTCTTTTCTCCATGTATGTCCCAGCCATCTCCATTTTCATTTTGTAATTTCCTCTCTTTTCTGTTTCTCTTTTGTTCTCCTCCAGAGTTCTTCATTTGTGATTTTTTTCTGGCCATCTGATATTGAGAATTTGTCTAATGAAGCTGATAATGAAAACTTGGAGTTTAGATAGTAAGGTCTTAATAAGTCTCCAAGTTTAGTGCCCTATAGTAAAACTGACTTTACAATGGTGTTAATTATTCAAATTTAGTTTGGGAGGCAAGATTTTTGTTTCTCAAGATCAGCTTTAGTGTTACTAAGGCATGCCTGGCTTTCACTATTCTGGCTTTAATGTCTTCATCTGCTCCACCTGTTGTGCTTACAATACTGCCAAGATGTGTGAAATGTCGGACCTCTGATATGTCAGGCCCAGAAAGCTTCCTAAAAGCCTTTTTATAGCATGGATAGAGATTTCTTTCCTGGGTATCTGGCTGGTGAATCTTGCCATATGCTCAGAGTTTAGCTGATCGCCATATTTGGGGTCGGGAAGGAATTTTCCTCCAGGACAGATTGGAAGAGGCCCTGGAGGTTTTTCGCCTTTCTCTGTAGCATGGGACATGGATCACTTGCTGGAGGATTCTCTGCTCCTTGAAGTCTTTAAACCATGATTTGAGGACTTCAATAGCTCAGATATAGGTGAGAGGTTTTTCGCAGGAGGGGGTGGGTGGGTGAGATTCTGTGGCCTGCGTTGTGCAGGAAGTCAGACTAGATGATCATAATGGTTCCTTCTGACCTTAATATCTATGAATCTATGAATTTTATGGAGGGTGCTACACCACTATGGAATCCCTCAGAAATGTGTGAACATCGTTCAGAGCTTCAATGAAAATATGACATGCTAAGTAATACACAGTCAGTTCACTGTTAAGCCATTCAAGGTTACAAATGGCATCAAAAAAAGATTTTTTGATCTTTTTTACTGGTAGAGAAGTGGGTAATGAGAAAAATCACAGAACCACCCAGGGGTATGCAATGGTCTTTCACACACATGTTAGAGGATCTTGACTTTGCAGATGACATCACCTTGCTATCCCATACTATGGAGACATACAAACCAAAACAAATGCTCTCCAGGCCTATGCAAAATTGAAAATCAACACCGAGAAAACCCTGAGAATCAACGCACAACATGAAACACCAAAAACACTTTCAATTTTATTCTATTCTATATCAAATATAGATTACTGACAGATTAACACTGATCTGTTACAGGTATCAGGGAAAGAGTCTGTGCATTTTATCTGGTAGTTAGAATTTCCACCAAAGCTTTAAAGAGACCAAATCAGATCCTGTCAAAGACTCAAGCATTTCTCTTGTCCTGTAAGGAATCCTTTCCAGAGGTGCATCTGTGTCCTAGGGGCCCTTCTTTCTTGGACAAACAGAATGCTTCTTTCAATTGCGAAGCAAAAAGTGGTTTGCCTCAGATGTCACACTTCAAATGTTGCCTGGAAATTGACTAAGGCCACCTTTAACAAATTATTTTGTGTTCTGTTTTGCATCCACTTAAGCCCATGGGAAACTTCTCATTGACTTCAATGACAGCAGGAACAGGACCAGGAACTTAAGCCTCAATTCAGGAAAATACTTAAGTGTGTGCATAGTTTTAAGCATGTACTTAACATGATGTGGTGAAAAGGAATGCTTTTCTTTAAAAATGGACTTGGGGTAAATAACTCTGACTCCCAATATTTCAAAGTCAAGGGGAATTCTTAAAAACTAATGACACAGTCTGGCCCTTACTACAAAACTACTGTCTTTTTCTACTTCTTTATGCCATGTTAAAAGTTCCCATCATTTTATATTTACTGTAATATTCTGAGTTGTTTTCTTTCTTTTGTAAATAAGATCTGTGAAAAAAAATTGATGAAGTCTTTTTATGTCTTAAATTCATTGTTATTAGTTTAACTTGCTGACAAATTACATTCTCATCACTGAGTTGGACTCTAATTTCAGATCATCTTCCCATTTTGTCAAATACGCTTGTATGTGTAGTTACCAGAAACCTAGAAACATTCTAAATGACGCTCCCTAGGTTTACAAAGCAGAAGAAATTAGTGTTTCTAGAGTAATTCATACACATTTAATAATCTCTTCCCATCCCACTTTCTGAAATTATATTATTACAGAACACTTATATTGTGCATATTTGTAGAAGGCACTTTATAAACAGACACATTCCCTGGTACAAAGATTTTACAGTCTAAGTCTAGGGTGTGAATGTCCCTTGTGCAGCTGGGAAATGAGGGCACATAAAGTCTTGCTATTAATGCACCCATTCACTAGAACCAGGCACAATTGTACTCAGAGGAGCACCTGGATTGCTTCCGTAGCCACAAGCTACCCCCGAAGGAGTGGTAAGTGGTGGGAAGGAAGCCAGTCCATGACGCTGTTTCCCCTACACACTGGCTAGCACAGAATGCTAAAGGAGGTTGCAGAGTGGGCATTTCCCTATATGCAATGGGGATCTGGGGAAGGTGCCTCTTGGACCTTCCCTTTGGGGAGTGCAAATCTGTACTGCTCCTAATGAAGGCCTGAGCATATCTGGCAATATATTTCCCTAAATAAGACAAGACAAATGAGCCAAAAGTCCAGCCAAGAGTTCAAGAAAGGGAGGGTGAGCAGATTATTAATGGTGAAGAAAAGGGAAGCGGTGGATCATGGTAGGGGAACACATGTACTGCAGTTTGCCTAGCATAGCAAAATTCCTAGGACTGGCACTGCTGGTCTAGTAATTTTTACTTACTTGAACATTCCCATTGATGTCCATGTTAATTCTCATGTGAGTAAGAGCAACTCATCTGAGCGAAGGGACTGTGGTTTGTCCATATTCTTTTATTTCCCCCGATATTTCTGCAGATTCAGAGTAATCTCTGCAGTTTTCACTCATCCTCTCCATTGATTTTATTGGCCAGATAATGAGATTAATGTGTCTGTCAGAATGGAGCACTGTTTCCCCTGGAAGAACAGGAAGTGGGAACTAACCCACTTTGATCTGGAACCCAAAGCTGAGATTGTAGGACAGTTTTGCATTTCCAAATAGCAATCTACAATGTCACAAAAATGCTCCCTCTCTCCCTCACCCATTCTGGCCCTTCAATGGGGCACATATAAACCCCTCCTACTGTACTTAACCATGAGTATGCTGAATACAAGATTATTTGGAGTCTGATGTCCCAGCAGGGGCAAAATATGGGAAAGATGAAGATCCTGTGTAACAGAAAATCAGCTTCTGATTGAGCTAATATTACTTAGCAATTTAGATTTTCAAAGTACTGCACAAGCATTCATCAATCTTTACAACACCCTTGTGAAGTAAGTAAGTAAGTACTATTATACCAATTTTACAGGTACAGAATATGAGACATGCGAGGCACAAATTTTCAAGAGTCCACTAATTGTGGGCATCTCCGTTTCGGGGAAATAAGTTGCTATACCTAAGAGGCACCTAGACTTAGTGGACACTTTTGAAAATGTAGCTCTTAGTGGTTTGCCCAAAGCACTGAGACCCAGATCCTCAGAGGTATTTAGACACCTAACTCCCACTGTTTTCGGGTGGCATTAGTCACCTAAATACCTTTGAGGGTCTGGGCCTGGGATACCACTGTGGTATCAATGGTATCAATGCCTAGATAGACAAAAAAGGGAACACAGAAAGTCAGTGATAGAACTGGGACAAGAACAACTAAGATCCTGCCTCCCATCTTAGGACTCAAACCACCGGACAACGCTGCCTTTCACAGCCAGATAGGGTCACAACTGATGTATCCTGAGGGGAGAAAGGAAGAGCTTATATTAGATTGAAATCTTGCCAGCTGGTCTCTCCACAGAGCACACTGTACACTGAGCAGGTAAAGTAATAATGAAGTGTAAACAATGGAAAAAGAAAGTAGCTGTACAAACGCTAGCTAGTACAGGTGGAATATTTGTCTATGGATGCTATCTTCAGATGTCATTTGCAAATCAGAACTCACACCTGCAGGGACTTCCCTATTAAAAGTAACATATAAAAGGGGAAAGGATATTCAATATATAACTTTTAGGTAATAGTCAGCTTTCCTGTTTGGATATATATCAACTCTCCTATCAGTGGTTGCTTTAAACCCCCTTCCCCCTGCCTTCTGTTATTTTATATTTGCCCTCCATCTTCAGTTGCTGCGTGAGTCTACTGTCACCTTTTCTGGCCCTGCAGCAAGAAGGGGATTGTAACAGAATAAACACAGCCAGCACCTTCCTCCCAGAGCTGCAACCTCTGTGGTAGCTGCAGTCTCCTGCCAGCTACAGTCGAGATCATTATGCACTGGTTGCAAACAAACATGAATAAATTAGAACAACATACAGATAAGGTGGGGGAGGAGAAGGGAGGAAAAGAGGTAGAAAGGGAAGCCAAGAAAGAAACATTAATTAGATTCAACTAGATTGATTTGCCCTGTTTGTTCAAAAAAATTAATTACAAAAAAATGGTAAATTAAGAATAAAAAGCTCCCCATCAGAGAAGCCAAAAGGTTTTCCACTAGAATCTATTACGAGTATCTGAAAGAGGGGATTGTGTCTAATTAGACATTATTTTATGTCATTCTAATTAAGATGACCTCATATTATAATTAGAGATATGCTAAATTACTTGGAAATAATTAGAATGATTGGATATCCACTATGTCTGCCAGTTTGGAAGCTCATGTGTTCACAGTGATTCTGTTTACCTCAGTAACTTTCAATCAGACCCTAGATTGTTAGCAGGAATCTGTCCTGAAAATCAGAGCATTTCTCAAAATATCAAATTATGTCACTTTTTTTTTCCTTCTTGTTAGTGTTATACCCAGGGGATACAGCACAGTACAAGAGAGACATATAGGGTTTTCAGGTAATAAAACCACCACAACATACGGCAGGTACCCAGGCTGTATTATTTGCACTTACTCCCCAGCTGGGACACACAGAACAAACTGATTTTTATTAATTTTTATCTTTACAATGATGATATGTGCAACCATGCTGTGCTTCTACAAAATGCTGTTGCCGGACTGTGAGTGTAATTCTGATCCAGGTCTTAGTATTTTTTCCTTCAAAAATGCTGGATCTGCAACTATTATGATATTATTTATTATCAGTATTTCAGTAGCACCTAGAGGCCCCAAGGTAGTAGGCACAGAACAAACACATAGTAAGAGACTGTCCCTGCCACAGAGTTTACAGTTTAAATGCACAAGACAGATGAAGGGTGGGAGGAGACAGGGAGGTGAAATGACTTGGGCAAGGTCAGATAGAAGATCAGTAGCAGAGTAGGAATAAAACTCGGAGGTCCAGAGTCCCAAGTCCAATGCCCTACCCACTGGACCACATTGCTTTGAGTGTCACTATTGATATCAATAACCCTCTCTATAAACAGATACTATATCACAGCAGCAGCTCTTGCATCCCTTTCCAGAGTGGCTATTTCTTTACCTCTTGCTTGGCTGCTGGAAGTCGCTTGGTTACGAAGCACTGCTTTTAATATTTCATGGCAGTGATTTATCAGTTCATTCTGTGGTAACATTAGCACCCATAAATAATCATGAAATAAAAGGGGATAATTAATATTTAACTGTCAGAGAGATGTACTTGATGGGGGATGACGACTGTCTTTTAGTAAGAGCAGCTGATATTTGTCAGCTGGAGGACAGGACTAATTAGATGCATCAGGCAATGGTGACAGGAAGTTGAAAAACAGCTTTGTCAGCTCTAAAGTGACTTATAGCAAGTGATTAAATATAGGATGTTTTGTTATATGAACTCACACGCAGGTGTGTTCCTCATTTTCCAAATGTCTCCTGTGCCTTTTGTTCCTGTGATAAAACAGGTGCAAAGCAGATTTCCGGCTCTCTGATATACCGTAATTACATTGTAGGGCACAGCAGATACACAGATATATCTCCTACATCCTTGAGGGCCCAGTTCTTCAGGGTGCTGTGTGCCTCCTGAGAAGAACTAAGCACTCCCACTGACTTCAGCAGAGGGCATTCAGCAAACCTCAGGGTCAGGCCCAGTTCCTAGGGTGGGATGAAAACAGAACCAGAAAGCCTAATTCATATAGGGTGTAAATTGGTTGACTGCAATTAGATAGCGGTGGAGGGCTTTGCCCCAGAAAGTTCTGATTTCACATAATCTGGAAAAAAAAATCAAACAAATCCCAAACCTTGTTCTGATGAAAGTCAGATGCAATGTGGCAGTAACTTTTTTTAATCTCTTCGGCAGCAGAACTGCAAGCTTCAGCTTCATACTCACCTCCTAATGGGATCTGCGAGTTCATGGACTGAAACTGAGATAAGCCCTCTGGGGAACAATTTATCCCAATTATAGACAGAGGTTAACATGCTTCAAGATACACAACAACTGGAAGGAAAAAGCAGCTTACGGTGAAAAAATGGAGTGGGGGTTGTAGCTACAATAAGTTGTAACTAACTTAATAAGATCATTGCCTGAACAGTGAATAAACCATGCTTACAGAGAGTAGGCAAAACAGAAGCATAGTTCTAATCTAATCCACCAGTTAAACTGCAATCACGAAGAACACTAAATAGCTTAGTTAAGAAACCAGAAAGTTTAATATCAACTCTGATTGTTTGGATTGAACAGTTCAGACCATAAAAATATTTCAAATGAACTGTAGTTATCTGTTGGAAGTAATCTGTTTAACATAATAAGTATTTGCGCTTTCACAAGGAAAAAATAATATTTCTCTCTGTCCATAACAAAGTCACACCCATACATATCATTTGGCACCAGAAAAATACTGAAGATGCTACAAAAGCACCTGTAATAAATGTTTTATATTTATAGTCCTGGTATGATTTGTTTCTTTAAAAAAAATGATGTCTACATACAGCATGCATTGTTCATCCTCATTACTCAGATGCAAGATTGAAAGATATATTGCAACATATTCTTCCTTCTCCAGGCTTTGATGACCTGCCTCAAAGCTCTCTGGGGATAGAGCTGTACGGTTTGTGATATACAGTTTAGGCTTGGAAAACAGATACTGGATTACAAACTGACCTTTGAGTCTGTTTTTGCATCAGTTGAGGAAGGCTGATTGCAATTTCAACTCTAACAGCAGAGGATACTGCTGTGGTACAGGTGATTCCCCTCAAGCCTGTGCCCTCATAAGAAGGAAACTTAACAGATCTGTCTTTGGGGACAAATTTAAAAGGTTTCAACTTGAAACTCTAACTCCTATTTAGAGAGACATTTCCAGATTGCACATTATTTAAAATGTAGGGGAACTAATCCTTATGTAGCCTCCAGATACTGCAACTTAGCACCAGTTCTCACTAACTTTGTTAATAATTTCTGGCATGAGCTAAATTTTCCAAAATATGTATTCTGTGCTACTCAGGTTCCAGTTCCATGCCCATCATTGTGATATCTGAACACCTCCAGTAGTGCATCAACCCATGTGACTAGCATCGGCCACATATTGTTCTTTCTCTCTTCCTCTCTCCGGGGGAAAAATTATGCATGGATTTTTTTTAAATTACTTCTGTTGGCTATTGTCTGTGGTTTTATTCCTGAAGACAAGGTTGAAGAAGTGCATCTTTCAATTGGAAAGGGGTGAGATTTCTGGTGGGTCTTAGTTCTTGTGGGAATTAGTACCGCATGCTTGGATTAGCCCCAGAGAAAGCTCAGCCTCCTATACAACTGAGCTTTACCCTGGCAGTGGACAAATCTATTGCATCAGGGGAGTGGGGCTGTCAATCACAGTCATTGTTCCTGAGGTTCAAGCAATCTTTTAGGTATCCCAGACCCAGACCATTAAATACCTTGAAGATAAGGAGTGAGATCTTGAACCTGACACAGTGTATACCTAAGCTGCTGTGCAAAACATTAATTATAATGTTGTGCCTTTCATCAAAGAATCTGGAAGCACTTTACCATTATATCCCCATTTTAGAGATGGGCATGTTGTACCAAATCTATTCCTGGTTTGGGATGAAATTGGTCCATGGAATTTAAGTGACTTGCCCAACGTCACATAATAGGTCACTGACAGAGTCAGAAACAGAAACCAAGACTTCTCATATCTAGTCCTTTGTCTAATCATGTGACAACATAGTATCCCACATCCAAACGACATTTCTTATGTGTAAAAAGTAGTAATTGCACATTTCCTGTTGTGTAACTTGTAACCGCACACACAACTGCATGTTTGAATGTGCAGCGTATACATGTGGCTATGTACATTTCATCCCCAAATATTGTCCATTAACTATTTCAGTTCATTCACGTGTTTATTACAGTTTTAGAGAGAAAATGCTAGCAAAATACAGCAGTATGTTTTCTATAGATACAGAAAAGTCACATACACACACCTGCACAGCATTCATCATATTCCTGAGCACTTATGTACAAAACAACATCTCTGTAGTTACATTAAAAATGTAACTATTTCAGTAGTGGTGATGACTGTGATACTGACTAACAAAAAACCCAGGAAATGCGTAAACTGCAGCACTGTCCTTAATAAACAAATAAAAAGGGACAATTCATTAGATGTAGGCATATTTAAGCCTTAATTCTGAAGTTCCAGGTGTCTTTCTGCACATGCTCTTCTTATTGAAATGTGATCAATGTATTTAATTTTCATGATTCTTCTGGTGGAGACTGGTGATTAAATAGGAACAAAAGATTCTGCCATCCTTGGGGAGGCGGGGGGGGGGAAATCCCACTGAATTCAATGGGAGAGTTGCCAAAGTGAAGACTGCATAAAAAGTGAGTAAAGACTTTAGCATTGGGCCCCATGTTTTCACTACAATTCATATTACAGTATTTACCCAACAATCCAGTGACTCAGCCAAAAGGGACAGTGGGGGGAAAGGATTATCTCTTATGCATTTACACACTACACATTTATGTTTTAAACACATTATTTATCCAACGGCTCACCAGTTTGGGAGCCAATCAAATCTACAGACCCAATCCTGCATCCAATGCAGTCAAAGGCAAAACTCAGACTGATTTCAAGGAAAGTAGGTTCAGGTCGTATCACTTCAACTTAAACACATTATAAAATGGAATAATGCTCACTGTAAATATCCAGGAGCTAACTGATCAAATAAGCAGAGATATAGAGATGCCTGCAGTCCCATATGTGAAAATAATGCCAGCCACAGCTCCAGTAGGCTGTGCATGATCTCACATGGAACCGAGTTACTCAATGTGGTCGACTCTTGTACATGTGTAAAGTGGGTTTAAAATACTACTGCTTTAATTTAGCAGAGTTGTACACCCACTTCTCACAGGTATGAGTAACTCCACAAGGTGCAAGGCAGTGAGTAATCATGCCATGTACCTGAAAGCTTCTTATTTTACTTATGAGCTAATCACAATATATAAAAATATTTTATTAATTTGACAGACTTTATTAATACGGAGGTTAATTGCCTTTCTCTGGCACATTTTCTCTGCCTACATCTGTGTCATAATACTATTTCCTTCATTAGTTTTTAAAGCGGAACAGCTAAAACTCAGGTTATTAAAATAATATGTCTATGACTGTGTTTCTGTACTGTGTTATGTGCTTGCAGTTTAACTGATGAATCACCTATATTTCCAGCAGAGCTGGCCTTGGATTCAGAGGAGCACCAGGAAGGTGGGCCAGTGGGGGGAAGAATGTTATCGGCTGTTGGCACCACCACCACCACTTTTCAATTCCCTGGCCATCTTACAAGAATAGCCCTTTCCTGTAATAATACATGGAGAGTTACGACGACAGAAATCAAAAGGTTCCTTTTTCTCCCTGCGGGGAGGTTTTATTATTTATTTCACCCATTTCACAACTAGATATTGCTGCCAAAGCCATTTCTGATTATAAATTTTAACCAAGTGTAAAATTCAGCCTGCCATTTTGATCTTTAGGCGATTACTCAGGCACTTTCAGCTGACTGCACTATTCCTTTGTCCTTTCAGCTGACTGCACTATTCATCATTATTAATCAATCACTCTGGAGTCCTAGTCCTGGATCAGGACCCCATTGTGCTAAGCTCTGTACAGACACAGAACAAAATGACAGTTTCCTGCCCCAAAGAGCTTACAATCTAATTATAAGGCAAGAGACAATAGGTGGATACCAACAGAGGGAGCATAAGGAAACAATGATACGATATTGGTCAGCATGATGGCAGCAGTCACAGCACATCAGCTGTCTACCTATGACTGTATCTCTTACATTTATACAAAGGGTGATTGCATACACAAGCCAAGATATGTCTTTCCAGCTTCCTTGCAAAATGTGTCCCTGTGCATAGCTAATTAGCAAGCATTTAAATACTGGCACATTTTACATTCACTGTCATATGGAAGCCACCTTTCACCCTTATATAGCAAAGGAAAGCTATCACTTCCTTTCTTTTTTCTCTCCCATGACTTCATAATTCCCTACTATGCTTTCTTTCTTCACAGGTTCATAGATTCCAAACTGAGGGAGATTACACAGAATGGGCCCTACAAACAATTTCTGACTCTTCAGCAACATAAGCGAATAGGGGAAGAACAGTTGGCCACTGTCAGTGTGCATTGAACTCTAAGGCCTTCTTTTCGATGTTAAAATAGCTGCATTTTTTTACCTCAAGGTAAATAACGCATATGAGCTATCCCAAGGGAAAGACACGTGGAAAGCAAGGCACTTTGGTTTTACCATAAGGTAAATTGTGAGGTAAACAATCTTATATCCTCTCCAGGGGTTGACCTTGGCAAGTTTATCTCCTGGTAAAACTAAAGTGCCTTGCATTACAAGTGTTTTTACCTCAGGATAGCCCATGCGCATTAGTTACCATGAGGTAAAAAAAAAAAAAATACACCTTTTTAGCAGTGAAGACAAGGCCTGAGTATTTTGCAAGTGGTATACCTCTCCAAGCAATTATTCGTTTGCATACCCCCACTTCCCGATCCATTCTCTGCAGAACAAATCACTCCTACTACAGTGCCATATAAGAAAGGAACATAATTACACACAATAATACACATATCTCTCAAGCCCTACATAATTACAATTTAAATTGGTTTACTCTGAATCCTTTCAGCTAATCATTTTCAGCCAACTCTAATCAACTTTAAGTACTAAAATAAATTTAACAACATTTCTACCTGTTTTTGCCACTCATATCTGCGCTAAGCCCCATATACTTATAATAAAGGCTACAATTTATTCATGGGTATTTTTAGTAAAAGTTATGGACAGGTCATGGGCAACAAACAAAAATTCATGACCCGTGACCTGTCCATAACTTTTACTAAAAACACCTGTGATTAAATCTTGTTGGGGGTGAGGGGGTGCTGGGAGGCCATAAGAGGGCTGTTGCTAGGGGTGGGCGCCCAGGGCCAGCGGCACCAGCCACCCGGTGCCTTAGACTTCGGTTGCTCCAGCTGGCCGCCCGGGGACCAACCCCAGAGCAGTGGCTGGTGTTGCTGTCCCTGGGGCTACTCCAGCAGTGGCTGGTGTGGCTGTCCCAGGGGTCACCTGAGCAGCTGACCCCAGAGCCAACTGCACTGGCCCCTGCAGAAGTCACGGAGGTTGCGGAAAGTCACGGAATCCATGACTTCCGCAACCTCCAGGATGGACACAGAGCCCTACTTATAATGCTGCAGCTCCATCAGGCATTGAGAAATTGAACATAGCTGCAAACTCACAACAAAAAGTTTAGGCTCCACTTCCATTATTAAGCCTCACAAAACCCCTCTGAGATAGGCAAGTACTATTTACTGCAAGTGGTAGTTGAGTAACTGAGAAATGAAAAGGTTAGCTGACCTGCCATGAGGTTCAGCTTGGTTGTCAGGGTCCACCCACACCAAGCTGATTGTAGGACCAGAGCTGTGATGGGTATCCCAGTCTTTAGTGCAATTTAGTAAAATTCCACTTTAAGTGCCCAGGGAAAAACAAAACAAATGAATTCAGGAGCCAGGAAATTATGTGGTCAGTAATTTAAACATAGAAAGAAAAAGTAGTAAGGAGAAGACTAAGATTCCAAAACACCTTTTCCTCCTTCCAAATTAAGAGTACCTCCAGTCATTTGTCAATTAGTCAGCTACTTCTAAGCTGTGTTTAATAGACAGCTCCCTGGGCCTGGGATTCTCTTGGCATGTATCAGCACCTAGTAGACATCACTGCATCCTTCCTCTCCCTACGGGGTTTCATTCCTTGCCTCTTGTACAGACCTGTGAGAGTTATTTGCTCTTACTCAACTCTTGTTTATGGGTTCTGATAGGAAATAAAAGTGTTCATGTAGTGCACTTTATCTAGGAAAATGTCATGCTTCATACATTCAGTTATCAACTACTACAGCAAGCACTTTATGTTATCTACAAAAAGCAGGCTTCAGAAGGGAATGAACTATGGAAAATCAAAGTAAAATTACTAAGAAAGAGGGGAAAGCAGAAAGCCTGGTTTATGGTGTTTTTCCAGCTATAGTCACAACTTTCTAAATAACTTTGCCCCATTTATTTGTAATAGTCAAATAATGATCATCCAGATATGATGTACAATAATAAATAACCCCTCTTTTCTAGAGCAGCACTTCTCAACCATTGGGATATGACCTGCAAGTGGGTGGCAAAGGGGCACTTAATGGGTCACACTGCACCAGCTAATAAACAATAGCAAAAAACGGGAAAAAACTCCTGCAGTTGGTCCTACTCAACCTCTTTCTGATGCTGCCTCTGCCACACCCCCTAACTCAACTTCAATGCAACTCCCCTCATTCTCTCCCCCACACAGAGCTCAGATCTAGTGGAAATGGAACCTCAAGAGGATATGGAACCAATTTGTACAACCTCTTCAGGCTTTGATGGAGCTAAGTACCGTGTGGGAGTGGAGGAGAGAGAAGCCCCACCACCTAGTGGCAGATTAACACACGGGCCCACCAGAACCTGGGTAGAAGAGCCACCTGTTCCTCCTCATCCCCCTGAGGCCCTGCCTCCCAGCCAGGCAGCGGTAAGAGCCAGTCAGGAGCCTGGTATGTTGTGAGGAGCCTCAGACCCCCTACCTGCTCTGGGCAGGGGCCAGAGTGCCTGAGAGCAGGGGTTCACAGTAATGAACCACATGGGATTTTTTTTTTATCTTGAGTGGAAAAGGGTTGAGAACCCTTGAACTAGAGATGTACCCAAAACAAAACATCAGACCTCAACACTCCCAGACTTTCATGGGAACGGAGCAGGGAGTTCAGAATTCAAACCTCCATTCAAACTTTATGGCAGCCCTTTTCTCTACAACAAAACCATGGATCTGAACCCACTAGAACTCTCAGTGGTAGAAATTTGGATCTGGATCCGAATTTGACAGTTTGAAAGTACTCATTACATACAAATTCACAGTTACAAAATGCAGATAAATCAATACGGGAAGCTAAAGGTATCAACAACAAAAATCTATGGCCACTGGGGTTAAGGACACTAAGAAGGAATTGTTTAACAACATCAGGAATGAACAAAATCCTAACAATGGTATAGGCCATTAACATCAATTTTTAATGAATCTTGGAATCCTGGGGAAGTTCCATAGAGCTGAAAAAAGATAGTGTTGTGCCAATATTTTTAAAGGGTAAAAGGAATAATTACCTGAGTCATATGACAGTTAGCCTTACACTGGTTCTGAGCAAAATCAGGTAAAGGTTGATATGAGATGTAATTAATAAAGATTTAGAAGATAGCATAATTAAATTCAATCCACATGGTTTTCTAGAAAATACGTCTTGTCAAACAAACCTGATTTTTTTTATGGGATTACAAGTTTAGCTGATAAAGGTAACTGTGTTGTCATATTATACTTAAACTTCTGTAAGGCAACTGAGTCTCACATGTTTCAGAGTAGCAGCCGTGTTAGTCTGTATTCGCAAAAAGAAAAGGAGTACTTGTGGCACCTTAGAGACTAACAAATTTATTAGAGCATAAGCTTTCGTGAGCTAAGTGAGCTGTAGCTCACGAAAGCTTATGCTCTAATAAATTTGTTAGTCTCTAAGGTGCCACAAGTACTCCTTTTCTTTTTGAGTCTCACATGACGTTCTAATGAAAAAATTATAATTACATAAAATCAATGTCACCATTGGCAATCCCTCAATTCGAGGATGATCTCTACCACAGATTGATATATAGGTCCTGAGATGATCCTGGAACCACAGATCCACCCAGAGTAGGTACAGACATTTCCTGGAGAGTCAGCTGCCTGCTAGGAGAAAGTTCTCTCTTTTTCCTTCCTTCTGTCTTTCCTTTCAGCTGCAAAAGCAAGGCACTTCTCCTCAAAATGGGCCACTCCCTATTGGAGGGTGTGGCACCACTGATCATTTGGTGGCTTGCTGCTCCCAGCTTGTGATGTACATATCAGTTTTCTTGAGATACGCTTTCAGTGTGTCTCTGTAGCATTTCCTGTGATCATCACAGGAACAAAATCAATGCATTCTATGCTGAATGGATTAAAAACTAGCTGATATCAATTGTAAATTGGGGAATCATCATCTATGGGGGTGTTTTAATGAGATCCTGCAGAGATCTTGGCCCAATGCTATTCAATATCTTCATCAATGAGCTGGAAGAAAATCTAAAAGCATTGATGGTAAAGTTTGCAGATGCCACAAATTGGTGGAGTGGTAAATAAAGATGACCTGGAACATTTGGTAAGGTGTGTTTATTGAACAACATGAGTTTTAATACAGTCAAAAGCAACAGATACAGAAATTACTGGGTGAGGATTACTGACCTGTATTATGTAGGAAGTCAGACAAGATGATCATAATGGTCCATTTGCCCTTTAAATGTATAAACATATTGCAGGCATAAAATGATCTAATAGGTATGATACTCAACTGTACTGGACAAAGCCCTTTTTCTGAATATACCTACTATCAACTAATGACTAGCAGAGAAATAGGCAATAATAATGATAGTTATGTTGTCATTAGGCTCCAGAGGCAACATCAAACCGAGATGAATGGGGGCAATTCTCATTTCACTTGGAGCTACCCTTTCAGGATAGCTGTCTGGCTGCAGACTCAGGAAGACAGCACTGCCTGCCTTCATGTTTGGAAGAACTTCTTTGCAACCATAGAGCTAGATTATGCCATTTAGACACAGCCACACATAGCATGGCTATGCCACTCCCAGGGAAGCTCAGGGAGGAATTGTGCCTTCCTGAGGTGCCTGTCCCTGAACTTCTAAAGCATCTGCACCAGGCTTTAGCACAATCCCTCCTTTTCCCCAGGTGCAGCTGACCTGCTCTATGAGCCAGTGCCAAGAGAGGGAGGGGGAGAATCACAGCTCCAGCCACCCCCCTAACCCTCCCTGCACCATTTTGGGATAATGTGCGTCCTCCGAGGTGAATAGAGGAAGCAGCCTCTGAGCATAGGGTCTGTGACCCCAGCAAACAGTGTACAAAGGGGAGGGGAAGGCTCCTTATATCCTGCTTCATCCATTGTTGCAAGAGCCAAGGACAAGCTGTCTCATCAAAACTAAAAGCATAATTAAAAAAAAAAGAAAAGAAAAATAGGGACTCATATGCAAATGCCTTTGAGCTACTTCCATGGCACACTGAGCTCTACTACTCAGTTCTGAACTGCATTCTTTTTCACAAACTTTTCCTCTAGTAACCAGGCTCCTGACAGTCTGGGGAGAGAAGAAATTGTATTCTATGACAGCTAACCGGCATCACAATTATTCTGGGTTTAGTGGTCTGGTTTAAGTTTTTGTGTGAATTTAGTGCTAGCACAGAGTGCTTGAGTGACAACCCTGAACTCTTAAGTCCCATATTTACCCACAACAACATGTGCAAGAAAGGGCAGCAAAAGTGCAAGCTCTCCCACATTGGTCTGCCAATATACCTCAGCTCTGAGCTGGCAGAAACAGTGACAGAGAAGGACAAAGTTGATTGCCATTTCCAGCCAGTCATTGGCCTCTCCTTGAAGATGTCCAACAAGGATTCCAAACACTGCTAACACCGGTAAGCCGAGACCATCAAACTCACGCCACACAGGCCGTCATACAATAACAACTGTACCTTCCTAAGTGTGTAAGCAGAAAAGTTATCAGCCTATATAATGATATAAAATTCTACTTCTGGGTCATATACTGATACCCTTCATCACAGTAACATTTCCGTGGGACGACTTGCAGAGTGAGAAGCTACCCAAAGTGGGCAAGGGCATCACAATCTGCCTCTTTGTGCTAGAGGAGTGAGTTACAATTGCTGCTGCAAAAAAGAGTTTAGATTTTCCTGCCTTTTTTGTGCTTATATAGTCACAGCCATAATATTGCATTAATGTAAATGTTTAAACAAAATTAATAATGTGCCATAAAGGGAGAGGGCATGTTCCTTTGGGTTAGTTTATTTTAAAAAAATGTACAGTATGTTAATTGCTAGGAAATCCTGTATTTAAAGCTGCATTATGGCATTTGCTTAGTCTGTAGCCAATAAATCATGTAGTTAAACCTAAAAGCTAATCATTGACTACATGCCTATCAGAGCTGACTGAAAGACCAGTAGCAGCTGGCAGGAAATGGGTAAGAAAGCTGACCACAGATAAACTGTAGGATGCTGAAGAGTAGCAGAAGATATACTCTGGAAGAGGAAGCCAAGCTGGCAGGCCACAGTGTAGTATAGTGCATACAGTACATTCACACTGCTATTGAAGTATGTGGCCACCAGATAATGGTCAGGGGACACAGCTGTCAGTCTGCGATGAAGTAACTCCAAGAAGCCTGGAGCTCACTGTGGTACAGCTGCGGATGTTTCTGTTAGGCAGGATAGAGCCCGCCTGACTCAAGGGTAATATAGCGAATTCAATATCAGATATGCAACCATAAGTAGGTTTGCAATACTTATTTAAACCATCATTGATCAAAAGAGGATACTAGTGGAAGCTCCTCGGAGCATCACACACACATCTATATTGTTGTATATATTTACTGCTGTATGTCCAGCAGTTGTGTGCCCAGGTTTACAATGCAGTGTGGGCATTCAAGGGCGGGCTTGGAAATACCCAATCTCATACTCATGCAAACAAAACTCCCATTAACTTCTGAGAGAGTTTTGTGGATTAGGCAATCCAGACCCCTTTGAAGTCAATAGGAGATTTACTATTGACTTCTGCAGAAGCAGGACAGGGCCTCAGGCCCTTAGGGTATATCTACACTTCACACTAAGCCTGGGCTTTACTCAGGTTTGAGCCCAAGCCCCTCTTCCATCCACAAACTGATCATTTATCAGTCAACAAGCACACAGGACCTGGGTCGTAGGATCCCACCTCAGGGGGCAGATCAGAGACCAAGTCCTGCTGTGACTCAAGTCCAAGCCCTGTCATTTGGCAGCATGGACCCAGCTCAAGCCACAGACCCAAACTCAGAAGGTCTGTGTAGTGCAGTACAGGGGAGAGCTGGGTCCAGCAGTTGTGTGCCCAGGTTTACAATGCAGTGTGGGCATTCAAGGGTGGGCTTGGAAATACCAAATCC
Organism: Dermochelys coriacea; assembly: GCF_009764565.3. Classification (NCBI taxonomy): domain Eukaryota; kingdom Metazoa; phylum Chordata; order Testudines; family Dermochelyidae; genus Dermochelys; species Dermochelys coriacea. Next base: position 32,614,079 of record NC_050070.1, on the reverse strand, counting down.
ACAAGCTCAGGGCCCACAGACCCAAGTTTACAATGCAGTGTAGCCATACCCCCAAGTGTTGTTTTCAGCTGAAATATGTTGTCCATGCTAGTTAGTACATTATTCACAACAGAGATATCAGGCTTCCCTCATTATGAAAAGAAGATAATTATGAGTCATTAACCTGCTGGTGGCAACAACACAGAGTAGTAAGTATATCCAGGAGACATGCTACTACAGTGCAGCTCAGGGATCGGGGGGACAGACTCTGCCAATCTTGCCAAATGAATAGATGTCCTGTTGAAAACTGCTGTCAGGTCATTCAGGGATTAGAGAGAAAAGGTTTAAAATATTCTGACTAACGGCTTATAAACCCAGGTTACTGATCACACAGTTCATCGGCTGAGACCTTATTTCAGGGTTGGAGGCTCTTAACATGGAGCTGGACTGGGCAAAGAGCCTCTTCCAGATTTACAGTCATGCCGCAGTAGTCAGTGTTTAATAACGCTAACATGACATCATCAGTCAGGGACCCTGATTGAAGACACTGGCCTTCTAACCATTCTGTGGGAGAACTGTAAACTCTTCCAGGCAAAAAACAGCAATGTTCAAACTGATGTAAAGATAATTTCTGGAGAAGGTGGGATCATTGCCTTAGCAATAGCTCTGCAGCTTGCTGAAAGGGAAGACCTGTGACAGCAGTTTAGCTGAGTAATGCAGTTGAGCCAAAAAAAAAAAATAAAAAGTACAGATGTGTAAAGAGTATTAGTTGCTAACATTTTTCCTTCTCCTCATTCCTTGTAATGGTAGGTGCACTGATGTCACATTTACTCAAACCGTCTATTCCAAGCAGGGTGTGTTGCACCTGGAGAGGCCGTTGTGCATTCCTCTCCGATATGCAGGATATCAGGGTTAGCTAAATATGAGTTCAGCTGTGTGACTGACTCACTGCTTGTTCCTGGAACTGTCTGAAGGAGGAGAGGATGCTGTGGGTAGGCTCTAACTGTATCATCTGGGTTAGGGCCGGTAGCAGATGGTCCTAAAAACATACTTCCATGTGGGTTTAAAATAGAATAGCACCCACAATCAGCTGAATGGGGAAATGTGAAAAAGCTTGTCACACAAGGAATGCTGCTGTGAAGATTTGCAAGGGGTTGCAAAGTTTTATCAGTCTCTGTAGTGTGGGAATGCCTGGGGCCTGATTCTCCTCAGCCAGGTCAGATGTATGCCAGTGTAATTCCATTGACTTTGACAGAGATCCTTCTGGTTTACACCCAGGTATTCACAAAGCAGAATCTGGCCTCTATTATATTTCATTCATTTCTACATAAAGCAAAATGAGGAAACTGGCGAACTTTTCTTTAAGCAGTTTTTCTGATAACACTGCATCGTCTGAGGTGCAAGGGGAGTGTGAGTTAATAATCATTTTTTTTTAAATCCGTTCATTCATGAGTCACCTGTTCTACATGCTGAGCAGCAGCAGTGACAGCTCTAAATATTCAGTCTCCAGTACATCCTATTGACTGCTTTGATGCCTCACACAGAGTAAGAGAGGTGGTGAGAGGAAAGGAATTGACAACTCTGAGGTGAATGGAGGCTGAGGTGGAAGCAGAGAGTGCTGAATACCTACAGGGAACACAACTGGAGTATCTACAGGACTCCTGAAAGATTCCAGGAATGGTGATAGCACTACAGAGTGGAACCCGCTTATCTTCCCATCACAGAGGTATTAAGGCACAACCCTGAGGTGAGAGTGCATTGCCCACCAGGTATTATGCCTCAGGAATAACAAGCTCTCCTGGAGACTCCCAGCCTGCTGCAACAGGGTGGGAATTGCATGATGCAACTCATGCTGCAACAGGGTGGTGAAACATGCTTCCTTCTCCAACCAGCTGGGCTGATGGATGCAATGGCAAGGTAGGGCTACTGCCTTATCTTTTCCCTGCCCTTCCCCATATCCTTTGTGTTTTAACATTATGTTGGGACTGCTAGGAAATAACACACCCTGAACTCCCCTAACTCCTGGCACTCGGTCTTTATCTAGCAGGAGTGCAAGTATGTTGGCAAAAGTCTCTTTCACCTTTCCCGCAGCCTTCCTGGCTATGCAATGGCCAGGTGCAATCTATGCTATAGTCTTTACATAAGGTAAAACATCACAAACATAGGTGTTTCTACAGCAAATTGGCCACAGTCTTTTAAACTTGGAGAATTCACCATCAAAAGCAAAATAAATCTCTCAGAATCTGTGACTATTCCATAAGGGCCTTAATCTTGCTCCTAAGAATATAATAAGAACACAGATAACGAGCCATACTGAGTAAGACCAATGGTCCAGCTAGCTCAGTATGCAGTCTTTCAACAGTGGACGCTGTCAGAATCCACAGATTCACTTATGCTGCTATAGGGCCCTGTCCTGCTGTCCCTAAATTGAAATAAACTGGAGTTTTACCTATGTAAACTTTGTCTGCCTAAAGACTACAATATTGGATTATTAATTTACACTTCTTAAAGACAAAACTATGGAATATAATAAGAGGAAGCAGTCTTAGGGTTTTGTTGATTATTTTTTGTGTTTACTTTGAGATGATATCGTGGCTTTTTTTTTAAATAGGACAGTGAATTTTTTTTAAAACAAAAATCATTTTTTATAAAATTGTTTTTCAGGAACTGTGTAAAAAATTGGCCTCTTTACAGCCCGCTCTCCAAGAGATATGTTCCCAATGAATGAGAAATTCTTTGGGCCACCAATATCTTCTGCAATAAGGTATTTTCAGAGTACATTTTAAAAGCCAATAATCAGTGCTTTGCTTCACTGGGGTTTTATCAGTTTAAACCTAAAACTAGGAACTCAATATAGCAGAGGCCTATTATATGCCTATTGCAAATACCGTAATGACTATAACCAAAGATATTTTAAAGGAAGATTGCTTATTACTGAGAAAACTCTCACTCTGACAGAGCATAGGGTGGGGAAGAGAGATGATATTATAGCATCCTCTGTATCCTGCAGCCATTTCTGCCTCCAGAAGATATCAGGCTTCCTGGCTACACGTTCATTTGGTAAAATTTGATTTTTTTTTTCAGAAAATAAATTTGAACCCTCCTAAAACCAAAGGCATTAGATATGGAAAAGCTGTACTAGGGCACATACAAAAGCCATATCCAAAGCTGAAATGTACCCCTTGTTTTGTCTAGTTTATTTCTACACATATCTAGGAAGGGTGCTTTCCCACCACTTCCATCATCTAATAGATCTCACTGTAATAGACATGCCTTCATAAGCATGGTTAATATTATCCTCATTTATTATCTAGATTGCAGTAGTACTCACAAATGTGCTAAGTAAGCACTTTCCAAATGCAGAGGAAGACATAGCCCTATCCCCAAAGAGGATACAATCTAAAAAAACTGATTATCACACTGGTTCACATCCTCCAAGTCAGGAGTGGGCAAACTACGGCCCGCAGGCTGCATCCAGCCCACCAGCTGTTTAAATCTGGCCCTCAGGCTCTTGCTGGGGAGTGGGGACTGGGCTTGCCCCGCTCTGACACTCCTGCCAGGGAGCAGGGTTGGAGGCTGCTCTGTGCGACTCCCGGAAGCAGCAGCATGTCCCCCCGCTGGCTCCCACGTGTAGGGGCAGCCTGGAGGCTCTGCTCCGCACGCTGCCCCTGCCCCAAGCGCTGCCCCCCACACACACACCCGCAGCTCCCATTGGCCAGGAACCATGGCCAATGAGAGCTGCGTGGGTGGCACCTGCGGATGGGGCAGCACACAACAGAGCCACCTGGCCATGCCTCCGCGTAGGAGCTGGAGCAGGGACATGCTGCTCCTTCTGGGAGCCACTTGAGGTAAGCGCCGCCCAGAGCCTGTACCCCTGAGCCTCTCCCATGCCCCAACCCTCTGCCCCAGCCCTGATCCCCCTCCTACCCTTCAAACCTCTCGGTCCCAGCCTGGAGCCCTCCTGTACCCCAAACCAGTGGTGAGCTGGAGCCAGTTCACACCAGTTCACTAGAACCGGTTGTTACATTTAGAAGCCCTTTTAGAACCACTTGTTCCGCAAGGGACAACTGGTTCTAAAAGGGCTTCTAAATTTAACCAGCCAAAAGTGGCGCCTTAGGCGCCAACTCCATGGGTGCTCCAGCCCTGGAGCACCCAAGGGAAAAATTTGGTGGGTGCAGAGCACCCACTGGCAGCTCCCCACCCCACCCTGAGCCCCAGCCCCAGCCCCAGCTCACTCTGCGCCACCTCCGCCCCTGAACACGCCGCCCCGCTCTGGTTCTTCGCCCCCCCAGACCTCTCACGAATCAGCTGTTTGTGCGGGAAGCCGGGGCAGGCTGAGAAGCAAGCGGCAGCTTCCCGCTTAGGCCCAGGGAGGCAGAGGTGAGCTCGGGCATGAGGAGAGCCGCCCACGCCGCAGCAAGTAACCCGGGGGGGGGGGGCGCGCAGGGGAACCGCTCCCCACCTCCTGCTCCCCTCTGCCACCCTTGGCCTTAGCGGGAAGCCGACGCCTGATTCTCAGTCCTCCCCGGTGTCCCGCAGAACAGCTGATTTGCGGGAAGCGGGGGGGGGGGCGCAGAGAAGCAGAGTGGGATGGTGCGTTCAGGGGAGGAGGTGGAGGGGATGTGAGATGAGCTGGGGCCAGGCGCGGAGTGGGGAGCTGCCGGTGGGTGCTCTGCACCCACCAGTTTTCCCCATGGGTGCTCCAGCCCCGAAGCAGCCAGGGAGTCGGCATCTAAGGTGCCACTTTTGATGTGATCAGTGAGGGAGCAGCCGCTCCCCCTGCTCCCACCCCCAGCTACGCTCCCCTGCCAGAGGGACCTGCTGGATGCTTCCTGGGAGCTGCCCCAGATAAGCATCGCCGGGACTCCCCACCTCGCCCCCCGGCAGGTGTCTCTGGTTCTTAGGGGTAGGGTGGGCACCCACTATGGTGGCCCACGAGACCCTCCTGCCCGGTTCTGGGGGCAGTCAGGGGACAGGGGAGGGGAGTGGATAGGGCAGCAGTCCGGGGGTTGCGTCAAGGAACGTGGGGGGGGTTGGATGGGGCAGGAGTCCCAGGGGGCAGGGGTGGGCAACAACCCCCTTGTGGGGTGAGGAGGGAACCCATTGTTAAGATTTTGGCAGCTCATTACTGCCCCAAACCCCTTATCCCCAGCCCTACCCCAGAGCCCGCACCCCCAGCCAGAGCCCTCACCCCCTCCCATACCCGAACGCCAAATTCATGGCCCACCATACAATTTCCATACCGAGACGTGGCCCAAAAAGTTTGCCCACCCCTGCTCCAAGTATTTGTACATGGTCACATTCCCTGCCTAATCATTGTTTACCCAAGCTATACATTTTAATGGGTCCTTTCATACAAATCAATCCCTTCAGCACGCCAATCATTTTTATTGCTCTTCTCTGATCTCCCTCCAACTAACATCCCTTTGATACTGAGATGTCAAGAATTGAACTCAGTATTCCAGGGGCAGTCTCAAGGAAGCCATAATACCTAGTTGTTATATAGAGCTCTTCACCAGTAGATCTCACAGTGCTTTACAAATGAGGTCAGTATCATTATCCCCATTTTACAGAGGGGGAAACTGAGGCACAGAGCAGGGCAGTGACTTGCCCCCAGACACCCAGAGGCCAGTGGCCAAGCAAGGCATAGAATTCAGTTCTCCTGAGTCCTAATCCAGTGTTCTGGTCACACTCTCATTCTCCATAAACAGGAGTGCTCTTACTACCTGCTCCTCAATGGGTCTCTGCTAGGTATCCTATGCCTTATTCTGACTGCCCTGTCTAAGTTAGGTTACCTGACCATTTAACAGACATCATATAAATTGGCATAGTAACGCTCATTAAGGTTTTAAGCCCCATTCTGCCCTTGGATCTCCATGCATCTTCCATTTTCACCAACATGTGCATATGTGCCTAAGGGAAGAATTTGGCCCAAAATAGAGAATACATAATCTTTGGCTGTAAATGCAGACTCTATACATAAATGCAGAGAGAGAGTGGGAGTAGAAGAGAGAACTAGCATATGTACTATCCATTATTGTAATGCAAACACCTTTTATAGGTGTATGTGTATACTGTACACATATTGTGCGTCTATACACACAAATATACTCCACATCTGCTAAACTGCAGAACCACGTGCTAATTTTGTTTCTCATACATCTTTGATATCTTCATCTTCCTACAACTCCATCTACCCCAGAATTTATTCTAACATTCCAATTTCCTGAGGTGCTCCGAGCAGCTGCCTGACACAGTGATCTTATTCCTCCAACCCCAAAAAAGTCACATTCCAGACCTAAATTCCAGGTTGGGTTACATTCATTTCTTCACCATTGACATCAAGACTGAAGTCTGATATCGCATGACTGATAGCTAGAGTTTTACACTTTTGAAAGGGGGGTTACCCCAGTTTCCAATAAGGGACATGGCACCTTCTTCTAACCCTGGAAGGTGACGGGACATCAAAGCTTTTAGTTGCATCATTCTGAAAGGAGGACAATCTTTTTGGGTTATTTTTAGAAGGGCTTTAATTGGCTTTAATTTTTCTCTCTCTCTCTGAGCTTTGTACAGTTTGACCTGAACAAGTAAGTAAGGCACCTGGTTTTACAAATAAAGGGATACAAAAACTGCTCTTAAAAAAAAGCTGTTCTAGAATGTGTTAATTTTGTTATTAATGTACATGGCATATGAATTGCCTATGGGGTAGCAGTATAATGTTATAAGCAATCAGTTGGGGAGATTCATGGTTTTGCCACTTCTGAAGAATGCCTTCATCCCAAACCCATGCAGAGTGAGTATTTATGTCACACTACCATGTGTTGGCTTTCTGTGCTATATCCCCACACACCTACTCCTCAAATATTGCTCAGCACTGTTGGAATCACTAAATATGTAGGCCCTGATTCTCCATTGTGTTATACTGGTTTTATATTTGTGTAACTCCACTGAAGTCAAGGGAATTCCACTGGCATAAAAATCATTGACAGAATGGGGTATCAGCCCAGCAGTCCAATATATCTGACCAATAGTTATTGAAACAGTCTATATAACCAATTTCCAGTCTGCAGTTTTCCCATGACACAAGGGGCCAGATCCTCCGCTTGTGTAAACTGGCATAGTTCCAATGAAGTCAATGATGCTATGGCAGTTTGGTTCTATGTGTTCTGAAACAAACAGTTTACATAAAAGGAAAGTTTATTACCACTTCTATCACATGAAAACTAGAGTGCTATTATTTACTGGATGTTTAGTGTTGGCAATGTGTTTGTGACTGTACGCAATTCATTTATAGACCGAAAAAGCAGTCACAAATCCTTGGGTGCTAGATTTACCATTTGGGTCTTTAATTCATCTGTAAAATGTGTTTAGAATTTAATTCAGAAAGCTAACACTTCTAACCTGCCTATGTAGCTGTGCAAGTGTGACAGCTGCCATCTTAGCTAAAACCAGGAATTGAACTGTGGACCTTCTGAACTGACAGCATAAAGTCATGTCAACTTGAGCTAGAAAGCCAGGCTCTATAGGTAGGAGCTGTAACAGACTCACATCCTCTGTGCAGCAGGCAGCTGAAGACACATAACACACACTGACCAGCAGGTTACAGAAGCTCGAACTCAAAGTCTAGCAGTATAACTCACACACACTAGTTTGCCTTCAACTCCACATTCATCAAATGGCAGCAGGTGCTGGAACCACTTGTTTAGTGGGGGTGCCGAGAGCCATTGAACTTGTATATAATGAAAACCACTTTAAGACAGGGGACGTGGCAGCACCCATGGATGGCAGTGTGCGAATAACTTTTGATGGATGGGTAGTCCGACCTTTGATAAAACCACTCTTTCTTTGGGAGATTGTATCTTGTGAATGCCTGAGATCCATTACTATTTGAGAACATACTCAGATCAACAGTTTGGGCACTGAACCCCCATAAGAAGACAGTTACTAAATTTTGCGGAGAACTTGGTGGATCTGAGAGCAGAATTTGGCACCTTGCATTTAACCATACAGGTCTATATCCTGACATGTACATTTAAGCAGCCGCATATGTACTAATGGCAAGATATGGTTAAAAGGAAGTTCACAGAAAAATGAGTATATGAAATCTGGAGCCAAAATACATACAGCCTGATTTAAATACAGGATTAAAGGAAGCTGACAAAATAGTTTTGCTGCCAGATTTAATTAGTATGTTTAATCCCAATGAGATCACCCGAGTTTACTTTTACCTGCTTTGTGCCCCCACTCAGAGTTTCACAGGAATAATAATATGATTGAGTGACCCTTGCATGGGATGAACCTCAAATTGTTCTGAAATAAATTGAATTAATTTGAGATGAATCTTCCCAGTTGCATTGTCTTCATTAACAGAAGTGGGGAGAAGGGAGACAGGAGCAAGTAGTATAGACACACAGACATTAACTACACTCACATCTCCCATTGATACTCAAACACCCAGTTAAATACTTATAGATCTATTACAACACACCTGTCATTAGATTACCCATTCCTGTATGATTCCAATCCATGCTACTCTACATGGATACCTTTGAGTTCATTACAGCCATAGACTTGGACATATGACATGGGTAGCAGTACAGAGGCAAGAGATCACCCTGTAGAAGTTTTTCATATCTAGCAGTTCCCCTGAGATCTGCAAGTCATGGGAGTGGAACCTTAAGCTTCTTTTTGAGGCAGGGTAAAGGAAACCTCCCTCCCACCGAATAATTCAAGAGCTTTCCATGAGTTGAAACTTTAATGGTGAAATCCTAGCGGATCTTAAACATAAAAAAGAAGCTTACAAGAAGTGGAAGCTTGGACATATGACCAGGGAAGAGTATAAAAATATTGCTCGGGCATGTAGGAAAGATATCAGGAGGGCCAAATCGCACCTGGAGCTGCAGCTAGCAAGAGATGTCAAGAGTAACAAGAAGGGTTTCTTCAGGTATGTTGGCAACAAGAAGAAAGCCAAGGAAAGTGTGGGCCCCTTACTGAATGAGGGAGGCAAGCTAGTGACAGAGGATGTGGAAAAAGCTAATGTACTCAATGCTTTTTTTGCCTCTGTTTTCACTAACAAGGTCAGCTCCCAGACTGCTGTGCTGGGCAACACAAAATGGGGAAGAGATGGCCGGCCCTCTGTAGAGATAGAGGTGGTTAGGGACTATTTAGAAAAGCTGGACGTGCACAAGTCCATGGGGCCGGACGAATTGCATCCGAGAGTGCTGAAGGAATTGGCGGCTGTGATTGCAGAGCCCTTGGCCATTATCTTTGAAAACTCGTGGCGAACGGGGGAAGTCCCGGATGACTGGAAAAAGGCTAATGTAGTGCCCATCTTTAAAAAAGGGAAGAAGGAGGATCCTGGGAACTACAGGCCGGTCAGCCTCACCTCAGTCCCTGGAAAAATCATGGAGCAGGTCCTCAAAGAATCAATCCTGAAGCACTTAGAGGAGAGGAAAGTGATCAGGAACAGTCAGCATGGATTCACCAAGGGAAGGTCATGCCTGACTAATCTAATCGCCTTTTATGATGAGATTACTGGTTCTGTGGATGAAGGGAAAGCAGTGGATGTATTGTTTCTTGACTTTAGCAAAGCTTTTGACACGGTCTCCCACAGCATTCTTGTCAGCAAGTTAAGGAAGTATGGGCTGGATGAATGCACTATAAGGTGGGTAGAAAGCTGGCTAGATTGTCGGGCTCAACGGGTAGTGATCAATGGCTCCATGTCTAGTTGGCAGCCGGTGTCAAGTGGAGTGCCCCAGGGGTCGGTCCTGGGGCCCGTTTTGTTCAATATCTTCATAAATGATCTGGAGGATGGTGTGGATTGCACTCTCAGCAAATTTGCGGATGATACTAAACTGGGAGGAGTGGTAGATACGCTGGAGGGGAGGGATAGGATACAGAAGGACCTAGACAAATTGGAGGATTGGGCCAAAAGAAATCTAATGAGGTTCAATAAGGATAAATGCAGGGTCCTGCACTTAGGATGGAAGAATCCAATGCACCGCTACAGACTAGGGACCGAATGGCTCGGCAGCAGTTCTGCGGAAAAGGACCTAGGGGTGACAGTGGACGAGAAGCTGGATATGAGTCAGCAGTGTGCCCTTGTTGCCAAGAAGGCCAATGGCATTTTGGGTTGTATAAGTAGGGGCATAGCGAGCAGATCGAGGGACGTGATCGTTCCCCTCTATTCGACACTGGTGAGGCCTCATCTGGAGTACTGTGTCCAGTTTTGGGCCCCACACTACAGGAAGGATGTGGATAAATTGGAAAGAGTACAACGAAGGGCAACGAAAATGATTAGGGGTCTAGAGCACATGACTTATGAGGAGAGGCTGAGGGAGCTGGGATTGTTTAGTCTGCAGAAGAGAAGAATGAGGGGGGATTTGATAGCTGCTTTCAACTACCTGAAAGGGGGTTTCAAAGAGGATGGCTCTAGACTGTTCTCAATGGTAGCAGATGACAGAACGAGGAGTAATGGTCTCAAGTTGCAATGGGGGAGGTTTAGATTGGATATTAGGAAAAACTTTTTCACTAAGAGGGTGGTGAAACACTGGAATGCGTTACCTAGGGAGGTGGTAGAATCTCCTTCCTTAGAGGTTTTTAAGGTCAGGCTTGACAAAGCCCTAGCTGGGATGATTTAACTGGGACTTGGTCCTGCTTTGAGCAGGGGGTTGGACTAGATGACCTTCTGGGGTCCCTTCCAACCCTGATATTCTATGATTCTATGATTCTATGATCTGAGATTCCACTCTACTACATGGGTTATTTCCATCACAGGGAGAAGCCACCCTTATTTGAATGACACAACACTAACACCTGTCCCATTTCCCCTTCACCATTGCTCCCGCTATAATAAAAACACACTGATGCAAGCAGTGCTTTTGTACCCCAAGAAAGGGAAGAGCCACAGACTCCATGAAGCCCACTAGGGATTTCACTATTGCTAACTGATTTTACATGGAAAGTGCTCAGCTACTACACTGATGGGTGGCAGGATAGATAAAATCGTGAGTGTGAGTGAGTGAGAAATTTTGCACAATGTCTTTCTTACAAATTGTATCACAAGGAGCCTAAATAATACAATTGCATAAGCTGAAATAAAAGGTTATGGAAGAAGAGTAAGAAACTGAAGGTATAAACAAAGGTGAAATAGTTATGTATCTTGTGATGAGAATGGAGAGGAGATGGAACATTAATGAGGAGGTAAAATAGCAAAAATAGTACTGGATTAATTTTCAGAGGTACAGAACACCCAAACTTCCACTGAAGTTAACTGGAACTGTAGGATTACAGTCAGTTCTCCATATGGATGAACTGATACATTTTTGCAACAGACTATTCCCTAAAAAGCCTCCTAATTTTTCAGTTCTGAAGGGCGAACCTTGCAGAAAATGTCTGCACTACTAGAAAAACTGTATTTTTTTCAAAACTTCATCCTCGTGGTAACTACAGGGTAATAAAGGCCCAGTCAGATCTGCATAATACAAGGCTGTAAGCACGAAAGCTACAGTAGAAAGGATTCCTAATGCTAAAGTCGCCCTTGAGTAGCCTCACCTAATACATTCAGGAACTACATGGGCTTCACGTAACTACTGCATTGTGCTCCGATCTTCAATATACAGCCAAGAGTTACCACGGCAACTGCCACATCACACTGTAATTTTCATTACCTCGGAGATAACAGAACATCTTTTAAAAGAATTTTACTTAGCAATCTGTTAACTTCTGTACTTTTACAGGTTGCTACAATAAACTAGATGTTTCCCTTGCTATCATGGCCAACTCTAATTGTTTTCAGGGAATATTACATTAGCTAAATTTCTCCTTCTATTGTCTTTTTTAAAAATGTCCCTCCTCCCCTTTTCTTATTGAAACAAATTTGTTGAAAGAAGGAAAGAATTCTGGAGGGTGAGCTTTAGGCCAGTACTCTTCTGCATCACCCTAACACTGATGCAGAGACTAGTGGGCTCAATCCTAGTCTTTGCACAGTCAATGGGAAATTTACCTGCATAAGTATTGCAAGAACAGGCTCATACTGCAAATTATGTGCATCACATAATGAGCCAAGTAAAATCCTTGGGAGGGGGAAGATGTGTTTCTCTTTGGGCATAGTATATTTGGGCAAACCTCTGTTGGGCTTAACAATATGTCCTGAATCTGCTCCCAATGAACCATGTGAAAGGTTATTACATGTATCCTACCCTCATATTTGTACAGTAGAGCCGTCCTATAGTGCACACAGACATAGTGCAACTCCATCTACAGTGAAGTACACTGAAAGACAGTTTGTTTCAAACCTTAAAAGATTATGGTACTTGTGTTAAGTTAAGCAATGTGGCATCAACATCCCAAATTATTACAGGCCACTGCACTGTGCAAATTGCAATTCTGGCTGTAAAAAAAAATCTGGGATTAGTTAGCACAGTGATAGCCATTCTATAAACCTAAGATCAGTTAGACAGGTTTTAAAGCTGCAGCCACCTTAAGGGTGCTTGTGATGATGCAATCCAACAGTGGGAGTTGCTACAGACATTTTGACTGCATAGGTCAGACGCAGGTGGAATGCCTCCATGGGTGCTGGAGGAATAGAAAGAGGCCTCCACCTCCTAAAAGTAGGGTGACCATATATCCCATTTTGGCTGAGACAGTCCCTTTTTTAAGCCCTGTCCTGGCCATTCCGAGTTTTTTGGCAAAACTGTGCATTTGTCCCATTTGCTCTTGTCAACTGATCATCAGATGGCAAGAGCAAACTGGACAAACAGAGTTTTGCCAAAAAAGTTTGGTGAGACCCCTAGTGGGGAGCAGAGGAACATGTGGGAAGGGGCGAGAGGCAATGCCAGCCCTGCGAAGGAGGAAGGGCTCAGGAGAGCGGCTCAGGCCAGGCCAACCCCGTGCAGACAGGTGGCGGGGATATTTTGCCGGAAGCAGGAGGTCTTGTGCCAGTCCCACATGTGGGGAATAGAGAAGGGCCTCGGGCGGCCCCATGCAGGCGGGTGGCAGGAGGGGTTTGGACTGGTTCCATGCCTGGGGGGCAGAGGAAGGCCTCAGGCTGATCCTGTATGTAGGGGAGATGAGGAGGCTCAGGCTAGCCCATGCAATGTCCCGTTTTCTCTTTGGGAAAATATGTTCACCCTACCTAAGAGGTGAGAATAGGGGCCGAGTTATGGCTACACTGCCTTTGGGGGCGTCTAGAAGCACTGCCAGTGTGACTCTCTGCTGCACCTTGTGCTCAAGGACCACAAAGAGCCAGGTTTAAAAAAAAAGAGCTAAATATGTTTAGATTCATAGATATTAAAGTCAGAAGGGACCATTATGATCATCTAGTCTGACCTCCTGCACAATGCAAGCCACCGAATCTCACCCACCCACTCCTGCAATAAACCTCTCACCTACTTCTGAGCTACTGAAGTCCTCAAATCATGGTTTAAAGACTTCAACATGCAGAGAATCCTCCAGCAAGTGACCCCATGCTGCAGAGGAAGGCAAAAACCCCCCAGGGCCTCTTCCAATCTGCCCTGGAGGAAAATTCCTTCCCGACCCCAAATATGGCGATCAGCTGAACCCTGAGCATGTGGGCAAGATTCACCAGCCAGATACTCAGAAAAGAATTCTCTGTAGTAACTCAGATCCCATCCCATCTAACATCCCATCACAGGCCATTGGGCCTATTTACCATGAATAGTTAAAGATCAATTAATTGCCAAAATCATGTTATCCCATCATACCATCTCCTCCATAAATTTATCGAGTTTAATCTTGACGCCAGATAGGTCTTTTGCCCCCACTGCTTCCCATGGAAGGCTGTTCCAGAACTTCACTCCTCTGACAGTTAGAAACCTTTGTCTAATTTCAAGTCTAAACTTCCTGATGGCCAGTTTATATCCATTTGTTCTTGTGTCCACATTGGTACTGAGCTTAAATAATTCCTCTCCCTCTCCGGTATTTATCCCTCTGATATATTTATAGAGAGCAATCATATCTCCCCTCAGCCTTCTTTTGGTTAGGCTAAACAAGCCAAGCTCCTTGAGTCTCCTTTCATAAGACAGGTTTTCAATTCCTCGGATCATCTTAGTAGCTTTCTCTGTACCTGTTCCAGTTTGAATTCATCCATCTTAAACATGGGAGATCAGAATTGCACACAGTATTCCAGATGAAGTCTCACCAATGCCTTGTATAATGCTACTAACACCTCCTTATCTCTATTGGAAATACCTTGCCAGGTATTTGGCTAAAGGACAACAAGGTAGAGAAACATGATAGTCTGAACATTTGAAAGGTGTTACACACAATGGAGGGGCAGGGAAAGTGACTCATTTAGTGTATTACCTGAAGGTGTAAATAGAATGAATTATAGGAGGAAATTCAGTATAAGGCAATTTAGGTTGACAAGATAGGAGGATAGACTGGATGACATAATAGGTCACTTCTATTTCTTGCTCCAATTCTGGTCACCTCATGCACAAAAGGGGCAGGGGTTGCTCTCATTGTGCACCTAAGAAGGAGCAGCCATAATCCAGCCCTCTGTCTTCACTGACCATGTCAGGGGAAATAGCTTCTAAATCTCTAACGGAAAGATGAGTTGCTATAGTGCTTTCACTGGTTTCGCCCTGATCATTATTAGCTTTAGTGCTTCTGAATCAACAGCTTTGGGTGTAGGAAATATAATACTGGAATGCTTTGCAAGTTTCTCTTTAACCTACATGTTAAATAGCAAACTCTTCAGTGGCTCAGGGGATTAGTAATGGTCCAAAACATTTTCCAGGTCAGCAGCTCAAATTAGGCCCAGATTGTTAGGGACTAAAATTGCCCACTGCTGACAACCGAGTGATCCAACAGTATATTAAATGAGTTTGGTGGAGGATGTCGAGTTCCTATTTGACAGATACCACCACCATAACAGGTACCAACCCTTGCTGCCAGTCTCGGCAAAGAGACCAGAGATTCAACTGGAACGAAAACTGAACTACAGAACCCTCAGACAGCAAGAGGCATTCCCCTCTTTTTCAGTATTGAGGCGTTTGGCAATGCAGTGTGGGAAAGATGGCATTGTGATCACCTATTATTCTATACCTGTTCTGAAGACAAATTGAGGACTTCTGTTTCCAGTGCTGTCAATCAAACATCTTTCACTAATATTAAACGTTTAGAAAAGTGTTACTGGTCTCCCCACCCGCATGCATTATTTACTTTTTTTTTTTTTAACGGCAGTAGTGCCTTGTCTCCAGTTCCATTATCCTAGGCATGCGACACTGAGCAAACTCATAACACAGAGACAGTGGCTGCCCCAAAGAGCTTGCAATCTAAGTAATATTCCACAAGATTTCCAATAATGTGTCAAAGACAAATTAGTATTTTCAGATACATTCTCCTCTGAATCAGCGATCATAACTCTTATTGGAGTGAAGGTAAGCTACACTGAGATAGTATACCAGAAGTACTAAATATTTAGACAAAAGATATGTCCAAACCCCCAATCCAAGATCCTCTAAAGAATTAATAAATATGGAACTCAGCTAGGTATGGATTCAGTCTGGCTCCAGTCCCATGTGGTTCAATTCCATGTCATACAGCACAAAGAATAACTTTGGAATTTAAAGAACTGAAAATAAATCCCTGCTGTGCTTTGGTAATTGTCATTAAACAACAATACAAAATATAAATATTTATAAACACTATTATTTCAAAAGCCTTGAGGACTTCCTTTTGTAATAATTACTATTTAAAGTAAGAATTGCATTGAAAATCAGATGCTGTATGTGAGCTGAGCTTTACTGAATAAATATTACCAAAAGTAAAATTAGCATAGAAAAATGTCATGCAATACTGTCAGCCAATTGACACACTATGCTGGGACATTGGCATATAAGGAGAAGCTGAGATAATATGGTAGTAGGGACCAAATATGTACCTAATTAGACAGATAAGAAAGCACATTGCCTAGTGAAGTAACACTACCACATTCCTGCAGCACCTCCCTGGTCTCCTATTCAAGTACTGAGCTGGCCCAACTCTGTTTAGCTCATGCAGGCTGGCATACTCACAGTCTGAAATGAGATGGTTAAGATTTGTCTTCATAGATTGTTTGTTTCCCATCAAAAACTGTGTAATTCTGGATAACAGATGAACAAGGGCGGATGAACTGTAAATGTTGGAAGAGGCAAATGGATAAAATATTGTTTGTACATGTCAGATCAGAGGGCTCATTCTATTCTCTCAATGTCTTAATGAGTCAACTAGTATACACACCTGCACCATCAAGATTTCCTCAATAAGTTAACACTTTCAGTTATAGAAAGTGTGTATGTATCAGTGTACAGCTACCTGACACATACGTTCCTTCGGCCAATGTAGTTTAGAAAGAACCTTCCACCTACTTTTGATTTCTATGTGTGATGTAAATAGTTGCACATTACAAAAAGGCCCCAGGTAAAGTAATGGAAACTCTAACCAGCAGCTATGCACCTGGTGTTTTTGCATTTCCCAACAGATATTACAGTTACTGGAATGATGTATGAATCTGCTGCAACACCCTCTGTTGACAATTTAGTTTAGGTGTGGCATGAGAGAGATCTGTGGTATTGATATCACTGACCCACAACCTGGTAAGGAGGGAAGGAGCTATGAGAATTTACAGTAAAAAAAAAAAAAAAGGAGCAGCATATAGTTTCAGATTGTATTAATAGTGATCAGTATGCTATTGATTTAAAAACTGGCATGAACAAGCATGCTGACACCTTTATTTCTTGAGAAGCTGTTGGAGGGAGGGGGGGTTAGAATTGCTGTGCTTTGACTTAAACTTTTTCTTCCTGTGAACCAAAAGTCTGCCACTTTTTTTTTTCTTATGACACTGGAATCCCTTGTGCTGTTTTGTGATGCTTCAAAAATGTATGGCAGGATGGAGCTCTAGTCACTCCTCCCTCTTACGTGAAGGTGAAACTTCCACTCCTAACTGCTGATGGGATGGGATCTATGTTCTCTCTCCCTTTTACCAGTTGACCATTTAAGGCCCCATCCAACTCCCACTGAATTCAATAGAAAAACGGCCATCTGAGCCTTTAGAGAGAGGAGTTCTGCTCCCTGACTTCATCATTCCCTGGCTGCTGAGAGATGGTAGCTAAACCTGGTCCAAAAATCTTGACACAGGGATAGCTATTGCTAAGACACAGAATTCCTCCATGCAACATACTGGTAGAATTCAGGATATATTGCATACTGGGCATTCTTGTAATGCACACTTGCTTTTATTTCCCCACTCCCACAATTGTTTGTGCCTTCTCTGCAGCTGCAAAGTACTACTGAGCAAGTTAAAGTTCACCTTTCTTGAACACAGAAGCAATGTTACGTCATAAGGTCATTGCTTTTGGTTGTCATATGGTTACATCAGAACAACACAACAACGTTTATGGTCACCAAGCGAAATGAATCATTTGGAGATTTTAAAAGGACAAAAGTTCTCAGTGTAGATGACATATAGCACATCTGGCAGCTCTTCACTCCTGTTCTGAGAACACCACCTACATTGCAGGGCATATTGCCAGGAGCTGCACCCACATGGGAAGTAGCCAGCTTCAGATGAAAGAAATACCAAAGCAAAATGGATGATTATTTTTCACTCCTGTAGTTTAGTAGAAAGGTACCTGGGAATGCATTTGTTCCCCACCGGTATTGGACACTGTTTGCTAAATTCAGTAAAATAAGAAAGGGAATCAGCCAGGCTTGCATGTGCTTTCTCCACAAAGATGACTCATCAATTGCCAAATATTCAGATTGTGTAATTGCTACCTGGATTAATAAGGGCATGCAGACCAAAAGGAAATAATTGTTTACTGCTTCAGAAAGATTGCATCACCTCATGCTATAATACACAACAGAATGTGATTCACCAACACATGGCAGAAGGATGGAAGCCCTCTTTAGTTCAGACCTAGTATCCAAATGACAACATGCCTGGTTGAAGCAGAAGAACCATTAACCCGCATGAACTGTGTGACAGGGTCAGGCCAGATGGCTATAGGAGAGTAATCCTATTGGGATCCGGCTTCGCCCGCCCACTGCTAAAGGATCCCCCCCAGCCTAAGAGGGGGATCCACAGGACCTGGACACCACATAAATACGGGGGACAACTAATGAAATAACAGGGACAGGAGTGTAGTCAAAGGGTCAAATGAAGGGAACCAGATAGGGACACTGAGCAGAGAACCCCGGACAGCGCCCACTGCTCCTCAAAGGCGTCAAGGGAGTCAGTGGATGCCGCCCAGAGGAACTCTGCCTGGATATGTGAACAGACGGAGGATCGGAAATAGGCCCCACAGTCACAGGAGACTCCATCAGCCAACCTCCTCACTCTGGTTTTATAGACGGCCATTTTAGCTAGGGCCAGGAGGAGGCTGACCAGGAGATCCCGTGACTTTTTGGGGCCGTGCATAGGGAGCGTATAAATAAGAAGGTGAGGGAAAAAGTGCAACCAAAAACAGCTGGGGCTGGGATCCCTAACTCCCCCCATCTGGGGAACTGGCCAGCAGGCCCCCCAGGGGCTGTAGTTGGAGCAGTAGCAGCACCCGAGGGTGGGGGGTTCCAGCAGCTGGCCAGTAACCAGGTAGCAGAGAAGGAGAGGGTGATGTATGGAGCAGCAGAGAGAGTCCAGGGCCTAACAGCAGCAGGAGCAGCCCTCTCCCTCCTTCTCCCTCCAGGCCAGAGGGCTATAGGAGAGTAATCAAAGGAAGAGCTATTAGTCCCCAATTAATCAAGTCCCTTTTCCTTGAGTAAGGGACAGGGAAGGTTCCAGAACAATCAGGAACCTTCTGGAGGCAATTAAGACAGGCTGATTAGAACACCTGCAGCCAATCAAGAAGCTGCTAGAATCAATTAAGGCAGGCTAATCAGGGCACCTGGGTTTTAAAAAAGGAGCTCACTTCAGTTTGTGGTGTGTGTGTGAGGAGCTGGGAGGGAGAATGCATACTGTTAGAGAACTGAGGAGTACAAGCATCATCAGACTCCAGGAGGCAGGCCCTATGGTGGGGATAAAGAAGGTGTTGGGAGGAGGCCATGGGGAAATAGCCCAGGGAGTTGTAGCTGTTGCACAGCTGTTCCAGGAGGCACTCTAAACAGCTGCATTCCACAGGGCCCTGGGCTGGAATCCGGAGTAGAGGGCAGGCCTGGGTTCCTCCCAACTCCTGGTCAGACACAGGAGGAGTTGTCCTTGAGTGTGGGTTCATGAAAATGGCCAAACTGAGGGCTGTTGTGAAGCTCCAAAGAGAGGAAATTGCCAATAAGTGCAAGACCCACCAAGGTAGAGGATTCAGAGTAGCAGCCGTGTTAGCCTGCATTCGCAAAAAGAAAAGGAGTACTTGTGGCACCTTAGAGACTAACAAATTTATTAGAGCATAAGCTTTCGTGAGCTACAGCTCACTTCATCGGATGCATTTGGTAGAGGAGGAACTTTGTCACAACTGTTTAAAAGTACTTTGCTTTTGAACTCCAGAAGGAAATGTGGAATCCAGAGATTCCCAGCATAATGTTTCTTTTCTTAGAACATGGGCCAAAAATTCATCCCTGCAGTAACTTTTAACTAGAGATAAATTTGGCCTGGGCTAATTTTGCTCTGAGGCTTACTGCTCCACCAGTATTCAGATACAGAACAGTATCAATTTGTCACATCATAACATATGACTAAATACGGCATGTAGCAAAGCAAATTCTGCTAATCAGGATCACCATAGGTGCAGATTCTGTGGATGCTCCAGGGCTGGAGTACCCATGGGGAAAAAAGGGTAGGTGCTGAGTACAGCAGCCCCCCTATCAGCATCTCTTCCTGCCCGCCAGCAGGCCCTGCCAATCAGCGCCTCCCCTCACCTCCCACCCGCCACAATCAGCTGTTTTGCGAAATGTAAGAGGCTGGGGAGGTGGGGGAGACAGAGGATTTGGCATGCTCGGGGGCAGGGGTGGAACAGGGGCAGAAACAGGCAGGCTGGGAATGGGGCCTTGAGAGAAGGGGGTGAAGTGAGGGTGGGGCCTGGGACAGAGCCAGGAGTTGAGCACCCCTGGCACTTTGGAATGTCAGTGCCTGTGATGATCACCATTACATGATGCAAACAAGCATCATGTGTTTTAGTCTAGTCTAGTTCAGATGGTGCAAAAAGTACTACTAACAAAAATGATTAGCATTACAAAGAAATAAAGAAAGACCGGACCACTCACAGAAAGACAGTATATGTCTACAGATAAGGTTGGCATTATGGAGTTTGTAGATGTTTTTCTTCTTTGTTGCAAGTTATATGATTTTCCCTACGCAGAGGGGGGAAAAAACCAACAGGAAGTTATTCAGTTTTTCGTTCTATTCCAGCTAGCCATGCATACAGTGCTGACTCAGGAGCAGACATTAAGAAGCAAGATCTGTGAGGGAACTTACAAATCCAATTGTACATCTCCCAAGGGAAGTCATTACAACAGTGTCAAAGAGGCCTTAAGTAGGAGGAATGAATAGGTGGAGGGATATTTGACAGAAAGGGAAGAACAATACATGTAGAAAAGCCTCTCCTAACAAATAAGTCAAATCCGCACACCAGCCTTAAAAGCAAAACCATGATCCTGAGGTTTTTAAGGGAAAAATGATACCAGATGCCAAAAGTTAACAGTAACTAGAGAGACACAGAGCATAAAAATATGCAGTGTAGATGTGTAGTCTGAAGAGTATAACAGTCATGCTCCTCATTTTGTTAGAAGTTTATTTCTAAAATTAAAATATTTTAGATATAATTGCAAACAAGCAAGCAGTCTCATAACTAAATATGTAACAAAACAGGAGGACAGCAGTATTATTAGGCCTTATTTAAGTTTCTAAACCCGGCCACAGAAGAAATATTAATTAAAGATTACATGCAGAGCCTTCAGAAAATGATTATTCAATATAGTAATTATATTCTTTTCGTTTGTGTAATAAAGTGTTATCTTATTGTGCAATAGAATTTAGCCCAAATTTGAGGCTAAAAAGAGGCTCTCAGAGCTTTAACAAAGGAGTGAAGCTTGAAATATTATATATTATATATAGCCCTTCAAAGAATGTGAGTTGCTCCAAATAATGGTGTGCATGTAAGCTGTACAAATCTGAGTTAATGCATAACGTCAATGATCTTTGTTTCAGTGCTGGGCAGATCATTAACTAAAGGTCCATCTAAGTCCTACTAAATAGTTTGCGACTAACAGAACCACTACAATTTAAAATATCACTGTTTTGTATTTCTTAGTATTAGAGATGGGTTTGAACTTAAAGCAGAATAACCCTTAACTTGGAGGTATCATAAATCCTGATCTTAATCCCAAACTCCTGATTTTGCATCAGGCTTATCACACACACACACACATCCTTATATTTGATAAAAGTATATCACTTCCATTGTTCAGCAAGGAGCTGAAGAACAGCTACATGGAGTCCTTATTCACAGAGAAAACTTGCAGCCATATTTTCCACTGCTGGACTGTTAACATTGATTTTCAATAAGTCTTAGAGCGCTGGGGAAATTCCAGCAGACTAAAATAAAACTAATCTTGTGCCAATTTTTAAAAAGGGTAAATGAGATGACCCACTTAAAAATAGGTCTGTCAGCCTGACATCAATCCCAGGGAAGATAATGGAGTGGCTGACATGGATTCAATTAAAAGAGATTAAATGATGGTAGTGTAATGAATGCAAATCAACATGGGTTTATGGGAAACAGATCCTGTCAAACTAAATTAATATAATTTCTGATGAGATTACAAATTTGATTGATAAAGGTAATAGTGTTGATGTAATATACTTAGACTTCTGTAAGGCATTTGACTTGGTACCATAAGACATTTTGATTAAAAAAACTAGAACATAAAATTAACATGCCACTCATTAAATGGATTAAAAACTGGCTAACTGATAGGTCTCAAATGGTAATTGTAAATGGGAAATCAGCATCAAGCAAGTGTGTGGGGTCCCACAGGGATCAGTTCTTGGCCCTATGCTATTTAATGTTTTTAATCAATGACATGGAAGAAAACAAAATAATCACTGATAAGGTTTGCGGATGATGCAAAAATTGGAGAAGTGATATACAATGAAGAGGGCATATCACTGACTCAGAGCAATCTGGATGACTTGGTAAACTGGGCACAAGTAAACAATATGCATTATAATACATCTGAATGTAAATTTATATGTCGTACAGCAGACCAGGCGCCAGCTCTTACCAAGGCTTTAGGCCTCAGTCGAACACTGACAAATTCACTGCTGGAAACCAATTCAGCTCACTAATGTGTTAGTATAGTTAAGAGGTTACAAATCCTATACCCAATGTGATTCATGTTTAGACTTTATGAAGTTGCTGCATGCATTAATCTAATTTAAATTTTACCTTCTATCATGCGATAAAGAAATTATAAGTTTTTGCTCCGTAACTGTAAAAAAGTTTGCTCTGAAACTGTGAACCCAGTCAGGAGGGATTATCTCCTTCCCATCAAGAAGGTTATCAAAACTAAATGGGCCATTGTGGGACATCGCAATACAGACTTTGTTAATTCTGCTTACACTTATGAAGAGGTTGCATGCAAAAGGGCTTGTCCCATCAGCTTGAATTCTGGAAGAAGGAAATAAAAATATCGGACAAGAAAATGTTTCATCTCTTTTGTCATTTGGACTCACATGGGGCCAGAGCTACGAAACAGAAGCAGAGACCCTCAGGGTCAGCCTGGGTTAGCTCTAAAAGACATTCAGAGCTGACAGATTACTAGAACTCTGTGACCTTGTAAAACCATAAACTGTGACTCATTTGTGCATATTATTTGCCTGCTTTAAGCTTGTAATAACTCATTTCTTTTCTTAGTTAATAAATCCTTAGATAGTTTACGATAGGACTGGCTACAAGCATTGTCTTTGGTGTGAGATCTAAGATGCAAATTGACCTGGGTAAGTGACTGGTCCTTGGAACAGATAGTAACCTGAATATTGTTCTGATTTTTAGTGTAAAGCAACCATCTATCACTAAGTTCAGCTTGAGTGGGAGGCAAGATAGACTTGAGTGCCTCAGGTGCGTGTCTGATTCCATAGTAAGACTGTTATAGTGCTTCAAAAGTTCACATTTGTTACTGGGTTGGTGATATCTAATTATAGAATATAAAACCAGTTTGAGGTCTCTGCCCTGTTTCTTGACAGTGTGCCCCGAGTACCATGAGCCATTCCAGACAGTGTGACCGTATACATCTAGAAACAAAGAATGTAGGCCTTACTTATAGGATGGGTGCCTCGATCCCAGGAAGCAGTGACTCTGATAAAAGTTTGGAAGTCATGGAGGATAGTCAGCTGAACATGAACTTCCAATATGATGCTATGGCCAAAACAGCTAATGTGATCAGATGCATAAAACAAAAGAATTTTGAATAGAAACGGAGAAGTTATTTTACCTCTGACTTTGGCACTGGCATGACTGCTGCTGGAATACTGTGTCCAGTTCTGGTGCCTGCAATTCAAGAAGAATGTTGACAAATTGGAGAGGGCTAAGAGAAGAGCCACAAGAATGACTAGAAACATGTCTTTATAGTGATATCAAAGAGCTCAGTTTATTTTGCTTAATAAAGAGAAGGTTAAGAGATGACTTGAACAGTCTATAAATATCTGCATGGGGAACAAATATTTAATAATGGGCTCTTCACTCTAGCAGAGAAATGAATAACACACTCCAATGGCTGGACGTTGAAGCTAGACAGATTTAGACTGGAAATAAGATACATTTTTGAGAGTGAGAACGATTAACCACTGGAACGATTTACCAGGGATCATGGTGGATTCTCCATCACTGACAATTTTCAAATCAGGATTGGCTATTTTTCTAAAAGGGTATGCTCTAGGAATTATTTTGGTAGAAGTTCTATTATTCAGGTGGTCACACTAGATGATCACAGTGGTCCCTTCTGGCTTTGGAATCTATGAATAACCAAGGCCTTCCCAGTTAAATTAATAGGAGCTTTGTGGTTAGATCAGCAGCAATATAGGTCATTGAGGGCCAGACTCTGCCATTCATACTCACATTGAGTGGTACCTTACTCCCCAAACAGTGACACTTGAGCCAAAACTAACAGGAGACTATCCAGCACACCCTTATTAGGGAACAGTACCTTATTCTTATAGGGGGATGGATTCAAAATCTAGTCCGTCTATTCAATGTTTACGTACTAGGATCAATTTTCTGGGTATTTCAGAAGCTGTCATGAAAACTGTCATAGAAAATATGTGTTCAGTGCCATGGAGCCAGGTTTTTGTTTGTTTGTAGTAAAAGCAAACTTGGAAATGAGGGATACAAAGGGACTTTGGTGCCATTCACAAAACTGAAGAAGAGGACAAGTGCCCACCCCTAACATTCTATAGCCCAGTGGTTAGGAAACTCATATGAAGACATGGGAAATCCAGGTTTATAACTCTACTATGACACAGGGATTTAACATAGGTCTCTCATATCCCATGAGTGCCCTAACCACCAGTGTATAGGGAGGGGGCACTCTCAAGTTCTCCTGTTAAGCTCTTCCACATATTAATGATGCCAGAGAGTGAGAATGAATGGCACTCAGAAGGAGGGGTCGGGGAGGAGAACTCCAGAATTCCAGACCCTACTCCAATGAGTGTTTAATTATTTATACTAAGTAGAACAGCTTCAACAGGAAAGCTTGACAGAGACTCAGCCTAGAATAGCGAATAGTCTTCTGGTTAGGGCATTCTTCTGGGAGATCAAGGTTCAAATCTCTGTTCTGGCACAGGGACTTGAAGCCCAGAGTCTCCTAACCTCTAGTTTATAAGGAGAGCACTCCCCCACCACTGCTTGTGAATCAATCCCGAGAAATCAAAATGCTGAGTTTCAGAAGTGTCAAAATGGCACCTGAATGGCATAAGAGGATCCAAAACTTCCTTTTGTACTCTACACACAGTGATACCTTCAGTGCCACTGTATAGGAACAAAAAACACTTGTTTCTAACTAGGGCTGTCAAGCGATGAAAAATATTTATCACTATTAATCGCACTGTTAAACAATAATAAAATACCATTATTTAAATATTTCTGGATGTTTTCTACATTTTCAAATATATGTCAATTACAACAAAGAATACAAACTGTTACAGTGCTCAGTTTATATCTATTTTTGATTACAAGTGTTTGCACTGTAAAAGACAAAGAAATAGTATTTTTCAATTCACCTAATACAAGTACTGTAGTGCAATCTCTTTATCATGAAAATTGAGATTACAAATATAGAAGTATGTACAAAAAACTGCATTCAAAAATAGAACAAATGTAAAATTTTAGAGCTTGCAAGTCCACTCAGTCCTACTTCTTGTTCAGCCAATTGCTAAGACAAACCAGTTTGTTTACATTGACAGGAGATAATGCTGCCTGCTTCTTGATTACAATGTCACTTGAAAGTGAGAACAGCGTTCTCATGGCACTATTATAGCTGGCATCTCAAGATATGTTACATGCCAGATGCGCTCAAGATTCATATGTCTCTTCATGCTTCAACCACCATGTGTTCATGCTGATGACAAGTTCTGCTTGAAAACCATCCAAAGCAGTGCAGACCAACACATGTTCATTTCATTATGTAGTCGGATGCCACCAGCAGTAGGTTGATTTTCCTTTTGGTGGTTCAAGTTATGTAGTTTCCGCATATGAGTGTTGTTCTTTTTAAGACGTCTGAAAGCATGCTCCCTACCTCGTCCCTCTCAGAATTTGGAAGGCATTTAAGATTCTTAAACCTTGGGTTGAGTGCTGTAGCTATCTTTACAAATCTCACATTGGTACCTTCTTTGGCGTTTTGTTTAGATCTGAAGTGAAACTGTCCTTAAAACAAATAACAACATGTGCTGGGATCATCATCTGAGACTGCCATAACATGAATATGTGGCAGAATGAGAGTAAACCAGAGCAGGGGGCATACATTCTCTCCCAAGGAGTTCAGTCACAAATTTAATTAACACTTTTTTTTTAAATGAGTGTCATCAGCATGGAAGCATATCCTCTGGAAGGTGGCTAAAGCATGAAGGGGCATACAAATGTTTAGCATATCTGGAACGTAAATACCTTGCAAAAGTGCCATGCAAATGCCTGTTCTCACTTTCTGGTGACATTGTAAATAAGAAGAGGACAGTATTATCTCCTGTAAATGTATACAAACTTACAAATTGGCTGAACAAGAAGTAGGACTGAGTGGACTTGTAGGCGCTGAAGATTTGTATTTTGTTTTTGAGTGCAGTTATGTAACAAAAAAGACTTCTACATTTGTAACTTGCACTTTTAGGACAAAAAGAAAAGGAGTACTTGTGGCACCTTAGAGACTAACAAATTTATTTGAGCATAAGCTTTTGTGAGCTACAGCTCACTTCATTGGATGCATTTGGTGGAAAATACAGAGGGGAGATTTATATACACACTCAGAGAACATGAAACAATGGGTTTTATTATACACACTGTAAGGAGAGTGATCATTTAAGATGAGCCACACCAGCAGCGGGGGGGGGGGGAAAGGAGGGCAACCTTTCATGGTGACAAGCAAGGTAGGCTAGTATTCAGCAGTTAACAAGAACATCTGAGGAACAGTGGGGGATGGGGTGGGGGGGGAGAATAACATGGGGAAATAGTTTTACTTTGTGTAATGACTCATCCATTCCCAGTCTCTATTCAAGCCTAAGTTAATTGTATCCAGTTTGCAAATTAATTTCCAATTCAGCAGTCTCTCGTTGGAGTCTGTTTTTGAAGTTTTTTTTGTTGAAGGATAGCCACCCTCAGGTCTGTAATCGAGTGACCGGAGAAATAGAAGTCTTCTCCGACTGGTTTTTGAATGTAATAATTCTTGACGTCTGATTTGTGTCCATTTATTCTTTACGTAGAGACTGGTCTAGTTGACCAATGTACATGGCAGAGGGGCATTGCTGGCACATGATGGCATATATCACATTGGTAGATGCGCAGGTGAACGAGCCTCTGATAGTGTGGCTGATGTGATTAGGCCCTATGATGGTGTCCTCTGAATAGATATGTGGACACAGTTGGCAACGGGCTTTGTTGCAAGGATAGGTTCCTGGGTTAGTGGTTCTGTTGTGTGGTGTGTGGTTGCTGGTGAGTATTTGCTTCAGACTGGGGGGCTGTCTGTAAGCAAGGACTGGCCTGTCTCCCAAGATCTGTGAGAGTGATGGGTCATCCTTCAGGATAGGTTGTAGATCCTTGATGATGCGTTGGAGAGGTTTTAGTTGGATGGACATTGTTGAAATCCTGGTGGAATTCCTCAAGGGCTTTCTTTTCATGGGTCCAGATGATGAAGATGTCATCAATGTAGCGCAAGTAGAGTAGGGGCATTAGGGAGACGAGAGCTGAGGAGCGTTGTTCTAAGTTAGCCATAAAATGTTGGCATACTGTGGGGCCATGCGGGTACCCATAGCAGTGCCGCTGATTTGAAGGTATACATTGTCACCAAAGGTGAAATAGTTATGCGTGAGGACAAAGTCACAAAGGATTTCAACAATTTCCATCCCACCATCAACTTCAGCCTGGACCAGTCCACACAAGAGATCCACTTCCTGGACACTACAGTGCTAATACGCGATGGTCACATAAACACCACCCTATATCGGAAACCAACTGACCGCTATTCCTACCTACATGCCTCTAGCTTTCATCCAGATCATACCCACGATCCATTGTCTACAGCCAAGCTGTACGATATAACCGCATTTGCTCCAACCCCTCAGACAGAGACAAACACTACAAAATCTCTATCATGCATTCTTACAACTACAATATCCATCTGCTGAAGTGAAGAAACTGATTGACAGAGCCAGAAGAGTACCCAGAAGTCACCTACTACAGGACAGGCCCAACAAAGAAAATAACAGAATGCCACTAGCCATCCCTTCAGTCCCCAACTAAAACCTCTCCAACGCATCATCAAGGATCTACAACCTATCCTGAAGGATGACCCATCACTCTCACAGATCTTGGAGACAGGCCAGTCCTTGCTTACAGACAGCCCCCCAATCTGAAGCAAATATTCACCAGCAACCACACACCCACCAGAACCACTAACCCAGGAACGTAACAAAGCCCATTGCCAACTGTGTCCACATATCTATTCAGGGGACACCATCATAGGGCCTAATCACATCAGCCACACTATCAGAGGCTTGTTCACCTGCGCATCTACCTATGTGATATATGCCATCATGTGCCAGCAATGCCCCTCTGCCATGTACATTGGTCAAACTGGACAGTCTCTACGTAAAAGATAAATGGACACAAATCAGACGTCAAGAATTATTACATTCAAAAACCATCGGAGAAGACTTCAATTTCTCCGGTCACTCGATTACAGACCTGAGGGTGGCTATCCTTCAACAAAAACTTCAAAACAGACTCCAACGAGAGACTGCTGAATTGGAATTAATTTGCAAACTGGATACAATTAACTTAGGCTTGAATAGAGACTGGGAATGGATGAGTCATTACACAAAGTAAAACTATTTCCCCATGTTATTTCTCCCCCCCCACCCCACCCCCACTGTTCCTCAGATGTTCTTGTTAACTGCTGGAAATAGCCTACCTTGCTTGTCACCATGAAAGGTTTTCCTCCTTTCCCCCCCCCTGCTGCTGATGATGGCTCATCTTAAGTGATCACTCTCCTTACAGTGTGTATGATAAAACCCATTGTTTCATGTTCTCTGAGTGCGTATATAAATCTCCCCTCTGTATTTTCCACCAAATGCATCCAATGAAGTGAGCTGTAGCTCACAAAAGCTTATGCTCAAGTAATTTGTTAGTCTCTAAGGTGCCACAAGTACTCCTTTTCTTTTTGTGAATACAGACTAACACGGCTGCTACTCTGAAAACTTTCAGGACAAAGATTGCACTACAGTACTTGTATGAGGTGAATGAAAAACATTTTCTTCTGTTTATCATTTTTACAGTGCAAATATTGTAATCAAAATATGCACTTTGATTTCAATTAGAACATGGAATACAAGATATATATGAAATGTAGAAAACATCCAAAATATTTAATAAATTTCAATTGGTATTCTCTTGTTTAACAGTGTGATTAAAACTGTGATTAATCGTGATTTTTTTAAAATTGTGATTAATTTTTTTGAGTTAATAACGTGAGCTGACTGCAATTAAATCAACAGCCCTATTTCTAGCCCATCAGAAGAGCAAAGGAAGTTCAGATCTGAATAGCCGTGACATGATCGAGTTGTTTCTTCATCATCCTCACAATGGCCAACGTGCACAGTGTGACAGAATCCCAAGTTGGCTTCCATATCTGCCCATTCCAGAGTGCCTTACGATAAGCCTGCTTGTCCTTGTGGTTGTGGTCAGGACACTACTGCATGTTGAGTCTCAAATGAAAAAGTATTTTAATACAAGAAAGAACAGGAAACTCAAGCATATTTGGGTCTAATTCAATTTCAGTTCCCTGATTCTTTTATTTTCTATGGACAAAAAGGCACGTAACAGAATTTTGAAACGGGACCTGAAGAAAGCAGCACAGCACACAGGGTAGATAAGGCTGACTTATTGTGTGAAAGTTGTAGCCATGCAAAATATAAATTTGGACCAGATTAAACCACCTCTCATCCAAATTTCAGTTAGGGCTGCTGAAGCAAATCAAGGCCCTTGGATAGACTTTGCTTGAAATATGTGAACTGGTGCAGGTCATGGTTTCACAAATGTAAGCCAGATTGTAAAAATGCAAATATTCTTTCTTCATTTTAAGCTCAACGCAACTTCTGACTTTGGAATCTGTAGATGCAATGCACAAAGTACCAGTTCAATGTCAGACTCCCTCCACTCTCTTTACAAGAGCATCCGTGCGTTTTAGTGCTAATGTACTAGAGCATGACACTAGCTCAAGATAACCACATTCTATTGAGAAACATAACAATAGAAATAATGGAATAAGCACTTCATGCCATTTACTAGGAATGTAGTTTGGACACCAAGAGCCAAAACAAACTACAATGGTAAATGCAAGGACTCTATTCTGAAATGATTTGCAAACAGATCCAGCAGCTCTACAGGGGGTCATATTTTCCACAAGGATAACTGTCCTTGAGTAATGTTTTCAATGCTCTGGATATGAGCATGCTTTTCTTTTCATATGGATTCTTCTCCCCTTTTCCCCTTTTCCTTGAATATTTACTGTTACTAATAAATGTCACTCTCCATTTAGATTTGAGTTACATAATCACATTCCCATACGTTGTGTGCATACGTACACACACAGAGCAAATGTAGCAATAACTGCGTATACTCTAGACTAGAGCCCACTGAATGCATTGTTAAGAATCATACTGCAAATTTAGGCCACAAATTCTGTGAGGTTTTTAAGCACATGCATAACTAAATATGTGAATACTCTTATGACTTCAATGGGACTACTTATATGTGCAACTTTAAACATGCAATAAAAATATTTTTAAAATGGATTACCTACGTTATTATAGTTGTGCATGTACTAAGCACTTTGCTAGATAAGGATTTATGTGAACAAATCATAGCCCTGTGAGATGCTCACAAACTATACACACTGGAACTGTCTTTGACGATTATCAGTGTGCTGACTGTTATTCATGCATAGCATTGGTTTTGCTCCCTGACCAGAGGACAGAAACTTAAAATAGGATACTAACAAATGGTGAATAGTGAATAATGAAAAGTGAATAATGACTAAATGTAACGATATTCAGCCTGGACACAGACTCATTATTTGTACTAAAACTTGCAAAATTTTGGGGCATCACAAACATTTCCTCAAATAAACCAGTGATGGTATGAAAACTTACCACCTGCTAATGGTATGACCCTAAAATAAAAAATTGGAGCAAATGCCCACAGTTATTTGCAAACCA
The DNA here is from genome assembly GCF_009764565.3 of Dermochelys coriacea. NCBI lineage: Eukaryota > Metazoa > Chordata > Testudines > Dermochelyidae > Dermochelys > Dermochelys coriacea. The sequence continues at coordinate 32,583,193 of NC_050070.1, read as the reverse complement.
CTTTTTTTGTTTTTTAACTATTCCACCCTCCCCTTATGGTCTGTAGGTGCTGTGGAAAGCTTTTGCATCAGCGCTGAATAGATTTTGCTCCTCCTTGAAAATTCAGTAAGCCAGCTGAAGAAGATCTATGATAACAGGTCAATTCCTTAGCTGGTGTTTAAATTTACAGATGGAAGGAATGATTCCACAGCACTGAAGATGAGAACTTAGGAATTACTCAGTGTACAAAGCTCTTCAGCTTTTTTATATAGCATTTATATAGTTTTGAGGAAGTAAAGGAGTATGTTCCACACTCACGTCCTTTTTGTTGAATTCCCTTCAGGAGACCAGTGGCAAAGAGGAACACATCTTTAGGTGAACACCCTGCAACCAGTTCCTTCCTCAGCCACTGAAATAGATTTTCCTCACACTGCATTAAAACAAGATGCAGACTGTTCCCCTTCCCACACCCCACTGCATATCGCCAATGGTGCTAACATGAGAGAAAGGTATTCATGGCATCAATCTCTTTGGGGCATCAAAGTAGAGGTAGGGAACAAGTTACACCTGGTTGTTATCTGGGTTTTAATTTCCAATAACATACTGAACCCAAATGTTCCACAAGTGGGTCCTACTTCAAGCCACCCAACTCTCTGTGGGGGTCCTATCCTCTCATCAACACTCCCCAGTGAATGTAGACTGACGGATGTATTCCCCTTTTATCTCTTGATGATCTGGCCTTAAAATCCATTAACTTTCTCTGTCTTCTGGGGGAAGCCAGGAACTTTTGAGCACATAAACGTCTGCTAGACAGTCTGTTGGTGGCGGAAAGAGAGGACACATTGACAGGGACAGATGTGTGTAACTCAGTTTAGGCATATGTTTTGCAATGTTTAGTCTAGCTGTGCTTATATTCTGCTTAGGCATTTTATTGTTTGTGGACAAGTTTTGCTTTATTCAAGATAGCTGGACCTGGATTTAGCAACTTTTGGAGCAGTCACTGGTGTGGTGCCTCAGAGAGAAGGAAAGCTAGGTGTCTTACGTTAAGGTGGAGGAAGGAGGAATAAGATAACAGCGTGGGACTTGGTTTATAGAGGAAGGGGTTGAGGCTTCCTTCTCAAAAAGAAACTGGCATAGGTCAATGTGTGACAGGGCAAGCCAAATGACTTGAAGCATGCCAGGCCTGCTTATGTGTGGGTTACACTTACAAGAAGCTTCAGCAAGAACACAGTCCTGTAATAGGAAATCACCCAGTTCCTGCATGCCACATACAAACAGAGGCTACCTCCTAAGCATTGATGGCAGGAAAGTCAGTATCAGTGTGAAAACATCCTTGCCATCAATGGCACAGAAATCAGCAAAAAAATATTGGCTTTGGCAAACTGCAAGAAATAATTGGTGGTTTGTCTAGAATACTAAGAGACCTGAAACACAGGTTCCCACGGTTTCTGGTGACAGGATGGAATGAACACTGACTTTCAAGCTGGGCAAAAAAAACACCTTATCCCCAGTCTAGTACATGCTGTAGAGCAGGGCCTGAAGAAAAATTAAGTGGTGGCATGACCTAGAGTGAGAATTTCAGATCCTGCAGGCCCTTATGTAACTTGCAGAAGGCACTTCACGTTCACTGTTTTTTTTTAGTCAGCAGCAAACTTATTACACATTTAAAAGGGTTGAAATTTGTACATGATTGTTATTTGTATTATCATAGTGCCTAGGAGCACCAGCCGGATCAGAAACCAATGGGAAGGTATTACAAACCCAGAACAAAAAGACAGTCTCTCTCCAAACAGCTTACAATCTAAGTAAAAGACAAAAAAGATGACAGATGGAGACAGACGGAGGAGTACAAAGAAACAGTGAGACAAATCTACAGAAAACATTTTGATATTTAGGAGCTATATCATCATAGAAAGTACTCATCTTATTCACATGGACATATCTCCTGCCTACCCACCATGATCTTTGCTTTCTTCTTTATGAGCAAGAAAGAAGGCTGAGAGTACTTCCAAACTCAAAATGCTGTGTCACAAATAAGACATGACTTCAGCAATAATAAGACAAGAACAATAAAACAGTAGATACAATAAAAAGATAACAAAAAACAGCAGACTTATTGAGTCTTCGTCCAGTGCCTCAGCCACAAGACCAAACTTCTCGTGTTCATCTGCTGTTTGTTTACCATTTCTATTTCACTCTTCCAGCACAATATAGTATAACAGGGCCTCACTAATCTCCACATTTTGCAAAATTTGTATCCGCATCTGATCCACAATCTGCAAAAATGATCTGCGGATAGCCACAGATTTGCAGGGCTCCAGCAATATAGACAAAAATGTCGATCTCTCTCATCACAAAAATATAGGACCAGACCCTCATGAAGCTCCAACTACTTAGACCTGTCTAGCCCTCAATAGACAAGTGCTGCAAGTGCGGCTTATACCAATAAGATTCATTTTTTTTACAAAAACATATGTTACTGAACAATTACTAGAACATCAGGACACATCATAAATTGAAACTTAAGTACAGTTGCTGTACTGTGTATATTTACTTACTAATTGGCAAAATTAATTCATCCATAATTGGGTCTCCCAGTCAACGTGCAAATTAGCAAGGTTTTGCTAAAACACTATTATTTCTATAGTGCCCTTCATCAGAGAATCCAAAATGCTTTTATGAACTTTAGTTAATTAGGCCTACAATAGTGCTATGAAATAGGTAAGTATGATTATACCCTATTTTAGATCACATTCATTGCAATTTTTTTCTATCAGCAGCACAATGTGTTGAACTAGGTGATGCACTAACAAACTCTGAGTATTGAGCTTGTTTTTAGTTCATGGATGTGCTGGGAATTTGCATATAAACATGTATATGCATGTAACGTCATTCCTCCACTCTACAGGTTCAGATCATATGAGCCAGTGGAAAGGTTTAGAATATTCAATATGCTTAGGATACATGATTCTTGTAAATTTCCAGAGGGCTCACCAGATTTGGGGGGGGGGGAGAAGTAGTACAGTGGATGTGTGCGCATGTACATGTGCATCACAAATCAAACCCACGTTGGAGGTGCAAACTTAAACCTTAAAAGGAAACAGATATATTTAAAATCACCATTTAAAGACAATACAGTTCCTAATCTGTGTTGCTGCTAACTCCAAAGATTCCTGAAACTTGAAGAGGTTTAAAAATGCATCTTAACTTTAACCATTTATTATTTATATGTGTAACCCACACACCTTCTGGGTGTGGTATTCTGTCCCATCTAGTGGCACAGAGACAGAGAGAGACTGAGTCTGCTCTACAGCCTTAGCTAACAGACAGTCAGCTTTTAGCTCATAGAGGCTCATGCACTAAGCTCCAGAGGCCCCAGGTTCAATCCTGCCTGACGACGACCAGGGTCTCTTGGTGTTACATATGTATCAGGGTAGTGCATAGAGGCCCCACCAAGATCAGAATCCCACTGTACAAACATATAGTAAGAGAGAGTCTCTTTATCTTGAAGAGTTTACAATTTAAGTGGAAAAGACAGGCAAAGAATAGGAGGAAAGAATGATTTTACAGATGGGGAGCCAAGGCAGAGAGAGAGAAATTGACTTACCCACAATCACACATTTCAGAGTAGCAGCCGTGTTAGTCTGTATTCGCAAAAAGAAAAGGAGTACTTGTGGCACCTTAGAGACTAACAAATTTATTAGAGCATAAGCTTTCGTGAAGTGAGCTGTAGCTCACGAAAGCTTATGCTCTAATAAATTTGTTAGTCTCTAAGGTGCCACAAGTACTCCTTTTCTTTCCACAATCACACAGGCAGGGCTGAGAACTGAACCCAAACTTATTGAGTCTCCATCCATTTCTATTTCATTCATCCAACACAATATGAAAAGGGTGATCACTCTAGTTTATATCCAGTTCACCTTCTGAGTCTCATGCAACAGACTAGTGAAGAAGCAGAAAAGAGGTGCAAGTTGATGCTTGCCTTTCTAGTTCAATACCTACCTTGGCTTCTAGACAGATGTGCTGGGGAATGTTCAATCCACCCAAATACTATTCACATTAAAGTCTTTAGAACTTGAGGAAAATATTTCTGCTGGCATTAGGGTTTGTGAAACCTTTAAAAAAACCTAAATTAGAGGTCTATACTACCTGCCAATGGACCCTATTGTACAGTCTGCTCCAACAAGCAGAAGGAACAGAGATCCAGTGGATTCTGGCTCAGGTGGTGCAGCAAAAGGAGTGCCATTACCTGATCCTGTTGAATCCTCTCTATGAGGCCTCCATGGAGCTTGAGCTGTACTATGCAAAACGGGTAGGCCAGGGAAGGGATGGAGGAACAGCCTTCATCATTGTATCGTCCTTCCCCCAACCCACAAGTCTTTTATGATTAATGCTAATCCACCTGCTGGAGCCTGTGTTGGCTGCTCATGGTGTTTTTCCACTGTGAGTAGCTGTGAAAGCATGGGTCATGGATTCCCCCCTTCAAGAAGTGGGGAGCTCTGGAGGCTGAAGACAGGATCAGATTAAGGCAAGCTAGGCCCCCAAAGCACACCATGAAATTCAGGCCCTTGTGGCTCCATCCCTACACAAAGTTGGAGTGGTTGTGGCAAGGAGAATCCTGCACTTCCCAGAGCGGAGTGTCAGCAGATGTCTGAGTATCTGGGGGGCAGCAGGGTCTCCCTGTATTTTCCCCCAGCAGTCAGGGCATGTCTGCTGGAGGGGAAGCGGGCTAGGTACCCTGCACTCTTCTCCTCCTATGCTCAGAGCAGGGCCCATGCAGTAAGAGAATATAACTCAAGGAGCCTATAAGTATGCTCCCCAAAAACAAGCACATCAAAGCACAGGCAATGGCTTTCTTAAAACATTTCAATTCCTTTCCTGTGACTTCACTCATTCAAATGGCCATTCATGGGCAAAAGCAAAACCATGAGAAAAGTTTAACCCACAAATGCTTTCAAAAAGCCACATGCCTGTGTTGAATAAAACCATAACTACACAAGCTGTAACCTATTTTCAACATCCAGTGCCAGAGATCATATAAAACTGTCAGATTAGATTTGTACTGTAAAGTTTCTGTTAAAATAAAGTCATGCCTGATAACGCTGATATACTACATACTGTATGTAGGTAAATCAATATTATCATTATCCCCGGGAGTGCTGTAGTCAAGCGGGGCTAGATAATTAAAGCAGACTGCATTTAATAGAATATAAGAAATATTTATGACATCTTTTAAACATTTGCAAGCCTAAAAGTTAGAGCCCTGATGATTCAAAGTACAAAAGAAGAGTTTTGACAGCACTCCATGAAAAGAAAAATTTTTGGGCATACCACTACAGGATCACCTATATGTGAAACAGCCATGTACTGCAGACACACACACACTAACAGAGGCCTCCACTGATGTAAATCGGCATAGCTCGATTGACTTCAGAGCAGCATGGATTTACAGCAGCTGAGGACCTGACCCAGAAACAGAAATACACCACAGTTTTTAAGATATCTTTTGACAGCTTCTGTGTGTTGTTGTTGTTTTTATGGTTAATGCTGTTTAGTTTATGTAGTTGGAATCCAGCACTTTACAAAATAGAAAATGTCTACGCTTGACTGAGAAGCATGTTGAGATGCTAGGCACTTTGCTAGACCACTGGTGTTTGTGCTTTTAAATTATTACATTTAATTTGCAGAATTGCCTGTAAAGTCTGTAGAGATTTTAAGCCTTTTTCCACAGGAGTTCAGAACAGCTGGCTATGCCTGATGTAGGATTTAAGTTGATAGCTTCATAAGAAATATTATTGAGTCTTTCATTCCCGCCCCCCCCACCCAACCCCCATCTTAATTGTCAGATGGAAACTTTCTGTTGATGTTCTCATGTTTCCAAGTGAACTCCAACCAAGCCGTGGAATTTGCTTTTCTTTCTACCCAGTCAATAAATTAGGTTAGCTAGTAGGTGCTGGAAGCTTAGTAAAATTCACCAAATATGCTTTTAGTATGATATAAAATGAGTGACAGGATCTGTTTTCTTAGACTACAGTGGTTCAATAGGAAAACAAGCTACATAAAAGCAGAGCTCAAAGGGGGCTGCTCACCCATTCCTATCGCACAAATTCAAGTCTCTCAATTTGCAAGTTTGCCTTGTAATGGTTCCAAACAGCCCTATCCTACCTAGAAGCATTGCAAATTGGTGTCACATTAAACAAGGTCATTAGCAGGAGAAATTTCCAGAGTCAAACAAAGAAAATCCATAAAACACCACACATATATGTCCAGAAAAAGAACATGAAACTTTTAACCAACCTTTGCCTGCTAATCCCATCTCTGCTAAAGTGGCACCATAATGGGTCACATGTAACCACCAATGAAAAGGACAGATTACTTACTTTGTATGGTAACTGGAGTTATTTGAGATGTGTGTCCCTATGGGTGCTCTACTTGTGTACATGTTCCCCATGCACCTTTGATCTTAGATTTTCAGGAACAATGCCCAGTCGATCCACACATGCCACCTAGCTATCATCATGCCCTGTACCAAGACTATATAGAGTTGTGAAGGACAAACTGCCCTCAGTTACTTATCTACCGCGAAGTCCCATGGAGACAAAATTCCAAAGCAGATGGATAGTGGAGCACACGTAGTGGACACACAACTCAAAGAACTCTAGTTACTGTATAAGGTAAGTAACCTTTCCTTTTTCGAGTAGTGTCTCGGTGGGTGCACTTGAGGTGACTCCCAAGCAACGTGTTCTGAAGGAGGTGGGGCTTCGGACCCTGGTCTAGAACTGTTTGCAGAACTGCAGACCTAGAAGGCAGCATTTGCCCTAGTGGTATGCACCTTGAGAAGGTGTGAACCAAAGCCCAGGTATGCAGCTTTTCAGTTTTTCTACTGTAAGAGCATCTTTCAGTAGGGCAATGGACTGATCTGGTAGAATGAGCTATGACCGTAGGTGTGCATGGCACTTTAGCAGCTTCGAAGCAGGAAAGCCATTTGGAAAGTCTTTGGGTAGAGAGTAGTAGCGGACCTTTAGCTCTGTCCACAATACGAACAAACAGCTAAGGAGAAGCCAGAAAAGGTCTAGTCCCGTCCAAATAAAGTCCAACACTCTCCTAATGTCCATGGTGTGAATGGTGGCATCCTAACTAGATCGGTGAGATTTAGAGTGGAAAAACTGTACATGGTCTGAAAGTCTAAGTGACCTTATGTAAGAATGGTGAGAGTGGTTGAAGGGATACCTTTCCTTATTGAAGACAGTGGGGGTGGAGGGCAGTCATCAACTAATTTGCCAACTCTTCAAGCAGAGCTAATAGCCACCAAAAAAGTGGCTTTCATGGATAGGTTTTAAAAGCACACAGATAGCTAGCAGTTCAAAGAGTGGTTTCCTCAGAGAAATGAGAGCTCAGTTCAAGTCTAGGTTGGGGTGGGCTCTGTGACATGTGGGCACAGGTTCAATAAACCTTTGACAAATTTAGAAGTTGCAAGGTTGAGCAAACATTGAGAAGCCTCTCCACTGGGGAAATAGAATGTCACAATAGCTGCCAGGTTGAACTTTAATGGAACTCAAGGAAAGACCTGTTTTCTTCGAAGTTGAAGAGGTATTCCAGGATTGCCCGGAGGAAAGAGTCAGCAGGAAGTAGGTGTCAATGGGTAGACTCTTTTCCATTTCTGAAGGTAAATTTTTCTGATTGTTTTCTACTATTCAACAGAACCTCCTGGATCTCTGCTTGAGGTGACGCCTGATCAGTACCCCCGAAGCAGGTGGGAACTTCAGTGGGAGTTGAGGCTAAAGCTAAGTCTCAAAGAGAGGGAGGAAAAAACCCCAACAAACAAACAAACTCTAAAAATTATTGAAAGCTACATTACTAAGAGAAAATAAAGTTGAACAAACTAAAGACAAAACAGCTAGACAAGTAGTGCACTACTGGATGTGCCAGCTTGGGCCCAGGAGGTTGAAAGGAACTGAAGGCAGATCATCCCTCGCAGCTCTGTATATCCTCAGCACAGGATATGAGGATAGCTAGGTCACATATGCAAATCAAACAGGCACTTTGGCTGAAAATCTCTGGAAAATCTCAGGTGCAACACCCATAGGGACACTACTTGAAGAAGTTGTTAAATTTCCTTTCCCTACCTAAATAAATAAATAAATGAACAAATAAATAAATGGATCATGGGTAACATTACAAATATTCAGAAACAAACTTACCTGAAGTCCCCTAGCATTGTCCATTGAATACGGTGTTCCTCATTTCTCATCCTAACGTGCTATATATTGTCACTGTTAAACAGCTGCTGTGTTCCATCACTGGTACTACTCACATTTGGAGAAGGAAGCGATTCCGAAATAATACTCCTCCCTTTTGGATCCTCTGTGATAAAAGGTACTCTGTGGAAGTAAAATATTGATAATTATTAATAATCATCAATCTATGCTGGTTTGGAAATACTAGTATTTGAAATTTAAATAAAACAGATCTCTTAATTGCAACAATTAAAAATCAGAAATAACCTGTACTTAAATTTCAATCCTGAATGTTAATCTGATGATGCAGCCATGTAGAGTATTTTGTGTTGCTTCCATTTGTACAAAACTGGATAAATTTTTTTTCTAGAAATTTGCACTTAAAATGTTCATTTTAGGCAATTTTATGCCCCTCAAGTTTTGCTTTTCTGCCCACTCTATGAAATGGTTAGTTTTGCATGGGATCATGCAAGTTTCAAATTCAATTTCGAAGGCTTTTTCTGGAATGCGGCAACTTTCTCTCCAAATCAACTCCATTCCATGGAATGAGGCTTCCCCCCTCTCCCCCTCCCTCGAGACCGGTCCAATTTCAAGACCTGCAATAATTTGCCTCTCCCTAACCAACCAGATTAGCAATATTGAAAATTAGATGGTAGCAGTTACCAAAGCTAGGCATAGGCCCCAAAGCTGCATTACTTAGCCACCCAAAGTTCCCACTGACTTCAAATGGAAGTCCCTGGGAAAAACAATGTAGGATCAGCCCCGTAGAGTGATTAGTCACCGTACCTTGTTTCCCCATTCTGCTCTACAGACATTCTTTAGTCATAACTGCCACTGCCCCTGCTGCTCTAGTCCTGGGCCTTTTCACACCAGAAAATAGCACTTATGCCAGACGTGTAGTAGTTTTACGAGGTGGGAAAGCACCAGCCAGGGCTGGAGTAGGACAATAAACTCTTTTAACTTGTGACACAAACCAGATTTGAACGGCAGGTCAACTGAGTGAAGGGCTAGTGCATTAATCCACTATGTTAACAAACCCCCAGTGCCCTGGGCCAGGCTCTGTTGAAAAAGACCAGCACATTTTGTGGTAAATAAAGTCTTTAAAATAAACATCCAAAAAAAAAATCTTTTCCCTCATCCCTTTACTTTTCATTAAACAAATAATCCAATTCTTTTTATGTACTATCATAAGTCTAGATAGATCCATCCTTACACTGTTTCTGTTTATAACTTATATTATATTCACACACACCTGACACCCTGGTCAGCATTTGAAAAGAACTTCAGCCAGTTTTGTTTCTAAGTGATACTCAGAGAAATCCTCCATCACGTGTTTGTTGCAGTGTGAGTTGGCGTTACCAGATGAAGAGTCATGCAGATGTTACCCAAATGCTTCCATTAACTTAATCTTCCTCAGAAGAGCCCTTCTGCTGCCAAGTGCTTAAGAGTGTCACTTGGGATTTAGATGCCATTTTTGTTCATTGCTGAAGACTGGTCATGTGTAGGAATCTGCAGCCCTGATAACAGGGTTTAGAGAACACCATGAAAATCGATTACTGGCTACATTTAAAAAAAAAACAAAAAAACACGCCTAGTCAAAGTATACTTTATCATCAAAGTCTTAATGATTGCTTATGTTTTATAAGATGTAAACATAGAACAAAAATAACTATATAATAGTGGCTAGTGGGCATACTGACAATATAATCAATCGATGTAGATCTAAATGTGACAGGTACAATAAACACCTGCTACAGGGAAACTGAAAGTCAGATTTATTTTCATTAAGGCAGTTTAAAAAAAATAAGCCACATCTTTGTGTTAAAAAATGCATTGGACTCTAACTTATGATGTTGCCTCAGTAATGAAGCCTGCCTTTAAAAAAGTAGTTGTTATGTGGGAGGAAATAACAGTATGAAATAATAGGAAATATTATAAATATATTAATTTTATAAGTTTACTTCATGCTTTAGAGAAAAGATAACAAGTCCTATTTTTTTTCATTTGTATTTTTATCTTCATTTTTCATCTGTATTTGTTACAGCCAAGTAATTCCAACATTAAAGCAGTTCAGAAGGACAGATGTTCCATTTCATTCTATTCCCAGACTAGTCACTCTGTAAAATTACATTCCTCTTGAAACACTAGTACAACAGTTTAAAGACTATCACAAGTTTTAAAGGCGAATGGCAAAGCAAAAATGAGCATTAAGCTAAGGCCCAATTTGTGGACTTAATGTCCTTATTAACCAAACCATTAATCAGACAGATAAAATTTAAAATTATTTTTCATCTTGTGAAATCCTCTTGGTTAACTGAAGAAATCAGAGACTCACAAATGCCACAAGTTTCATTGCAACCCATGCAATCCATGTGGTATTTGTAATGTCACAAAGCAACGAACACTGGGATATTTTCAGTGAACCAAGAAGTACCAGAAGAATTTCTCAAGGACATACAAATTAGTTTAAAAACTTGCTACTGTGTGCATGCCCCCACTGCAAGCTGGGTTAGTGGAGACATTCAGCACAGAAATCTGCATTTAACACTATTTCAGCTTATCTTTGTGACATCATCACTGCTAACTACTTATGCTAGTATTACTCTACAAGAAGGCATCCTCATACCTGTCAATTCACATGCAGTCAAGGAACTCCACATCTCGGTTGGTCCCACTAATATAAGCATGTGTGGGAGGGAAGATAGATGATTGACAAGAGTTATAGATAAAAAATCACAAGAAAGAAAAGTAAAGGGAATAAACCTTTTATTCCACAGATTAATCTGAATCTAATCAGAGGCAAATCACTCTAATTATATAGTATAGTTGCCTGATTCTCCACTGCTTGCACCTGTGAAGTCATTTACACTTGTGCAATGTAGAGTTAAACACTACTATTGTACTTTAACACTTTAGACCTACTTTGCATAGTTGTGTAGGATGACATAAGATGCAAAAAAGTGAATCAGGCCTAAGTTCCATTGAATTCAGTGGTGCTTACAGTGCATAAAATTACTCACATGCATCAGCAAGGCCTGAGATAGTATTTGAACCCAGGGCTTAAGATATGAAAAGTTAGCACATTATCCCACTATGCCACAAGTCCTTCCCCATGAAATCAGATGAGGGATGCATGGGCTCAGGCCCCCCCAAAAAGTAAAAAAAAAAAACACCTCGGCCAACATCGTAACAGGACCCAAACACTTTTGAAGGTTTGCTTAAGGAGACCGCCCAGTGTTTCTCCCATCCCAATATCCTCCCGCTTTTCCCATTCCAGACTTTACATTGTGCACCCATCCTGCATGTAGACTGGAGAATTTGGCCCTAAAGTTTGAATACGTAAATATCTTATAATATATATACATACACACACACACAAAATGCCTCATGGTCACCACTACAATAATAGTATTACAGACATTGAAGGAATTGTCACATTTACAGCAGGTCAGTCATAGACATGGTGAGAAAAAAAACCAAACAGTTATGATGATAGGACAAATTCTACTCCCCTGATGTCGCTGGGAATTTTGTATTGACTCCACCAGCAGCAGGCCTCATGTGAGTTAAAGGCAGGGTCTCAGCACTATTTCTAACTTAGCATTACTGAAAGTGCATTTTATATTTTCTCCTTGTCTTACAGAAAAAAACAGGATAATGTTTCAGTGGAAGTTTATACAATGCTTATTTTGTTTATTACCTCCCAAGAACCCACCGCACACGTACACAAAGCGGAATGACACAGAAAAGCATATTGGGCCAAATCCATCCCTTGTGTCACTTCACGGAGGTCAACGGAATTACAATGGGGGTGAATTTGGTTTAATATTTAAATCAACTAAGAAAATTGAGTGAAATTCTTCCTTCATATCCATGCATGTAGCCCTCAGTAAAGTCAGGACAGTTATACACACTTAGACTCATAGACATTAAGATCAGAAGGGACTATTATGATCATTTAGTCTAACCTCCTGCATAATGCAGGCCACAGAATCTCACCACCCACTCCTGCAATAAACCTCTCACCTATCTCAGAGCTACGGAAGTCCTCAAATCATGGTTTAAACACTTCAAGGTGCAGAGAATCCTCCAGGAAGTGACCCGTGCCCCACGCTACAGAGGAAGACTTAACTGAGGGCAGAACTGGGCCTACATGATGCAAGGTCAAACTGTGCTGGCTTTACACATACAAAATTCCCATTGAAGCCAGTGGAACCTCAGACATGAAATAGGTGAGCTGTGTTCAGTTCTTTTTTTTTTTAAAGTAACATATACAAATGGTGACCACACTGGGAAGCTTATCTCCCATCAGAATTTACTTTCCCCTCAATTATATAATAGAAGACGCAGGGCCAAGAATATTAAGAAATAAATCAAATCTGTTCTTTGTTTAAATTTATAAAATATCTACAGGCAGAATGTGCCCCAAACCAAAGGTTATATTAAACAGAAAAGGGAATTATGGGCTTCTTTCACTGCCTAGTTTTACATAGGTGTAATTCCATTAGAATGAATGAATGAATCAGGCCTTATACACAATTGTAGGTATATTCTACACAAAAACAAAAAAACACTTAATAAGAGCTTGTTTTAGATGGCTTTTCCTGTGCACCTATTAACTAAAAACAAATACGGGTCCTTAAATTAATTGTATTTGTAAAATAGCATAACTATAAGATTAGATCTCTCCACATACTCCCAAAACATATTCTACCTTCCCACTGGTAGTATACAAAAAAGCAGAGACATCAGTATAAGACTCCAGCCTCAGTAAAAGGCTCCACCCAGTTTTTCACTCTTCTCCATTGTTCAGCGAGTTAGAGCTCCCCTTCTACCAACCTCATGGGATGGCTGCTCCACTGGTCAGCTAGGCATCCAGCTCCAAACCAGCACCATCTTGTGTCAGTTAGGGCCCAGTCCCAGAAGCTGCTGCACTTTTCTTGCAAGGTACTGAGAGCACTCAGCACATTAAGGGATTCACAGTGCATTGCAGGACTTGATACTGGGCCCGAACAAAAAGAGATGCACAGACCATGCATAATCTAGATTGCTTCAAAGATGACCTGCGAACATATTTGCTGGTTCTAACAGCAGCCAACAGGAACTATTTTACACCCCATGCTGTTCCATTCTGTTTATCATCATTGTACGCCTACTCCAGTAAACACTTACAGATGTAACTTTACTCACATGAGTAGAACTTTTTACTTTAATGGGACTGCCAATGTCCAGGGGAATGAGGTTACTCAAGTGTAAGTGTTTGCAGGACTGGACCCTAAAAAATCTTGAGTACTGATACATGTTATGGAATGAGTTTCTGCTATTTTCAAACCTTAATCACTCTGCTGTTCTTTTTTAATTTCCAAACACAAGAAAGACTAAGTTATCCTGTGTGACTTTGTAAAATAAAAGCAAAATCTCCAGAAGAGCATCTGAAATAAATATAGTTCTGTGGGGCCAAATTCTGCTCTTATTTATGAGAGTGTCTATCTGTAATCAGTTCTCTAAATTGATGGAGTTACACTGATGTAAATCCAAATTTGGCCCACTTATGTTTGCACAAGTAATGATTTTAAACAAGCAGATGATTACGTTTGCAAAGAAATTACCTTGTCTGAATTTTCACATGGAAAGATTCAGCTCCAAGTAAAATTTCAGAGTCATTCTATCAAGAGCATTTTTCAGTGGTTTATAAAGAAAAAAAATGAGAGTATGCAAACAGTGCCTCTATACATTCTGCTGATCTTATGTGAGAATTGGTTTAACATTAAATATACACACAGCACAAAAACTCATATAGGTTGAACACTGCAAGCTGCCAATTTAATTTGAAATGACTTGACAGAAAATCTCTAGGCCACCAAATGCTATTATAAAGCACTATATTCTCATTAAAGGTCTGAGCCTTTTTCTCTCCCTGAGGGCAGACTCCTCGTGAGGCTGTCCCTCTGGCATAACATGTGATAGAGCTAATCTGTCTTCCCTTGGACAGCACTGCGGATATGCAAACCCAGGTGGCACTAATAGGTTTACAGTAATAACTATGGAATTGGATACAGTATGTTACACTGCGAGAAATTCCCACAGATCAATTTTTGTGGTGAAGGTTAACAAACAGACAGAGACATAGTATTCTTTTTCATGTTAACAATTTTATGGTTTTAAAAATAAAAAGAGAATCTCCCATATTTAGATAGAACATAAATATTTAACTTTTCAAATATATCTGTTTTATATGTACATAAAAACATGCAGTGAGACAAAGTCTGCTTTCAGTTATACTGGTGTCAATCCAGAGGCATTCCATTAGCTTCAAAGGATGTCCTCCAGTTTTACATGGAAAGATTCAGTTCCAATGAGAGCAGAATACAGCCCACCAATTTTTTGACTAAACAGTCATGGCATCATACTGTTATGTTCATACATTTTTGTGATACTTTTGTAACTTTATTGGAAACTAGACTGAGAGTAAATTTACTGGTTTAATTATAATGACTGCTCTTTACAACTGAAAATATGCTTGTTGTACTAAAGCATTATAGGCTGAGACAAAGTAGTGATCTGACCATTTGTGATCATTAAAGATCTCAAGGCACTCTTTGTAAGATTAGGGATTTTAATCTCAGTGTACTGAACAAATTCCAACATGGCTAATTACATTCTCTACCTACATTCTTGGCATTTTACCCAAGGTGGTTGCATTTCCATGGTGGATGAAATGTTCCTTGCATATGGAATTTAAAACTCTTTACTATCCATTGATATGAATGGCGCTAAAGAAGAAATAATATCATCATTATAATGAAGGTGAACTACAGACATTCTAGACAACAGAAGAGGCCTTCGGTTAAACTGGAACATTTAATTTAGTAACTAAAAACACTATTTGAGATCAAGAGGCACACCTGTGTTGTTGTGTGTTGTTACAATCTTTATGTCATAAAAGTCATACCTCCTTTCACGCCCAGGGATAAAACATATTGGAAAGTCACTGGTGACTGCTGAGAGTGTCTACAATCTCGCTACAAATTCACCTGTTTGTCGTTCCACAAAGCAGCATTAGTACCAGCTCAAGCCAAAGCATTTGCCTTGTTTGAGACAAAAGAAGATAACTACCAAGAAGAAAAATAATAATTGTTTTGAAGAGGTATTGGGGGGCAGGGGAGGAAACAAAAATAAATGTAGATAATCACATATAAAGCAGCATGAGGCCTTCAAAACTGGGGTGCCTGTCTTTCTGTGGCTATTAGCTTGGGTGATTGTCTACAAATGCCGTCTCTTTCTTCCACAGATGATTCAGGTACAGCCTCCCACTTCTAATGCCTACTCATCTTCACAAGCAAGAAAAGACATATGAAAGGAGGGATGATGCATGGTGAATAATGTAAGATGGTTCTCTAGCTAGCAATGACACCTCACCCTTTCCTTGTGTGGATGACTGGTTGGCCATTTTGGTTCATCTCTCACAGAAAGGCATTGACAGGCAGCATTATAAAACAGCATCACACACAAAAAATGGGTTAAAAAAAATCACAGTCAAGCCTGCTTCATGGCAACATCAATTTGTAACATTTTTTTCACTAAGATTTTTCAGTAAACAATTTGATCTTACTCCAGCTCAAAATGAAAGCAAAGTGTTTTTTATTTCAGTTCCTTGATGCTAACGAGTGAAAAAATGCTTTCAGTTTATCCAGGTCACTGATTATCATAGTTGTACATATAGATAATGGATCAGATTTGGATACCCTTACCCACACTATCTTTACTCCATGAACAGTCCCACAGGTGCTACTTGAGGAATATCTACCACTGAACCTGAGTAACACAACAGAAACCAGCCCTACACAACTCGACTAAAACAAACCAACACAATGTGGTTAATGGAAAAAATCACTTGTGCCACATGGGGCCATGTTCAGTGATTGACACTAAGTGCATTTGGGAGCAGGAAATCACTGATTTTCAATCGATATTTAAGCAGGAAGTCATTTACTGTCAATTATTATTAAACAAACAAAACTGCACTGAATTATTGCAAAATGGTTTGGTGCATGGGAAAACTGTCATTAATAAAGATATTAAACGGGCTGAACTGTACATTTTAAACACCTAATTTTGTTAGTTTGTTGAAGGCTTCATTTTCAATCCTGTACAGCCCATTTACACAATGCACAGTCTGATAAGATTAGTAGATCAGTTTTTTTATATTTAGAAAGAGAACCAGTACAAAAAACCCACATATGTAGGTTTTCAGAGACAGAAAAGACTATATGTATAGACACACACTCTCACAGCCATCAAAAAGTCATTTGATAACTGATATCACACAATGGCCACAGCTATAAATTGTTCTCAGAGAAAAAGAGGTATTTTAGATAATGTCTAGTAAATGTGGACTTTTTAGAGGAATCATTATTCAATTTCATAAATATTAATATTACATTACAGTGGTGCCTAAAGCACTCCAGAATCATTGCCTCATTGTTTGCACTGTACAAACACAGAGTAAGAAACAGTCCCTGCCCCCAAGAGCTTACATCCTTTGTCTGGGTTGTTTGTTTAGATTGTAAGAAAGGAATAATTATTCCCGTTTTACAGATGAATTGAGGTATAGAGAGATTAAATTACATGCCCAAAACAACAATAAAAGTTTATAGTACAAATGAGAATTGAACCTATAGCTCCTTAACCTTAATCTGTGCCTTAACCACAAAACCATCCTTCATCACACCATGCTAAAGTACAGAATTCTAAGTAGATTCCTTAATATTGGCCCTTCATTTTAGCAACAGCTTTGAACAATGGAGTTCAGAGTTTTTATTTTCAATCATATGTTTCTGACACTTATTACAAAACAAAAATGCTGCTGAAAGTGCTCTTTGAACTATTGTTCTAAAAACTGGACCTACCTGAATTTTCTAGCTTTATAAAAAAGACCTGTTTGATTTTAGTGCTAGTAAACATTAATAAATTGGTAGTACTTGCAGCTGCTCCCACAGTGTCAGCTACCACCACTCAAACCTATCTCTTCGCCTCAAAGTCCTCCCCCAACATCCCATGCAATCGCACATCTCAGCATTGGCTTAGAGTGACCATGTTTTCCCAAAGGGAAAATGGGACACCACACGGGCTGGCCCCCTTTTCCTTCCCACGCACAGGACCAGCCCAAGACCCCCTGTCACCTGCCCACACAGGGCTGGCCCTGCCTGAGCCGCTCTCCTGAGCCCTCCCTCCCGCACAGGGTGGGCATTGCTGCTTGCCCTCCCTCCCTCCGCACGTTCCTCCGTGCCCTGCTAGGGGGCTGCACTCCACTTTTTTGTCAAAACGGTGCATTTATCCAGTTTGCTCTTGTCATTTGATGATCAGTTGGCAAGAGCAAACTGGACAAGTGCCCAGTTTTGCCAAAAAAGTCAGGGCTTAAAAAGAGGACTGTCCTGGCCAAAATGAGACGTATGGTTGCTCTACATTGTCTGGGCAGCCCAATCTTATCTCGAAGTCTGAGCTTCCTTCCTCACAACACTCTCCCCTTCTTCACAGATGACAGCACTGACATCTTCCCCATCACAGAGATTTGTAATCTTACATTTGCATCAAATATGATTTCATCTTTCAGCAAACCTCATCTCTTCCTCAATAATATCGCTAAAATATGTCTGTTCCTCTTCATATCTCCTGCTAAAAACCCTGGCCAGGAATCATAGAATCATAGAATCATAGAATCATAGAATATCAGGGTTGGAAGGGACCCCAGAAGGTCATCTAGTCCAACCCCCTGCTCAAAGCAGGACCAAGTCCCAGTTAAATCATCCTAGCCAGGGCTTTGTCAAGCCTGACCTTAAAAACCTCCAAGGAAGGAGATTCTACCACCTCCCTAGGCAACGCATTCCAGTGTTTCACCACCCTCTTAGTGAAAAAGTTTTTCCTAATATCCAATCTAAACCTCCCCCATTGCAACTTGAGACCATTACTCCTCGTTCTGTCATCTGCTACCATTGAGAACAGTCTAGAGCCATCCTCTTTGAAACCCCCTTTCAGGTAGTTGAAAGCAGCTATCAAATCCCCCCTCATTCTTCTCTTCTGCAGACTAAACAATCCCAGCTCCCTCAGCCTCTCCTCGTAAGTCATGTGCTCTAGACCCCTAATCATTTTTGTTGCCCTTCGCTGTACTCTTTCCAATTTATCCACATCCTTCTTGTAGTGTGGGGCCCAAAACTGGACACAGTACTCCAGATGAGGCCTCACCAGTGTCGAATAGAGGGGAACGATCACGTCCCTCGATCTGCTCGCTATGCCCCTACTTATACATCCCAAAATGCCATTGGCCTTCTTGGCAACAAGGACACACTGCTGACTCATATCCAGCTTCTCGTCCACTGTCACCCCTAGGTCCTTTTCCGCAGAACTGCTGCCGAGCCATTCGGTCCCTAGTCTGTAGCGGTGCATTGGATTCTTCCATCCTAAGTGCAGGACCCTGCACTTATCCTTATTGAACCTCATTAGATTTCTTTTGGCCCAATCTTCCAATTTGTCTAGGTCCTTCTGTATCCTATCCCTCCCCTCCAGCGTATCTACCACTCCTCCCAGTTTAGTATCATCCGCAAATTTGCTGAGAGTGCAATCCACACCATCCTCCAGATCATTTATGAAGATATTGAACAAAACGGGCCCCAGGACCGACCCCTGGGGCACTCCACTTGACACCGGCTGCCAACTAGACATGGAGCCATTGATCACTACCCGTTGAGCCCGACAATCTAGCCAGCTTTCTACCCACCTTATAGTGCATTCATCCAGCCCATACTTCCTTAACTTGCTGACAAGAATGCTGTGGGAGACCGTGTCAAAAGCTTTGCTAAAGTCAAGAAACAATACATCCGCTGCTTTCCCTTCATCCACAGAACCAGTAATCTCATCATAAAAGGCGATTAGATTAGTCAGGCATGACCTTCCCTTGGTGAATCCATGCTGACTGTTCCTGATCACTTTCCTCTCCTCTAAGTGCTTCAGGATTGATTCTTTGAGGACCTGCTCCATGAGTTGGTGGTCATCTATTTCCTCAGCTGCTGCAACCTCCTCATTCCTGTTCTCCTCACATCTTCTGACCCCACACCTTTCAATACAAACTGTGGTATTAAAATCCTCATTTTCTCCTGCTGCTCTGACTACATAACTCCCTTTGCAACTCCTTTCACTGGCTCCCTCACACCTTTCAAACTGCATCAAGTTTAAGTTTCCCATCCTCCCCTACTCTACACATGCTCTTATGTCGCCTGATACTCCTCCTAGTCACTATGCTCTTCCCAAATTGCCTTCTTAAATGTCCATTTGTATCCTTCTCCCACTCTTTTTTGTTCCTTCAGTTTGAATTCCCCCCCTCCTCTCACACCAAAAAAACTTTGTCTTCATGAAAATTCTTCCTTACAACACACTTCTTCCACACATTGTTCCAGCCACTATCACAATAAGTATAGATTAAACAAAAAACAAAAAACCCAAACCCCAGCACTTGATTCTTGGACATTCAACCTATGCATCTCGTATGCCGAATGACTATTGTTTTTGGCTGACCTACATGATAAGGCAGGAACCCTGTCTGCATATATCTTTGTATAGTGCAAAGCATACTGCAGGAGCTCAGCTTAGTCTCTGTATATACCAAATACATGATAATAATGATGATCTTACACATATGTAGTGACTTTCATCCAGATGGATCCCAAAGCACTTTACACCATTTGCCAATTAACTGTACAAGCTAAAGTATTTATATAGGAATCACTTCGCCCACCAACTAAATGCAGTCAGCTATGGCCCAATGCCAGCAGCTTTTTAATTGTATATAGTTACATGACACAGGTTTAGGACAGGAAGTGAAGAAACATGTCATATTCCCAGGTGGAACGTAGGTAGATAGATTATAATTAGCAAAACAAATTGAAAAATGCAATGAAATTTTCAGGGGAAAACTTACAATGATTTTTTTGGTTGAATTTTTTCAAAATTTCA
Organism: Dermochelys coriacea; assembly: GCF_009764565.3. Taxonomy (NCBI): domain Eukaryota; kingdom Metazoa; phylum Chordata; order Testudines; family Dermochelyidae; genus Dermochelys; species Dermochelys coriacea. Next base: position 32,562,971 of record NC_050070.1, on the reverse strand, counting down.
ACTCTTCTTTATGCTGGTTGAAAAACAGAACACATAAAAAGTTATAAATAATTTCTAAATATTTTTGCAAATTTAGAAAATTCAAACATTTTTCTCTTCCAATTTTAATAATTTCTGAAGTTGGAAACTGGCCAGGACACTGGGCCTAAAGACCACTAATTCTGCAAGAAATGTCACGAGATTTTTGTGACAATAAGTTTGGGCTTTGGTTCTTATGTGTGGAAGACAAACTGTGCAGATGGAGGGTAACAGCATGCAGGGGACGAGTTCAATATATTAGGAAGGGGAGGAAGCACCTTAACTGCAAATTGGCATACCCATGTTCAAAGAATAAACTTCAAGGGATTCATTTAATAAAAACTAAGGTAATTCCTATTCAGTCTTGAATCTCCTTTGCACACTGACAAATTTACAGACTGGTATTCACCATTAATATTTAAACTGAAGTTCTATAAGAAAAAGCAATTGCTTTGACTCCCCCCTAAAAAAAACAAAAAAACTATTCACTCAGTAAAATCCTGGCCATATTGAAGTCAACTGGAGTAGGACTATGTAGTATTTCATCCACAGTCTACCAGAAAGCTGACTGAATAATGAAAATAAAATAAATTATCTACTGATTGCTCAAAATTTATGAATCATTGATTTGAATAGTATTCAACCATACACAAAGCTGGTCAAAGAAGGGGAAATGTATTTGTGACAATGGCATCAGTTGATACAAAAACTATTCATGAATATTATTCAACCAGCTCTAGACTACAGTAACTTGATATCCAGTTTTGAATAACTCAGTATATCTTTTAAAAGCTGCCAGATTTTCATCCATAATAAGTGATCTTTAATGATCGGAAATTTGCTAGTTTATATTTTTCCCTTTCCCCTAGCAAAGTCATCTCTTTTCCCAGTACCATCTACATTGACAGAGACGCAATTTTGTTTGACTCAATGCCCAGTATGCAAGAACAGGACACTTATCCCTCCCTAGTCAAGGAGCCTGCAGCAAGGAGAAAATGAACACCTTTTTTCTTGAGTCCATCTCAGTACAACTCTGACTCAGAGGAAACGTGAAAGAGAGGAGACACAGTAGGTAGCCATGCTTCTTCAAAGGCCATCCTCCAGCCACATTAACTTTTGGATCAGTTTGGTCAGAAGGAGAACGGGGATTCTAAGCACATAGTTGAAATAGAGTTTCCATGACCAGGCTACAATCTGATTAATCACAACCACCAGCCAATCAGCTTGCTATTGAAAATAAACACTGACATTTGTAGTAAGGATGTTCATTAAGTATATCTACACTTTACATACAGGCAAGTTACCATCTTCACATTTTGTTACGACTGGTTTCCAATGTGAATTTAAAATACACTGTTGCACTCTGTTGGTCGGTGTTACTGATATCCTAACACCAGTTTCCATGCGTTTCTCACTGTATCCAGCATAACATAGAGCCTTCTGGTCTTTCAATGACTTGGTACAATTATTCTTTCAATACAATTTTATCTGGTTTTAGTCAAATTTAAAGACACAACTCAGCTTTACTTTTCTACTGTTTACAGAAATTTACTGAACTTTACCAGTGGATTGGAAACCTTTGAGATTAAGCAAAAATGAACCACCAGAGTCCTAGCTATCTAAAGAGGGGGAGGAGGGAAAGAAGCAGTACACAGCCACTCAGATAAACATGATGAATCTTTTCAGAGTAGCAGCCGTGTTAGTCTGTATTCGCAAAAAGAAAAGGAGTACTTGTGGCACCTTAGAGACTAACAAATTTATTAGAGCATAAGCTTTCATGAGCTACAGCTCACTTCATCGGATGCATCTTTGCATATGTTAAGGAGCGCAGAAATTGGTGACTTATTTCTGACACTAAAAGTAAGAACAAAGGTAATTAAAGTGGAAAAGACAGAAAAGAGCAAAACAGAATAGAACTTTTTTCTAATACATTTTCATCACTATATTACAGATTCAAAGAACATAGTTCTATTATTCTTCATCTGAGCCTGTTTCCAGGGTCATATAATTAGATACAATATTTTCTTATTTTAGGATGTCCATGTTTTATCTACAATGAATTTGACATCTAGAGCTGGGGTGGGCAAACTATGGCCCGCATGCTGGATCCGGCCCGCGAGCCGTTTTAAGCTGGCCCACGAGCTGCACCATGTGGCTCGGCCCCGTTCCGACCAAGGCACTGGGTCGGGCTGTACCATGTGGCTTGGCCCCACTCTCCAGCTAATGCGCCAGGTCTGGGGCCACACCACGCGGCTTGGCCCCATTCTGGCTGGGGTGCTGGGTCGGGGGCTGCAATGGGAGCGGTGCCTGCAGATGGGGCAGCATACAGAGCCGCCTGGTCACGTCTCTGCGTAGGAAATGGAAAAGGGATGTGCCACTGCTTCCGGGAGCCACTTGAGGTAAACACTGCTCAGAGCCTGCACCCCCAAGCCTCTCCCCAAACCCCAACCCCCTGTTCCAGCCCTGATCCCCATCCTGCCCCCCAAACCCCTCATTCCCAGCCCAGAGCACCCTCCTACACCCCAAACTCCTCAGCCCCACCCCAGAGCCCACACCCCCACCCCAATTTTGTGAGTATTCATGGCCTGGCATACAATTTCTATTCCCCGATGTGGCCCTCGGGCCAAAACGTTTGCCAACCCCTGTTCTAAAGTGTGCAGTCACCACAAGCATTTAAATGTTATAATACTCATGACTATATCCAGTGCTACTCTATCTGCAGTTATTTTGGGGTGATTCTCAGAAACCACCATGACAAAGAATTTTTATTAATGAAGACTAACCATAGCTGAATGCTACTTAGGAAAACCTTGTTTGTGTGAATTAACATGCAGTAGCCAAGGCCAGAAAATCCTGTGTAGCCTAAATTATGAATGTTCTCTCACTTCTATGAAACACAAATTAGTTAATGTACAACATGCTATATAAGCCATCAAGAAAGCACTGGCTCCATAGCAATAGAAAGAGATTCATTTAATAAACCAGCTGTTTCTAAATGTTTAAGGTATGTATATTTTTAAGTTTTCAGGTTATTTTCTACCCTGTGATATCAGGGTGCAATAGCTAAGCAAGGTAAGCAAATGGAAAGTCTAAAATGTAAAACCATGGCATTGCAATTTATGGTCTGGTTGACTTTTTAGTGGCACGTATCCTGCTGAGTCAGAATTGCACTAAGGCTCCAGCCACGAACCAACGTGCTGCTTTCTGGATGAGATGTGTAGCCAAGATGCTGACCTACATGAAACCCAACTGAATGACCAGGTCACATATCACAGTCAGAGCCAGCAGTCCAGGGAGCTCACAATCCACAGAATAGTCCCAGGCTTAACATGAGACTCTCAGGATCTTCAACTGTCTGAGCACATTGATTGACACTCCACTGGTGAGAGGGGGAAGGAAAAGAGATTGGTGGGATCTGTGAAAAAGGTGAAAGAGAAACTGAGATGACAGCCCTGCTAAAAAGAATTTTGTTGGGACAACAACTTCTAAAGTTAGCATTGCCTGTGTGTTTATCATAGACACCACGGGACAGTTCTGTCCTCGTGTCACATTAATTTCACTGGTATTACATCACGGATATGTATCCCGTCACTGGTTGTAAACTAAATAGCCTCTCTCTCATCCTCTCTTTGAACCTTTAGCATTAGAGTAGTATTTTTCCTTCAGTGTTCCCATCAGAGGGCAATTTTGATGTATTTTAGAGGGTCCTATTAACTACTTAACCACCATAAATTCCTGAAAAAACAAACACTTTTTCCCCTCTGCCCAGTGGGTCAATGTTCAAGTCCCATCAATTGTGCATTCTAACCATCCCTCTGTAAATTTCCCATTACCTAATATTTACCACCGTGGCTCAAAGTCCAAAAGGTATGTTTGAAAAGAGGCGCTTCTAGTCATCACAAAAGGATTACTAAGAAATTATTATGAAACAGCAGCACGATACTTTAACTACAGCAGGATTACAAAAGCCATTCACAACATCCTTGTTGACACTGCTCTACTTCTGCCATCTCAGCAGTGGCTAATAAAACTCCTAAAGAATTATCACTGGAGTTTCACCTAAGTCCCAACAATACACTTTCTAGCCCTAGTCCGGCTGCCCTGACCAATCATTGGGCATTTTGAACACACATAAATTACAGCTAAAAGAGAGAGAAAAGAAATCTACATCAACAAGAACGGATAGCAGGGAACTAAATTCAAGCTCCAAATCCTTTGATACCAAAATTATGTATAAGCAAAAGAAACTTCCTTAGGAGTTAGTTGAATACATCATCTCACATTACCACAAGACCAAATCTGCTGGGCAAAGGAAGATCATCCCAAAGCCACAGGCTGAAACAGAAGATGAGATAGGGAAAGCCTACTTGACCAGACTGGAGCTATGTTTCACTAGCGAAATATAAAAATCCTTATAAAAATAAAGCTTGTCTATGCTGACCTTGTTATTTTTTTAAAAATATATTTCTAGCAAAACAAAGATAGGAACAACTGGATCTCTTAGACCAGGATACGTCTGTACATCAGAACAAAGAGGTCTATTTGAAAAAAGAGTTGGACTTTTTAAACTTACAAACATTGGGACTGACCCTAAGAGGTGCCAAGTGCCCTAAAATCCCATTGCCTGCTATGAGAGGGGAGGTAGCTCTGCACATTACTACAGCAGCTCAGTGTTTGCAAGAGCAGACCAATGAGAGTTTTGCCTGAGTAAGGAGTAGAGGATTGGGCCCACTGTTTATAATCTTTCTTCCAGCTTCAAGTATTTTAGTACACAATCATGCTACATTATACACCTCCTAAAAAAACCTGTTTCATTTAGCTTTCATGAGCAATTTACATTTCCTTTGTAATTTTTAAGCAGAAAATCCTTGGCACTGATTTTCAAGATGTCACACTGAAAAGGTATTTTTTTCTCCTAAAGAAAATAGGACTAGAGGTAGAAGCTTTTATATTCAGTCACTTCTGAGACATATGTTCTGCTATCCCACCAGTTATAAAGTGATTACTGGAGTGGCACAAACAGATTTTTTTTTAACAAAGTGAAGGTGTGATTTTCTCAGGTTCTGTGAGAACATGTACACTTATTTTTACCAACCCAATCTGTTTTCCAGTAGTTTAATGTCCGCAGGGTTTATGAGGCCATGTTAGGTGTTGGGAGTCATAGCGGCTTGCAGGGTGCTACCTGGCTGTGGAAGTTTGAAGAACAAAAAACAGGGAAAGCAGAAGTGATAACAAGACTAAAAGTTTGTTGAAGTTTGATCTAAATATATTAAAAGATTGCCCTTTTTCACTGTTTGCATATATGCATTTTTCAACAGACTAACACCTGATCTTGTGAACACTTGATTAAGTTTACTCGAATGAGAAGTCCCACTGAAGTTAGGAGCTGGTCCTAAATAATTTACACATATCACTTCTATTTTTAAAATTATTATTTTAATGTACAAAGCAGGGATTTGATGCTACATACACTTACTACCAGGAGAAGTGCTGAAAGCAGTGTGTGCGAGTCAAACGGGGCCTGATTTCTTGTACCTTCTGTATTGTACCAGTACAGCAGGGGAATAGAGAATTCTGGTTTAGTATCAATTTAAACTCATCTTCCACATGTGTAAATGACAATACAAGGGACGAGGCTGCAGAGAATCAGACCCATTGACTTCAGTGGGCCTACTCATAATGTGGAAGCATTATGCATGGTAGTAAATGTTTGCATTTCAGAGCCCTAATACAAAAGTACCTATACACAGAGTGAAAGAACATAATACCTCTCCAGTAGAGCGATTTAAAGTCTAAATTCTGCTCTGAGTTAAACTGGTATAAATGTAGAGTAACCTCATCAACTGCAGGAGGTTGTTTAGGATTTATACCACTATAAATGAGAGTAGAATTTGGGGGGAAATATGCAGCTTAGCAGTTATTTACCACTTAGCCATCAATGGAGACCTTTAGATCTTGTGTCTACACACAGAGTTTGTAATTTATACTAGTTTAACTAAAATTGGGATAAATTAAACAGGTGCAGACTCCTGTGGAAACACATTTCTGTCAGTTTAAAACCGGTTATATCAGTTTAGCTTGTGCCTATAAATTTACCAGCACAACCCAAACCAATAAAAGCAGGTTGAAACCAATATAAAAGAGTGTCCCTATTGGGTTTCGAAGCAATTTTTATTAAACCAGTTTTAAAGTACACCTTTACTTAAACCAGTGAGACTTGGTATAAAGACCAGACCTTATATAGGAGAACATGCTTTAAATGTCTGTGTGTTCAGCAGGTTTCTCTTGGGCCTGATATTAAAGGAAAATCTTTTGCAGTACAGAGACACCTACAATCCCCCTCAGAGACTTTCCCAGGAAAAAACCTTGTTCCTAGCCACTCCAAGTAGAGGGAATGTGCATTGATGTCATGAAGGAGGCAGAACTTCATTAGTCTCTGATCAAAAGAAATCTTAGCAGATGCCCACTTATCATGCTCTGTAGGAATTATTTTAGGTGCCGAAAACTTTGGCCCCAATGGCTCCCTCTGCTGAATGCTCCCACCTATCTCACACTATCCCCTGTATGGGAACTGGGATTTGCAGACCTGCAGTGCAGTTCCCCACAAGTTAACACTGACCAGGTCAGAACAGATTCATACACTGCAATTTGGTGGAAGTGCTATGGTCTGCACCGGGTGGGAGAACCTGGCCACAGTGCAGAGGGAGGGTAGTTATACCAGCAAGCCCTCCCAGGGGAGACACAGCTTGTATCAGCAAAAGAGTATTTTTGATGGTGTAACTTATACCAGTTCCCGGAACAAAATGAGCTATACTGGCAAAAGGACATTTTTGCCCACATAACTATGTGTCTACTCTAGGGATTTTGACATCATAGCTATGTCAGTTAAGGGGGTGATTTTTTTCCACACTCCTAACTGACATAGCAACTCCAGCAAAACTTTTAAGTGTAGATCAGGTCCAGATTTTCAGGCTTTTCTCTGCAGTCACAAAGGACAGAAACTTCCCTTTCTTTCTTTCTTTCTTTTTTTTTTTAAATGAAAACTGAAATTCTCATGTAATCACTTGCTTCCAGAAGCTGGGGCTTTATAATGAAAGACTCATGGTAAAAATCACAAGAGTTGGCAATATATAATATTTTAAAAAGAAAAACACATATATAAGAACTCTCTATATTTGATACTTCATACAATTGTCCAGACATCACTTATCTTTTTGGAGTGTAATTTCTAGGGACAGAGTATATTGGTGCATGTATGCAGTGCCTAGCACAATCGGACTCTGGGTGCTATGGTAATACAAACAAACGATCAATAACTACCACTCTCCATAAGTGCTATGTATAGCCGAGTTTCAACTTTCAGTGGTTTTTGTATGTAGACTTTGGTGATAAATTTTTTTAAAGCACGGTTAAAAAAATTTCCTCTAATGGGAAAGGGATTTTACCCATTCTAAAGAAAAAAAAAGAATAGCTGGAAGGATTTTGCTAAAACTTAAAAACATATAGATCTACAAGCAAAGAGCAAGCAAGAAAATTCTAGCTAATACATGAATATTTAAAGACATTATGAGCATGAGAACACACTTTATGATAAAAGAAAAGGAGTACTTGTGGCACCTTAGAGACTAACAAATTTATTAGAGCATAAGCTTTCGTGAGCTACAGCTCACTTCGCTGTAGCTCACGAAAGCTTATGCTCTAATAAATTTGTTAGTCTCTAAGGTGCCACAAGTACTCCTTTTCTTTTTGCGAATACAGACTAACACGGCTGCTACTCTGAAACCACTTTATGATAGAAACTCTTTTGCTTCTTTTAACTGAAATGAGAGGACTAATGCTTTCCTGCCACTGTACCCTATACTTCCAAATACACAACTCCTCCTCCTTTTTTGTCTCTTCCCTTCCCAACACCATTCTATCTTTCTACTTTTCCATTGATCTCTTCCCTTTAGTCTCCCTACTCCAATCCTTCTTGCTCAGTTTTACTCCACATATTTCCACACAATCCTCTCTTTCCAGCCACCCTTTCCCTGGATCTTCTTTCATCCAATCACCAGATAGTTTTTTAAAATGTGTATTGTTTACTTGCTCATAGTTCTATCTAAATACATATATTGTATCTTCTGTACAGAACAGAATAACTCATCAAACATCTTGCATGTAATATAGTAATAATAATAATAATAATAAAGAGAAATAGATACTATGTTCTTTCTTTTTTAGTACCGTCATTAAAAAGTACAATAGGAATTAAATCACAATAATCCATGGTGATGCAATGTTAAGTATCTGCTTTAGAGCCACAAAATCAAGGAAATTAAAAAAGGCTTAAACTCTGGGCTAACTCTTCATCCTTAATTCATTCACTTGTGCCTAGTTATTGAAGTCTCAGTTCAATACACTTGTGCCTAGGTTATTGAAGTCTCAGTTCAATGTTTGTGAAGTGATGTATAGTGTGTGTTGTAGAATTTAGGTGAAACAGGTTGCATAAGAGAGAGAACTTGGTGTAACCATGATCACAGTCTGGCCTAGAGATTTCAGTGGGACTACTTGGGGAGTAAGAACAGGAATATTGAGCACAGAGTTTTCATTTTAATTCAGGTTATTTCTGCATCTGTGGCTTTCACTCATATTCTTATTGTTACATTACCCCCTTCACTTTGGGTCAGAAATGCTTCTATCTAAAACATCACAGCTACAGACTGGCAGCAGATAATAGTTTTTGCAGTAGAACTTTATATACATTTCTTAAGACATACAACTTCATATTTCGCAAAGCAAAGCAAGGGCCCAAACCTGCTCCTTTGAAGGTCACTAACAATTATTAAGTTCCTCTGCTATCAAGGCAAGCACAACCAAACCCTAATATTTGACAATACATAAGTATAGTAGAAGAGCTCATAAGATCCCATAATCCTATATACTAACCAAGGAAAATATTTTAAATGGGTATTATCATTAAATCAGACAAACTCTGGCTCCCTTTTTCATTTCTTCAATAAAAAAATGCTTGCCCTTTCAAATGCTTTTCCAATCTTGTTTCTTTAGATTTGCCAAGAAATGAAACAAGATTTTAAAGAATGACAGTTCTGAAGAAATAAACTGAAAAGTGAACTCTGTGTTCTTTTCACTGTAAATAGCCAGGCTGTAATGACAAAGGAAAGTAAGAGGAGTATGCAAAATCACTGAAAATAAATTGCTAGATGTGCCATATCCTGTAGAACTGTTTAACAGTTATTACATTTTTGTTCATTGACATTGCTATAGAGATCTCCACATTGCAAGTAACCACACCATTTCAAGCACTTTGCTGTTTCAGAAAAGCAGATTTTTCTTGATTAATAACAAAAGGTTTTGTTGGGATCAGAGCTGTTTCCCACCATCTCTATGCAAACCCGGCAACACAAACTGTGTACATTAGCATTTCAAGGAGCTTCCTATTAATGATGGCAAGAAAAGCTCCTCTCGGTGGGTAAAATCCATTTTGCCCTCTCTCTGGTGACATCTGTTCTAACTTTTAAAGCCAGAAAGGAAACTAGATAATGCCAAGGAGTCTTTTGATTTACTGTATTGGCACTTGTGATGATGATTCAGACTATAAAAGCATGTAGTGGACATACATGACTGTGTAAATGTGGAACATCTGCATATTCCCACAACATAGGGTGAATTGTGAAAGTAATTCCAAACTTTTCACTATCCTTTCTTTCTATCCTATGATTTCATAATTATGTTTTTAATTACTTCTATACCATACAAAACAGGGTATTAAAATTTTATTTTTATGTAAAATGTTTACTGCTACACATGTTTTCCAGTTTAATTTCTAGCTCCCAAAAGCTGATTTTGTATAAAAATGTGTAAGACATTCAAAGAAATGGTGTTGGGGAAACTGAAATATGGATTTAAAACATATACATAAAATATGCAGGGTAGGATTTAAAAAAAAAAAAGTAAATCCTGCAGATTTTTACCTCTTTACACCATCTGTGCAGTATTGCTTTTAGGCCTTTTACATTGGTTATCCTGGGAACAAAGCTGAAGGCAGATTCCAACAGTTTTTCCATTCACTATTCATTCAGAGGTTCATCAGCTCCATATGGATCCAGCCAACTGCTGTGTTAAATCAGAGCCCTTTCCCAGAATTGACATGGTAATGAAGTCATGGTATTGCTCACAGAAAAGGCCTCCATAGGTATCCCCTCTCTCTAACAAATCCAGCCTTTTCACCCCATTCACTCCCTAAAATTATCTCCTTACATTACAACATCTGTGAACTAGGTTTTTGCCTTTTAGAGTCTGGCATGTTTTATTACTCAACCATGCCTTACACACTAGTTAGCAGAGCTCTTATACAACCAGGAAGACAAAATAAACATGCAGGCTTCACTTTCAAGAATGTATTGTTGTTTTTTGTTTTCATTTGCATTCAAAAAATGATGCAATTATTGCACTTAGTGGTGTCTTCTAGATACACAGGATGATGAACTTCAGTTCTGCTGTTTACACAAAGTGCTTTAAAACTATGCAAAGATGTTAAACTGTTTAACAAAAAAATCACAGTCCTCTGGACAACTTGTTTCCCCCCCCAAATGCTACAAATAGATTTTGCTAATGGCCGCTATGTTCCAACACTTGCCGTCTGTTCATCAGTTTCATAGATTCCAAGGCCAGAAGGGACCATTGTGATCATCTAGTCTGACCTCCTGCAAAACACAGGAATGCATCTGATGAAGTGAGCTGTAGCTCACGAAAGCTTATGCTCAAATAAATTTGTTAGTCTCTATGGTGCCACAAGTACTCCTTTTCTTTTTGTGGATACAGACTAACACGGCTGCTACTCTGAAACAGGCCATAGAATTTCCTCCAAAATAATTGCTAGAGCAGATCTTTTAGGAAAATATCCAATATTGATTTAAAAATTGTTAGTGATGAAGAATTCACCATGATCCTTGGTAAGTTTTCCAATAGTTAATCACCCTTGCTATCAAAAATTTACACCAGTTTCCATTTGTCTAGCTTCAACTTTCAGCTAGTAGATCATGTTATACCCTTCTCTACTAAACTGAAGAGTCTATTACTGTATTAAATATTTGTTTGCCATGTAGATACTTATTGACTGTAATCAATAACCCTTAACCTTCTCTTTGTTCAGCTAAACAGACTGAGCTCTTTGAGTCTATCACTAAAAGGCATGTTTTTCTAATCCTTTAATAATACCAAATTAAAGTATGATGTGGTACCAAGTCAAATGCCTTACAGAAGCCTAAGTATAATATGTTAACACTTTATCAATCAAACTTGTAGTGTCATCAAAAAAAGATAGTGTGATGGGATCTATTTTCCATAAACCCATGTTGATTTCCATTATTTACATTAACCTCCTTCAATTATTTATTCTCAAATCCTGTATCAAACAATCCATAATCTTGCCTGGGATCAATGTCAGATTAACAAGCCTGTAACTACCCAGGTCATCCTATTTACCCTTTTTAAATATCAGCACAACATTTGCTTTCTTCTGCAACTTCCCTGGTGTTCCAAGACTTATTGAAAATCAACATTAGCAGCCTAGTGATCTCCTCAGCCAGCTCTTTTAAAACTCTTGGATGGAAGTTACCTGAATCTGCTGATTTTAAAATGTTTAACTTTCATAGCTACTGTTTACCGTCCTCCTGAGATACTAGAGGAATGGAAAGTGTTATCATATTATATAACTAAATCTGTTTTTTCCCCAGATACAGAACAGAAATATTTATTTAACACTTTTACCTTTTTTGCATTATTATTGATACTTTTATCATTTCCAACTAGTAACAGACCAGTACCATTTTTAGGATTTTTTGTTTCTAATATATTTTAAAAGTTCTTCAGTGTCCTTAATTCTACTGGCTACAGAGTTCTCTTTATGTCCCATAGCTTCCATTATCAATTTTCTACAATTGCTAGCTTCTGATATATAGATTTCAACTATGTTTAATTTGAACTGCTTCAATTTGAAAAAGTATAGATATGGGTGAATTTATGTTTATAACATACCAAGTATATGTATACAATGTTTTGGTATGATCATATACGGTAGTTTTTATTTCAAAATTAAGAGTCATTCTCATAAAGATATTCTAGTTATGCAAATATCACATGATTTATAAAAACAAATGTCATTTGCAAATGGTTACGTATTGGTCAAAAAGGAGGATTAACCAGCATAGTTTTTATTATTTTACTTTTTATAAAATCAGGACAAGTTTGAAGAAAGTGTTTCTGTTTATATGGAAAAAATTAATTTGTGGTTGACAGATGTATCTTGATTAGATTACTCAAAAGAGAGCATGGCCCATGATGTAATTGTTTTACCTGCTCATTAAAATGACAACTGCTGAGTCACAGAATTGGTCTGGGCAACTTGACCCTTCCCTAGTTTTCAAAGTCTCTGAAGCCTAGTAACATGAAAAAGAGAAGAACAATTTTAATTATTAATGTAGGACACATTCTTCAAAGACAGAGCTATACTGTGTAAGGGCCTAATTGCAGTCCCAAAGTAGTAGTCTTCAAAAGAAATTTTGCCATTGACCTCAGTGGAAGCAGAATTGGGCCCTAATACAGCAGCTGCTGTAGGAAAACTAGCATTGCTAAGAGTGTTTCATCAGAAACCATAGAAATCTATGCAGGTTTCAAGTCCTTATTAATAGGAGTGCATGTGGTGCAGATCACTAATACCCTGCAGTGTTAACCTTTTAACTTAGGCAAAGGAATATATGGCTTCCTCCAAGATTTTTCTTCATGCCCCTTCAAGAATCTACCAGCAGTGCATATGAGTGCAGTGGAACTATTACTGTCCTCAACAAACTAACCATGTTCTTTCTATGGCACAATGTGTCTCCTCCTGTCCAGCCAGCAGGGAGTTCAGCGTTCATTACAAACCCCAGATTCCCATACATAGCAAAGGAGTGAGATGTTGACCCACCACCAGGATGGCTATTTTGTAACTGAGCTTTCATTTTTCTGGTGATTACTGGAATATGCTGGAACAACAACAACAACAACAAAAAACCACACCTCTAAACATTTCTCAAATTTGGTATATTTTTAAAATTACTTGGATTATAAAATCTCGGGGGCAAAGACCTTGTCTTTGTATGTGTGTCCCCCATGCCAAGTACAATGAGCTTCTAATCCTGAGTGGGCCTCTGGGCACTATTAGAATATAAATATTAAATAATATCTTTGTAAACAGTCACAGCAAACTTCAAATGATATTGTTTTCACCACAAACTGCTATAGAAAAGTCAAGCAGGGCACAGCTACAACTAGGGTTGCCAATTTTTGTTGGATGTATTCCTGGAGATTTCATCATATGACATAACCTGTAATTTAAAAGATTAATCTTTAATTCCTAGAGACTCCAGGCCAATCCTGGAGGGTTGGCAACCCCAGCTGCAGCATACATTTCAGAATGTTACTCTAAGCAAGAAGACAGACTTTTTTACCCCTGTTGAAATGGAAATCCTGGTGCAGCCTATCACACTTACTGGGCTAACTGCACCTCAGACCCCTTCTGGTGTCCAAGTGCTTCCCCGCTCAGGCCTTGAGTTGTCACCTGTCTCAGGATGGAATCCTGTGGTTCTCCCACTCCCAGAGCAGGGCTGCCGTCCCCTGGCATTAACCATGATTGCCTCAGCAGGCCTGATTTAGGTTTAGACCCTACAGTTCGCTCCCTCCAGAAGCAATGACCAGTGGTTAATATATTGACCAAACAGCCTTCTTAAAGCAAAGTATTATTTATATAGAACCAAAGCATTTAAGAGAAAACAGATCTTAACACCAATATAACAGTCTGTATGCATGCTTGTCTCTCCCTAAGGCTTACCCATTCCATGAACCTGAGTAAGGCCCAACTTCTTTAGATTCCCTCTGCAGAGTCTCCCTTTGCATCAGCTTGTCTCTCTGGACGCCTGCTGACAACTGATCCCCACCCTCTTCTCCTGAGAAGAGCTTTTTAACTGTTCTTTTGTTCTCTTCATTACCAGCACTGACAAAAGAGTTGTGTCACTATGGCCTGCTGCCTGAAAGTCTCATCCTGTACAGTAGAACCTCAGAGTTACAAACACCAGAGTTAGGAACTGACCAGTCAAGCACACACCTCATTTGGAACTGGAAGTACACAATGAGTCAGCAGAGACCAAAAAAAAAAAAAAGCAACTATTGAACAGTACAGTCCTGTGTTAAATGTAAACTACTAAAAAAAATAAAGGGAAAGTTTAAAAAAGGATTTGACAAGGTAAGGAAACTGTTTCTGTGCTCGTTTCATCTAAATTAAGATAGTTAAAAGCAGCGTTTTTCTTCTGCATTGTAAAGTTTCAAAGCTGTACTAAGTCAATGTTCAGTTGTAAACTTTTGAACGAACAGCCATAACGTTTTGTTCAGAGTTATGAACATTTAAGAGTTACAGACGAACAAACAATCAATCTCCAGCCCCGTAACTCTGAGGTTCTTCCATAATTGACTCCACAATATTTGCTAGGAGGTTTCTTATCCATAGTTATTGTGTTGCTTCCCTGCTTGTTTTGTCCACAGCCCTTTGTTAAGCTTTTTCATACAGAAAAGTCTTATAACCCAATATACAATAATTTCCTCTTGCTGACCAGGTCACATACAGTATTCATAAAATTACTATATCTTAGTATTCTTAGATCACCACATAGCATCTCCACATCTCTCATACAGCCTTAACCATAATAAAGGTATATGTAAAGGCTTACTCCACCCAGGAGAAAGATGTACTAAATCCTGGCCGGGGCATTCCACTGACACAGACCTCCTTCCACAGTCAGCACCCAAGCAACGCTACTCTATTTTAGACAGGGGACCCCTCTTTCAGCAGCAACCACAGAGCTGCCCTGCAGTCACTCAGCCCTGCCTCCTCCTTGGAACGGTAGAAAAGGAGCTGGATTCCAAGATTCCACCTTCCGACACATCCATAAGTAGCAGTACGTTCCCAGACATTTCCATACATGATGTGGCCTCCCTGGTTTAGTGAGTGCTTACCAAGACAGCGAGGAAACCAAAAAGCCTTCTCCCTATGAAGCATTAGGGCCCACTAACTCCTTAGTCCCATATTACAGGAGTCAGAATTTAGCCTGTGTACATAAGAATGGCCCTACTGGGTCAGGCCAAAGGTCCATCTAGCCCAGTATCCTGTCTTCCGACAATGGCCACTGCCAGGTGCCCCAGAGGGAATGAACAGAACAGGTAATCATCAAGTGATCCATCCCCTGTCACTCATTCCCAGCCTCTGGCAAACGGAAGCTTGGGACACCATTCCTGCTCATCCTGGCTAATAGCCACTGATGGACCTATCCTCCATGAATTTATTAGTTCTTTTTTGAACCCTGTTATGGTCTTGGCCTTCACAACATCCTCTGGCAAGAAGTTCCACAAGTTGACTGTGCGTTGTGTGAAGAAATACTTCTTTTTATTTGTTTTAAACCTGCTACCTATTACTTTCATTTGGTGACCCCTAGTTCTTGTGTTATGAGTAGTAGTAAACAATACTTCCTTATCTACTTTCTCTATACCAGTCATGATTTTATAGACCCCAATCATATCTCCCCTTAGCTGTCTCTTTTCCAAGCTGAAAAGTCCCAGTCTTATTAATCTCTCCTCATATGGAAGCCGTTCCATACCCCTAATCATTTTTGTTTCCCTTTTCAGAACCTTTTCCAATTCCAACATATCTTTTTTGAGATGGGGCGACCACATCTGCACACAGGAATCAAGATGTGGGCATACCAGGGATTTATATAGAGGCAACATTATATTTTCTGTCCTATTATCTATCCCTTTCTTAATTATTCCCAGCATTCTGTTTGCTTTTTTGACTGCCGCTGCACAATGAGTGGATGTTTTCAGAGAACTATAAACAATGACTCCAAGATCTCTTTTTTGAGTGGTAACAGCTAATTTAGACCCCATCATTTTATATGTATAGTTGGGATTATGCTTTCCAATGTGCATTACTTTGCATTTATCAACATTGAATTTCATCTGCCATTTTGTTGCACAGTCACCCAGTTTTGAGAGATCCTTTTGTAGCTCTTCGCAGTCTGCCTGGGTCTTAACTATCTTTAGTAATTTTGTATCATCTGAATATTTTGCCACCTCACTGTTTACCTCTTTTTCCAGGTCATTTATGAATATGTTGAATCGGACTGATCCCAGAACAGACCCCTGGGGGACATCACTACTTACCTCTCTCCATTCTGAAAACTGACCATTTATACCTACCCTTTGTTTCCTATCTTTTAACCAGTTACCAGTCCATGAGAACACCTTCCCTCTTATCCTGTGGCAGCTTACTTTGCGAGCCTTTGGTGAGGGATCTTGTCAAAGGCTTTCTGAAAACCTGAGTACACTATATCCACTGGATCCCCTTGGTCCACATGCTTGTTGATCCCCTCAAAGAATTCTAGTAGATTGGTGAGGCATGATTTCCCTTTAGTAAAACCATGTTGAATATAGTTTCAACCAGTTTGCCCAGTACTGAAGTCAGGCTTACGAACCTGTAATTGCCGGGATCACCTCTGGAGCCCTTTTTAAAAATTGGCGTCATATTAGCTATCCTCTAGTCATCTGGTACAGAAGCTGATTTAAATGATAGGTTACAGACTACAGTTAGTAGTTCTGCAATTTCACATTTGAGTTCCTTCAGAACTCTTGGGTGAATACCATCTGGTCCTGGTGACTTATTGCTGTTTAATTTATCAATTTATCCAAAACCTCCTCTAATGATACCTCAATCTGGGACAGTTCCTCAGATCTGTCACCTAAAAAGAATAGCTCAGGTTTGGGAGTCTCCCTCACATCCTCAGCCATGAAGACCGATTCAAAGAATTCATTTAATTTCTACACAATGGCCTTATCGTCCTTGATTGCTCCTTTAGCACCTCAATCGTCCAGTAGCCCCACTGGTTGTTTAGCAGGCTTCCTGCTTCTGATGTACTTTAAAAAAAAAGTGTGATTACTTTTTGAGTCTTTTTTGGCCTTCCTAATTGTATTTTTATACTTCATTTGCCAGTGTTTATGCTCCTTTTTATTTTCCTCACTAGGATTTAACTTCCTCTTTTTAAAGGATGCCATTTTGCCTCTTACTGCTTCTTTTACTTTGTTGTTTAGCCACGGTGGCTCTTTTTTGGTTTTCTTACTATGTTTTTTAATTTGGGGTATATATTTAAGTTGAGCCTCTATTATGGTGTCTTTAAAAAGTTTCCACGCAGCTTGCAGAGATTTCACTGTTGGCACTGTACCCTTTAAGTTCTGTTTAACTCACCTCCTCATTTTTGTATAAGTTCCCCTTTCTGAAATTAAATGCTACAGTGTTGGGCTGCTGTGGTGTTTTTCCTGCCACAGAGATATTAAATTTAATTATATTATGGTCACTATTACCAAGCGTTCAGCTATATTCACCTCTTGGACCAGATCCTGTGCTCCACTTAGGACTAAATCAAAAATTGCCTCTCCTCTGGTGGGTTCCAGGACCAGCTGCTCCAAGAAGCAGTCATTTAAGGTGTCAAGAAACTTTATCTCTGCATCCCGTCCTGAGGTGACATGTACCCAGTCAATATGGGGATAACTGAAATCCCCCATTATTATCATTATTGAATTTTTTATTTTAATAGCCTCTCTAATCTCTCTGAGCATGTCACAGTCATTATCACCATCCTGGTCAGGTGGTTGATAATATATCCCTGCCGCTATATTCTTATTATTAGAGCATGGAATTTCTATCTATAGAGATTCTATGGCACAGTTTGATTCATTTACAATTTTTACTTCATTTGATTCTACGCTTTCTTTCACATATAATGCCACTCCCCCACCGGCATGACCTGCTTTGTCCTTCCAATATATTTTGTACCCTGGTATTACTGTATCCCATTGATTATCCTCATTCCACCAAGTTTCTGTGGTGCCTATTATCAATATCCTCATTTAATACGAGGAGCTATAGTTCACCCATTTTATTATTTAGACATCTAGAATTGGTATATAAGCACTTTAAAAACTTGTCTCTTTTTAGCTGTCTGCCATTACATGATGTAATTGAATGGAATTCTTTTTATTTGACTCTTTCTGATCATGTAAAAAGAAAAGGAGTACTTGTGGCACCTTAGAGACTAACAAATTTATTTGAGCATAAGCTTTTGTGAGCTACAGCTCACTTCATCGGATGCATTTGGTGGAAATTTGGTGCATTTTCCACCAAATGCATCCGATGAAGTGAGCTGTAGCTCACGAAAGCTTATGCTCAAATAAATTTGTTAGTCTCTAAGGTGCCACAAGTATTCCTTTTCTTTTTGTGAATACAGACTAACACGGCTGCTACTCTGATACCTTTATGTAATGATTTTCCATCCTCTCATCCTCACTACGACATAGAGATTCCCTATTAATAGATCCTCCCCTAAAGGATATCCGAACCATTTGCTCCTCTGCACCTTTTGGCTTTCCCCCAGCCCTTAGTTTAAAAACTGCTCTATGACCTTTTTAACATTAAGTGCCAGCAATCAGGTTCCATTTTGGTTTAGGTGGAGCCCCATCCTTCCTGTATAGGCTCCCTCTTTTCCCAAAAGTTTCCCCAGTTCCTAATAAATCTAACCCCTCCCCCCCCACACACACACACACCATCGTCTCATCCACGCATTGAGACTCTGCAGTTCTGCCTGTCTAACTGGCCCTGAAAATAAATAGGAACAACATTTGGGCAGGAACTGGAATACAGAGTCTTTTACCTCTAGGTCACTGGATCAATGCTCCAGTTTCTTAGTGACTGAAAATGGGCACTATCTCTTAGCTGGTCAGTGGCCTGTGTGAAATGAGTTAGTGGACTCATTCCACTTACTAATCAACAGTAACTCAATCGCCACCACAACTGGCACCTTTGCTAGCAGCCTGAGTACTGGCAAAGACTAACTTGGCCTGGAAGCTGAACCCTTCTCTCATCCCTAGAAGTGGTCAGGCTTGACACCCATTATCATAGTGCTTATATATGAGGGATCTTGCACTGCCACTACCAATACTGTACCCATCCTATGGATAATCAGAGAACTGCCCATTCCCACACCAACCCAGCACCTTTCCCGAGCTCAACCACTTAATTTTTACATTTTACAAAGTCTAAAATGAAACATTACAAAGTGTATGACAGTAACAGTTTGAAAACATTTAGCTACTCTTCTACCTTTACTTCTCTTCACTAGGGACCCACTGCCCCACTGGAACCAGTGGGAGCTGTGCCATTGACTTCAATGGAGGAGAGCACGCCCTCAGCCCTGACTTTCAAGAACCTGCTGTCTTTGCCTTAGAGGATTTCAGTTGTCAATAATATCAGCTGCCTAGTGTTTCTTGGACACTTAGCAAGACCCCAGAATCCACAGTTCTTACCTCTACCAGTCTGAATCCTTCCTGTCTAATTACCTTTTTTTCCCCCTCACTCT
This sequence comes from Dermochelys coriacea, assembly GCF_009764565.3. Lineage (NCBI taxonomy): Eukaryota > Metazoa > Chordata > Testudines > Dermochelyidae > Dermochelys > Dermochelys coriacea. The sequence goes on along the minus strand of NC_050070.1, from coordinate 32,543,457 downwards.
TGAATGAGTGTTTTCAGCTTCCCTTCACCCCTTCCACCTCAAGGCTCTGTCCCTGCCTTTCCTCTTCCATTCTAGCTGCAACCTGGAGTTCAGCTTTAGGTTTACCCCAAACCACAATGTCTCCTCAAACTCCTACCTAGGGCTTTTGTCTGTCTCAACTGATTGATTGATTGATTGGTGATCCCAAAATTTCAAGGATGATCTCTATCATGGATTTACATATGGGTCCTGATCATGGCACCACAAATCCACCCACAGTAGGTACAGACATTTTGTGGCAGGCCAGTGGCCTGCTGGAAGAAAGTTATTTCTTTTTCCCTTCCTCCTCTCTCTTTTTTCAGCTTCGAGGGCAAGGCACTTCTCGAAGTGGGCCACTGTCTGATGGAGGATATGGTGCCACTGGGGTCAGTTTGTGGCTTGCTCTTCCCAGCTTGTGGTGTTCACGTCAGTTTTCTTAAGATACGCTTCCAGTATGTCTTTGTAGCATTTCCTCTGACCACCATAGGATCTCATGGGTGAGTTGAGAGTAGAGGACTTGTTTTGCGAGGCAAGAGTGTGGCATCCGCACACAATGTCCAGCCCAGCAAAGTTGGTGCCTGGGGATCATTGCTTCAATGCTAGTGACATTGGCTTCAGCAAGGATGCTGGCGTTAGTGCAACGATCTTGCCACTTGAGACGAAGGATCTCCCGGAGGCATCATTGGTGATACCTCTCCAAACTCTGAGGTGCTGTCGATAGGTCACCCAGATTTCATATCCATAGGAGTGTAGGAACAACTATTGTCTTATAGACCTGGATCTTGGTGTCCTGCCGTAAGTCACGGTCTGTGAAAATGCATCAGAGCAATTTCCCAAAGGAAGCACTTGCGCACTGGATCCTGTGCTGGATCTCACTGTTGATTTTTGCATGTTGAGAAAGTTGGCTACCGAGGTAGCAAAAGTGCTTGACTGTCTCCGTCTCAACTAACAGCCCCACAACAACATTTGCGATCTGTATTCTCTTATTCAAACCAGGAACTTTCCCCCGACCGTCTAACCCTTGAAAACATGATTACAGAACATGATTGTTATGGAATTATAATCTACTGATCCATAAAGCAATAAATATATCATGATAATTAATTACCCACCATACTTTCCACATTAAAAAATAATTAGAAGTAAAAATCTTTAACTGGCTGTGTCTATGTTTTGTCTCCTCAGTGTCTTTTTTTGGCCCTGCATAATAGCACAGCTAATTCAGATACTGAAAAAAAAAAAATAACCAACAACCCAGCAACAGGTCCATAAAATGAGGTACTTCATTAGCAATGAACTTCAGAATCCTGATTCCCTACCACCATGCCAAGAAAAACAAGATGAAGGACTGGCAAGGATTTCAGGACTACTGTATATATTCTTTTATAAATTCATTAAAGATGAGGCAGGACAAAGCATACTTAGTAGTAGTTGGTAAAGCATTTTAAAAAGGAGCGATGCTACAGTACTTTGTTTTGAAGTTCAAAAACTTACTAATTTCTCATCTTGCGGCTGCTATGCAAAACCCGCTAGTTAACTGCATCAGGAACAATCTGTCATGGTAATACAGCATTACTAAATGATCAGGATTTGTGCATTGTTAATCATAGAGGTGGCACTTCCTTTCTAAAGCCCCCATTCCTGCAATGATTTCCCTGGGGGCAGATCCCTGTGTCAATGTAATATTCATTGCAGGATCAGGAGGAACATCTCTATTTTCAGTTCTTCGTAACTTTTTAAAATAAATGTATATATATAGTCCATAACTATTTCTCATATATAGCCATATTTCTACTCATCACACCACTATGGCCAAGGGTGTGTCATTTTATTTAAAAGACAAAAAGTCTTCTAGCTAAGAACTTCCTCTGCTGCAGGTAAAGTGGAGCCCAGCTACTTGTGCTAGGGTTTGATAATGGTTGGCAACATTTCTAACACTTTAACAAAGGAAACTCTCCACATAAGAAAGGCCTGGCAGCCACTAAGCTCTCCAACACCAAAGGGATTTGTGTATATTTTGGTGAATGTTAGATAATTTTCTCTGTTTTCTTCCCCCACCATCTGTAACAGTATTGTAACATAAGTGCTCCAAACAACTATCCCATCCCTTTCTCCCAATTTATTAGAAATACAACACATGCCAAGGAAGCAAAATATAATAAAGGAGTACAAGCAAATTAAATTCACTAACACCAAAGATGCCCGGGTGTCTGAGCAGCTGCAAAGGAAGCACCATGAATAAACCACAATTTTTAGGAGGGAAAAAGCTATAATAGACCTTCAGCCTTAGCAACTGCTTTCCATTTTAAAGGAAATACAGGAAAATCTAGGAAAAGGCCTAGAAATTTCTTTTTAAATTAAATCTAAAAAAGCCTTGACATTGATAGAATCCCAAGAAATCGGGGAGACGAGAAGGTGTGAGTCTATGTGTGCATCACAGCCTGCCCGAAAAGGCCTGTATTGCCAAGAAATTAATTATTCTGGAAGTTTTCACTGAAATCTGTTCCGCTTTTGGAGTTATTGGAATTTTTCATCATTTGTGAGAAAGAAACTGTCAGGTGATGTCCAGGACCAAGTCCTACTCCCAATAAGCCCAGCCCTCCAGCTGGAGGCTCTGGTCGACTCAGGGGTCTCAAGTAATTTTATGGACCATCATGTGGCTAAGAATTCCTCGATTTGGTGGAACCCACTGATGTGTCGCTCCAAGCCTTCGGGCTGGTCTCTCACCAGTCTACTCCCTTAGGGCTTATTCCCCTTCAGGACACTGAGTGACTCTTCAGTTCGGGTTGATTCGTGCCCTCCACTTTCAGGTCATCCTGGGAATGACCTGGCTTGCTGTCTATGACTCCTGTATCCATTGGCAAAAAGGGAAAGTGCATTTTTGCTCCCCATATTGTCAACGATTCTGCCTTCCAAAGACAGAACAGATATCCTCTACGGATTGTGTCATAATTTGGGGAATCCTGTTGTGAAGGAACAGGCCCACAGGAGTTGGGTGCACCCCCAACCGTTCCATCTGCCACAAAAATACCTCGCAAGTACCATGGCCTTGCAGATGTATTTGACAAGGGAAATGCAGCCACCTTGTTGCCACACAGCAAATACGACTGCCCAATTAACCTTCAGCCAGGCTCCAAAATTCCCTTTGGCTGCATATACACCCTTTCTGAAGCAGAACTCGAGGCCCTATCTGCAGAAGGAGTTTATCTGGCCATACACCTCTCCAGGAGGAGCCCTGATCATCTTGGTTAAAAAGAAGGATTTTCACTGAGGCCCTGCATTGACTACAGGGCCTTCTATAAGGTGATGGTTCAGAAACGTTACCCATTTCCCCTCATTTATAAACTCCTAGACCAATTACACTCTGCCCAAATTTTTACAAAGTTAGACCTCCAAGGGGTCTATAATCTGGTGCAGGTGCAAGAAGGAGATGAGTGGAAAACCATCTTCTGCACCCATTATGGATTACTGGAATAACCAGTCATGCTGTTTGGTCTCTGTAATGCTCCTGTGACCATCCAGCAAATTATCAGTGACATTTCCCGGGACACACTAGATCAGTTCAATATTGTCATCTATCTCAATGACATCCTTATTTTCCCCCCACAACCAAGCATAGCACAAACAGGGTACACAGTCATCCATAGAAAGGTTTTGTCGACACCGCCAGTATGGCAACCTAGAGAAGTGTCAGTTTGACCAGGACACAGTAAAGTTTCTCAGCTACATCACCTACCCTGAAGGGCTCCCCCTGGACCTACACAAAGTGACAGCCATCACTGACTTGGTGGTACCCAGGGACATACAAGAGGTGCAATGCTTTTTGCGCTTTGCCAATTTCTATAGTCAGGTCATCAACCGTATCTCAGGGATGGCCGCCCCAATTACAACCCTCCTGCAGAAGGGAACCCATGTATCTTGGACCCTAGAGGCACAAGTGGCTGTTAAGTGCCTAAAGCAGAAAGTCATTACAGCCCCCATTTTGATTCACTGCAACCTGGACTGGCCATTTACAGTAAAAGTGGATGCCTCAAACTTTGCGCTGGAGCAGTCAAAAAGTGGAACAGTCAAAAAGTGGATGCCTCAAACTTTTACACGGAGCAGTCCTCTCCCATATGGCAGTCTCTAATTGCCAGTTTCATCCTTCCACTTTTTTACTCATGCAAGCTCACCCCAGCAGAACAAAATTATGCCATTCCCAAATCTACTGGTCATCACAGCAGCCTTTGAGGAATGGTGGCATATCCTGGAGGGTGCAGGTTCCCAATCCAAGTCCTCACAGACTACAAAAACCTGGAATTCCCAAAGACAGCTCAGCACCTTAGGAGACCTGCTACCCTCCATACATTCCCTGCTGCCCCATGATCCCTTTCCAGTTCAGATCCCCCAAGCCCTAGACAATGACAATGCCCGGACTTCCTTGACCTTCATTCTCCATGAAGGAATTCTGGATCAGAAGGAGTGCATCTGTGTAGCCATTGGCTGACCCATGCTGCAAGTCCTATGAGTCTGCCATGATGCTCCTCTAGTTGGTCACTTTGGTCAATTCAAGATGCAGGCCCTGGTATCAGAGTTTCTGGTGGCCAGCCCTCCATGCTTCGGTAGCAGTCCTGTGACCTCTGTGCAAGTACCAAAAACCCTTGTGCAAAACTGCTTGCTCTTCTTCAGCCCTAGTCCACTCCAGCTAAAGCTATTGTGTTGATGGACTTCATCATGGAGCTGCCATGTACCTCTCAAGGGTACACCACAATTCTAGTTGTAGTCAATCTCCTAACAAAGATGGTTCATTTTATAACATTTGGTGGCCTCCTCACAATGCAGGAAACAGCTCATCCGTTCAAAGACACTAGGACAGAATATAAAATCCATGCTGACCAACACCGTCAGTCAACCCCCAATCTGAACATATGGGATAAGGTTTGGCTGTCTTTCCAAGATCTGCAATTCACCCATCCATCTGTGAAGCTGGACCACAAGTACTCGGAGCCATTTGCAATCATGAAAAACTTAATCTGCTAGCTTTTCAACTGCAATTGCCGGAATCCCTCAAGCTCCACCCAATGTTCCACATCTCTCGTCTGAACTCTTCATTGAGAATCCCTTCCCACACTTCACTACTCTTCCCAATCCATCAATAACCATGAAGGGCCAAGAGGAATACATGGTGGAGTCCAGAATCTGCTGGACCCCACCAAGTCCAAGAGACTTCAATATCTGATTGACTGGGAGGAATACAGTCCAGAGATGTTCATGGGAACCTGCAGAACATGTCCATGTCCCGGACTATCTGCACACCTTCCACGGGACCTGACCTGAGAAACCCAGCCCAAAGTCTCCTGCTAAGCAATACCAAAAGGAGAGGGTTGCTGTCAGGGACCAAGGCAGCTAGGATCAGCTGCTGGCCTTCTCCCTACCTTCACTGTTAGGTAACCAATGAGACCAGCTGCACCACTGCGGAACTGATGAAGTGGACATAGCCCCTGATTATCTGCTGTTTTAGCAGCCATGCTTATAAGCCTGGCCCCCGCAGCATATCAGCAGCAGCTCAACATGTACCATGTCTGCAGCTGCACTTGCCCTTGTTCCAGCCCATGCTCCAGCCCATTCCAGTCCCTGGTCCTGCTTTGTTCCAGCCCTGCTCCAGCCTGCTTCCTGCTCCAGCTCACTTCCAGTCCCTGCTTCAGCCCCTGCTCCCCTCCACCTTCAGACTTCTGGCTTCAATCCCCAGCTCTGCCTCTGGCTTACAACTCTGGTTTACCCCCCACCTTGGCCATATGATTTCTTTCCCTCCAATACCTATGCTTGGCTCAATTCCTGGACTCTGCCCACTCTGGTCCCAGCTCTAACCGGTTGGCCATACTCTCGCTTCCACCAGTAGATCTCACCACCCACAGCCTGGGTCAGCTCCAAGTGATTTTGTTGCAGGAGAGATCTAAAGGAAAACATAATGGGGTCCTTCTGGAGTTTTACACGGAGCTCCTATGCATGGGGAAAATTGTCAAGATGCTAATATATCTGACAAGTGTTGCAAGCTGAATTTGTTGGGTTTGAAAAGCTACAGCCTTGTCAGAGACCTTCACAAGCAAAAGCAGCCTTTGAATTGCATGTTACATGTACCAGACTGCTGCTGACCTGCCTCAGATGAGAATAATACTGACAGAACTGGCAGATTTTCCTTTAGCTAGAAAGGAGAGTCAACTGCTCCTTAAGCTGTGTTTCCCATTGCCATTGATTCCTCAGAGTTAAGGATTGTTTTCACTTTGTGTTTACTCACTTGGCTACTCTTTTGTATCCTGCACAGTCCACATCTGATCTTACACGTTTTATTTATTCTAGCCAATATATGCTTATTCATCAGGTGTGTTTACTTTAGTTATGGTCGAGATGGCACTATCATTCTTAGTGTCTATATTCATTAGCTTATACATTACCTTCTGGACAGAAATTTCTCACATTTGTTCTCATCTCAGAAATAAACTCTATTTTGCAAAATTAGAAGAATATCTACTGAGCTCTTTGGGAGCCTCAGATACTCAAATAAGCTATGCTGCATTTTGACAAGAGTACTTTATGAAATAAAGAGTTCCTTTTAATTCTATTTTTAGTCCCACTGTTTTTATTTTTTAAAAAAACCCTGAAATTATAAGTGTAAAAAATGTCTTCCCAAATTGGTCAGAAATGTGGGAAAGGTGCAGGCATTTGTATATGCATTCAAATAAGAGTGTAAAATTGTGTGACCGGGATAACGTTTAATAAGGTGCATTTGTACAGAAGAAGAGTTACTCAGCACATGTAAGAACAAACGAATGGCCATGCTGGGTTAGACCACTGGTCCGTCTAGCCCAGTATCAGACAGTGGTCAGTGCCAGGATGTTTCAGAGGAAATTAACAGATGGGGCAATTTATTGAGTGATCCATCCCCTGTTGCCCAGTCCCAGTTTCTGGCAGTCAGAATCTCCACTTAGGGACACACACAGCACTGGGTGGTGTCCATAACCATCTTGGCTAATAGCCACTTATGGACCCTCCATGACCTTATCTAATTCTTTTTTTGAACCTGGTTATATCCCTGGCAACAAGTTCCACAAGTAGACAGTGTGCTGTGTGAAGAAGAGTTTCCTTATGTTTGTTTTAAGCCTACTGCCTATTAGTTTTATTGGGTGACCCCTGGTTCTTGTGTTATGAAAGGGGTAAATAACACTTGTTTATTCACTTTCTCCACACCAGTCATGATTCTATAGATGTCTATCACGTCCCCCCCTCAGTCATCTCTTTTTGAAGCTGAACAGTCCCAGTCGTCTTAATTTCTTCTCATATGGAAGCTGGTCCATATCCCTAATCATTTTTGTTGCCCTTCTCTTAGCCTTTTCCAATTCTAACAGCCTTTTTTTTTTTTAAGATAGGTGAACAAGCCTGGTGTATATCAATTTCTTTGTTAAATTGACAAACTCATTTGAGCTTGCAGCATCCAGCAGGCATAACTGGACACTTCAAGATAGAGGTTCCTAGGGTTGTGTCTGGGGCCAGAGGTATTGGCCAGTGTCATTCGGTTGCACAGTCCACAGAGCAGCTTATTTGCCAGAGGCTGTGCGTGAACAGCCCAGGGGTGGGGTTTCTCATAGCAGAGCAGGGTAAGGCTGGCTCCCAGAGTCAAGAATTGGAGTGACCTAGCAGATCACCGGTCCGGATAACACCAGAGGGGAACGTCACACTCATGTCAAAATACTGGCATATTCAGAACGAACATATATAAAGGGACAGACCAGAAATCCCAGCAGAGCTTGGGGACCTCGCTCTCCTCCAGAAACTTTAGAAATTTTAAATGAGAATCAGGGTAATATAACTAAGACTAGAAAGAGCAAAGAGCATTCGATTTTACCTGAGATGTAGCACAACAAATAAATGACCTTGTAAGGCTCTCTAATGGTACAAAATGTCTGGAATCAACAGATTTTAAGCACTGTTATTGTGCCAATTCACACAAATACAGATCCACACCATGGATTTAATTTTGAGTCATTCAGAGAAATCAATCACCAGAAACTATCTGAACTAAGACTTTACTTCTGCATCTATCAGTCTTGCAGGCTGCCCAATTTGAAAATATTACAAAAGTGGCAAGGTAACAGCTTGTGTTTGTACTGACCTCTCACACCTTCCCAGACCCATGATGCACAGACCGAAACAGACTGTGGGCCTTGTTTTTCACTGCCTTGGTTCCTTGTGTAGGCCTTTACACCTTTGCAAAGTGAATGGAAAAAATGGAAAATGATACTGTTCTTTTCTGATTGCATTTTGCCGTTACTTTACAGAGTGTGTATATGATTACACAGCATGAAAAGCAGTGAAGAATCAAGCTTTCTGTGTATTAAAAAGAACCAGGACACACAGCCATAAGAAGTGTCCAAAACTACACAGCAGGTGTGCTCATGTATTCATGCTCAGCCTTTGTGGTCTGGACAGTATTAAGGACAAGCTAGTATCCTTGTTATGCGGGACTTAAGGGGTTTTCTTTATTTCATTTAAAAACCAGCAGACTTGCAAGACTGGCTATAGCAGAATGTTTCACAAACAGCAATCTCTCCCTTTCACGGGTCATCAGAGGTCTCTAGTGCCTACATTCAGGAATTCCCCCATTATTGTCAGATGATTGGCATTGGCTCTCTGGAGTCTCCAATTTTAATTAATAAAAAGACTAAAACAATCAGAAGAATTGCTTGTGTGAAGCCTTTGATTGGGTGGGAACGATGCCTCTCCCTTCCATAAGGGGTTAGGCAAGTCGTAGAAGCTGGCAGAACTCCCTATCACTCTAAGAGGATTAACGGATCCATTATTATATATACAGGAAACCCACCACACCACTGACCAACACCCCCCCCCCCCGCACTTGGAGCAAGATATAGCTGACAGATTTTAGGCCTGTCGTTTCTGAGAGAGTTGCATATGAATCAGTCCCTCAGCTGGACATGGAGCTGAGGTCCACTCTGTGTAGTTTCAGCTGCACAGAACTCATTCGGAGTGAAATGAGGGAGGTGCGGTTTGGTGACAGAAGGAAGGTTGATAAAATAGTTCTAGGCATGGGAGAGAGAAAATGACAACAGGTGAACCTTGTGGCTGCTCTCATCTGCATTGGTTACTAATGGCAGCTGGGGAACATCAAGCCATGGGGACACCCTCACCACACTCTCTCAACCATGCCTCCTGCAGCAGCTGCAGGAAGGGGGTAGCATAGGAACCACTATTGCAGAAACAGGAGCATGTTTTCACATCAGCTACCTGTACAGACGATTTCGCTCACCGCCTGCCTCACTGTTATCAACACTGTTCTGAAGGCATCATGGCAGAAGGGAATCTTAAGGAGGGATTTGAAGGAGAACAGGTGAGCAGCTGGGCAGATTTTTCCAGGGAGTTTGTTCCATTCATAGGGGTCAACACAGGGAAAAGCATGAAGATGTCTGCAGGTGAAGCACTAACGCAGTAAAGGCTGGCATTGCGGGCGGGGGGAGAGGACCAAAGGGAGTGCTCAACAATGTGACTAAGTAATAGTGCTGATAGGGACGGCTCAATCATGAATGGTCTTAAAAGTAAGGACAAGAAGCTTAGGGCCTGGTTCCCACTGTACTGGTCCTACTCCTTCCCGGGTTCCCTCCTTCCCGCTCTAATTCATAAAGAGTTGTTGCAGACTTCCTCACTATAGCCATTTCGGTTGCCAGCTTCCTGGCTTTATACTAGCCCAGCCCCCACCTGCTCAGCAGAGCTTCACCTTCCAGTCTGGGGTTGGTTCTCCAGACTAATCCCCTCATGTGGGGCCTATCACACTAACTGGCCATTTCTCAGCTTCCTTAACCCTTTCAGTGTGGGTATGGGGTGAACACTCCATCACATGTACACATTATACTTAGGGCTTATTTACATCCTCATGGGGGGAGGGGGTAAATCACACTAACATTAGCTAGTGCACACTTAACAGACAAGTGCAAAACAATTCTTCAAAGCATACTAACTGGCCAAGAAATATATATTCTATAATAGAAGTTGAAAGTGTACTAAGTTCATTGTGTACTGAGTTAGTGTGGGCTAATGTTTGTAGGCACACGCCATTCATTTGCACAAGTTTACTAGTCTGCCAAATGCTATCTCATGTGGCTTTGCATGTAGCCAAGACCAGCCTGCTTACCTGGGTGCCCTCCACCACTCTGGTGTCATAACACCTAGATGTCACATCCCCCGTATGTAGTATATTATGAAACATCCTCTTTTTGTTCATTTAACTATTCATTGTCAAAATAAATAAAGTTCATTTGTGATATATTATCCATTCTTTTTTAAATTGTGTTTGTTCCTTTACGTCTAGTTTGCCAAATTTGCTAATTTACAGTACCATAGGTCTCCCAATTATTAGACCTAATTAACTAACTATGCAGAATACCCAAAACCAGCCTCAAAAATTCTATGTATGTGCATATATATATATATGAAAAAAACTACATTAAAAGAACATTAAGCTTGCACGGTGAACCATTCATAAGTTAGGAGGTTTCCTGGGCAATTTTAATTTGCCCACCCTCTGCATGTATGCATTATGATACAGTCTTTAATTGCATTATCACATGCTATTTTCCTACAGGACCCCTGCTTTATTCAGTACACAGAATAGATAGCTATTAAATATTTTGTTTTATCTTCATCATTCACTTGGCAACCTAGCTAAAAAATTTCAGCCTGAACTGTTAAAGTTTAGCAGTTGAATATAGAATTATTATTTTCCATGTCAGTTTTCCAATGGCTTTCATCACTGTAGCATCTGACTGCTTCACCACATTAGTGAATGGAACTTCCCAACACACCTTACTGGAAGGTAAGATGATACATCATCCCTGTTTTACAGATGGGGTACTGAGGCTCAGTAAGGCACTGAAAAATTAAGGAAAAAATTGCCAAAAGTATCCACTACTTTTGGGTACCCAACTTCAGACACCTGGGGCCTGATTTTTTAGAGACCTCAGCATTTTTATAGCACTTTAGATGTTCAAGCACAGCTCCCAATGCACAATTAGTGGCCATCTAAATAGTTTGGTTTAAAGTAAGTTACCCAGCATCATATAGGAACTTTGTGACAGAGGCAAGGTTAAAATCCAATTTTCCACAGTGTCATTCAATGGCCTAAGCCACGATATCAACCTTTCTTTTCTTCCATTCCCCCACTACCATTCCCTGCTCCTTACCTCTCTGCAGTCACCTCGGGCTGCATTCTCTTCCTCACACTGCCTCGGGGCCCACTGGGGAGCATTAGGAGCACAACAGAGACAGTCTCTCTCAATTCCAGGGCCCAGTACCACTGAACATCCAGCAACTGGGATGAGAAATTGCAGAGAAAATCCCCACATTCTCTGTAGCCTGGGACTAGAGCAGGCTCAGTGCAGATAGAATCTTCAGCGACTTTAGCTGATGACTTCTAACAAGTCTCTACTGAGCATGTGCAAACAGCCATTTTCAGATGCTTAAAACTCGGCTAGATTTGGGAGGATTTTCATAGAGAAGGCAAAAGGCACCTCTCTTCCTGGAGAAAACTCTTTCTAAAACACAGCCTCACCACTGCAAACAGCAAAACATACCAAACACAAATAGCCCTAGCAGTGCTGTCAAAAAACCTAAAAACATACACATGACATGCCAAATGTCTAAAAAATATGGGAAAAAACAGCATTAGCTTCCCCTCCAAAAGGCCCAAATGTAAGCACTGACAATCAGCCCTTCTTTCCTCACTCTAAGTCCGGAAGGCTCTTTCCCCAGTTCTGCCCATGAACCTTGAAGGGCCTTCTTCCTCTGTCCCTCCTCAGAGCCCTGAATTTTGCTTTTTTCCATCCGCTTTCCAAGCCCTGGGGCCATTCTTCCTCCTCTTGTGCCTCCATCTAGCACATTACTCTGTTTGCTGCTCTGGATTGGTGGTGCTCCTCTCGGTCATGTCCCCAGATGGACAGCTGAGAGCAGCAAGCACAGACATGAATTCTTGCACATGTTCAGACTAACATGCCCGTTTCAGTCATACACAGGCTGGGCTGGCTGCTGCTTGACTCAGATCCTCCTCCCGCAGTTCAGAACAAAGGGATGACTCTTATGTGTGACTTGGAGGGGGGCATCAACTATGACTTCAGGCCGAATTGTCTTCTTTCATGACTAGCTGATACAAGAGACTGAGCAACTCCACTGAGCTGGCAGGCAATGGGTGTCCATCCTGCTCTTCTCTCTTGTGTGGACAGGTTACAGAGCCTAACAACGTACCTGTGACCCAACAGCTAAGAGTGGCGCAGGCCAGAGCTAGCAAATGGAAGAAGCTATACAGTCCAAGAAAAACCCATGTAGTTGTCCTTTCCTTGCAATGCTTCTCCCTGCTCTTTCTGGCAGTGGGCTCCCACCATAGATCCAAACTTTGTGGATCCTTGCTTATCCATTCTGGGACCTAGATTTATCCATCCTTGGATCCTGCCTTAATTTACCCAGCAAATCATGGGAATTTAATACCAGAAGAGAAGTTTGTTTTCTTCACACAACTTGCCTGATATGGTTTAGGTAGAAATGCCATAAACATTAGCTCATGTTTAATAGGTTCAGTCTCTTCTGTTTAGTATCGGGGGTAGCCGTGTTAGTCTGTATCCACAAAAACAATAAGAAATCTGGTGGCACCTTAAAGACTAACAGATTTATTTGGGCATAAGCTTTCGTGGGTAAAACACCACTTCTTCAGATGCATGGAGTGAAAATTACAGATGCAGGCATTATATAATGACACATGAAGGGAAGGGAGTTACCTCACAAGTGGAGAACCAGTGTTGACAGGGCCAATTTGATCAGGGTGGATGTAGTCCATTCCCAATAATAGATGAGGAGGTGTCAATTCCAGGAGACGCAAAGCTGCTTTGTAATGAGCCAGCCACTCCCAACCCCTATTCAAGCCCAAATTAATGGTGTTAAATTTGAAAATGAATTTTAATTCTGCTGTTTCTCTTTGAAGTCTGTTTCTGAAGTTTTTTTGTTCAAGTATAGCTACTTTTAAATCTGTTATAGAATGTCCAGGGAGATTGAAGTGTTCTCCTACTGGCTTTTGTATGTTACCATTTCTGATGTCTGATTTGTGTCCATTTATTCTTTTACGTAGGGACTGTCCGGTTTGGCCAATGGACATGCAGAGGGGCATTGCTGGCACGATGGCATACATAACATTAGTAAATGTGCAGGTAAATGAGCCTCTGATGGTGTGGCTGATGTGGTTGGGTCCTCTGATGGTGTTGCTAGAGTAGATACGGGAACAGAGTAGGCAACGAGGTTTGCTACAGGGATTGGTTCCTGGGTTAGTGTTTCTGTGGTGTGGTGTGTATTGGTGGTGAGTATTTGCTTCAGGTTGGGGGGCTGTCTGTAAGCGAGGACTGGCCTGCCTCTCAAGGTCTGTGAGAGTGAGGGATCATTTTCCAGGATAGGTTGTAGATCACTGATAATGTGCTGGAGCGGTTTTAACTGGGGGCTGTATGTGATGGCCAGTAGTGTTCTGTTATTTTCCTTGTTGGGCCTGTCCTGTAGTAGGTGACTTCTGGGTACCCATCTTGCTGTGTCAATCTGTTTCCTCACTTCCACAGGTGGATATTGTAGTTTTAAGAATGCTTGATAAAGATCTTGTAGGTGTTTGTCTCTGTCTGAGGGATTGGAGCAAATTCAGTTGTATCTTAGGGCTTAGCTGTAGACAATGGATCATGTGATGTGTCCTGGATGGAAGCTGGAGGCATGTAGGTAAGTATAGCGGTCAGTAAGTTTCCGGTATAGGGTGCTGTTTATGTGACCATCACTTATTTGCACTGTAGTGTCCAGGAAGTGGCTCTCTTGTGTGGATTGGTCCAGGCTGAAGTTGATGGTGGGGTGGAAATTGTTGAAATCCAGGTGGAATTCTTCAAGGACCTATGGGTCCATATGATGAAGATGTCATCAATGTAGCACAAGTAGACGAGGGGCGCTAGGGGACGAAAGCTTAGGAAGCATTGCTCTAAGTTAGCCATAAAGGTGTTGGCATACTGTGGAGCCATCCAGATGCCACCAGACTCCTTGTTCTCTTCTGTTTAGTTCCTCATTTCATTTTCACCTTTTGGTGGAAACGTGGAATTTTAATTTTCTCACAGTTACTTTGCATCAAGGATAACTCTGCTATCAGTGCTGAAGAGGTGGAAAGACAACCACAGAAATACAAACGGGATCGACATGGAATATAGTTCCACCAACTCCAACCACTCAACATTAATTAGGATCCAAAAACTCATGAGGCTGGTTTGAAAATCACAAGAGTCTAAAATAAAATAAATGTTGGGCTCTTTTTCTTTGCCTTCTGATATTTGTGCCTTTAGGTTACACTTGGGTCACATTTTCCAGCTTTTGTGCCTTTAGGTTACACTTGGGTCAAATTGTCCAGCTTTTCTCCACAACCGGAAGGGCTAGAAACTTACCTATTTTTTTAATTAATTAAAACTTAGATTCTCGTGACTCCAGGCACTGGAGCTTTACAAAAAACACTAAATATCACAAAAACTGCAATAAAATCTTGAGAATTACCAACACTGTGATAGGTAGAATGGGGTACAAAATGGGGCTGTGATCTGGGCATGCATACAGGTTACAGAGGGAAAAGGAAGAAGGTGAAAAGAAAACAGAGGACTGTGAAAGGGAGGAGGCAGACAATAAACAGTTGAAAAAGGGTTTAGCTTCTGATCATCATGAGTCACAGCCTCAGCTGCTATAAATCAGCTCTTATGACTTTTGGCCCAGAATATTCTAAAGAAGTTCTTGGATCCCTTTAAAGTTCTCTCACCCCCCTCTCTGCTTGAAACAGTTCAAGCCTTAAATAATTCAATTTTGAGTTCAATTCCACTAGCTGTAGTGTGGCATGACATGCTACACAGGTGTTACCAAATTTAACACATCGAATATGTGTGTATACTTTCACAGTTTCATTAGTAGGGGTAGATGGGGTTCTACAAGGGTATATGTGCAACATTCCACCCTTTGGAGCTACTGACATCAGACTTACTCACCAACAATATAGTTAGCTGAAACCTGAACAATGAAACGGGTGACCTCAGATTACTTTAATTTCTCCCAATTGGAAGCCTACTGCCAGCTACGAAGAGTGTAACAATTTTTGAAAATGACTAGACTGATGACTGTCTGTGACAGAAATAGTAAATTATAAAAATACATATAAAATGTGGTCAGTTTGATTTTTCTATAGTCCATGGCTCATAATAAACAAGGGCACCAAACTTAACACTAGCTCTAAAAGGAACTTGAATAGTTGAGCTCTGGTAAGAAGGACTGATGACCTTTTGTTGGTCTCTAATGGAAAGGTCAGAGTACATATATGGGATCTCTCCTGTACAGCACACAGCACCTTAGAATGAACATGTTACCAATGTTCAATACCGTAGCTTGCTGAAACATGAACATTACCTTGTCATCTCTTTGAGACTGGGACTATGGTCACAATTTTTAGAGACCTAAGTCCCATTTTCAAAAGTGGAGACAGATCTACAGAAAGGTGCCTAGTGGGATTTTTAAAAGTGCCTGATCAGCTAATGAGAATTGATTTCAATGAGAGTTAGAATTCTTTAGGCTCCTAACTACCCTTGAAAATCTATCTCCACTTTTGAAAAGTGGAACTTAGACTCCTAAATCACTTGGGCAATTTTGAAAATTTTACTCTATGCTTTAGTCTACATTTGGAAAACACCCAGAAGACTGTGGGTGTTGCCCTAATGCTCTAGTTTCAGTGTCACCCTGGTAGAAGTGTCTGTTTTTATATTAGATTGCTCTCCATTACTGAGTTGATGGATTCCAGTCAAAAAGGAGAGATGCAATTCCAGCAAAGTGAGTTCCCCAACAATTATGTCACAGATCCACTGTTCTCCTTGACCTCTGAAGATAGGAGAAGAAGAATGAGTTTAAATTGCAGCAAGGGCGGTTTAGGTTGGACACTAGGAAAAACTTCCTGTCAGGGTGTTTAAGCACTGAAATAAATTGCCTAGGGAGAGTGGGAATTTCCATCATTGGACATTTTTAAGAGCAATTTACACCTATTAGGGATGATCTAGATAATACTTAGTCCTGCCATGAATGCAGGGAACTGGACTACATGACCTCCCAGGGACCCTTCCAGTCCTACGATTCTATGATGGCATAGATCTTGATCCTCCTCTATGTGGCTGAAATCTTCATGGCGCTTTATGCAAACACACTTTACCCCTAAAATTATCGAAGGTTGGAATTTTTGCAAAGCATCTGGAACAGATTTTCAAAGGTTCCTTGCAATAATTCAATTTCCCAACCCTTCAAGTGAAATTAAAATTGGAATTTTGTGGCCCTTCTTCACTACGGATCTAACCTGAAAAATACCTACCCAGTCAGGTGGGATTGCACTCAAGCAGCTAGCACGAGCCACTCCTCCTGAGTCACTGGCCACACTGCTATTTTTAGGGCTAGCTTGAGCAGAGCTAGCATGTGGAAATTACATCTCCCAGCTGCTGTGTACATACACCCTCAGAAAGAGCCTTCTTTTCTTTCTTTCTTTTCTCCTTGGCATATCTCTGTTTCATAGCATGCATTGTAAGTAATTTTATGCTACACTCCCTTGATTTATTTTCTTGAGAGCTCCTATGGGTGCAAAATTTGGGAGATTTTAAGGATCTAAATCAGAGGTGGGCAAACTACAGCCTGCGGGTCGCATCCAGCCTGTGGGACCATCCTGCACGGCCCCTGAGCTTCCAGCCGGGGAGGCTAGCCCCTGGCCCCTCTCCCGCTGTCCCTGCTCTCTCGCAGCTACGCCGCTGCATGGGCAGCGCTCTGGCCCGCCACTCCTGTTAGGCAGCGCGGCAGCGTGGCTGGCTCCAGCATGGTAAGGAGGTGGGGAGCAGGGGGGTTGGATAAGGGGCAGTGGGTTCCCAGGGGCAGTCAGGGGACAGGGAGCGGTTGGATGGGGCAGAAATTCTGGGGGGGGCAGTCAGGGAATGGGGAGCAGGGGGAGTTGGATGGGGGTTGGATTCCAGGGGGTGGTTAGGGGTCGTGGCAGTCAGGAGACAGGGAGCGGGGAAGGGTTGGATGGGGGGATCTCGGAGTGGCGGTTAGGGACAGGGGATCCTGGGAGGGCATGGTCAGGGGACAAGGAGCAGGGGGGGTTGGATGGGTCGGGGGTTCTGAAGGGGGCAGAAAGTGGGAGGGGGTGGAGAGGGGGCAGGGTCCAGGCTGTTTGGGGAGGCACAGCCTTCCCTACCCAGCCCTCCATACAGTTGCGCAACCCCGATGTGGCCCTCGGGCCAAAAAGTTTACCCACCCCGATCTAAATGAATAGCTAAGTATGACATATGTGATATTCAGCTGTAAATATGTTCTGATGCATAAGATAATATTATTCCTACTACAGTGGGGGATCTGACTGGTCCCAGATTTCAGCACAACAATAATAGTTATGGGGTCATTTAGTTGAGTCAGTATAAGCACATGCAACTAAACTTTTACTTGGCAAAGACGTGACTTAATCTAATTAAAATGTCAAATTACCTCAGCAGGATTGAACACACAGAGAGAACAGGATTCAAAAAGAAAGAGATGTGTTTACTTAACAATAGCCCTTTGCAGATGGCACAGTTCTATGTTAAAGAAGCCAGGCCCCAGGCACATAGGTCTGGGATTTGGATTCAAATGTCCCTGGAGTGAGTGGGGATGGGAGCAGGTTGCAACTGAGGTTCCAGGTTGCCCAGGGAAGAGGGCTGGAAGTGGCATTCAGACACAAACATCTCTGGAGGCTTTGGCAACCAGGATTTCAGCACAAACATTCCTGGGGGCGTACAGGGGCATCGGGAACTGGGATTCAGGCACCAATATCCCCACTGCACGTGGGTCTGTTCAATCATGAACATTCCCCAGGGGCATGAGGGGACATTGGGAACAGGAGGGTTAATCATGACTGTCCCAGAGGGCACACAGGAGCGTTGGGAATGGGGTTTTTGATCACGAACATCCCTGGGACTGCATGAGGACATTAGGGCTGGAGGTTTCATTCTCGAATGACCCCAGGATGTGTGGGGTGTTTGGGGCCAGGCCAGAGTTTAGGCGCAAATATCCTCAGGGCACTATGGTAGTTGATGGCCCAAACCCTGGATCCCTTGTCAGGATAGTGGTTGGAGAAATGGATGAAGGGGATCTTTGCAGTCTGTTCCTGGCCCTCCCCATGAAGCAGCCTCCTCTTCCTCCTGATTCAACCCACGACTGCAGTTATTCCACCATGCTCTGTAGCCAGCTTCCCACACCCACCTCCCTGCTGTTACTCTCCGCCCCTGCTCCCTCCCCTCCTGGAGCCGCTGCTGGAAGTGGAGTCTCGTGAGCCACCAGCAAGGTTTACACATAGCAGCACACGACAGGCGCGTGGCAAAGAGCTTGCAGGAGCAGCAGTTGGTATCCCTGCAATCTGGGACTGAGGCGATGGATAGGAAGGAGACAGGGGGCGGGGGGGCTGTTTGCTGCTCAGTGATTGCATGGCCTAGATCTGATCATCAAGCAGCGGAAAGTATGTGTGGAGGGGTGGGGGCGAATCCCAACCCCCACAACAGTTGCAGTTTGCGTTGAACGCCCCTCATCAGACACAATCAGCCCTGAGCATCTCAGGCAGGGATAAGGTGGGTGCAAAGTGTAAGGGGAGGAAATGTGTCAGCAGCAGCATCTGAGAGCAGCAGAGCAAACTCAGACGGGAAATGAGCTTGCAAAGTGCACCCAGCAAAATTATCGAGGGGATACGTTGCTTCTATGTCAACTGCAGGCTGATTAACCAAAAAACAATCACTTTGATGGCAAAGTTTTAGCAGGAGCAGGCTCATGCTTGGTTTCAGCTACATTCCCCACTCTATAAGCACAATGTGTTTCTTGTTATAGGCAACAACAAAAAATGGAACACAGGTTTTTTCCTATATGGGCTACATCATAATATTAAGCTGTAAGTTTAGTTCTGGACAAACAATCTCTTGTTGCATCTCTGAGATGGAGGTTAATGAATTCCCACAGATGATGTTGGCCAAACAGTGGTCAGCTTGTGACTTGATTTCCAACATCATGATGTGAGGGGATCAGTACAGAAAAGCACTTTGAAGGGAAGAGGCTGCCTACAGCAGGATTGTTTCTACAAGCTAATTGTACTAAGTGCAGCTGCATAAAGCTGGATCAACAGTAATAGAAGGCAGCGCAGACTTCCTGACGCCAGCCCTGCAGAGCTCTCACCAACAGACTGGCAATTCCAGATTGTTTTCCAGACCTTATCTCTCCCAAGTTAGGTTTTTTTGGTTGTTTTTTTTTTTTTTTTTTAAATTTTGTGACCGGAACAAAGTAACAGGACGATCCTTTGTAAAAGCAGAAAACGCTGTTACCGATCAGTGCACTTCATAGAATTTGTAACTAAGTATTTTGCATGCAGGCTGTCCCCCTCCCCCCCAAAAAAAGTCTAAAATTGCATTCTTTGCATGGATCTGAAACGTGAGACAAACAGAAAAGATCAGGCACTTCAAAGCAATTGGGTTTAGGTAGATATTTCACCAGGAACATTGACAACCTCTATGTCAAAACATATTTAGCCAACATGCTTTTTTTGATATGTTGGATTGTGGCAATAAGGTGGAGAAGGGACAGGATTAACAACAGATTTTAGTAAAGTCTGACGGCATAAGTACGCGGCAGTTAAAGGCAGTTATACTAGTTCTAGTTGGTTTTTAGATACATGTTATTACACATACAGGGTCTTGGGGATGGAAACTTTCAAGATCCTTAATCATAAGGAAAATAAGTGACGGATCCCAAGAGCCGACAGACGGGCTCCGCTTCCCATGAAAAACTCCATTTCCCCAAGACTTCTTGGGAGTGCCAAACCCAGGGGGCAACAACCTGAATTCTTATGTAACCCAGAGGCTGTTTCCTAGAAAACCACAACACTCTGCATGGCGAGAGGGCAGGGTCGGGAACTTTTCTGACACCTCTGCACCGAGAAGGAGCCGCGGGTTCCCTCCTTTCTCAGTATGAGCTCATTCCGGTGTCCCACGAAGGACCGAGGGGCCGCAGGGGTTTCATTTCTCTTCTGATAAGGACCCAGCCCAGATCATGCCAATGACCACGGGCGCTTTGGAGGGCAGCAGCACCGCGGTGAGGCTGCCGGATGCAGAGGGGGGAGGGGGGAGGGGACGCTGCCTCGCCTCGCCTGGCCTCTGGTTTCCAGCAGGACCCTGCCTCGGGCGGGGCGCGGGGCGGGGCGCTCGGCACAGAACCAGCCCCGCGCGGGAACGGGCTGCGGGGCCGGGAGGGAGCAGCCGCGGGGGGCTGGGAGCCGGCGCCCCGCCTAGGGCCCCTGTTCAGCTCCCTGGGGCTGCCGGGCCCCACGCAGCGGCCTGCAAGAGGGAGGGGATCTCCCCGGCTCAGCTGCGGGTGTCCCCCCCGCCGCCGCCGGCAAGCTACGCCCGGGCGGGGGCGGCCAGGCCGGGCCCCGCAGCCTCCCACCGCCCAGGGCTCAGCCCCGGTCGCCATGGCAGCCGCCTAAGCGGCGCCGCCGGGCCCGGCCGGGGAGGCGGCGGGGGGGGGGGGGTGATGTCACGGGGCTGGCGCCGCACAGTCCGGCCCGGCCCTGGGGGCTGGAGCAGCGGGGGCGGGGCTGCGCCGCCTGGTCCCCGCACCCGGGGGGGGGGGAGCCCGGCGAGCTGGGGCTCTCAAGGCGGGGAATTCCCCTACAGGCCCTAGGCCGGCTCACTGCGGGGGATCAAAGCCCCCTCGCGCCGGGGCGGGGAGCTCCATCCCCCTCCGCGCCCCAGACGCTGGGGGTCCCTAGCCCCGCTCATACGGGGGGGGGGCGTCTCTCGGGGCACTAGAGAGAGGGGTGGCCCCTGCGGGAGTGACGGGGGGGGGCTCATGTTCTAGGGAAAAAGATGCTTCCCTCCACTGCAGGGTTGCGGGGGGGGGGGGGAGCGAGGGGGGAGAGCAGCAGAGCTCCGCTTTGTGTGACAGGAGCTCGCATACTTTTCTTCCAGATGTTAGCAGCAGTATTCTGAGGTTGGGAACAGAGAAACAGATACAGGCTTGGGACTGGTTTCAGAGTAGCAGCCGCCTTAGTCTGTATTCGCAAAAAGAAAAGGAGTGCTTGTGGCACCTTAGAGACTAATAAACTAATAAATGTGTTAGTCTCTAAGGTGCCACAAGTACTCCTTTTCTTTTAGGCTTGGGACTGACATCTGTTTCTAAGGGAGTTTCACCCAGTCCTCTTTGCAACGTCCTTAGGGAAAGGGCGACCGCAGTTCCAAGGGGTACTCTTTTCTGAGATGCCCTATACGCAAAGCCATTCACCTTTTGCACAGTATGAAAATAAACAAAATCCAAGGCTGTGTGTAAAACTGCTGGGACAATTTGGACCACAAGGATTAGAAGGGGGGGGGGGAGTTTCAAAGTTTTAGGGGGTCTATCTGTCTATTGTAAAATCTTTCAAGAGTGACAGACTTTCAAAACAGGCCTTAAAATCAGTCTAAAAAATGACAGAGTGTAAACACAAATCAAGAGTCCCCAAGCAGAAGTGGAGTTTGTGTGCTCTAAACACCACTTTTCATGCAGAAAGTACACATGGCATGGCAATCATTTGATCACAGAGTCAATTAATCTGATTAGTCCCTCTTCATATAACTCCACTCCATAAAACAAAATTTAAAAAAATGTGAATTGTTAAGTATTCAATATGGAGGAATGAAACCAACTCTGAATGAACCAGTCCTTTGCAAAAGCCTAGGAGGGCTGTAACGTTGTTTCATTATCCAGGGATGGCAGATAATGAGAGAAACATGAAGATATTTATTTATATTGGCTATTATTGTACCAATATAGTGTCAAAACAAAACCTGTTCCACTGGGGCATGTGTGGAACAGAAATACAAGCAAGTCAGAGTAAAATCTGTGATAATAAATCACCAGATTTAATATAAATGAGATTTTGTTAATTTAGTGTTTAGAAGGATTGGAGTTGCGGTCAGTATTAGTTTATTTTAATTAAGCTGTTGATTATTTTCCACACAGGGTTTTTATTGACTGTGCCTTTTAATTGTACTTAAACAATGTACTTGTCTTCCTGTAAGATTGAATGGAGAGCTTCACTTTCACCCTTCACATTTCAAAATGACTGAATTGTGTTCCTGTCAGGCTCAGCACCGCCTACACCCCTAGATAAAAGCCCTGGGGCAAATAAGCTTGTGTTGCAGTCAGCAAAATGTCCTGTCAGAGACCTCCCCAAACACCAGCTAAGGAATGTGACATTAATTGGAGGAAAATATTGATTGATCCCTATAGAGCTCTGCCTCCAGTTCCCAATAGTGATCCCTTTTTCCCCCTCAAATGGAGTATGATGTAGCTATGTAACAAGGACCCAACAACATGGATAAATCAAATACTTGTGTGTCTTCTTTTGTACAATTCTCAAGTGCCCACACTGACTTTACATCTATATATTAATGTAGTGTAAGTGGTTTTGATGCAGTACAGAACTACGTGTTAGAAAATTTAACAAGTTAAAGTACAATCATTTTATATCACATATAATTTCCATATCTTGAAGTTTACAATTTCATAGCTTTAGCCTTCCTTGAGTAGTCCGTGAAACAATGGGAATTAGTTCTGATAATCAGCAGTCGAGTGCAAGACAAAATGTGGAAAATGCGACTGGGCAAAAGGAAAATTTCAAAGATTGTTTCTCTCATCAAAATAATCACTATATGTTTGTAATGTTTCTGGAAGATGTGTCTCATGGGCTTCAGCAAAAGCAAAGATGCAAAAGTACAGTACAGTAAGTATCCACATTTGTCACCAGAATCAATCTATGCAGAATTAATTACAGTCACGTCACATGCACTGATGGGTTACAGGTCAGCAGCCTTTCAGAGGTAGTATGTGTAAATTCACTTTCAATATTTGCCTAATGATCACCAGTTAATAGCAACATTTAAAATAGCCCTACTCATGAGGCTACTCATGAGACAACAAGCTAACAGTGCAGTGACTTCTCAGTCTTTTAAATCCCTGAGCTATTAGTTCTGTAGCTGAGTATTTTGTCATTATAGGAAAAAGTTCCAGTTGATCTTGTTCATTTATTTGACTTTTTTATGCTTATACCTCCTGCAGTGCTTCAGCTTACAATGCTTATTAGTGAAGCTGATGTATACAACCATATTAAAAAAAAAGACCTGTTTGTTACTATAATTTAAATTGACTCTCAGGAAGTATCAGGCTTCACTGACACTATGTTACAACTGCAGACTTTATCTGCTTATGACTGGTTTCAAAGTAGCAGCCGTGTTAGTCTGTATCCGCAAAAAGAAAAGGAGGACTTGTGGCACCTTAGAGACTAACAAATTTATTTGAGCATAAGCTTTCGTGAGCTACAGCTCACTTCATATGAGGTATTCTGCACTTAGCATGTTTATAGTGTGTCCACCGCTACCACACCACACCTACAAATGCTCATAATGTGCTTACGCTCCCAGAGCCTAGTTCATTTTCAGATCCTAAATTTGTAACATTTTTCATTCCAATTTTATCCAAGCTAGCTCTTTAAAATGAAGACGAAAATATTAGGGGAGCATCTGTTGTACTGGAGAGGGCTGAGGGCTCTGTGATCAGATCTGGCTCTTTGCAACCACAATGCAAAATGCCCATTTCATTCCTTTCTCAGTGCCTTTGTAAAATGAGTCAGGAGGGCTCAGCAGTTACTGTACAGTATTTACTATCCTCAGCTGTGCCTAGAATAGCCACACCCCGTTCCTCACGATTGGCTCAGAATGCGGAAGGCCTGAACCTTCTTTTAGGTTTTTTTGTACCAGTGAGAATGTTTCCCGGCCTGATGGACACATTGGGTGCATCCAATGGCAGCAAGCACTGGCTGGATTTGGCAGCTCCTGAGCCTGCAGTATAAAAGCAAGTAGAGGCAGCTTGCTGCTTCATTCTGAGCTCAGGCAGCTGCTTAGAGAAAGAAAAGGAAGGGAGGTAGTCAAGCAGGCAGAGAGATCCCTTAGTGTGTGTTTTCTGTACCCTGGAAGTCGGGCTCTCTCCCAGCATGAAAGCTTTCAGTCCTGTCAGATCCGTCAGGAAAAACAGCCTCTCTGAACACACCCTGGGAATATCCCGGAGCAAAACCCCCGTGGATGATCCTATGAGTTTGCTATACAACATGAACGACTGCTATTCCAAACTGAAAGAGCTAGTGCCCAGCATCCCTCAGAACAAGAAAGTGAGCAAGATGGAAATTCTGCAGCACGTTATTGACTACATCCTGGACCTGCAGATTGCTTTAGACTCACATCCCAGTATTGTCAGTCTCCATCACCAGAGACCAGGACCAAATCCTTCCTCCAGAACTCCTCTGACCACCTTAAACACAGACATCAGCATCTTGTCATTACAGGTAAATGTCTTAGCCGTGGCTGTATGCAGTGTTGTTGTACCTGTGTTGGTCTGAAGAAGAGCTCTGTGTAAGCTTGAAGGCTTGTATCTCTGAGCAACAGAAGTTGGTCCAGTAAAAGATATTACCTCACCTACTTTGTCTCGTTAGCCCTGGCTGGCTTTTCTCCCTCCTTGTTGGCTGTCTTCCTGGCCTATATGCAGTGTCTGAGATTGGACCTTAATAGTGATAATGGACGTTGCTGTTAGAAAGTCAGTACAAGCGTGATATATCTTTTATGATAGGGGGTGACTGGCATGAGAAACTGTTACATGTTTTTTTTGTAACTAATACTAATCATTTTAGATTGAAATAGATGAAAATACCCCAATTCCTAGGCAGCCCTAGTAATGTTGGTTGTCGTGAATCTAATTGTGACATGTCATATGGAGTGAGCTTCATGATCCAGAGTATTTTGTATTTTTTGTTGTGCTGTTAAGATATTTAACACTGCATTGTTTTTATTTTTCTTCTTTGCAGGCATCTGAATTCCCTTCGGAATTAATGTCAAATGACAGCAAAGCACTTTGTGGCTAAATTCAATGGTGAGTGTTTGTGGCTGTTCGTTTTCAAAGAATAAATATAATGCAAAATACAATTTATTTTGGGGAGGAAAATGTGTGTATGGGTTTGGATTTAAGACACTTTTTAATTTATAATAAAAGTAACAGGTTTATCGGAGGATGCCTTTATAACCAGTAATCAACCCATAACAATTGCACTAGTAATTCATTTGGGGATAGCCCAACTGAAAGTGTATTTGTGCCTTGCAAATAAGTAGTATAGATTGTTTGTTTGCCCCGATACTATCCTTTTGTACTTAAATATATCACCACAAAATGTAAATTCTGTGATTATCTGTTCCTAAAACCCTAACCTTCAGATGAAGTGACTGATTTAGTTGAAGATTTTAGCATAATCCATTAAATTTTGTGATGTGGGATTGTCAGCACTATCAGTTAAATAAGTGTCTGCTTTTAATCAAATAATTGCTGTAAGAGGCAGACTGGCGCCTCTGAGCAGTGCAGTTACAGAGATCCAAATAGAGTTTGGACTGAGAATCCTCTTTCTGCCCCTCTTGCTGAACGTATGTTATTTTAATGTTTAATTTGTGCTTTTGAGGGGGGTGCGTGTGTGTGTTTTGCATCTGGACGCCAGGGTTTGCCCAATCTTTGAGTGTTTGGTTAAATGTTCAAACTGTGGCTTCCTCTCTGGCGCCAGTCTGTCCGGATCTCTGCCCTGTTAGCATTCTCCTAAATATTCCTCTTCTCAATCTTTTGCAGGTGTTTGCTGACTTTTTTCCCCCACAAGAAAATGTCTACAGGATTTTTTTTTTTGAGGTGCTGAACTTATTTTTCAGCTGTATCTGGAGGGGGAATCTACATCTAATTAAATGGACCTTTTAAAACTAATAGAGAAGAAAGAAACTGAGATCTCTCCCCCCCTCCCCAACTTGGACTGATCTTAGCTATTTATGAAGAGACTTTAAATGCCCTTTCCCTAGTTGGAAGGTGTCCTTTATATACTATTCCCAGCATGGGGAGTGAAACATAAAAACTCACAAGGAATTGCCCATTTTAAAGCAGACTTTGCCTTTTTTTCCAAAGGTGGAGCGTGAGTACCAGGAGGATCCAGTGTTCAGTTTCTTAGGGAAGTCCATGGTCAGAAATGACCTTTTGATGCAAGCCTAGGATTGAATACTGTGTATATATTTATATATAAATATATATATATATATATAAATAAATATATATATATATATATGAATGAGAGTGAAACCTTGTGAACTCTTTAATCAGAGTTTTCTTGTATAGTGGCAGAAATGTACATTTCTGCAAAAAGTGTAATGATGTACTTAATCATGCTAAACTTTTTATAAAAGTTTAGTTGTAAACTTAACCCTTTTTATACAAAATAAATCGAGTGTGTTTATTGAACTGATTTCCTGCTTTATTCTGGGGGACCAACTGTTTGCTGGGGACAGCCGGGTGTTATAATTTTACAAAGTAACAGTTCAAATATGTGTAGAACATAAATAATAAAATTACTATAAATTACTATTTGTAATTTGACTAAATCTTATTTAAATGTATGTTCCAAACTTCTAGCAAATCATCTTATAAACAGCAAATAAGAAATTGCCAGAGTTGTGAATTATTACAGAACCGATGCTATTGGGGAACAGTTTGGAAATATACACAAAAGTAGTTAGTCCTAAGAAATTCCCTTGGTGTTTGATCCCCCCCTCTTGTTGATGACTCACTTTCAGTTCTCCAGTAGTGCTGCCCAAGATCTGGTCACTTGCTTTTAGAATAATTACACAGAATTAAGGGCTGTGGCTGGCTATTAGTCTCCCAACCACTTAATTTCTGCAAAAGACTTTGAATGCAAAAGTTGGTGATGCATTAACATGTGATTTGGAATAATGAAGTGACTTACCTTTCCACACTGGAATTTACATGCTTCCATGCAATAGCTCAATGAAATGGATTTTCTAATCAGTTGCAGCAGCTTCTCCATATGACTATTGAGAATTGAACTAAATCACTGCTGTGTTACTGATTAAACTTTGGCTGGTCCTAGCATTAACTCTTTCTCCAGAGAGAAATTAAGCCTGTAATGAGACTCAACATTTTTAAAAGCAAAGTGTGATTTGGTATTTCTTATGTATACACTCTAGTACTACTCAAGGGCATTTGTTGTACTGTACTTGTCCACTGTAAGTTACCTGTCTTCATTTGATTTATTTTGTTGTCATAATATAAGAGGGAGGGTGGGGGTGTATTTACTTGAACCTCCTGGTATTGTAGTCAACTTCAGAATCCTATAACTGAATGGAGTTATTTGCAGTGGAATGAGGGGAACTCTGATAATGGTCTGGGTAAGGACTGTTCTACAGAAGGAATTACCTTAGGCCTGGTGGGTCGAGTTGAGATTTGTGCACTGTGAAGACTCTTCCATGAAAAGGCACCTCCACCTGAGGCCAGTAACACTTTCATCATAGTGAACAGATGTGTGGGTGGCACCACACAGTCTGCATCAGCTGCCTTTCCTTGACCTTGACACCAAATCCATCCTCTGAAGCTGGGGAGAAAGCCAGCTCTGATCTCTTAATACAGAAGCTGCCCTGACCAATCAATAGTGCAACCCTTTGTGAGGGGTCAATGCAATAAGAACACAAGTATTGCATTGAAAATCTGGATTCAGAATAGGGTGAAGTGGGGGAGGAGAGCTAATCTACTGCTTCTCACACTACACCCACCTCTCGGTCAAACCAGTGATTAAAAGTCTCTAGAACTGTAGCAAACATTCAATGCCTCCTATGGAGAAACCCTGCTACTGGCTCAGCAACAGTAGGGCTGCATGCAGTTTGTTCTAATTTTGCACAGTGAATGATTAACCTCACAAGAAAGTATTTAAATTAAAAAAAAATACCTTAACTTCATTTACACAAGTCAACATATCTCAATGCCCCTAAAATCATTCTTGCAGATGAATTTTCTCAAACCCAAATCAGGCCCCAGGATTTTAATCTGTTTTGAGGTTTTCGGTCTCTTTTTCTCACAGTAACAAGCTAACACACTCAAACACTGGAAGGTTCCTCCCTCCCCCTCAAAGCTGATTTTTCCACCTAAAGCTTGAGTCCAGCTGAGGTTGTAAACAGGCAGTAATGCATGCTGCTGTAAGGTCAATTTTTCTTTTCTTTTTTTTTTGGGGGGGGGGGAGGGAGGAGGTCTTAGGAAGTTAAGAAAAAAACTGGCAGGAGCATTAAGGATTACAACATAGCCCCTTAGAAAGCAAGGCACTGTGTTTCTTGGACACTTTTGAATTATGGGGTGACAAATATATTAGTAGACCCAAACTAATGTTTCTCACTCATGTACTGTCAAAACAGGAGTCTTTCCATTGCCAAGGATGTGGGGGTTTCTTGCGAGGCAGGAGAAAGGGAGAAGAATAGAAAATCACACCTGCTTTTAAAAATGCAAATTAAATTGTTTCCTTCTTCAAGGATTAACTACCTGTGATTTAATTTGGCATTTCTACCAGGCATTTCCTCTGACCAGTGCTTGGGGCTTATTAGTCACCTAGTTCTAAATGTTTTTACTAGAGATGCCCACTCATTGGGTTCATACTGAAATGTTTATCGTTCAAAAGATCAACTGCAAAGTTAAAGCTTGGTCCCTAGAACTTTCACATTGATGCTCATGTGAAGAATTGGGCCTCCCTTTATTATATAACATTGGCCTCATATGCCAAGGGTACATTAAAAGTTTCTGCATATGAATAGGGAATCCTAGATCAATTACTTTTCACCCTCTTTCTGGGGCCTGGCATAAACTATAAGATTATACTGTATCTGAAAACAGCAGCTGCCAACAATCATGTTACATGACTTGATGCTGAATATGGTAGATCAGGACAAATCGTGGTCAACAAGTTAGTTAAGATGTGTTAGCAAACATGTTTATTAGCTGTAAAATTATGTGGCATAGACCAGGCCTAAAAGTTGCAAATGCAGCCACAGATTTAAATGTAAAAGCCCTATTGGCAAACAAGAGAACCCAACAAGGGATTTAAGAATATTCCCTGTCCAGAAGATTTGGGGTGGTAAGAGTTCTTCAAAGCCTTTCATCAGGTTACAGAAAATACAAAGAGCCCCTTTGTTTTTTGCTGACCATTTCCAAAGCAGATGAAAAGGTTTCAAATGCATTGAAATAGTTATCACAAGTCATTTAAAGAATCAGTGCAAATATTTTGACAAAATTGCTACAAAGAGTCTTGACTCCCGATTAAACTTAGTACCTCTGAGTCACATTCCATTCATGTTGGTCTCTTTATACAGTAATTCTTTACTCATGTAACATGCACTAGCCATGGAGGGTGAGCACCACCTTCTGGTCTACGTAAAGAAGGCAGATTCCCCCTTTTTTAAAATGCCTGCTTTCTCTCTTTTTATTTTATGCCTGTACTATTGTGCACAAATCATCTTTAAGAAAGAAATCAATTGATGCTTTAAATTTTAGTGAATAAGGGAAAAGTGCAATCCTTTATGGATTATTTTAAATAATTTCATAATTTCATCCTAATAGTT
Organism: Dermochelys coriacea; assembly: GCF_009764565.3. Classification (NCBI taxonomy): domain Eukaryota; kingdom Metazoa; phylum Chordata; order Testudines; family Dermochelyidae; genus Dermochelys; species Dermochelys coriacea. The sequence continues at coordinate 32,513,818 of NC_050070.1, read as the reverse complement.
ATATATTGTATACTGTATAAATTGGGTGAAAATCCAGTACATTACTTATGTCGCCTGTGCTTATCCAACTTTGAAACCTAAACATTTGGTACCTGAAGTCTGAAAGAAAGGTTTAAATGAAAATTAGATTTTTTAAAATTTATTTTGTTGTTGTTGTGAGGAGTAGAGCCATGTTCATACATCACGCCAATTATTTTTATTTGTTTTGCGAAAATAAAACAGGTTTTTCTACATAATTTTGTGTATAGAAACTGGGGAAAAATTATTTGCCCCATCAAAGGAAATAGTTTGCAGAAGAATACGCCCTGGCATAATCCATGCCATGTAGGAAACTTGTCAAGTATTAATTAAGGAGAATACTTATATTTATGTGTAAATCTCTCTCCCTTTCCATTGCCAAAATTTAATCTCTTGCTGCATCATGCCACATTTTATACAGCCTAAATTGTAAATTGTATGGGCCAGGGTTTGTATTATATATTTGTAAGTGACACAAAGGAACAGAAAGCAAAAACATGTGAATGCTAAGACATGTTTAGAGACAAGCAAATGGCAAAAAGAATGTAAAGTTCTACCCAGAGGAAATAAGGAGTGCTGGAAGGGTTAAAAGGCCATAGACTGATAGAAAATATCAAGAGGTTCAAGATGCTGGCCAAAAGCTGACCTACAACCTTGTACAAGACAATCAAACAGGAAATTCTAGCAGTACTGAAGGCTTTGTTCAAGACATAAATGGAAAAACTCTTAGTATATAAGAAGAAAAAAGGAAAACATGGGCAGAACATTTTGAGGCTATTTGAAATAGACCAAGCCCAAGCAAACTACTAGAAATACATGATGAAGACTTACCACCAGAGCATTATACTGATTTAGGAGATATTACAATAAAAGTTAGCAAACACATCAGTAAGCTTAAAACTGGGAGAGCAGCTGGAGAGAATAACATTTCTGGAGAAGAAAAGGAGTACTTGTGGCACCTTAGAGACTAACAATTTTATTTGAGCATAAGCTTTCATGAGCTACAGCTCACTTCATCGGATGCATTCAGTGGAAAATAAGGTGTGGAGATTTATATACATAGAGAACATGAAACAATGGGTGTTACCATACACACTGTAACCAGAGTGATCACTTAAGGTGAGCTATTACCAGCGGGAAGAGGAGGGGAGGGTGACTTTCTGTAGTGATAATCAAGGTGGGCCATTTCCAGCAGTTAACAAGAACGTCTGAGGAACGAGGGTGGGAGGGGGAATAGTTTTACTTTGTGTAATGACCCATCCACTCCCGTTCTCTATTCAAGCCTAAGTTAATTGTATCCAGTTTGCAAATTAATTCCAATTCAGTAGTCTCTCGTTGGAGTCTGTTTTTGAAGTTTTTTTGTTGAAGAAATTGCAACTTTTAGGTCTGTAATCAAGTGACCAAAGAGATTGAAGTGTTCTCCAACTGGTTTTTGAATGTTATAATTCTTGACGTCTGCTTTGTGTCCATTTATTCTTTTACGTAGAGAAAGAATGGGGGCTGTCTGTAAGCAAGGACTGGCCTGTCTCCGAAGATCTGTGAGAGTGATGGGTTGTCCTTCAGGATAGGTTGTAGATCCTTGATGATGCATTGGAGAGGTTTTAGTTGGGGGACTGAAGGTGATGGCTAGTAGCGTTGTTATTTTCTTTGTTGGGCCTGTCCTGTAGTAGGTGACTTCTGGGTACTCTTCTGGTTCTGTCACTCTGTTTCTTCACTTCAGCAGGTAGGTATTGTAGTTGTAAGAATGCTTGATAGAGATCTTGTAGGTGTTTGTCTCTGTCTGAGGGGTTAGAGCAAATGCAGTTGTATCGTAGAGCTTGGCTATAGACAATGGATCATGTGGTGTGGTCTGGATGAAAGCTGGAGGCATGTAGGTAGGAATAGCGGTCAGTAGGTCATAGGGTGGTGTTTATGTGACTATCGCTAACACAGCTGCTACTCTGATTCCTGGAGAGATACTTAAAGCAAGTGACAAAATAACCCTTCAGACTTTCCTTGTGATTTTGGACAGAATGTGGAATGAAGAAAAAAATCCAACCTGGGGAAGAGAGGCCTTACCAGTAAAATTGCCAAAGATGGGTAACCTTACCAACTGCAATAATTGAAGAGAACCACATTACTCTCAGTGCCTGGGAAAATCACTTGCAACATCATCCTGGAATGTATTAAGAAACTAACAGGTCTCCTACTTAGAAAGATAGGAGAAGGTTTTAGACCACTGACATCATGTGCAGACTCTGTTGCTCTCAGGCATATTATAGAACCAAGTGTGGCATGGAAAGCACCTTTTGTGATAAATGTTATAGATTTCCAGAAGGGTTTTGACAGCATACACAGGGAGAGTCTTTGGACATCTATGACATACTATGGAATACTAGTAAAAATAATTAGAATAATCAAGAATCTATGTGATAATATCACATGTACAATCAGCGATGGTGGCAACATCATCCAATGGTTTCCGGTAACAACTGGAGTAAGTCAAGGTTGTATTATGTCCCCACTATTCTTTGTGCTGGTCATTGACTATTTCATAGGAAAATAACTGCAGAAGGCACTGAGGAATTTTATGGACAAATGATAAAGCCCAATTAGATTACTTCACTTTTGCTGATGAAATTTTCCTGCTTAGTTGGAAGTAAAGACCCAGCTTTTGGTAGAACAGCAAAACAATTTGGTTTGTTTATCAACAATGGTAAAACAAAATATGTGGTTATCAGCGTCCCAAAAGCAGTAATCAGAGTAGACAGGGGAACACTAGAAGTAGTAAGTAAGTGTACCTCTTTAGGGAGTCAGATGTGCAATGATGGTGACACCATTAGATGGTAAACAATGGTACTGGGAGTTGGTGGGGCTGGCAGGCTCCCACCTGGCTCTGCGCCTCCCTGGCAGCGGCAACGTCCCCCTCCCTCAGTTCCTAGATGGAGGCATGGCCAGGCAGCTCTGTGCGCTGTCTCCACCAAGAGCGCTGGCTCTGCAGCTCCCATTGGCCGGTGACAGGTCTTTTTATTTGTACTAATATAGCTTTTCTGTTTTCCTTTTGCCAGCAACATTTGTTGTTTTGGGATATTGTGACTATTTATGAACTTCCACTTACTTTTCAAGGTTGAATTTACAAATTAGGGTAAATTTATAGGCCCAAGTATTATAAACAAAACCCACTTTCATATCCCTTCTCCACATCAGGCAGAGGCGGGAAGTGAACCAGGAGCTCCCTCATCCCTGGTAAGTGCCCTAACAACTGAGCTAAAGGTTATAAGGAACTCATCCCTCCTCCTTCTCCCTGCCCCCAAGTCATCTTATGGGGAGTTAGCATGCTCTGAGCACATTTTCTGGAATGGGCTCTGCAGGCAAGATATGCCTAGTTTGGGCCTAGGTATAGTTAAGCCCCTTCATTTTCAGTTTAAACCGATTTTTACCCTATTTTTATATCATTCAAATATATAAAAAATAACTTGTTTTATTAGGAAAATACAATACATTGCATGAGCTTATGTATTATGATACTACATTAGTCTGTCTGTATATGCAAAGCGGCCTGTTGAAGTAAGGCTATGTATTAGTCTAGAAAATACACACAACAAACAAACAGGCATGTGCCCAAGCTCTGAAGTGCACGCGCATCTGAACGTACTGATGAATCTCACATCCACCATGTACACATTTCAACTCTTAGCAGATAACAATTTAAAGATTTGACACACTAAAATGGAAAGAAAATGAAAATCTGTATCAGAATACATTTCAGAACACAAGTTAAAAAAAAACAAGAAAAAGGATAAAGTTGAGTGTATGCGCTGCAAATGGCGTGGCCCAATTATTAAATGTAAATATTTATAAACTAATAGTTCTAAGTCTACAACAGTAAACTGTTTATTTAAATGAAAAGTTTTATTTGGGAATTAGAGATGTATTCTTTTCTTAAACTCAGAGGTGGCATTGTGTTTTGAGTTCTATTTTAGTTCTGCAGCAAACCACATTGATGAATGGAATTCAAAGCATTAATCTACTGCAGAGATTCTCAAACTTCACAGCACCGCAACCTCCTTCTGACAATAAAAATTACTACATGATCCCAGGAAGGTGGACTGGGGCCCAACAGAGCCCCACCACCCCAGGCGGGAGGGGGGGCCAAAGGCCAAGGACTTCACCCCGGCCAGGGGACCTGTAACTTGAGTCCTGCCACCCAGGGCTGAAGCTCGAGCCCCACTCCCCATGGCTGAAGTCTTTGGGCTTCAGCCCTGGGAGGTGGGCTCAGGCTTCGGTCCCAGGTGCAGGGCTTGGGCTTTGGACCAAGGCCCCAGCAAGTCTAAACACCAGCCCTGGTAACCCCATTAAAATGGAGTCACACCCTACTTTGGGGTTCCGACCCACAGTTTGAGAACCGTTGATCTACTGAATACTTTTTCTCCCTTCTTTCCATCCACCAAAATAAACCCCAATATTGACCTAGAAAAATTATTAATGGTTTTTGCTCTGATTTTCACCTGTTTTTGTTGTTGTGGGAATAAACACTGATAAATTCCCGGGAAAAATTAAAATAAAAACTGAAAATGAAGGGCCCTAGGTGTAATACAGGCACAAGCTGCTGGGTGGGGTCAGGACTGAGTTGACTGTATTCATGCCCATCTGCCAAAACATAGGTATCTAGAGGATTTTAATGGCCAAAAGTTAGGCACCTGCAGGATTAGGCAGCAACTATGGAGAGTTTTTGTGAATGTCTGCATTGTCTAAATGTTGAACTGAGGTGCCTGTCACTTTAAGGACCTAAATCCCTTTGTGAATCCAGCTCTCCCAGTCTTTTGCTTTAACCACAAGATTATCCTTCCTCTCTAGACAATCAGTTGAATTGCAAGAGAGACTATACTGCAGCACCCAGCATTTACAAAGGCCACATGCTAGCAGCATGTTAGTTAAGAAAGACACAAAAGAAGAAATTGAAGCAAATACAAATAGCTTAGTCAAGTCAACCACAGCTGCAACAATGAGAAGCCCATCTGCCACCTTGATCTATTCCTTGAAAAAAAACATGGACCGCGCGCGCTGTCCCCCTGGGGCAGGCAGGGGGCTCCAGCTGTGAACCCTGCATGGTTGTCAGTGCAAACACTCCTGGTGAGGACGTGCACTACCAGCAGAAGGAGGGTAATGTGGATACCAACTGAATTACTGTGATGGCTGTAGGTCGACCTAAACTAAATGAACCGAATTTTGTAGTGAAGACAAGCCCTGAGAGATCGTGTATTTTTGTGTCTCATCTTTACCTAACCTGACACAGCCCTCTGCCCTACATTGTTGCAATTGTTGGAAGCTACCCTAGAGAAAAGACAGTTCCCTTTTCCATAACTGGTGTTCTTCGAGATGTGTTGCTCATGTCTATTCCACAATAGGTGTGGGTGCTTGCCACACGCATCGGTGCTGGAAGTTTTTCCCCTAGCAGTACACGTAGGGGGAGCACCCCAGCGACCCCGGGAGTGGCGCCTCCATGGTGCAGTATAAGTGGAGCTGCGTGCTCCCCCCGACCCTCAGTTTCTTCTTGCCAGACAACTCCGACAGAGGTGAAGGAGGGCGGGATGTGGAATAGACATGAGCAACACATCTCGAAGAACACCAGTTACAGAAAAGGTAACTATCTTTTCTTCTTCGACTGATTGCTCATGTGTATTCCACAATAGGTGATTCCAAGCTGTGTTTCTTGGAGGTAGGAGGAGTTCACAGATCCCCAGGATGGAGTACGGCCCTGCCGAACCCAGCCTCATCCCTGGTTTGGGAGACAATCGCCTAGTGCAAGGTAAACTTGTGAACTGATGACCAAGTGGCAGCCCTACAAATATCCTGGATAGGGACATGGGCCACAAAGGCAGCCGACGAGGCCTGGTCCCGAATTGAGTGTGCCTTTACAGTTGGTGGTGGGGGAACACCCACCAGATCATAACAGGTGCGAATGCATGAGGTGATCCAGTGGGAGAGGAGCTGGGTGGAAATCGACCGACCTCACATGCGTTCAGCTGAGGCAACAAACAGTTGTGAGGACTGCCTGAACGGCTTAGTCCGTTCCAGGTAGAAGGCAGTGCCCTTCGCACGTTGAGCGTGTGGAAGTGGCGTTCCTCACTGGACATGTGCGGCTTGGGACAGAGGACAGGCAGGAAAATGTTCTGGCCCAAGTGATAGGTGGAGACCACCTTAGGGAGGAACGCAGGGTGTGGGCGAAGCTTAACCATATCCTTTTGAAAAACCATGTACGGGGGTTCGGAGGTCAGGGCCCTGAGCTCCTAGACCTGCCTAGCCAACGTGATAGCAACCAGGAAGGCCACCTTCAATGAGAGGTGAGGCCAGGAGCACCTGGCCAGAGGTTCAAACGGGCCCCGTGAGACGGGATAACACTAAGTTCAGGTCCCATGGCGGGACTGGGGGCCTAGCTTATGGAAAAAGATGGTCCAATCCCTTAAGGAATCGTCCAGTCATAGAATGGGAAAACACCATGTGTCCCTGCTCCGGCAGATGGAAGGCCAACATGGCCACCAGGTGCACCTTAACTGATGAGGGCACCAGGCCCTGAGCTCGAAGATGAAGGAGGTAGTCCAGGATAAGCTGGATCGGGGTGGCCACCAGGGAAACACACGGCTCGGTGGCCCATCTGGAGAACCAGGACCACTTCGCCAAGTAGGCGCAGCATGTAGCTGAGCGGCAGCGAACCAGCTGAGCAGCGGGGACAGCAGAGCAGCTCACAGCAGGAGTTTGCCTGGGACTGGTAAGTATCCGAGTGTGTGTGTTTGCTTGCTGAGGAAGTATCCGAGCGTGTGTTTGCTGGGAGGGCAGGGAGAGAGCCTGAGTGAGTGTCTGATTGGCTGCTAGCCTGCAGGGGGCGGGCATTAGGGTGTCTGTGTGTTTGCGTCAGGGAAGCCTGGCTGTTTAAAAATAGCCAGAGCCTCGCGAACCAGCTGAGCGGCAGCGGAGCAGCGGGGACAGCAGAGCAGCTCACAGCAGGAGTTTGCCTGGGAGTTCGCCTGGAGTGAGCCCAGTGAGGCTTACATCTTGCCAACGTCTCTGAGGAAGCTCATAGTAGGTAGGTGATATGGAAGGGGGGGGTTCAGCTGTTGTGACCTGCACTGGATGTGCCATGTTTGTCTTTCTTCCACAGGACAGAAGCGACTTTGTCTGTACAAAGTGCAAGCTGGTCTCCATATTGGAAGAGAAGATTGAAGGTCTGGAGCAACAGGTAACGACCCTGCGTTGTATACGAGAGACTGAGGATTTTCTGGACCAAACTCAGGATAGCCTTCTAGGGGCACAAAGCTCTAAAGATATAGAGCAGGTTGCACAGAGGAGCCAAGAGGCCAGTGAAGAAGCTTGGCAACATGTGACCTCCAGAAGAGGTAAGCGGAATGTCCGGGTTCCAGTAACACAGACACAGGTAACTAACCGCTTTCATGTTCTCTCCACAGGTACCATTGCGGAGAGTGGACCAGATGATAGGTCTGGGGGGAGAAAGCAGAAGGAGACTCCGCTGGTTGGGAGGCATGAGATGCGATGTCCTGAGGTTGGGGGTTCCACGACCACCACTCCCAAGAGGAGAAGGCGGGTGGTGGTGGTCGGGGACTCTCTCCTCCGGGGGACTGAGTCATCTATCTGCCGCCCTGACCGGGAAAACCGAGAAGTCTGCTGCTTGCCAGGGGCTAAGATTCGTGATGTGACGGAGAGACTGCCGAGACTCATCAAGCCCTCGGATCGCTACCCCTTCCTGCTTCTCCACGTGGGCACCAATGATACTGCCAAGAATGACCTTGAGCGGATCACTGTGGACTACGTGGCTCTGGGAAGAAGGATAAAGGAGTTGGAGACGCAAGTGGTGTTCTCGTCCATCCTCCCCGTGGAAGGAAAAGGCCTGGGTAGGGACCGTCGAATCGTGGAGGTCAACGAATGGCTACGCAGGTGGTGTCGGAGAGAAGGCTTTGGATTCTTTGACCATGGGATGGTGTTCCATGAAGGAGGAGTGCTGGGCAGAGACGGGCTCCATCTTACGAAGAGAGGGAAGAACATCTTTGCCAGCAGGCTGGCTAACCTAGTGAGGAGGGCTTTAAACTAGGTTCACCGGGGGAAGGAGACCAAAGCCCTGAGGTAAGTGGGAAAGCGGGATACCGGGAGGAAGCACAGGCAGGAATGTCTGTGAGGGGAGGGCTCCTGCCTCATACTGGGAATGAGGGGCGATCAACAGGTTATCTCAAGTGCTTATATACAAATGCACAAAGCCTTGGAAACAAGCAGGGAGAACTGGAGGTCCTGGTGATGTCAAGGAATTATGACGTGATTGGAATAACAGAGACTTGGTGGGATAACTCACATGACTGGAGTACAGTCATGGATGGTTATAAACTGTTCAGGAAGGACAGGCAGGGCAGAAAAGGTGGGGGAGTAGCACTGTATGTAAGGGAGCAGTATGACTGCTCAGAGCTCCGGTACGAAACTGTGGAAAAACCTGAGTGTCTCTGGATTAAGTTTAGAAGTGTGTGCAACAAGAGTGATGTCATGGTGGGAGTCTGCTATAGACCACCGGACCAGGGGGATGAGGTGGATGAGGCTTTCTTCCGGCAACTCACGGAAGCTACTAGATCGCATGCCCTGATTCTCATGGGTGACTTTAATTTTCCTGATATCTGCTGGGAGAGCAATACAGCGGTGCATAGACAATCCAGGAAGTTTTTGGAAAGCGTAGGGGACAATTTCCTGGTGCAAGTGCTAGGGGAGCCAACTAGGGGGAGCGCTTTTCTTGACCTGCTGCTCACAAACCGGGTAGAATTAGTGGGGGAAGCAAAAGTGGATGGGAATCTGGGAGGCAGTGACCATGAGTTGGTTGAGTTCAGGATCCTGACGCAGGGAAAAAAGGTAAGCAGCAGGATACGGACCCTGGACTTCAGGAAAGCAGACTTTGACTCCCTCAGGGAACAGATGGCCAGGATCCCCTGGGGGACTAACATGAAAGGGAAGGGAGTCCAGGAGAGCTGGCTGTATTTCAAGGAATCCCTGTTGAGGTTACAGGGACAAACCATCCCGATGAGTCGAAAGAATAGTAAATATGGCAGGCGACCAGCTTGGCTTAATGGTGAAATCCTAGCGGATCTTAAACATAAAAAAGAAGCTTACAAGAAGTGGAAGGTTGGACATATGACCAGGGAAGAGTATAAAAATATTGCTCGGGCATGTAGGAAAGATATCAGGAGGGCCAAATCGCACCTGGAGCTGCAGCTAGCAAGAGATGTCAAGAGTAACAAGAAGGGTTTCTTCAGGTATGTTGGCAACAAGAAGAAAGCCAAGGAAAGTGTGGGCCCCTTACTGAATGAGGGAGGCAAGCTAGTGACAGAGGATGTGGAAAAAGCTAATGTACTCAATGCTTTTTTTGCCTCTGTTTTCACTAACAAGGTCAGCTCCCAGACTGCTGTGCTAGGCATCACAAAATGGGGAAGAGATGGCCAGCCCTCTGTAGAGATAGAGGTGGTTAGGGACTATTTAGAAAAGCTGGACGTGCACAAGTCCATGGGGCCGGACGAATTGCATCCGAGAGTGCTGAGGGAATTGGCGGCTGTGATTGCAGAGCCCTTGGCCATTATCTTTGAAAACTCGTGGCGAACGGGGGAAGTCCCGGATGACTGGAAAAAGGCTAATGTAGTGCCCATCTTTAAAAAAGGGAAGAAGGAGGATCCTGGGAACTACAGGCCGGTCAGCCTCACCTCAGTCCCTGGAAAAATCATGGAGCAGGTCCTCAAAGAATCAATCCTGAAGCACTTAGAGGAGAGGAAAGTGATCAGGAACAGTCAGCATGGATTCACCAAGGGAAGGTCATGCCTGACTAATCTAATCGCCTTTTATGATGAGATTACTGGTTCTGTGGATGAAGGGAAAGCAGTGGATGTATTGTTTCTTGACTTTAGCAAAGCTTTTGACATGGTCTCCCACAGCATTCTTGTCAGCAAGTTAAGGAAGTATGGGCTGGATGAATGCACTATAAGGTGGGTAGAAAGCTGGCTAGATTGTCGGGCTCAACGGGTAGTGATCAATGGCTCCATGTCTAGTTGGCAGCCGGTGTCAAGTGGAGTGCCCCAGGGGTCGGTCCTGGGGCCCGTTTTGTTCAATATCTTCATAAATGATCTGGAGGATGGTGTGGATTGCACTCTCAGCAAATTTGCGGATGATACTAAACTGGGAGGAGTGGTAGATACGCTGGAGGGGAGGGATAGGATACAGAAGGACCTAGACAAATTGGAAGATTGGGCCAAAAGAAATCTAATGAGGTTCAATAAGGATAAGTGCAGGGTCCTGCACTTAGGATGGAAGAATCCAATGCACCGCTACAGACTAGGGACCGAATGGCTCGGCAGCAGTTCTGCGGAAAAGGACCTAGGGGTGACAGTGGACGAGAAGCTGGATATGAGTCAGCAGTGTGCCCTTGTTGCCAAGAAGGCCAATGGCATTTTGGGATGTATAAGTAGGGGCATAGCGAGCAGATCGAGGGACGTGATCGTTCCCCTCTATTCGACACTGGTGAGGCCTCATCTGGAGTACTGTGTCCAGTTTTGGGCCCCACACTACAAGAAGGATGTGGATAAATTGAAAAGAGTACAGCGAAGGGCAACAAAAATGATTAGGGGTCTAGAGCACATGACTTATGAGGAGAGGCTGAGGGAGCTGGGATTGTTTAGTCTGCAGAAGAGAAGAATGAGGGGGGATTTGATAGCTGCTTTCAACTACCTGAAAGGGGGTTTCAAAGAGGATGGCTCTAGACTGTTCTCAATGGTAGCAGATGACAGAACGAGGAGTAATGGTCTCAAGTTGCAATGGGGGAGGTTTAGATTGGATATTAGGAAAAACTTTTTCACTAAGAGGGTGGTGAAACACTGGAATGCGTTACCTAGGGAGGTAGTAGAATCTCCTTCCTTAGAGGTTTTTAAGGTCAGGCTTGACAAAGCCCTGGCTAGGATGATTTAACTGGGACTTGGTCCTGCTTTGAGCAGGGGGTTGGACTAGATGACCTTCTGGGGTCCCTTCCAACCCTGATATTCTATGATTCTATGATTCTATGTGGAGGGCCGCCTACTTTCCAGGAGGACGTGCTGGACCCCCTCCAAACATGTCCACTCCTCCCTGCCTAGCCATTGAGCAGCCACACCGTGAGGTGGAGAGCCACTAGGTTGAGATGGAGGAGGCGGCCCTTGTCCTGGGAGAGCAAGTCCAAGCGGAGAAGCAATGGCTGCGGCGGAGCCACTGCCAGGCCCATGAGGGTCCCATACCAGTGCTGCCAGGGCCATGCTGGAACAATCAGGAGGACCCGTGCCTTGCCCATTTTTACTTTCTCCAGGACCCTGCTGATGAGAGGGAACGGGGAGAAGGCATAGAGAAACTGGTCTGACCAGGACAGGAGGAAGGCATCGGAGATAGCACTCCTTCCCAGACCCCCCCGGAGCAGAACCAGGGGCAGCGTCAGTTCTGTCTTGTTGCGAACAGGTCCACCTGGGCTGTTTCTCACACTCGGAAGAGCTGGTGAGCCACTTCTGGATGGAGAGACCACTCGTGCTGGGAGGAGAAGTCCCTGCTCAAGCAATCTGCCCTCGTGTTGCAGGTGCCCGGCAGGTGGAAGGCCTTCAGGGAGATGTTGTGGGCTATGCAGAAGTCCCACAGTCTGAGGGCTTCGCGGCAGAGGGTGGAGGATCGGGTCCCACCTTGCCTGCTGATATAGAACATCAAGGCCGTATTGTCTGTGAGGACCCTGACCACCTTGCCCTGTAAGTGCGAGTGCAAGACCACATACGCCAGACCCCCCGCCCTGAGTTCCTTGACATTTATCTGTAGGGATAGCTCTGGGGCCGACCACAGCCCTTGAGTCTGAATGGTCCCCACACGGGTCCCCCAACCCAGGTCCAATGCATCAGACACCAGCTCCAATGACGGGGCCCTGTCCCAGAAAGGGACCCATTGGAGCATGTTGCTCGGGGTGGACCACCACCGAAGGGAGACGATCACCAGGTCGGGCACAGTGAGGACCTTGTCCATCCTGTCCCGGGCCTGGGAAAACTCTGAGGCCAGCTAAAGCTGGAGGGGCCTCATTTGAAGCCTGTTGTGGCAGATCACATATGTGCACACTGACATGTGACCCAGGAACTGGAGGCACACTCTGGCCGTTGTCACAGGGAACTTTGTGACCGTGTCGATGAGCCCCTTTAGGGTCTCAAATCTGTCTGGTGGGAGGGAGGCCATGGCTGATGAGGCATCCAGGAGTGCCCCAATAAACTCTATGTGCTGGACCAGGACTAACATGGATTTGGTGTCATTTACTAACAGGCCCAAGGCAGCACACGTGGACAGTAGAAGCATCACGGGATCCCGCACCTGCTACCGGGAGCTGCCCTTGACTAGCCAATCGTCCAGGTAGGGAAAGATCTGTACCCCCTCAGCGCCTGAGGTAGGCCACTACCACCGAAATACATTTTGTGAACACCCTTGGGGCAGTGGATAGGCCAAACAGGAGGACCGTAAATTGGTAGTAATTCTGTCCCACCAGGAAACGGAGGAAGCGTCTGTGCCCCTTGAATATGTGGATGTACCACTTCCTGCAGATTCAGGGTGGCATACCAATCCCCTGGATCCTGGGAGGGGATGATGGAGGCCAGGGAGACCATGCAGAACTTGAGTTTGACCATAAACTGGTTTAGATCCCGCAGATCCAGGATGGGCCTGAGTCCCACTTTGGCCTTCGGGATAAGGAAATAGTGGGAGTAGAACCCCTTGCCCCTGAACTCCCCGGGCACCATTTCCACTGCTCCCAGGTCTAGGAGTCGCCCCACATCCTGCTTCAGCGGGGCTTTGTGTGAAGGATCCCCCAGAAGGAACGGAAGTGGGGGATGGTTGGGCAGGGGTGAAACAAACTGAAGCGTGTAGCCCCAAGAGATTGTGTTGAGGACCCAGCGGTCTGAAGTTAGTCGCTACCACTCGGGGAGGAAAGCACAACCGATTGCAGAAGGGAAGCTTTATTGAAGGGGAATCCCTTTGGGAACTGTCAGGGTGCCCCCCCAGTGTCCAATCAAAACCACCTTTTCCCCACCTGCTTGTCCTTGGAGGACCCAGTCTGCAGGGCAGGCCGTGACTGTCGCTGAGGGCACCTCTTATAGTCTCCCGACTTCTTATAGGCAGCCTCATATTTAGGCTGGGCAGCTAGAGCAGGGGCCTGCTGCAGCTTAAACTTAGTTTTGGCCGGAGCTGGAACATAAAGACCCAGGGTCTGCAGGGTCGTGCGGTAGTCCTTCCTGCCATGCAGCTTTGTATCCGTTTGTTCCGCAAACAGAGCCTTGCCATCAAACGGGAGATCCTGCATGATCAACTGCACCTCACTGGACAGCCCAGACAGCAGGAGCCACGACACCCTTCTCATGGACACTGCCGAGGCCATGGATCGAGCTGCCGTGTCCACCGCATCTGACACCGCTTGCAGGGACGCACTGGCAACAGTTGCACCCTCCTCCACCAGCACCTTGAACTCTTTTTTAGAATCCTCGAATTTGGGCAGCGAACCCTACAAGTTGAATTCGTATCTGCCTAGGAGAGCCTGGTGGTTTGCCACTCGCAACTGGAAACTCGAGGATGAATAAACTTTTCTGCCAAAAGAATCCAGTCTCCTTGAGTCTTTATTTTTCGGAGTAGGGGCTGGTTGGCCCTGCTGCTCCCTATGGTTGACCGACTTGACCACCAGGGAGTTGGGCGCCAGGTGGGCATAGAGGTACTTGTGCCCCTTGGCGAGTACAAAGTACTTGCATTCCGCCTTCTTCAAGATGGAGGCCAAGGAAGCCGGCATTTGCCACAGGGCATTTGAAATCCTTGCCACCCCCTCGTGGGGGGCAAAGCCACTCTGCCCAGTGCTAAAGATGACAGTACATTAAACAGGGAGTCCGAGGGTTCCTCCAGCTCCTCTGCCTGGAGGTGAAGGCTCGATGCCACCCATTTTAAAAGTTCTTGATGGCCCTAAAGTCCTCCTGCGGACAGAGGGGGGTGGGGCACCTATCACCTCATCTGGGGAGGGCGAGGAAGCTGGTACGGTGCTCTGGGTATCCGCCAGCACTGGAGAGTACATCGTTTGGTCAGTCTCCAGGTACGGTGCCGAGGACGTAAGTCCCACCGACCCTCTCCTCAGGGGCCTGGAGAGAGAGAGGCCGACGGCTCCTCTGAGGCTCCGGCTACCAAGCGGGCCCCCACCGGGAGCTCTGTCGGAGGCCACGGTGCCCGCTGGTACCACTGTACCAGCCACTGTGGCACCGATGGCCCCGGCTGTTCGGCCTGGCTGGCCTGGCCCATGGAAGGGCGACTACAAGTGGAGACCGGGCTGACGAATGACCTGCCACTGTCACGGGACCGGGAGGAACGGCAGTGCCGGGAGCGATGTCACCCACAGGACCGCAATCTCGATGCGAAGGACCGGTACTGCCTGTAGCTGCTGCTCCGCGATCTGCTCCGACGTGCGGACCCATGATGGCGCGGTGCTGGCAATCTACACCCTGGGATGCGGAAACGATGCCTTGGTGGAGACTTGGAGCGGGATTCTGAGCAGGAACAGCGATGATGTCTGTGCCACAACCGGCTGCAGTAACCCCTGCGAGACAAGGACCTCTGGCCACGTCTGCCTCGGTCCCATTGGTAATTGCTCTGTGGCATAGAGCAGTGCCGGGAGTCCCGGTCGGACAGTACCCAACCAGACAGTCTGGTGGGAGTCGAGGATGATCCACGTGGACTGTGCCCTGAATGGTCACTGGGCGGAGAACGGCGTCGGGAACATTCCCACTACCGAGACCGGTGCCGCGCTGGGGGCGACTGTGAAGAACCCAGCAGTGGCTTGCCTCTGGAGCGGGGGACCAACACTGGCAGCGCTCCTGGTACCGCCATGGTCATGATGTCTCTGGCCGCCTGCAGGGCCTCCGGCGTGGAAGGCATCCGGACATCCGGGGAGGCCCGGTCCAACACCACCGGGCTACTCTGCTCAACGTGAGTCGGAGGCCTAGAGGCCGGAGGGGATCGAGGACTACCCGACATGGGTCTGGTCTCTGCCCCTGGTTTACCTTGGTGTCGCTGCGAAGAAGGCACTTTCTTAGCCTTCTAATGCCCCATAGACGGGGAGCGGTGCCAAATAGTCGAAGGCACCAGGAGGTCACCACACACCAATACTGCAGTGTCTGGTGCTGACTCGGAGCAGCAAACCGGAGCCGGGGTCAGCACCAACTCCATGAGAATGGCCCGGAGCCTAATGTCTCTCTCTTAGTCCACGGTTTAAACGACTTGCAAATCTTGCAACGATCACTGATATGGGTCTCACCCAAACAGCGTAAACAGTTTGAGTGCAGATCACTCCTTGGCATAGATCACCTACAAGTGTTTCACACCTTAAAACCCAGGACGCGGGGCATGCCCCGGCCCAGGTACTCTAACTAAATGAACTAACTGTAACAGCTAACTAACTACAGGTACTAGCACTGAACGAATGAAAAGGGTCGGGGGAGCATGCAGCTCCCCTTATACTGCGCCACGGAGATGCCACTCCAGGGGTCACTGGGATGCTCCCCCTACGGGTACTGCTAGGGGAAAAAATTCTGGCACCAGTGCACGTGGCGAGGACGCACCCCTATTGTGGAATACACATGAGCAATCACTCAAAGAAGAACACTACTTATCTCCTGTGCATTCTCATAAAGATATTGATGCATAGATAACATAGCATTGTATAAGATTATAAAAATTATTCAGATTTTAGGTAACTAAGCTAATTATATTAATTATATTAATTGCCAAAATAAGTCATTATAAGGTGTGTTTTTTCAGTTAATATTTCCATGCAAGCATACTATGATCCTGGCACCCAGTGTTCAGACAAGATCAATAGAAATTTCTGTTCAAAAGTTGATAGTATAATCTAGCTCTAGGTTTTTACTAGTGATGGTGAAACCTCAAAAGGTTACTCAACACTATTATATGAACCTCCTGGGTCGACAAACTGGGCTACAAATCTGTTAAGTCTCTCTTTTACAGCAGGATAGCAAGCTTTTGGGGGTGGAGGTCTGCCTTTTGTTGGGACAGAAATCTCATAAAAACAGTTTTTGGATATTTTGACACATCTAGTCAGGTTCTCATATTGCTCATATGCATAGTATCCGAGTGCCTTCAAGAAGTGAATTAAGCAACATCTGTCATATGTAGTTTGTTCTCTCTTTCATCTTCTCCCATGGGGAAACTTGTACCTGAAGTGGAGCTAACAAAAAACAGGTGTGATATGTCTGCATCAAACATTGTTGCTTATATGCCTGCTGCTACAAGCTGCAACAACTTCAGGCTCTTTGTAAGCTCTTGGATTCAAATCCAGGAGAATAGTCCAAGCTGGAGGAGATGTAACTGTGAATTGGTGTAGCTAGGTCTTCGTCTCGGAGAAAATGGTGCATCTTCCTGACTAGGCAAAGGTGTTAAAAACAGAATACTCCACCCCCTTCAGCTAACATGAGACACAATACTACGAGTTTCTGTGGCAAGTTGCAGATCCAAGAGTAATGAGGAATTTAGCATGGCCCACAGTCATTGTACCAAAGAAGAAGAGTACTGTGTGTGGAGGTGTCTGATTTTGGGATGTGACAAATTCCATTTTCTTGGGCAATCAGGTTTGATTTCCATTTCCTCTCTCAAACATTAATACAAGATTCTGAATTCACAGATAAATCACCTGCCTGGTCCTCACAGAGCAATTCTCCTCTCCTGTTGCGTCTGATTTATACATAGATAGCTCCATGTCCCAGCCTAAATTAGCACCCTTTCTCTCAAAGTGTCTACGTTACTCTACATAATTATTAAGGGAATTATGCAATCATAGCCTTAATATGTCCATATTTTAAATAATTTAATATTTCTCATCAATAAGCCCATCCATATCAAATATGATTTACTGACAGACAAGTATCCCATCAGTTCCATGGAAGCATGTGGTTCATATTTAAAATCATGTGGTGATTTGATCAACTTTCTTAACTGCAAGGGTCTGTTCACATAGATGAGTACCTGCAAAGAGTTTTGCACCTATAGTAGCCTTTTAAATAACAAAGTATCTTGCACTTAGCAGGCATTTATAGAAATGTAATCCATTTCTCTCTCAAAATTGAATCAAAACTTTATAAGTAAAGCAATTTGGGGTAAACTTTGCCAAAAATGGGTCTGCAGAAAAACTTGAACTTTTTTAGTGCCTTTGAGAGTCTCTGACCAATGAGTCAGATACATTGAGGCTTCTTGATCTGTTCACCCTGGTGATGACTGCTACATATTTCTTGAGCACTTATTTGCAAGTCAAAAAATGAAAAAAGGTCATTCCATTAAAGGTACCTGTGAAAAAGCTTGAAGTTGTCCATGAAAATGCTTGAAAGTTGCAAGCAAAGGCCTCCCCTTTCCCTTCAAAGTTTTGTATTTAAGTACTTGATAGGAGAGGTTACTTACCTTTCAGTAACAAGTTCTCTGAGATGTTTTGTCCGTATGGGTACTCCACCGCAGGATGTGTGCACACTCAGTTGGAAACTGCAAAATAGCGCCTGTGGGTCCACGCCTGCACAGAACAATGCTTTGTGTTTCTAATGAGAGGATATAGGGAGGTGTGAGCCACTCCATTCCTTCTCATCTGTGAAGCCAGAGACTCCACAGGAAAGAGGAGGGCAGGAGGTAGGGCACCCAAAGGGACAAAACATCTCGAAGAACTCAAGTTAATATAAGGTAAGTAACCTCTTCTCGTTCTTCAAATATATGTCTGTAGAGATGTGCCAACATAAGAGACTCTCAAGCAGTAACTCAGTGAGGAGGTGGGTGCTGAGGAAGAAAGTCCAGAACAATTCGGAGGACTGCATCACCAAAGGTGGTGTCATGTGTGGAAGCAGTTAAGATGGGGTAATGCTTGACAAAAGTATGGATAGAAGACCAGGTTGCAGTCCTGCAGATTTCTGTTATAGGAACATTCTTCAGTAGAGCTAAAGATGTGAACTGAGCTCTAATGGAATGCATTGTTACTCTGTGAGGGGGCTGCACCCCAGCATTTATGTAGCAGGTCAAGATAAAACTTGACAACCACTTAGCCTTTGTGTGGAACTCGTCCTTTCTGCAAATG
The DNA here is from genome assembly GCF_009764565.3 of Dermochelys coriacea. NCBI lineage: Eukaryota > Metazoa > Chordata > Testudines > Dermochelyidae > Dermochelys > Dermochelys coriacea. Next base: position 32,495,646 of record NC_050070.1, on the reverse strand, counting down.
ACACAGAGGCTCAGAAGGTCTTGGTCCTGTCCAGATAAAAGGCAAGGACCATTCTAATATCCAATAAATGAAGATTTGGTTCTTCTCTGGAGGCATGATGGTTTGATAGAACACTGGCAGGCAAATCTTATGGTTACTATGATATTCTGAGGAGACTTTTGGGAGAAAACGAGGATGGGGGCAAAATATATCTTTGTCCTGTAAAAGGTGGTATATGGTGGATAAACCATGAGTACTCCCAGCTCTCCCATTCATCTTGCTAAAGTAATGGTGATTAGGAAGTTGAGGGAGAGGTGGAAAAGAGACCTTGTAGCCATCCATTGGAAATAGCATTTTCTCAGGGCATTAAGAACTAGGTTGAGAGGTCCCAGTGTGTGGGCTGGGTTCTGAACAGGAGGAAATGAGTTGTATAGGTCCTTGAGGAATCTGGCTATGAAAGAGTGGGCAAAGACTGAAAAGCCCTGGATGGGAGAATGGGAGGTAGGGATGATGGCCCAAATGTACACTGATAGAGCTCATTGACAGACTCTGTGTCTTTAATTGCAGTAGGTAGTCCAGTGTCTTGGGATGTGGGACTTCCAAGGTTTGGGAGGAAGAGAGCGCCAGGAGTGAGAACATTTCCACTTTTGGAGTAGGTCTTGCAGATACTGAGCATTCTCCTGGATAAATAGACCAACTGACCTGCTTCCGAACAGGCTGACTCCATGCTCGAGAGCCATGCTCTGAGATTGAGGGAGGCAGGGTTAGGATGGATGAGAGTCATTGAGTTCTGTGTCAAGAGATCTTTTGGGATAGGAAGTCATAGGGGTGTTACTGCCAAAAGGTGGGTGAGATTTCAGTATCACACGTGTCTTAGGCAGCTTGGTGTTCTGAGAATAGCTCTTGCTCTCAGCACAGCTTGAGGAGGGTTTTGAGTATCAGCATTAGAGTTGGACAAGCATAAATCACGGTGTGGGGCATAGGCAGCAACTTTCCAAAGTGCCAGGGGGTACTCGACCTCTGGCTCTGCCCCAAGCCCCGCCCCCACTCCACCCCTTCCCCCAAGGCCTCACCCCACCCCACCTCTTGCCATCCCCGCTCCACTCACTGCCCTGCCTCTTCCTGCCCAGTTCCACCCCACTTCCCCTTAGCACTCGCTCCTCCCCCTTCCCTCCCAGCCTCCTGTATGCCACGAAATAGCTGATTGTGGCAGGTGAGAGAAGAAGGGGGAGGCGCTGATCTGCAGGGCCTGCCACTGGGCAGGAGGCACTGGCAGGGTCGGGGAGTGGATAGGGGCACTACTGGTGGTTGTTCAGCACCCTCCATTTTTTTTCCTCCTGGGTGCTCCAGCCCTGGAGAACCCAGAGAGTCAGTGCCTATGGGGTAGGAATATGATGTTATCAGAGCATCCCCATAAAATTGTGTCCATAACCTTCCTGGAGCATAACAGGCAACATTTTGCATTATTCTAGGTGGTGAATAGGTCTATTTGTGGTAGATCCCAGGTCTGGCAGATACAATGGAGGACAGAGTCTTTGAGCTCCCATCTGTGATCTTGCCAGAAGTGTCTACTCAAGGAGCCTGCAATTGTATTCTGGAGGCCTGGAAGACAGATAGCTGATAGCTCTATTTTATGGGAAATATACCAGTTCCAGAGCCTTAGTGACTCTATGCATAAGGATTGTGATCTTGCTCTGCTCTGGAGGTTAATGTAATACATTGCTGCCTTGCTAACTCAAGATAGTTAAGTCCAAAGCGGACTGTGAAAAATTACAAAGGGATCTCTCAAGACTGGGTGACTGGGCAGGTGAAATTCAGTGTAGATAAATGTTAAGTAAAGCACATTGGAAAACATAATTCTAGCTATACACACAAAATGAAGGGGTCTAAATTAGTTGTTACCACTCAAAAAAGAAATCTTGGTGTCATTGTGAATAGTTCTCTGCAAACATCCACTTAATATGCAGTAGTTAAAAAAAAGATAACAGAATGTTAGGAACCATTAGTAAAGGGATAGATAAGACAGAATAATGCCTCTAAATAAATTCATGGTATGCCCACATCTTGAATCTGCATGCAGATCTGGTCACCCCATCTCAAAAAAGATATATTAGGATTGGAAAAGGTACAAAAATGATTTAGGGGTGTGGAACAGCTTCTGTATGAGAAGAGATTAAAAGGACTAGGACTTTTCATCTTAGAAAAAAAGACAAGAGGGGATACAATAGAAATCTATAAAATTTTGATTGGTGTGGAGAAAGTGAATAAGGAAGTGTTATTTACTCCTTCATATAACACAAGAACTAATGATCTCCCAATGAAATTAATAGACAGCAGGTTTAAAATGAACAAAAGGAAGTACTTCTTCACACAAAAAACAGTCAACCTGTGGTATTCATTGCCAGGGGATGTTGTGCAGGCCAAAACTATAACAGGGTTCAAAAAAGAACTAGATAAGTTTATGGAAGATAGATCCAGCAATGGCTATTAGCCAGAATGGTCAGGGATGCAACACCATGCTTTGAGTGTCCCTAGCTCTGTTTGCCAGAAACTGAGAGTGGATGGCAGGGGATGGATCACTCGATAATTGCCTGTTTTGTTCATTTCCTCTGAAGCATCTGGCACTGGCCACTGTTGGAAGACAGAATACTGGACTAGATGGACCTTTGGTCTGACCCAGCATGGCTGTTCTTATATTGTACAGCATTACCTTGAATGACCCTGTATATCTTGTAGGAAGTGCTGTCATATTATACCACTCTTAGCTCCAGAATGTTGATATGGAGTGCTGATTCCCGGGGAGACCATTTGCCTTGGACCCTGTATGTGAGTGCCCCCATCTTAACAGATAACCATCTGTTCTGTGGAACTTTGATGATGTGGGATGAGAAAATACATTTCCTATGCAGGACCTCACAACACCTTCTGAGTTAGTGACATGTTTGGATAGGTTGTGTCTCCTTGGAGTATACTTTGTTCTGAGCCACATTTGGAGACCTGTAATGTCTGTAATGCCTGTAATGAGGTGCAGTCTTGTGAGAGGAGTCACAAATGTGGAGGTGGGCATATGGCCCACGAGCTGTAGGCAGAATTTTACTGTTGTTTGTGGGCTGGACTGTAGCATTGAGATTAGACTGGACAGGGTGGAAAATCTCTCCTTGGATATATAGGCTTTTGCTGATACTGAGCCTATAAAGTCTAAAGTGGCTCTTATAAAGTCTATCTTTTGATCTGAAGTTAGCGTGAATTTTCTGTGGTTGATGTGAAGGCTCAGATATTGGAATAAGGTTAACACCCTGTGTGTTGACAGCAGGACCTCTTGAGGTGACCAGCTTCTGAGCAGCCAGTCATCCAAGTATGGGAATACTGAGAGACAAGCTATTACCACTGAGAGGACCTTTGTAAACACCTTCAGAGCTGTGGAGAATTCAAAGGAGAGAACTTGATATCGATAGTGATCTGTTCTTAATACGAAGTGTAGGGAATGCTTGTGGGAAGGGTGATGGCCGCATGAAAGTAGTCATCCTGTAGATCCAGGGCAACAAACCAGTTTCCCAGATCTAGAGATGGAATGATGGTAGCTAGTGTAACCATTCTGTAGTGTTGTGCTAGGGCATAATTGTTCAAGTTCCTGAGGTTAAAGATTAACCTCTGTCTCTTGTCAGAACTAGAAAGTAGTTGAAATAGAACCCTCTTCCGATGAACTCTGGTGGAACCAGCTCTAATGCCCGCAGGAGGAGGAGGGATTGAACCTTTTGTCTTAAGTTTTCTTCATAAGAGGGGTCCCTGAAGAGGGACAGGGAGGGATGGGTAGCAAGAAGGGATAGAGTGGAAGTGGATTGAGAAACCCACTTTGATGGCCTCCAATATCCACTTGTCTAAGGTAAGAAGCTTCCAGGCAGCTAAGTAGTGGGACAGTCAGTCTTCAAGAGGCGAGTAATTGTACAACTAAGGATCTGATGGAATGGACTGCTTGATGCTCTCTACCTTGATGTCAAAACTGCCCCTTAGAAGGAGGGGCAGATTGAGAGAAGGAGGGGGAAGTAGTTCCTTTTTTTGTTGTTTGGATCTTCTCCTGAAGGGTTTCTGTGGCTGTGCTGATGGTATTGGAATGCCTTTTTGTTGCATAAATTGCATAAATGAACACAACATTGCCTTGGAATCCTTAAGCGTGTGGAGAAAGGAGTCCATATTCTCACTAAAAAGCTGGGTCATTCAAAAGGGAGATCCTACACAATGATTTGCACCTCCCTTGGAAGGCCTGAGGACTGGAGCCAGGCAGTCCTCATAACCACAGCTGTGGTCATCGGCCTAGAAGGTACACCAGTGGAGTCTTGGAAAGATTGGAGGGAGGCTTTTGTGACTAACTGGTCTTCCGAGATGATTGACTAAAATCAATCTCTCTGGTTTTGTAGCAGGTGTTCAATAAAATGTGTAAATTGTGAAAAGTTGTATTTTGCCATGCAGGCCTTATATTGGCAATATGAAATTGACGAGCAGCTGATGAGTAGCTCTGCCTACCCAGTAAATCCAGGTGCTTGGATTCTTTGTCCGTTGGAGAAAGTGTGAATCTAGCTTGACAGCTCCTTCTGTTGGCTGCATCCATCACTAGGGAATTAGCACTGGGTTCGGAAAAGAAATGTTCTGATCCTTTTGATGGAATATAGCTCTTCTTATCTGCCTTTTACAGATGAGTGGAATTATAGCAGGTGTTCGCCACAGGGTATGTGAGGGAGATAGCAATGCCTCATTAAGAGTCAGGGCAATCTTTCCTTGTGGATTAATATTCAAAATATCCACCAAGGAATGTTGTGACTCTTGGACTTCCACTTGAGGAATTTGGACAGAGCCTGCCAGCCTCTTCATGAGGTCTGGGAAGTTCTTGAAATCGTCCACATAAGAAGGCAGTGATGGCATTACCACCTCATCCAGAGATGAAGAGGACTTGACTGAAGGACAAAAGATCTCCTAATTCTGCAGTTCATGCTCCTCCTGAGTATCATCCAGTAATGAAGACGACCAAGGGATGGTCGGTTGGTAACCGTGAGTGCTGGTACACTTTTGTTGGTATCCTATAGAACTGGTTGCTGAAATGGTCCCATAGGTCTTTGTAACCCCACTGGGGAGGAAGATGGGGAAGGGTCCACAATGATAGTTGTACTTTGTCTGGTAGGTTCCCCAGGATCCTCTTCTCCAGGAGTTTGGTGGTATGGTGCCAGGATGGATTCCTGGACTGAGATCTCTGAGTCTGATGAATCTTCTCCTGAGCTAAGAGAGGGAACATCAGGTATCAGGGCCAGTAGCAAAGGCTGAAGACTTAGGTGGGTCTCACTGGTACTGGTGAAGGGGCTCTGATAGATCTCTGTAACAGTGGAGATTCAGGTTCATCAGAAATTACAAGAACCTCCAAAGCCAGACATCTTTCATGAGGCAGAGGGCTCTGGTAGCCTATAGTCAAAACTTGGGTAAGTACCTTAGGTGGGAACATCAGCCTCTCGGAGGAAACTGCTGTGTTACTGAGGAGGTTGCAGGGTCCTCCCCTTCCTCAGCACTGTGGTAAGAGAACAGTACTGGGGCACGTATGATAGTCCTCTGGGATATCCGGTGCCACAAGGGATCAGTCAGTGCTGCTGTGGTAGGTGCTCTCATGGTAGAGGGCTTGTCTGTATGAGGCTTCTTACACAGTAACAATGCCTAAGTACTGGACTCAATCAGAGCCTCCACCGTACCCTTTGAGAAATGTGAGATCTCCCAAGAATGGGTCTTATGGGATGACCTACCCCACTTTTTGTTTTCTCTGTTTGAGACGATGTACTTCTTTTTCTTTGAAGTCTTTGCCTCCAGGGTCACAGATGAAGTTGTGACTATAACCAAAGAGTCCTGTGATACTGAGGCTGATGTACAGGGGGAGCAGACCTCTGTGGAGGTATAGCATATTCCATTAGTAGGAGCTTTAGTATAATCTCTCTGTCTTTTTTCGATTTGCCTTTGAACCCCAGACAGACTTTATACTTTGAGGAGATATGGAAGTCCCCCAAACAGTGCAGGAAACTCAAGGGTCCATCAGTGAGGGAAAAGGACCTGTAGCAGGTCTGGCTGAGTTTAAACCCTGTGGTTTTAGGCATAATAGATTGTGCTCCAGCACAAATGAAAGGTCCAAAAATTGGATGGGAGGGAGGCTCCCTCAGGAGTTCCTCTTAGGAGCACAAAAGTGCTAAACAAATAAAAGTAAAAGTAAATAACTCAAATAAATTGGGTAAAAGAGGATTTTCACATGGTGAGAGAAAAGGGGGAAACTGAATACACCACACAGCTGAGCCACAGGTGCTTAAGAAGGAACTCATTGGTGGCTGACTTGCACCTCCATATATTCCCTTGTTCAAAGCACAAGACATTGCTCTGTGCAGGGGCAGACCTGTGGGCATTACTTTGCATATGCTGATTGAGAGAACATAGGCTTGCACACATCTTACGGTGAAGCACCCATAGGGACATATATGTGAAGAAGAAATAAAGGTTACTTACCTTGTACAGTGATTGGAGTTCTTTGAGACATGTGGTCCCTAGCAGTGTTCCACTGTGGGGTGCACGTGCTCCATGCACTCAAGTCCGAATGATTCTTGCTAGCAGTGTCTGTTGCACCCCCTCCTTGTTCTCCAAACTGAGGATACAAAGGATGGTGCGGATCAATCGCCTCTCCAATTACCTTAGTACCACAAATAAGCTTAGGAAAAGGATCCATAGCAGAGGGAAAGAAGGGTGAGTAGTGGAATGTAGATACAGGCCACACATCTCGAAGAACTCCAATTATTGGACAAGAACCTCTCTTTCTTCTTCAGCTGGTGCATCCTATGTGTTTTTCACTTTGGGTGACTCACAAATGGTATTAATTGAGGAGGAGGGTGCGAAGACCTCTGCTGTCCTACCAACTGGAGGACATGCTGTGCCGAAGGATGCATCAGCTGAAGAAGTTTACACCAGGACGTAGTATCTCATAAAAGCACGAAGAGAGTCCCACACTCATGCCTTTAGAGATTTTCAGGAGAGGGACATCTCAAAATGAGACTACCAATGCAGCCTGAACTCTAGTCAAGTGAGGGAGGACGAGTCAACATTAAGTCGTAACAAAGCAGCATGTAAAGGACATAAATAGTCCAAGTGATTTCCAAATGGCCTTCATCCTCTGAGATCACTTGGGGGTGAATTTTGGGTGTAATCTTAAGGAGACTCAGCCATGAGGGCCCCCAGTTCACCTGCTCTTCTGGCTGAGGTGATGGTAACCAGAAAGACAAATTTCACTGATAGGGCTCAGGAAAAGACAGTTACTCACTTTTGTAACTGTTGTTCTTCGAGATATGTTGCTCATATCCATTCCAATTAGGGTGTGTGCATACCGAGCGCACAATCGTTGGAAGATTTTTACCCCAGCAACACTCGGTGTGTCGGCTGAGGTGCCCCCTGGAGTGGTACCTTCATGGCGCCGGATATATGCCCCAGCCAACCCAATGCCCCCTCAGTTCCTTCTTGCCAGCTACTCCGACAGAGGGGAAGCAGGGCGGGTTTGGAATGGATATGAGCAACACATCTCAAAGAACAACAGTTACAAAGGTGAGTAACCATCTTTTCTTCTTTGAGTGCTTGCTCATATCGATTCCAATTAGGTGACTCCCAAGCCTAACCTAGGCGGTGGGGTCGGCGTGAGATGTCACAGAGTGAAGGACCACTGAACCAAATGCAGCACTACCCCTGGACTGCTGAATTATCACAGTGTGTGGCGAAGGTATGCACCGATGACCAAGTCGCTGCCCTACATATCTCCTGTATGGGTACGTGTGCCAGGAAAGCAGAAGATGAAGCCTGAGCCCGCGTGGAGTGGGCGGTAAGGTGCATAGTTGGGACACCAGCCAAGTCATAGCACACACGGATGCATGATGTGATCCAGGATGAGATGCGGTGGGAGAAGACTGGAAGGCTCTTTATCCAGTCTGCCACAGCAACAAAGAGCTGCGACGTTTTCCTGAAAGGTTTCGTTCTTTCAATGTAGAAGGCGAGGGTCCTGCGAACATCCAGGGAGTGCAGCTGTTGATCCCGTCGAGAGATGTGCGGCTTCGGGTATAAGACAGGGAGAAAGATGTCCTGGTTGAGATGGAAGGCGGACACCACCTTAGGGAGGAAGGCCGGGTGGGGTCGCAGCTGTACCTTGTCCTTATGGAACACCGTATACAGTGGTTCTGATGTCAGTGCCCTGAGCTCAGACACACGCCTCGCCGAAGTGATATCTACGAGGAAGGCTGTCTTCCAGGAAAGGTACAGGAGTGAGCAGGTGGCCATCGGCTCAAACGGGGCAGCCATGAGTTTGTGGAGGACCAGGTTAAGATCCCACGAAGGGACCGGTTGTCGAATTGGTGGGAACAGGCGCTCCAACCCCTTGAGAAATCTGCTGACCATGGGATTGGAGAAGACCGAACGCCCGTTTTCGCCCAGGTAGAAAGCTGAAATAGCTGCCAGGTGCACTCTGATGGATGATATTGCCAAGCCCTGCTGTTTTAAGGACAGGAGGTAGTCCAAGATGATAGGTACTGACACTTGTAGTGGGGCCGTATGACTCTGAGTGCACCAACAGGAAAAACGCTTCCACTTGGCTAGGTATGTGGACCTGGTAGCAGGCTTCCTGCTACCCAAAAGGACCTGTTGTACCAAGCGAGAACAGCACAGCTCAGATTGAGTTAACCATGCAGCATCCACACTCTGATGTGGAGAGATTGCAGGTCAGGATGACAGAGTCGTCCATGGTCCTGAGTAATCAGGTCTGGCCACAGCAGGAGTGGAATTGGAGTGTCCACCAACAGCTCTAGGAGAGTGGTATACTAGTGCTGCCTGGGCCATGCTGGGGCGACCAAAATCAGATGGGCTCTGTCCCTGCTCATCTTGGACTAGTGGGAATGGAGGGAAGGCATAGCACAGGTGATCCTTCCACTGTATGAGAAAGGCATCTGACAGGGAACCCGGAGAGTGTCCTTGTATAGAGCAGAACACTTGGCATTTCCGATTCTCGTGAGAGGCAAATAGGTCTATCGGGAAAAGCCCCACTTCACGAAGACAGAGTGGATGACGTCCGGGCAAACCGACCGCTCGTGAGTCTGAAATGATCTGCTGAGGTGGTCTGCTAAGATGTTCTGGATTCCTGGGAGAAACGATGCCACCAGATGGATCGAGTGGACTATACAGAATTCCCACAGATGAGTGGCCTCCTGAGAGAGGGGGGATGACCGGGCTCCCCCTTGCTTGTTGGTGTAAAACTTGGCTGTTGTGTTGTCTGTGAGGACTGCAACACAACAGCCTTGAATGCGCTCTTGGCATGCCTGACACACCAGGCGCACAGCTCTGAGTTCCCGTATGTTGATGTGCAGGGTTAACTCTCCTGCTGACCATAGCCCCTGTGTACGGAGGACCCCGAGGTGGGCTCCCCATCCCAGGGATCACGTATCCATTACTAGGGACATGGAGGGCTGCGGGGCGTGAAATGACACCTCTTCGCACACTGATTTGGGGTCCAGCCACCAGTCTAGAGAGGCTAATATCCCTGGTGGGATGGTAACCACCGTGCTCAAGCTGTCCCAACCTGGGCAGTATACAGTTGATAGCCAGGCTTGGAGTGGACGTAGCCGCAGCCTGGCGTGCATGCATATGTGCAAGAGGCCATGTGTCCCAGGAGGCATAGGCATGTTTTCACAGTCGAGGTCGGGAAGCTTTACAGGCTGTAGACCATGTTCACCAGGGATTGGAAGCGTGCTTCCGGAAGAAGTACTCGGGCTAGGCTACTCCTATGAATTCTATCCTCTGGGTTGGTACCAGAGTAGATTTCGTGACATTGAACAGGAGGCCCAGTCGATTGAACATGTTCATGTTGAGCTGGACATGAGACTGCACCTGATCCCTGGAGCGGCCCCCAAGTAGCCAGTCGTCAAGGTGGGAACACTTGGATCCATTGTCGACGAAGGGAGGCAGCCACAACAGCCATGCACTTGGCAAACACCCTGGGGGCCGTAGATAGGCCAAAAGGAAGGAAGGTGAATTGAAAGTGCTGTTGATTGACCACAAAGCGAAAGAAGCATTTGTGCACTGGGTAGATTGCAATGTGGAAGTATGCGTCCTTCATGTCTAGGGTGGTGTACCAGTCTCCAGGATCTAAGGAAGGAATAATGGTCCCTAGAGAGACCATGCGGAACTTCAACTTTACCATGAATTTGTTGAGTTCTCATAGGTCCAGGATGGGCTGAAGCCCGCCCTTGGCCTTGGGGATTAGGAAGTAGCGGGAGTAAAAACCCCTGCCCCTTGACTCTCTTGGAACTTCTTCTATCACCCCCACAGCTAGGAGTGATTGGACCTCCTGTAGAAGGAGGTGCTTGTGAGAAGGGTCCCTGAAGAGGGACAGGGTAGGAGGAGGGGGGAAGCAAATTGAAGGGAGTAACCCCTTTCCACCATGCGAAGGACCCAACGGTCTGATGTTATGTGAGACCACACACAGAGGAAATGGGAGAGACGATCTTGGAAAGGCGGGGAAGGATCCTAAAAGGAGACTGGTGCTCCGTTGTCGGGTGTACCTTCAAAAGTTCTGCTTAGGCCCAGCCAATGGCTTGGGAGGGCCCTGGCCTTGGCTGGCTTGGTGGCCAGTTTGTCTTCTTTAACTACCTCGGCTGCATCTTCTAAAGAAGTCCTGTCTTGGCCGAAGGGGAGGGTAGGACCTCTGAGGCTGTGGTCTGAAGGGCCTTCTCTGCATTACTGTGGTATGCATTCCCAGAGAGCGCATAATAGTTCTTGAGTCCTTCAGACTTTGCAGCCTTGAATCTGTTGTCTGAGACTAGGCCCTGGACATCAAAGGATAGATCCTCGAGGGTCTACTGCAACTCTGGTGGTAAGCCAGAGACCTGCAGCCACAAGATGCGGCGCATAGCTATGCCTGAGGCCAGGGTCCTAGCCGCCAAGTCCGCCGCCTCCAGAGAGGCTTTCAGGGAGGTTCTGGCCACCTTCTTGCCCTTTTCCACTACAGCCCCAAATTCCTCTCTGGACTTCTGTGGAACCAACTCTTTGAATTTCTCCACGAGTGCCACAAATTATAATCGTATTTTCTCAGGAGTGCCTGCTGGTTGGCCACCCTGAGCTGCAAGCCTCCGGCCGAGTACACCTTGTGCCCAAACAAGTCTAGGCATCTAGCATCCTTTGATTTGGGCGTTGGGGCCTATTGACCGTGCCGTTCCTTCTTGTTGACTGAAACCATGACAAGGGAACACGGTTGAGGGTGCGTGTAGAGGTACTCGTACTCCTTTGAGGGGACAAAATACTTCCTTTCCACCCCCTTGGCCATAGGTGGAATAGAGGCTGGCGATTGCCAGATTGTCTTGGCATTGGTCTGTATAGTCTGTATGACTGGGAGGGCCACCCTGGATGGTGCCTCCGTGGACAGAATGTGGACCACCGGGTCCTCTACCTCCACCACTTCCTCTACCTGGAGGTTCATATTGCGCATCACCCTGTGGAGCAGCTCCTGGTGGGCGCAGAGGTCCATAGGAGGAGGGCCTGAAACCGTAGTCCCTGCCACTGCCTCATCAGGCAAGGATGAGAAAGATACCCCTGGGACTAAGGGATCCTGTGTGGGGTCCTCATGTGGAGGAACTTGTTGCCCAAGGTCCATCACGCTAGGGACGTGGGCCTGGGTTGGCGCTGGAGCAGTCTCCTCAGAACCCCCCTGGCGGGGGCAGGACAGTGAGATACGGTGGCCTCTGGTACTCGTGGCTCCGAAGGGGCGGAATGGGAAGCCCCCGAAGGAAGCCCTTGGGCCTGATGGTATGCACAGGGGGTTCAAAAAGACCACTGTGGAGGTCCTTGACCCGGGTCCTGGCCTTTGTCCAGCCACTGTCCTGCACCATCCTTGCCCTGGTCCGGGCACGGTGGCCATCTTGTGAGCGTGATGACATGGAGGTGGAGTGAGATGGCCAAGGCGGTGCCAAATGTGTCAGTGCAGAGTCCCCCGGTGCTGTACAGTGCCGTGGTGCCCAGGACCGGTGGTGAGATGTAGAACGGTACTGAGATGTCGATTGCTGCCTGCGGTTGTATCGGTACTGGGAGCCTGATCTGGATCTCAATGGTGACCTTCAATGAGACCAGCGCTGGGATCGGCTCCGGGTCGAGCGCCGTTCTGACCGGTACCGGGAGCGGTGCTGAGAGTCCGATAGGTACCGGCCTGTCAAGGTTCCTTCCCCACTCTGAACTCTAGGGTACAGATATGGGGACCTGCATGAAAGACCCCTAAGCTTATTCTTACCAGCTTAGGTTAAAAACTTCCCCAAGGTACAAACTTTTCCTTGTCCTTGAACCGTATGCTGCCACCACCAAGCATGTTAAACAAAGAACAGAGAAAGAGCCCACTTGGAGACATCGTCCCCCAAAATATCCCCCCAAGCCCTACACTCCCTTTCCTAGGGACACCTTGGTAAAAATCCTCACCAATTTGTACAGGTGAACACAGACCCAAATCCTTGGATCTTAAGAACAATGAAAAAATCAATCCGGTTCTTAAAAGAAGAATGATAATTAAAGAAAAGGTAAAAGAGTCACCTCTGTAAAATCAGGATGATAAATACCTTACAGGGTAATCAAATTCAAAACATAGAGAATCCCTCTAGGCAAAACCTTAAGTTACAAAAAGACACAAACACAGAAATATACATTCTATCCAGCACAGCTTATTTTACCAGCCATTAAACAAAAGGAAATCTAATGCATTTCTAGCCAGATTACTTACTCACTAACAGAAGTTCTGAGACTGCATTCCTGATCTGTTCCCAGCAAAAGCATCACACAGACAGACAGACCCTGTGTTCCCCCCCTCCAGCTTTGAAAGTATCTTGTCTCCTCATTGGTCATGTTGGTCAGGTGCCAGCGAGGTTATCTTAGCTTCTTAACCCTTTACAGGTGAAAGGATTTTACATCTGGTTAGGAGGGATTTTATAGCACTGTATACTTAAGGTGGTTACCCTTCCCTTTATTTTTATGACACAGCCATATCGCAATTTGGATCTTCGTGAGCTGGAGCAGCATCACGAGTATGACTGGCACCGAGAACGGGATCGGTGCCAGGACTGTGAGCGACGCCATGAAAGGTGCCGGGACCAAGATTGCCAGGGGCAGCACCCCAGTGTAGAAGGGGCACCGGGTCCGGGAGGGACACGGGGGCCCGGTGTAAGTGGGACACTGGCTTGAAGAGGGCGCTCCAAGGCTGGAAGTAGAGCTAATTCCCAGGACAGCAGCAGGAGGCACCGCAGAGGTGAGTCCCACACACGTACAATCACCTACCTTGTCTCTTTATTATCCTGGGACCAATAGGGCTACAACAACATTGCATACATACGGGCCATCTGGGAGCAATTAAGATCACCAGGGATCCCTCTTGCTTTATCTTTCTCAGAACCCGAAAGTAAAGGAGGGATGGGTTGGAAGGTGTATATCAGCTGTTCCAACCATGGAACTAGACATGAATCTCCACTGAAGCCCTGACTTTGAGCTTCCCTGAAACAGCAGATTGCGTCTTAAGAGAACAAAAAATGCCCAAAGAGGTCGCAAGATAGGGCTCCTGATTACTGAAATATGTTCTGTAATACTGAGTCATACAGTTCTGCTTCATGGTTCCTGTAGTAGATCCTGCTGAGGCTGTCTGCCAGCTTGTTGTGCATCTCAGGGAGATGCACTGTCGAGAGGGTGATCTGGTGGCAAATACACTAGTTCAAAAGATTGACCACTTATATGCAAATAGGAGTAGACCCTGCTCCACCTTGTTTTTTGGTGTAGAACAGTGTTGTCATGTGGTCTGATATGTCTGACACACAACTTGGACATGCAAGGTCCAAATGAATAGTAGGAATAATTTGCAGGCCTCATGTACTGTGGGAAATGCTGAGTATCAGATATTTTAGAAATGTGTGCCAAGTAATGGAAAATAACAGTATAAGAGGCAGGGCTGCGGGTGGCAAGTTGAAGGACAAGGCCAGAAGATTTTGGCTGGACTGAGGACTAAACTTTGGCTGAACTAAGGACTAATGAGATAAGCAGCACCTGAGAGTCTTTACCACCACAAGATAATGGAACCCAAAGATAAGAATGATGAGAACATTGGGTGATAAACAACAGAAAAGGAATAAACAAGTGCTGTATATATATTGCTGTGGGAAGGGAAATAAAGTGCTTTTTACCAGCAACTGTGTCAGTTGTCCTGTAAGCCAGCCTGCTAGCAGCAACAAATGGTGACCCCGACGTGATAGAATTCTGTGAATTTGTTACCATGGACAGAGGAAGAAATAGCAGGGACCGCCGCTGCCGGTATCCTCCATTCAGGTGAGGGACCGGGACGCCCAAGAGGCGGGGGAGCTCCCACTGAAAGATGAGCGGCGGGGAATATCTCTCATAATGGGAGCGGCAGCATCAGTAGATGAGCAGGCCGTGTTTAAGGTCTTAAGCAATCTGCTTAATAACCAGGGAGAAAAATTTTCCCCAGAAGCTCTGCAAAAATTGCTTCGGTGGGGAAAGCGACGGGGTTTCCTGGTTAATGCAAAGAATGTGTTTGACTCCTCGGTGTGGAAAACAGTGGGGGAAGACCTGTGGGACTTTGTGGGGGTCGGAAATAAAGAAGCTTCTGCCTTGAGCCCTATCTGGCGGACTGTTCATCGAGCCATTACCACCGCAGCGGCTCAGGCAGGGGCGCGTATTGCATTACGCGAGGCATTAGAATCATCAGCGAAAGGGGCCTTCACGGTAGGAGTGAAAGACTTTTTTGGTAAAACAACGCCTATGATTCCTTTGGCGCTGTTGGACCCCAGTGAGGTACCGTTGCCCTTGAAGGATGACGACTCAGATCGGGGTGAAACGATGGCCGTGGATCAGCCTGTGTCAGGGGAATTGTCATCGGGCAATCCAGAGAACCCGTTACAAGGGGGGTCAGGATTGCCACCCGCAGTTGTGCCACCAGCCCCTCCCCAACACGTTCGGATTACTGACTTGCCTAAAACTGGAGAGTTTGATAACTTGACGCAGGACCAGATAATTCGGTGGTTATATAAGGAAGGTATTTCAGCTCAACAGATGATGGATGAGCTGGATAGAAAGGAAAACAGACCGCAAGGATCGTCACAATCGCATCTGCTACAACAGCTTCAAGAGCACGGCATACCTGACCCCTCACGTTTGCCCCATATTTGTAGGTTGTGTGGGTATTATGGTTGTACGGAGCACCTCACTCCGGAGGGAGAGTTGCGACCGACAGCAGAGGAAGAATATCGCAAAATGTATGCCCCCGCTACGCAACCGGTTCAACCAAAAGTGAAACCTCCGCCACCTACGTGTTCTTCAATTGGACGAGGGCAAGAAGAACAGGGGACGGGGGTGATTTGGAGGGATGGGGGGGAGGAGTGGGATCTCCTGACCCAATTAAGCGCTGGCATGGATTGATAAAGGATGCTATAATTGAAGGGGAATTTTTGGATGCCATGCCGGCTACTTTCCCGGTATCGGTATCAAGGGAGGGGGTTAAATCTTGGGTGCCGTTAGACTGGAAATTGATGAGGGAGGCTCAGAAAGCTATTGTGGCGTATGGCTTGAAAAATCCGTATGTACAAGCGTTATTAGAACAAATATTCTCGGGGCAAGTGATGTGTCCCTTTGACGCCCAGAAATTTGCAGACATGTTGTTAACACCCACACAGAGATTATTATGGAAGGATTCATGGAGAAAAAAGGCTGAGCACGCGGCAGTGCTTAATTTAGATAGACCCCAGGACGACCCTCTCCAGGTAGCATCAATAGACATGTTGTTGGGACAGGGGCGATTTGAAGAGCCTCAGTTACAAGCGCGATTGGTACCCCAAATATTACAACAGTCTCAGCTTCTAGCATTGGAGGCATTCAAAGAGCTCCCTGATTTGGGCACCCCTTCACCTCCCTATTTAAAAGTCACGCAGGGAGTGGGCGAATCTTTTGCCCTCTTTTTGGACCGCCTAAGGACGGCATTGGATAGGGCCCCTAATTTAACACCAGATCGGCATTGGGGTAGATTTAGCCCTTCAAAATGTTAACCCCACGTGTAAGAAGATTTTGGTGACCTTACCAAAATCAGCCTCCCTAGTTGACATGATTGAAGCCTGCACTCGTGCTCCTTTGGTGGAAGAGGAGGATACGGCAAAGATTCATGGACACGCCTTGGCGGTAGCCTTGAATACCTCCAAGTCGAATTGGCGTAGAGGAAGGGAGGGGGCGTGTTATCAGTGTGGAAAGATGGGTCATTTAAAACGGGATTGCCCCAAGAAAAGAGGTCAGCCACAAAACAATGCACTTCCCTCCCCATTTCCCGGGACATGTAATCGATGTGAAAAATTCGGTCATAAAGCTACTGAGTGTCACTCCCGGTTTAAAAAAGATGGGACCCCTTTGTCGGGGTCGGGAAATGCCTCGCAGAGCGCCAGCCGGCAGGGCGTGAGGACAAACAATACGCCGGCTGCTTGGACGGCCTCCGCGGGGCAACTTCCGACAGTGCCGGAATTGATTTGGCCACCGCCGCCGACGTCTCCCTAGAGAATGATAGGGTGACACTCGTTCCATCGGTGGCATCTGGACCGTTGGGGCATGGATTAAGCGCATTGTTAATAGGTAGATCATCCGCCTCCTTACAGGGGCTTTTTGTGCTTCCAGGGCTAATTGATGCTGATCATAGAGGGAACATTGGGATTATGGTACGAGATATATGCCCGCCTATTACAATAATGGCCGGAACCAAAATTGCACAATTAATACCCTTTCGTGCGAATGTTCCTGTGAAGTCATCCCAGATAAGAGGAACTGGGGGCTTCGGGTCGTCCAGTCAGGTAGACCCCACACCACTAACAACAGCATTTGTTTTGTCAGTGGGACAAGATCGTCCCACTAGATTAGTTCAATTTAAGGGCCCAGATGGTGATTCTTTCGAGCATCAGGTCCTTATCGATACTGGGGCAGATGTGACGGTGTTGCCCCTGCAGGGTTGGCCGGTGACATGGCCACTTCGACCGGTAACCACACCTCTTCAGGGCATTGGCGGACAGCGTGAGCCCATGCTGAGTGAATTTTTTATTGACATTACTGATGTAATCGATAATACGTTAAGGGGGTCAGTCCGCCCTTTCCTTGTCGATACAACTATTTGGTTGTTGGGGAGGGATTGCTTGAGTCAATGGGGGGTGGTGATCAGCTCCCCCCCTTTCTAGTAGCGGCCACTGAGGAGCGGCCAACCCTGGCATTGGAATGGAAATCCGATGAGCCGATTTGGGTTTCTCAGTGGCCACTGCCAACAGAAAAACTTGCCGCATTAACAAAACTAGTAGAGGAGCAAGTACGTCTTGACCATCTAGAACCCTCAGTTAGTCCATGGAATACACCTGTATTCACTATCCTAAAGAAATCAGGAAAATGGCGTTTGCTCCAAGATCTGTGTGCCATTAATGTTATTATGGTCGACATGGGTGCTTTACAGCCCGGTTTACCTGCCCCATCCATGCTCCCATCGGGGTGGCCATTACTAATCATTGACCTGAAGGATTGTTATTTTACTATTCCATTACACCCGAGAGACAGAGAGCGCTTTGCTTTCTCAATTCCAATGGTAAATCGTGAAGCACCTTCCGTACGGTATCAGTGGAAGGTTTTGCCCCAAGGAATGAAAAATTCCCCTACCATCTGCCAGCTCTTCATTGCATGGGCAATACGCCCAATCCGAGTGAAATATCCCCAATGGAAAATATATCATATACATGGATGATCTTTTATTTGCGGCACCAGTAGCTTTTGAACCCATGGTTATAACACAGATCACCTCCACGTTAGCAGAAGCTGGTCTGTTTGTGGCCCCAGAAAAGGTTCAAACTAAAGCCCCTTTTTTGTATTTGGGACTTCGGATCACTGACTGCACCGTACGCCCCCAGCAGTTGAAAATCTTTCCTCATGTGCGCACACTGTATGATGCACAGAAACTGCTAGGTGAACTGCAATGGCTTCGCCCCCTTTGTGGCATCACAAATCAGGATATAACTCCTCTTCTTCCCTTATTAGAAGGGGGGAGAGCCCCTGGAGATAAACGACAACTGTCGGTACTACAGAAGCAAGCATTACAACGAATAGGACAGAAGGTGGGGGAGGGTTATTCCAGGAGATATCTGGAAAACTTACCCTTCGTGGTAGCGGTCTTTAGCCTAGATGCAGTATTGGAAGCGCTATTATTTCAGTGGGATACTAGGGATAAAGACTCCCTAGTCGGTTTGGAATGGATATTTCCACCGTGTAAAAATGTGCATACAGTAACTTCCAGAATTGAAGCAATAGCCATGCTAATAGTGCAAGCGCGGAAAAGAGTAACCGTAATGACAGGAATTGATCCGCATCAGATTTTGTTGCCATTTTCAAAAATGATGATTACACATCTGTTGATGTATGACACCGTGTTTGCTGTTGCCCTAGCAAATTATCAGGGACAATTGAGTTGTCATTACCCTCCCCACCGCCTGTTTTCTTCCCCGTTGCAGTTGGAAAAACACCTTATGAGACAGGAGAATCCAGTGACAGGAATAACAGTATTTACTGATGCGGCTGGGCGAACAGGGAGAGCAGGGGTAGTCTGGTGGGATGGACATACTTGGGCCCATAAGAAGGTTATTAGTGAGGGGTCGGTACAAATATTAGAACTCCTAGCTATACTTTTGGCATTTGATCACTGGAACCAAGAATTGCTCAACGTGATGAGCGATTCTAAATATGCCGTGGGGTTAGTAAACAGGTTGGAGAGAGCTATGCTGGGAAAGGTTCATAATCCAGCATTGCAACAGATACTCTTGCACCTTTGGCATCGACTCAATGAAAGAAAGTATCCATACTTTGTAGGCCATATCAGGAGCCATACTGGCCTGCCTGGATATTTAAGCACGGGCAACGATCAGGCAGATGCACTGGTGGGATCTGTAGTAGTACCCAATCGGTTTGAGCAAGCTCGCCTGTCTCATGGATTTTTCCATCAATCAGCGAAAGCCCTAGCGCGACAATTCTCTCTACCTATATCGCAAACCCGAAGTATTGTAGCCTCTTGCTCAGAATGTAATAGGTTGACACCCACCTTTCCCGCCGGGGTTAATCCCCGAGGTCTAGAGGCTTTAATATTATGGCAGTCAGATGTCACCCAATATAACCAATTCGGAAAGCAGAAATACATTCATGTGTCAGTAAACACCTTCTCTGGAGTTATCTGGGCTACACCCCACGTGTCCACGGGCAGTAAGGAAGTGATAAAACATTGGCAGGCATGTTTTGCTGCATTAGGGGTGCCCCAATCGATAAAAACAGATAATGGAGCTGGGTATGTGGCCAGGCGCACCGCAACCTTTTTGCAAATGTGGGGGATAATACACAAAACAGGAGTGCCAGGCAATTCGACAGGCCAGGCCATTATTGAACGATCTCATGGTACTTTGAAAGGAATGTTGGATAAGCAGGCACAAACTGGACAGGATGCAGTAGTTCAGACACCAGCTGGGCGATTAGCTAAAGCGGTATATGTCCTTAATTGGTTGCAACCTAGTAGTGCTGATAACAATCATGTTCCAATGCAAAGACATCTAGGAAGTATTGGGATAGAACATGAGCAGAAGAAACCTAAGGTGAAATGGTTTGACTATGCCTCTCAACAATGGAAGGGGCCAGCACCATTGCTAACCTGGGGACGGGGTTATGCTTGTGTCTCCCTTGATGAAGGTCCTCGGTGGATACCTGCTAAGTGGGTGCGGCCGTGGCTACAGCAACCTCGCTCGCCCTTGAACCCGGCGCCTGGAGAACAAGATCCCGCACTTGGAGAGGGAGCATCGGAGGAGGTTGTGCTTGCAGCCATATCCTGTTAATTTCCAGAATGAGGATGTGGGTTATCGATATTGTTATAGTGTTATTGCTTGGGTTACAGGGGGGACTCCTTGTACCCCTACGCGTGCAAATGACGTATAACCTATGGGAACATCTAGCATTGATAGCCAATGTCACACACTTTTGTTTGTCTGATTCTGTGGCAGCCGGGGAACTACTGGGCACTTGTCTTGTGCCCCTATGTCATCATCCCGAAGAAATTGGCAGTCACACCATGCTTGCAGCTTGTGCCAATTTTTCTTCACAGTATTCGAATATGGCAAATTGGGGCCCCGCCAATTACTCCTTGCCCCCTGGGGCCCTATCTTTACATACCCCGTACCCAGCCGGGGCAGACAATGTAACGTGTGCGCGAGTGGTTAATTGCACACAATTGCACGCAAAGGTACCCATGGGCTGCCAAACCGTAAGTGCCCCCCTTTTGAATTGTACTAATGTGGTTAATGTTTCTTTTAATTATGGACATATTATTTTGCCGTCTGGTTGGTTTTTACCTGCGGCGAACGAACCTTTAGTTATATTCCTGCCAATCTAAGTCATAATACCTTGTGCTGTCTTAGCCGAATGACCCTTTTGTTGCCCGGAAAGAATCAGCAGCGAAATCAGCGAAGCACGGCCCTGCAAAATACGTGTTCCGCCGATGTTACCTTATATAGTCACTCAGAATATTTGGCTTTGCTGAATGCTGTTGCAGGCATTCCTGGCTTTGCAACTTATTACACGGTGCAAACTTTGAATGCATTAGCTTGTTTTGCTGTTAAAGTGCTTAATGCTATATTACAGGCAATTGCTCTTTTAAGTATGGAACAACAGGAATTAAGAGATGCCATTTTAGATAATCGAGTTGCGATTGATTTTCTATTGCTTAAGCATCCCTGGTGTTGCTATTATGGAAAATGCTTTTAATTTAGAGAAATTAGTGTGTTGGAGTATTAAACAGTTTAATCTAATTTTTGAAATATTAACTGAGTTATTAATCAATGTAGATACCATTTGCCATGCAGTTTTATATAATAGTGCTGCAAGTGAATTTTTGTTATTAGCACATGGACAAGGATGTGTAGATTTTGAGGGTATGTGTTGTGTTAATTTGTCAGATCATTCTCACTCTGTTCATGAGTTACTTGCAAAATTAGAACAAAATATGAATAACATCATTATAGCACACTCTTTTATTAATTGGTATCTGTATTGGTATAATTTGTTTGTGTGGTCCATATATAGTTCAATGTATGTGTTGGGGAATGTCACGGATGATTCAAGCTGCTTTTAAACAAAAAGGGGGAGATGTGGGAAATGCTGAGTATCAGATGTTTTAGAAATGTGTGCCAAGTAATGGAAAATAACAGTATAAGAGGCGGGGCTGCGGGTAGCAAGTTGAAGGACAAGGCCAGAAGATTTTGGCTGGACTGAGGACTAAACTTTGGCTGAACTAAGGACTAATGAGATAAGCAGCACCTGAGAGTCTTTACCACCACAAGATAATGGAACCCAAAGATAAGAATGATGAGAACATTGGGTGATAAACAACAGAAAAGGAATAAACAAGTGCTGTATATATATTGCTGTGGGAAGGGAAATAAAGTGCTTTTTACCAGCAACTGCGTCAGTTGTCCTGTAAACCAGCCTGCTAGCAGCAACAATGTACTTCCCATTGCTCCAGGCAGTTTGTGCGTAATTGAGTCTCTTGGAGGATTCATGTGCTGTGTGCCATGTGTTTATCCATTTGGGCTCTCCACCTTAGTAGGAGGTGCCTGTGACCAGTTTTTTGTGAGTTGGGGAGGGACAAAGAGGACCCTCATACATATTACCTCTGTGTTATCTCACCATGAGACAGAAGCCTCCACTAAGTGTGGGGGCAAGACTAGTCTGTTCAGGCTGTGCTGGCCTGGCACAAACTGTTCACTTGATCTGATCCTTGCTGATCAGGAAGACTTGAGGGCAGGATACACAGTTCTCAAATCTTGAGATCTCGGGCCTACTAGGCACACCATACAGATTGAGAGTATTTAGGGAGGAGGAACCTGACCCCCTTCCCAGGCCCTAACTACTTAAAAACTATACTTAACTATACAAACTATCTAAAACTATTTACAGATAAGTACAGTTAAATGCAGAAGAAGCTAGCTAATGCTGTGGATGATGAAGAGATTCCATCTCAGACCATGGGGCTGGCACCAAAGTCACTAAGTCCATCTCCTGTTGCTACCTCTGCTCTGCTCACACTACAATTAACTCATCTCTCCCACTTTCCCACACGGTGTTTTGCACCAAGGTAATGCCACCTAAAAATGAGGAACCAGCTGCCTTGATCCTGCTTTCCTCACAGAACTCAGCTAGCTCATCAATTTAAGGATCTCTGCTGCTTTGGAGCAGAATATGACATGATGAGGAAGAAGGAAGCAAGTATCCACCCCTCAGCATCTACCCTGTAGAACTCTCCCATCAGCCACTGCCCCTCCACTAAGATCTGTGGTGTTTTCAGTCCACAGTAAGCAAATTTTAACACACAAACTCATTCCCCCAACAAACAGTGTTTTCTTGCAGTGTCTCCAAAGGGTTGTGGTATATGACCAGAAAAGATTCTGGAATTGGAGCAATTAGAAGAAAGCTCAGCTGTTTCGGAGTTCTGGGTTGAGAAATATGGAAAGTCCTACTATAAAAGGAAAAGACATTGGTTGCTCTGGGTCTGTGTTGCTAAGGCACTGCAGAAGTAAGAGGTTGTAAATTCAAGCATGTTGACTGCTCACTTTGTGATGAACTGTGCAAAAGTCATGGTTGTTCAGTGTTATGCACTAAGAAACTATAGCGATGAACAGGTCAAACAGTGCTTCTGTGAAAGACTGCACAGTGTCCTTGGCAAGATCAATAAATATGACATTGTTATCCTCATGGGAAATATAAATAAACAGGTTGGTGATGCTAATACTGGATATGAACACATTATGGGGAAGACATGGTGTCCCAGGACAGAGCGACAATGAGAATGTTTTGTTGAATTCTGCAGCTTATGCAGTCTTTGCACTGGAGGTACACTATTTCCGCCCAAGGAAAGACAAACTGACATGGAGATCAAATGATAGGGTTCACCCAGAAACAGCTTGATAACATTGCTACTAGTAGCACAGGACAAGATCACTACTGGATGTACATGAGGCTGATGTTGGAAGTGACCATCATCTTGTTATTGGGACAATCAAAATAAAACTAATGAAGGTTACGCCACGCAAGGCAGAGAGTAGGTATGATACTGGAAAGTTAGTAGTTCCAGCAGTGAGGGTAGATTTCAAGATGCAGATTAGCAATAGCTCTGAAGAGTTAAAGACATCAATGAAGGACACAGGAAAACAATGGCAGTTCTTTCAAAGAAACAATTGTGGATGCACTCAGGAGTACAGTGCGGGGTGAGAAGATCTGAAAAAGAAGAATGGCTCCAACCAAATATGTTATACCAATAAAATAAAAACCAGCAGGATCTTATTAAAGGGGAAAAGGCAAAATACCACATTTATTGTGAATACAGAAAGAATCATATATATAACTATAACTAACTGCTTACTATGATTCTTCCTGTATTCATAATAAATGTGGTATTTTGCCTTTTCCTCTTTAATAAGAACCTGCTGGTTTTTATTTTATTGGTATAACATTTTGGTGGAGAATTGCAAAAGGGGGAATACTGGTAAAAAACCTCAGTTATTGTAAATATTGGTGTGCATACCGCCAGCTCTGTTGAGCTAGGCATTTCGATTGGGTTAACCAGACCTGCTGGCCTCCGAGAAGGTAGCAGGGGAAAACATATAGATTAAGCTACAATTACTAAACCTAAGTCCTATTGTTCACTGAGGTATCAGGGGCAGCAAGAAGGCCTAAGGGCCAGGCTAAGCTACTTGCTGGAATAAGGAGTAGCAGGTTCAGAGAATCTAGGCTGTGCCACTCGCTGACCTGTGCCAGGTGTGATGAGGAAATTTGATAAACTATGATTTCAGAATCTAGGCTCTGTCACTTGCTAAGTAATACCAGAAGTGACAAAGAGATTGAAATATCCATGTTAAGCCAGTACCAGAGGGAGGAATGGAGTCAGAAGGAACTCCAACCTCACCTTTTGTTAAAGAAATTAAACCTTTTAAACAAATCCTTCAAAAATTTGGGCACAGTCCTTGGACTAAACAAGCCCTAGCTGATGTCTGCACTATTTCGGACCTAGAGGATAGATTGGCTCAGTATATCCTCATATACAAACCTTCTAGTGCTGCCAAAAGAGATGCAGCAGCAATTTGGTTGTTGTGGGAGGCATGTAAGGATTCTTACCTCCGCTTGTCTTCATATAAAGAGGAAAAGGCACAAACGAAAAAGGGAGCAGACAATTGGAAAGTGCTGGCTACAAATATCCAAAGTCAGCTGAAAATAGTGAAAGAGGCACTCCAGGAATGCAAAAAGAGAGAAAGATTCCTGGCAGACTAAGCTAAAGCCTCTGAGAAAATTGAAAGAGAGAATCATGTGCTCCAAGGTATGATAAAGAAATTAACCTTGAAGCAGGGCAGAGCACCTGCAAAACATAGTCTTATGAATCACTAATTAAGAATCTGAGACAAAAATTGGGCTTTGCCTCTAAACAGGTAGCAGCCATTACAGCAGGTGAAGGGGAAGAAGGCCCTATGTACAGCACCCCCAGGCATAATTACAAAGAAAAAAAAGAGAGTGAAAAAGTTAACTCTGCAGAGGCTGGAGGGAATTAAGCAGCTAAACTTTGTGAAAATGTTAAAAAGGAAAACTGTTAGAGAAAGAGCATTCTTGGTTTCTTTGCAGCCATTCTGAAGGAAAAATGGGCCCTTTTCCAAAGGAATGTCTGTAACTTAGCCAGGCAAAAATAAACTATCTGATTAAAATCATTTGACTGGACAATTTAGTCAAATTTGCTAAAAGAACATAAGGGGGTTCTATTGGAACTTAACTGCCTCAAATGTATAAAGGGAATGTAAGATATAAAAAACAGAGCAGTGTGGAAGGGATGTTAAGGAAAAGAAAACGTATATGTATCTATCTGTGTGTGTGTAAATATGTAAAGTTCTAAGGACCAATTGGTTTTGTTTTTGTTTTAAATAATGCCACTAAAAATCCATTTGACTCTTTAATTCAAAGTTGCAAAAATGACAGACCTTTTTGCTAGACACAGGTAATTAGTGTTGTTTGGCTTTGGGATTTGGCATTTAACCCTTAAAAGGTAACTCAAAGCTTTACAAAATGTAAAATGTTTTTAAGTTGTGACTGCAGCAGGGCAGTCAAAATCAGGAGAATAGAAAAAAAAATTCTGGATTCTTTTTGTTTGGTTGGTTTTTGTTTGTTTGTTTTTGTAACGAAATAGCAGATGAGAGATGTAGTAAATAAATAAATAAGAAGAAATTAAAAAAGACAGTGCCCCTCTGAAGCAACAGCAGGGGTGAGGTGCACAAAACAAAAAGAAGCAATGTTAGAAACACTGAGCCTTAAAATGGCCCTGAGTTATCAGATTGTCACCTTGATAAAGGTACATGAAAACTCTGCAAGCAAAAAAAAAAAGAAGAAATAGTTACACCTTATGTAAAAATTGATATGGATAATGTTATAGAAGTTAAACTATGGAAGGAATCAGAGTAGCAGCCGTGTTAGTCAGTATTCGCAAAAAGAAAAGGAGTACTTGTGGCACCTTAGACACTAACAAATTTATTTGAGCATAAGCTTTTGTGAGCTACAGCTCACTTCATCGGATGCATTTGGTGGAAAATACAGAGGGGAGATTGATATACACACAGAGAGAACATGAAACAATGGGTTTATTATACACACTGTAAGGAGAGCGATCACTTAAGATAAGCCATTACCAGCAGCAGGGGGGGGAAGGAGGAAAACCTTTCATGGTGACAAGCAAGGTAGGCTATTTCCAGCAGTTAACAAGAATATCTGAGGAACAGTGGGGGGTGAGGTGGGGGGGGAGAAATAACATGGGGAAATAGTTTTACTTTGTGTAATGACTCATCCATTCCCAGTCTCTATTCAAGCCTAAATTAATTGTATCCAGTTTGCAAATTAATTCCAATTCAGCAGTCTCTCATTGGAATCTGTTTTTGAAGTTTTTTTTGTTGAAGAATAGCCACTCTCAGGTCTGTAATCGAGTGACCAGAGAGATTGAAATGTTCTCCAACTGGTTTTTGAATGTTATAATTCTTGACATCTAATTTGTGTCCATTTATTCTTTTACGTAGAGACTGTCCAGTTTGACCAATGTACATGGCAGAAGGGCATTGCTGGCACATGATGGCATATATCACATTGGTAGATGTGCAGGTGAACGAGCCTCTGATAGTGTGGCTGATGTGATTAGGCCCTATGATGGTGTCCCCTGAATAGATATGTAGACAGAGTTGGCAACGGGCTTTGTTGCAAGGATAGGTTCCTGGGTTAGTGGTTCTGTTGTGTGGTTGCTGGTGAGTATTTGCTTCAGGTTGGGGGGCTGTCTGTAAGCAAGGACTGGCCTGTCTCCCAAGATGTGTGAGAGTGATGGGTCATCCTTCAGGATAGGTTGTAGATCCTTGATGATGCGTGGGAGAGGTTTTAGTTGGGGGCTGAAGGTGATGGCTAGTGGCGTTCTGTTATTTTCTTTGTTGGGCCTGTCCTGTAGTAGGTGACTTCTGGGTACTCTTCTGGCTCTGTCAATCTGTTTCTTCACTTCAGCAGGTGGGTATTGTAGTTGTAGGAATGCATGATAGAGATCTTGTAGGTGTTTGTCTCTGTCTGAGGGGTTGGAGCAAATGCGGTTATATCATAGAGTTTGGCTGTAGACAATGGATCGTGTGATATCATCTGGATGAAAGCTAGAGGCATGTAGGTAGGAATAGCGGTCAGTAGGTTTCCGATATAGGGTGGTGTTTATGTGACCATCGCTTATTAGCACCGAAGTATCCAGGAAGTGGATCTCCTGGGTGGACTGGTCCAGGCTGAGGTTGATGGTGGGATGGAAATTGTTGAAATCATGGTGGAATTCCTCAAGGGCTTCTTTTCCATGGGTCCAGATGATGAAGATGTCATCAATGTAGCGCAAGTAGAGTAGGGGCATTAGGAGACAAGAGCTGAGGAAGCGTTGTTCTAAGTCAGCCATAAAAATGTTGGCATACTGTGGGGCCATGCGGGTACCCATCGCAGTGCCACTGATTTGAAGGTATACATTGTCCCCAAATGTGAAATAGTTATGGGTGAGGACAAAGTCACAAAGTTCAGCCACCAGATTAGCCGTGACATTATTGGGGATACTGTTCCTGACGGCTTGTAGTCCATCTTTGTGTGGAATGTTGGTGTAGAGGGCTTCTACATCCATAGTGGCTAGGATGGTGTTTTTAGGAAGATCACCAATGGATTGTAGTTTCCTCAGGAAGTCAGTGGTGTCTCGAAGATAGCTGGGAGTGCTGGTAACGTAGGGCCTGAGGAGGGAGTCTACATAGCCAGACAATGCTGCTGTCAGGGTGCCAATGCCTGAGATGATGGGGCGTCCAGGATTTCCAGGTTTATGGATCTTGGGTAGCAGATAGAATACCCCAGGTCAGGGTTCTAGGGGTGTGTCTGTGCGGATTTGTTCTTGTGCTTTTTCAGGGAGTTTCTTGAGAAAATGCTGTAGTTTCTTTTGGTAACTCTCAGTGGGATCAGAGGGTAATGGCTTGTAGAAAGTGGTGTTGGAGAGCTGCCTAGTAGCCTCTTGTTCATACTCCGACCTATTCATGATGACGACAGCACCTCCTTTGTCAGCCTTTTTGATTATGATGTCAGAGTTGTTTCTGAGGCTGTGGATGGCATTGTGTTCTGCATGGCTGAGGTTATGGGGCAAGCGATGCTGCTTTTCCACAATTTCAGCTCGTGCACGTCGGTGGAAGCACTCTATGTAGAAGTCCAGTCTGCTGTTTCGACCTTCAGGAGGAGTCCACCCAGAATCCTTCTTTTTGTAGTGTTGGTAGGAAGGTCTCTGTGGGTTAATATGTTGGTCAGAGGTGTGTTGGAAATATTCCTTGAGTCGGAGACGTTGAAAATAGGATTCTAGGTCACCACAGAACTGTATCATGTTCGTGGGGGTGGAGGGGCAAAAGGAGAGGCCCCGAGATAGGACAGATTCTTCTGCTGGGCTAAGAGTATAGTTGGATAGATTAACAATATTGCTGGATGGCTTACGGGAACCAGTGTTGTGGCCCCTTGGCCCACTGTACCTCAGATATTCTTGTTAACTGCTGGAAATAGCCTCCTTGCTTGTCACCATGAAAGGTTTTCCTCCTTCCCTCCCCTCCCCCCGCTGCTGGTGATGGCTTATCTTAAGTGATCACTCTCCTTACAGTGTGTATGATAAACCCATTGTTTCATGTTCTCTGCGTGTGTATATCAATCTCCCTTCTGTATTTTCCACCAAATGCATCTGATGTAGTGAGCTGTAGCTCACGAAAGCTTATGCTCAAATAAATTTGTTAGTCTCTAAGGTGCCACAAGTACTCCTTTTCTTTTTATGGAAGGAATGTGCATTTGCCCCAGAACATGTGCAGGGTATATTGTAGAAGGGGCAAAAGAAATGCAAACATGCCATGCTACTTAATTAAAATGCTATTAGGGCTCCAAAGGGAGCTATAATAGGTTGGGTTTTCTTTTTCAGATTGGAAGCAGAAGTTAAAAGTAATCAAAACTCTGGTGAAAGTTGATTGTGTCCCTTTTAAGATAGAGTCTCTGAGCTGCTGATGGCTTTAAATCCAAAAGCAGGAAGCCTCTGTGCAAATGCAAATTACCTAAATGATAAAGGAAGGAAAGAACTAGCAGCACAAAGGAGTTGCAGATAAAGGACATATCTGGTCAGCAAACAAATTGTCTAAATAAAGGCATGGTATAACAAGAGAATTTTAATACATTTAATGATAATAAGTACCCCGTAACAATTTATAGTGTGTATGATTTTTGGAAAAATCCTTTAAGGTCATATGGTAATGATGCTTCTCAGCTATTATCTGTAAATAAATTTAAAGCTTAACACAGCAGGAAAAACATTATAAACTTGGTCTGCTGTATAAGAAGGGAAACTGAGGTACCCCACCTCAGGGATTTAATGACTAAACAGTGGGATAATTTCCCCATAACCCTTAAAAGATAAAAGCCATTGAAACCTGGCCTGCCTATAGAACAAAAACAGGAAAATATGGGGGTAATTCCTCTGTTTTGCCTGCAATCAGCAAGGATATTTGTAAAAAAAATCTTTTAAGCAATAATCTGCCACCCCAAAAAGGGGTAGAAACATGTTCTTTTGTCTTTCAGAAAATCAGGAAAAGCTGATGCCAGCTGAAGAGCAACCCAATATCATGAATCTACTGTCACAATAGAAATTGTGTTTTGTGTTCTATGTTTTGTCTTGTTGCTAGCACTGTTGTGTGTTTAAAAAAAAATACTGTAGACCTGCAGGTAATTAAAAATAAATTAAGCTCTCTGTCCCAGCTACAGGATAGCCTGATACAAAAACAAGTACATGCCAATGTAGACTTGGTCCAAATTGGTTTGGGTAACCTAAAAGCCTGGTGGAATCTTTGGCAATGGTTTAATACTACCACATGGCTTATGCATAAGAAAAAATTTAGAAATAGGAAACTACACAGCCATAGCTATGGGATGCACTGAAATACAGATACTTGCCCTAGCTACTTTGGAACACGAAATGTTCTGGGTCATATCTGGAAATATTAAGGGTTTGATGCATTTGTTAAAACAAAGAAAGAGATCATTGTTTGACACTTATCAATATGAATGGATGCAATATGTTTCCAGTATTGTAAAACCAGACTTGTTGATGGGAGAAATTGTTGTCAAAATTGCACACCAACAGTCCCTGGAGGCAAAGTTATTGAAGGTTAGCCCACTCCCCATATTACACATCGGATCCTTCTGGCTACCCTGGACCTCGAGCCAGTGGGCTGGGGAGGGAAGGAAGCTATTGGACACTAGAGGTTGTACCGAATGGACTCCTCAAAAGTGGGTGTGCCTCACCTTGCCTGTTGCCCCAGAACCTTGTAGTAAAGATATATCACTAGGATCATCTATGTGGCATGAATTGGAATCACAAACTCAAATTGCCTCACAGTACGTTCTCTTGAATAGGCTACGTAGAAAGTGACACTGACGATTATAAATCTTAGTGTCAAAAGAGGGATTATGTTGGATCATATTAAAGAAGTTCTGTATTAAAATCACATGAGTTTGATTCCCCATAGTTTAAATTCCAGGGTATTACTAATTAAGAGGTCTCTTGGTTTTTGGTACTGTTTCTCTCCCTCTATGTGTGAAACTTGCAAGCTGCTAATTGTGTTAGTACATTCTAAGACAGAGTCTGTTTTCAAAGCAATTCTTTGTAAGAACAACTACTCACACAGAGAGAGACTCAAAGCAATACTCTGTAACAACAGAAACAGCACCCAGAGACTCCCCGCCCTTTTGTTGTATTCATCTCGCTTTGTTAATTGTGATTAAAATAGAGATCGAGGATGTATGTGGATGGATGCTTGGTGTGAATAATAACAGAATGATCAGGGAGGTGCCAGCTTAAGAATCCTGATTGACAGATTGACAGAGCCAGAAGAGTACCCAGAAGTCACCTACTACAGGACAGGCCCAACAAAGAAAATAACAGAACGCCACTAGCCATCACCTTCAGCCCCCAACTAAAACCTCTCCAACGCATCATCAAGGATCTACAACCTATCCTGAAGGACGACCCATCACTCTCACACATCTTGGGAGACAGGCCAGTCCTTGCTTACAGACACCCCCCAACCTGAAGCAAATACTCACCAGCAACCACACACCACACAACAGAACCACTAACCCAGGAACCTATCCTTGCAACAAAGCCCGTTGCCAACTCTATCCACATATCTATTCAGGGGACACCATCATAGGGCCTAATCACATCAGCCACACTATCAGAAGCTCATTCACCTGCG
Organism: Dermochelys coriacea; assembly: GCF_009764565.3. NCBI lineage: Eukaryota > Metazoa > Chordata > Testudines > Dermochelyidae > Dermochelys > Dermochelys coriacea. The sequence continues at coordinate 32,464,702 of NC_050070.1, read as the reverse complement.
CATCTACCAATGTGATATATGTATTATGTGCCAGCAGTGCCCCTCTGCCATGTACATTGGTCAAACTGGACAGTCTCTACGTAAAAGAATAAATGGACACAAATTAGACGTCAAGAATTATAACATTCAAAAACGAGTCGGAGAACACTTCAGTCTCTCCGGTCACTCGATTACAGACCTGAGGGTGGCTATCCTTCAACAAAAAAACTTCAAAAACAGATTCCAACGAGAGACTGCTGAATTCGAATTAATTTGCAAACTGGATACAATTAACTTAGGCTTGAATAGAGACTGGGAATGGATGAGTCATTACACAAAGTAAAACTATTTCCCCATGTTATTTCTCCCCCCCACCCCACCCCCCACTGTTCCTCAGATGTTCTTGTTAACTGCTGGAAATAGCCTACCTTGCTTGTCACCATGAAAGGTTTTCCTCCTCCCCCCGCCCCCCCGCTGCTGGTGATGGCTCATCTTAAGTGATCACTCTCCTTACAGTGTATATGATAAAACCCATTGTTTCATGTTCTCTGTGTGTGTATATAAATCTCCCCACTGTATTTTCCACCAAATGCATCCGATGAAGTGAGCTGTAGCTCACGAAAGCTTATGCTCAAATAAATTTGTTAGTCTCTAAGGTGCCACAAGTACTCCTTTTCTTTTTGCGAATACAGACTGACACGGCTGCTATTCTGAAACCTAAGAATCCAGTGTCCATCAGCTGAAGAAGGCGTCAAGTGGAAATAACCAGAGGACCCCCGGAGGGCAGACTGGAATCCACCCAACAGCCTCAAGAATGGGAGAACCAAAGAACAGGATAACATCTGGCAACACGGAGCCATCAGGAATGTGCCATCTGCTGATTGATTCAGCAACAGCATGATGAAGCAATTCCCATAGACTGGCATAGGAAGAAATTCCTATAAAAATGGACTCTAAAAAGTGAGAACTTTGGGGTCTGATTCTGCAAACCAACTTCCAGGAGCATCAGATGAGCATCTGACAAGGCCCTGCTCCCTCCTCATGTCCAGGCCACCTGGCCAGGGGCTTGGCATGAGCAACTCTAAGGCTGGCAACTATATT